>NC_092415.1:153167936-153792936 GCF_040894005.1 Engystomops pustulosus
ACGGAAAGACCATTAAAGTTAGTTTTCTCCCAAAATGTATCCACGTGGGTTCTACAGGAATAAGCTTTTACAAATTTGAAGGCTTTGCCTCGGTGCTTCAGAGTTTTTCCTGGTTTCCATTTTTTAGCCAACATGATATACATGGATTTTCCAAACAGTATATTAATAAGGTTGCCCAGGATTGAAGGAAATGCTCTACTAGATTCAGAAACCATTATTCATAAGCTTTGTCACTTTATTTACATTCTTTAGATTGAGCTGCAATAGAGGACAAGGCCTATAAACAAGAGACACGCTGTTTCTGGATATAAAAGTAGACCCTTTTGTTATAATTAGTGCTATGTTATAATTTCCTGATATAAATGTGTGACATTTGGGTAAAAAGTACTAATGGACCCTCTCTTTGTGCCTTACCGCAATTAAAGAGGAAAAGAAGTAGGAGAGGCAGTCAGACATGAGTCTGCAATTCAGATAAGGGAAAGAAGTGTGTGGCAGACACATATGAGGCAGCTCTATAGAATGTTTGAGTTAAATGGAACCTGTCATCACATACCTCAACCAGAAACCTGCAACAGTACCTTGTAGTCAAGTGTAAAAGTGATCCATTACTTACTTTTGTTCTATTATTGCTGCCACCATTCATGTCAAAATAATTTATACTCTTACTTTCTGAAGATAAAGTCAAGGAGGCGCACCAGGGCTGGCAGTCAAGCTGGACTGCCCAACATCATCATCCTCTTCAGACGAGTTCCCATACCGAGTGCCCCAGAAGCTCAGCACCAGTCCATCATGTTCCCGGCTGCTGCCACTCTGTTCCACAGGCTCAGAGTGATAAGCGAGGAAGAGCTAGCTGGCCATGCTCCAACATCTACACGCATGTCATTGATGAGACATGAACTCAATCGGAGCATTCATGATGTGTCTGTAAAGCAAGAACGCTCCAGCCATGTGCTGCATGTACAGGAACTCAGGCTATGATGTCGGTGGAGAGGGGGATGCATACAGTGAAGGTTGCCCGGCTCCATGACTTAGTCTTCAGAAGGCAAGAGGATGAATAAAAATTATTTTTACAGGAATAGTGGCAGCAACAATAATAGAACTAGAAGCAGCAATGGAATGCTATTGAACGCCACTATAAGGTACTGTTGTGGGTTTCTGGTGACTATTTTGCTTTAAAATGGATTCTAATAGATAACATAGGACATAGGACTGATGGGTGGACATCATCAGACATTTGTAGGATTCCCTTGATACTTTTTAAAGATGATTCTCATTAGCAAAAGCTTGCAATGGGCACCAGAAAGGTGACCATACATGCCCTATTCTAAAGTCAAATTTTAGGTTTAGATTTCAGTCTCCCATAAAAAGCTTATCTTTTATTAAACATTTTCACACTGGTGAATTAATAGGTTTTTCTCCTACATGTACCTGGAGGAGGAGGCATTTTCTGTTTTGCCCATTACAATTGCTATTTTGCAATTGAAATTTCCAGCACCTAAAGAAAAAGGGATAAAATGGGAAAATAAACATCAAAAGTCTGTACAGTCATTTACTAAAATCAGCATGACCAACATAACTGTATTAATTGTGATGGCAATGCCTCTTACTCCCCCAAATCTATATGGCGATTTCCATTTTAACTATATGTCATAACTACTTTTTACCTTTGCTTTACTTCAGTTCCCTTTTTCACTACACTTAAAAGGTGTATTTCCAGCTGGGTATTCAAATGTAGTTTAATTCAGTTGCCATATATAGTATAAACATTTCTTCAATTGAATGTTATTTAAAAAAACTTAACATGTGTGAAGATAATTTCACATGAATGTTGCAATCTTGTCACTTAGGAATGAGATGGCCGTCCTTTGATACAACCACCTCTGCACTCTGCCAGCATTGGCCGGGCATGAACAATTGATGCCTGTACGACCACCTGGATTCAGCAATCGTTACGACTGTGGGACACACAGTAACTCCTGTCCATTTCATATCAAAGAACAATTTGTTTTGTTGTGCAATCACTTCAGCAGCAGTGGACAACATGGCGACATCCATGGAAAATTATCAATTGAAGTAAATTATGTAAATGGAAGATTATATGAATTAAATTAAATGTGAATGCCCAGATGAGAATACTCCTTTAACCCCTCCCATGCAGCTATATATGTTCTTTCTGTACATACACCATGTAAATAGTACATGTATAGCTGTCATGACAGTGACCCAAAGCTATATGTTCTAAACCGTGGTATCATATTAGGAAAAGGATTGTGTTTCTAGGCGCCACAGAGATCCACTGTCAAAGTTGCAGTAAAAGTATTATTTTATGTACAGCTCTCAGTTCCAACTGTACCTTTAACAGTAGAATTCTCCAATGACACCTAGAAACACAATCATGATTCTTTCATATGACACCAGATCTGTGTTTCTAGATGTCAGCTGAATGGAGAAGGAGCTGCAGGTAGACAGAGCTGAGAGTTTGCAGAAGTACATGGCATCTGTAGATAAACCTGGGGAAAGGCGGTGGATTCACAGATTGAGGTTTAATTAATTTTAGTACTGGAAAAAATGACAAAAAAAGTGTAAAAAAAAAAATTCTCACATAGCATGCAGAACAAACTAAAAATTGTTATATGTAAACCAGTTCCAAAAATATATTATCATTTCAAGAAGAACAGAACTGCAAAAATTGACCTGGGCATTCAGGTAGCAATGACCCTCAGTCATAAAAGGGGTACGGTAATCTACTGTGTTTACATTCCAAATCAAAGAAAGGTTAAAAAAAAATTATAAAAATATTTACATAACTAATTTGCTATCATTATAAACGTATCAGAGAATGTACAACTTTGCAGGTGTAAGTGGGTGAAAGAGGGTTTCCTGCCGATGGACAAATAGAAATCCCCATGGCATCTCTTGGCAAAACATTGACTTTAGGGAGTTTACTTAATTCTGGTAAATGGGATGTGCTAGTCACAAGACAAAAGCCAGATTTCCTATTGTCCAAATACTCCAACATTACAGAGAATGATAGATTGAAACCAGAAAAAAATATGTTGAGATTAAAGACTTCTAACCTGCATATATTTTGACTATTAATAATAATTCTCCTCATAATACATCTATATACAGCTGCCTCGCCCCTCAGTAATACATCTATATATACAGCCGCCAACCCCCGTAATACACCTGCATACAGCTGCCAACTGCCCAGTAATACATCTATATGTACAGCCGCCAACCCCCCCATAGTAATACATCTATATATACAGCCACCAACCCCCCAGTAATACACCCAGGGCCCGATTCTAGGCGTGGCTCCCGGGGAGCGCCTCCATTACCCCCACAATCGCTGGCCAGGCAAGTCGAAACGCATACATTTTATTGATATTAGTCATCTGGTGGGGGCCCGCACTGGGAACAGGATGGTGGGGGCCCCTGGCATACTCCCGGGCATCCAGCCCTGGGCTCTGATGCAGTTTTATGTTCATTTATCCATAGAGTAAAGAAGCACCCTTTACTACTCATTATCCACTACTCCATTCCTATATACTGATGTATGGATGTGATGGTAACTGCAGGATTCCCTGCTAGCAAACTCACAGCTTCCTCCAGCACTGACTGGCCCAGGACTTCATTGCAGAGACCCCACACAGGTTGCGAAAACGAGGGGTCCGACGGACCCCTTGCCACTCCTCGGAATAGTAGAGCAGATGGCCTTGCATGACCATTCTGCTCAATTAATCTCTATGGAGCTGACGGAGATCGGTGAGCGTGGCACCCGGCAATTTCTGTCAGCTCCATAGAGATTAATGGAGCAGAACGGTTATGCCGGGCCGTCTGCTCCATTAATCTGACGGAGTGACGAGGGGTCAGAGTCACTGAGACCCCAATGATCAGCAAGTTAGGCCCTATAAACGGCATAGGGCCTAACCTTTCTTCGAGGAAAACCCCCTTTAACCCCATAGCGCAATAAGACGTACCTGTACGTTTTATTGCGCATGGGGTAGTATGAAGAGGGTTCACGGGCTGAGCCCTCTTCATACACGCCGGGTGCTTGCTTCACAATGAAGCAAGCACCCGTCGCTAACACCCGCGATCGGTGCTTGTACCGATCGCGGGTGTTAACCCTTTCATCGCCGCCGGCAAAGCTGCCGGCAAAGCTGCCAGCGGCGCGTGGGCGCCGCGTGGGCGCCGCCATCTTGGCTCCGATCGCCGCTCCCCGTGACGTCATCGGGGAGCGGCGATCCATTGCCATGACAGCCTCGGATCACACAATGATCCGAGGCTATCATGTTTTAGGCCATCTATTACAATGTGCGATCTGCACATTGAAATAGATGGTGTGCAAAATCCCCATATACTGCCATACTGTAGTATGGCAGTATATGGTAGGATCAATCAGACAACCTAGGGTTAAAGTACCCTAGGGAGTCTGAAAAATAGTAAAAAATTTTAATAAAAAAAATTAAAAATAAAAAATTATATTAAAAAAACCTAAAAATTCAAATCACCCCCCTTTCCCTAGAACAGTTATAAATATAAATAAACAGTAAAAATCATAAACACATTAGGTATCGCCGCGTCCGAAAATGCCCGATCAAAATATAAGAATGGTTTTTTTACTGCGTTTAACCCCGTAACGGAAAATAGTGCCCAAAGTCGCAAATGGCATTTTTTGCCATTTTGAAAAATATAAACAATTCAATAAAAAGTGATCAAAAGGTCGTACAATTCTAAAAATAAAAGCATTGAAAACGTCATCAAAAGTCGCAAAAAATGACACCACCCACAGCTCCATACACCAAAGTATGAAAAAATTATTAGCGCAAGAAGACGGCAAAATGAAGAATTTTTTTTTTGTACAAGAGGTTTTAATTTTTGTAAATGTATGAAAACATTATAAAACCTATACAAATTTGGTATCCATGTGATCGTATTGACCCAATGAATAAATTAGACATGTCATTTGGAGCGCACAGTGAAAGATGTCAAATCCACGCCCACAAGAATACGGCGCAAATGTTTTTTCACCATTTTCACTGCATTCAGAATTTTTTTCCCGCTTCCCAGTATATGGCATAGACAATTAAATGCCATCACTATGAAGTGCAATTTGTTACGCAGAAAACAAGCCATCACACAGCTCTCTACATGGAAAAATAAAAAAGTTATAGATTTTTGAAGGTGGGGTGTGAAAAATAAAGACGCAAAAACGAAAAAGGGCCTGGTCCTTAAGGGGTTAAGCTACAAAAGGGGATTTGTAGCTGTTAAAGTTTAGAATTTATTTATTAAAAAAAAAAAGAAAGAAAGAAAAATTGATGAATTTTTTAAAAAAATTTCCATTTTCAAAATTCAAAATCATTGCATTTTCAGGCAGATAGTTTTACCACCTAAACTAGTGGTTAATAAATTTTCCCATATGTCTGCTTTACATTTTCATAATTTTTGAAATGTCTGGGTAACTTATTTTGATGTCATGTGACTTACAAATCAAATATCAGTTTTCCGTATTCTCAGAATTGACTATTTTGGGGATAATTACGGATTTAATGAAATTTAGATACATACTGTATATACTGTAATATAAGCCAAACTGAGTATAAGCCGAGGTACCTCATTTTACTACAAAAAAACCTGGGAAAACATATTGACTCAAGTACAAGCCTAGGGTGGGAAATGCAGCATCTACTCATCAATAAAAAGTCTAGCAGAGTACCCCCATAGATTAACCCTCCAGTCGAGTGCCCCCTTAAAAAGAAATAAAGTCATTACTGTCCCCTGGCGTCCTCTTCTCCCTGCAGCAAAATGGAGGTTAAATCTTGTCAGTTACACGTTCATACGTTAACCCATCTTGAAATTTGTAATTTCTCCCAAGTGCAGAGACCCCCCACATGTGGCCGTTACTTGTTTTATGGGCGCAGAATTGACAGAGCCCCGTGCAGCTACCAGGATTTTAGGTTCCTCATTGGCCCCTTTTGTAGGCTATAAAATTTTAGCTTCTTCATTATTGGGTCCATATGATGGCATTTTTTTGCGGGATGAGATGCTTTTACCAGTGTTACCATTTTGGGGTTGGTATCTCCTATTGTTGAAAATGTATGAACTTTTTATTGAAGGCCGGAGTAGAAAAGCATCATTTCTGTTCTGGATTAAAATTTTTTTTTTTGGGGTGTCCACCGTATAGCCTAATAATCTTGTTGTTATCTTTATTCTATGGGTCAATACGATTACTATTTTTGCCAAATAAAACCCTAATGTGGTGAAAAATCTTATGTGGGGGCAGTTTAAATGCTCTTCGAATTGTAACAAATTCCTTTATGCAAATACTTCTCTGAAGAGAGGTATTTCCATTGTCTATAACAAACTTTAAAGTTATGGGGGGGGGGGGGTCATAAAAAATGGGCTACATCGTAAATTGGGAGAAAGAACTGGTGAAAACGTTTATGATAATTAGCTGGCAACAAGCAGTATGCCGATCAAATAAGCTATTTTACTGTGTAAAACATATTGAGACACTGTAACTTGCAACTAAGATGCTACCTACCACCATCAAGAGTAGCTAAATTCTCAGAGCAAGAGACGATGTTGGCGATGTAATGAGAAGGAGGTGGACTTATTACATATAGTTGGAATGTCCCAATATTAAGAATCTATGGGTTGAGGTCCAGAAACTGATCAAGGAGATATGGTCTATAGAGCTTAATCTGAAACCAGAACTTGTTCTTTAGAATGGACGCAATACCCCTTGTATCTAGTTGGTCAATTATGAGAATGCTAGCCGTTGTGAGAAAGGTTATAGCATCTCAAATTGTCCAAATCTGAATATGGTTTTGAAAAATTTTAGACAAGTGTATCAATATGAGAAAATCCTGAGCAATAATGCCACCATTATAGCGACTAACTTTGAAGAAAAGTGGGAAAAATTGGTATTACCGTATATCTGCAAATCAATGATTTATTCCTTTTAGGTATGAAGGTCCCTAGTACACATATATATATATACACACACAGGGAATAGACATATTTATATTATTTTATATTTATGTCTCTGTAGATACTGATTTGGAATGTTTTGTACATTTTGTATAAGATGTAAAACCTACATAACTCAATATGATATAATGTTATTTGTGTGAATATCACAAATAAATAAAAAATACATTCCTAAAAGATATGTTTAACATTTAGGGGGAGATTTATGATAAAGGCCACACACCCCTGTCGTGGCAGATACATCGAGAGGCATAGATCATTTGATGTATCCATCAGGAGGAGGTGTCCCTAGGCAAAACCTTAAATTTTCAGAGAGTACGCAGACACAGGGCACGAATGCCCCATGAGGGCGCACTACACCGGTGGCCATGCCCACATGGTGTGGAAGAGGTATAGATGCAAAAATAGCCACAAATCGGCATTGAACTACTGATAAATACCCCTCCCATTAAATTTCATTTCATATACAGGTCATTCAGCAATTTGGATGCAGAACATCAGATAAGCATAGGAACATCGGAGATCACTTCTTATATATGCAAAATGTTACCTTCATTTTACCCTGTAAACTTGCTTGTATAAATATTATGAGAACCTTTTAACATCATAAATCTTTACACAAGCTAATATACTGTAGTACGCCAGACTGAAATAAAACAACCTCCTCTAATATTTCCTGAAACTGCAGGAAAAGAAAACAAGCAGGATAGGAGGGTAGCTTTATCTCCATTTCCAGAAAGGGAGGGGTGTGGGCTGGATGACACAAAAAGACTTGTAAACATTTTTTTCCCTTGAAATGACATTCTTATAGTGGTGCACACACTGCAGAAGTGCCAGGGTTTCTAAGGAAGAGGTGAGTACATCTGCTGCTTTAAGATGTTTGCCTTGTAAACTCTTAGTTATCAGTGATGCTATTATATTATATTCTAAATGCTACCTATCACATAACATATGAAAAAACTGGCTGCATCCAAATACAGAAAGACTCAATATCTCCTACTGCTTTACGACTTACTTTTATTATGTTTAATGTGTACAATAGTTGTATATAAAAGTTCCATCAGTATAAACTATGGCCGATTATACAATGGTTTCCAGGAATTTGTGGTGTGTGTATCTCTACAAAGTAGGGACAGGAGCTCAGTGAAATATATGGTTGTAAAATTTTTCACAGCCTATAGCACAATCTGTTTCCAATCCACATGTTGTACTCTGCAGTCTCATCCCTGCTGGAGTTGTACTACACTGACTTTCAGGAAACACTTGTGCACTTGATTTGTTGATCTAGCTCCTTCTACACTGACAAGTGGGTCTCTGGGATATAATGAACAAAATCTATAACAGACAAAACCATACAGGACATGTAGTAACTGTCTGACGAATCCCATTCACATACTGTAGAAAAATAGAATACAAGATCACACCTTTCCAAACCTAAAACTAAAATATACACTGTATTGATTCAGTGTATGTTGGTTCATTACAACTAAAACCATTATAAAACTCCCAAATAGTAATTTAAGAAGTATTTTCAAGGGAAAACATTGAAAATAGTTTGGACTTTTTTGTATTTAAGTGTTTTAAAACTTCTATTTGTCCAATTCTTTGTCCCAAACCTAAAAACAGGCATTGCCATAGAGGTGAGTGAAACCCCTGGGCAGCAATTAGATACTCTGGCTATCACCAAAGAATAAATCAATTGTAATCTTTAATGTCGTATGCGTAAATATGTATTTTCTTTTGTCAAAAACAAGCAATATATGCCAGAGTTCTAGTCTAGGAAGAGACTATGAAAAATTTAGTGCCCAGGGTTTAACACAATCTACCATCGAAATCAAGCATGGTAATCCTGGGGCACTTACTTATAGATCCAGGCACTGTAATCTTCTTATATTTGTTATTCATGGCATCCATCCTTCTAAAATCATCACAGAAAGGGGTGTTATCTGAGCCCATCTATGCTGCAGATTCACAGGCTGTGACACTGTACAGGAGCACTTTCCCCTCCCGTTGTGTGAGATTACAGCAGGCAGGGGGAGGATGATAGTGTAACAGGAACCCCAGGAGCCCTTTAATCTCATTAGCATAATATTTAAAGTTGGTTGAAAAGAACTTACTACCATATACAGGCGCCCCAGGACATAAGGATACTCAATACAACCATTGTGACCTCTTGTGAATCTTTCATGAAACTTTTACTTTAGTCTTAGGCTGCAATCGGCTGTAAGGTGGCTGTAATGGTTTTTTTCACAGGGATTTTGTTATCTGGAGTTACAATTAAAAATATAACTTAAAGTTATAATATGTTATAAGTTAAAAGTCCATATTCTTTATTCTAATCAATTAAAATCTTTTAACATATTTTCTACGAGTGCTGGCAAACCCAGCACTTTAAAAGCTAAAGGTGTGTTTATTATTATTTCATGGGGACAGTGCTCTGGCTATAGTATTAGCAAAGGCATGTGTGTGTCTCCCACAGGGAGTTTTAGAACTACTACTCCATTATTTTGTAGCATCTGAAGACTTAGGTCATATACATAGTACATAATAGGAAACAGTGATTTCCTTTAACAGTTGCTTAACCCATAGAAAACCATAACAGCAGATGTTTTTCATTTCATAGAAAGGGGATTAGCATCCTGCACATAAGGATCATTATAAGCAATACTGGAATGGAATGCAGATTTCAGCAACAAATGGACACTATTATGTATAAAAATATATTAACGTGGGGGAGAGTTAGCATGTAGGCTCTATGGGATAAGTTGAGGAACAAATCTTTCTCACTCCAACAAGTTTTATATCCACTTGTATTAGCTTTCAATTTCAGAAAAAACACTGTGCAAAAACATTGTACATCCTAAGATATCAAGATCCAGACCTTATGTCTAGTCATCAAAATGGTTGCAAAACCAGGCTCATCACTTTCCTATTGAGCTCCACAAGCTGTTTTTTTTTAACTACCATAATTGACCACCGGGAAACATGGAGGTATAGAGGGGAAGCACCTCCACCCTATTCAGAGTCTAAGGCATCTGCACATGTCCAGAATGGACACAGTAATCCCGCAGTAATAATGCTGCAGCCATTCCTCAAGCACCTGATACAGATACCGGCATATCACTGCTGCAGCGGGTGGGTGATGCTCAACCTATGCATTGCCATGGTTGATTTCCACACCACAAACCTCAACAAGTCACTAATTTGCAGCAGATGAAAAATTTTCGGGAAGTTGTTTCCACTGGTAACACTTTCTGGATTATGTGCATACAATTGCCTTCACAGTCACATCCAAAGGCAACATGACAGTTTTACGCTGCCCTGCCATGATGTAGAAATAGTTTGAGATTAGTATTTACACAAGCAGACTCAAGACACTGACTAATAACCACATTCTGGAAACCGCACCTTCTGATTCATTCATTACAGAATTGTTTTCGGTTTCTCTTCCTATAATTTTCTGCCTTCTTTATTTGTCTGCTCTAAATCACAAATTTCCCTTCGCATATGGACAGACTTCTAAAGAACTGAGTGACATCTTTAAGTAAATTCTCCAGTGTAAAAATCATCAAAAAAAGCCTATGAACTTAATGAGGAGTCACTGTGTACTGGTTCTGTAGTGCTGAGCTATAAGGTGAAACATCAAACTGTGACTTGTAACAAATGTGACTTGTAACTTATTCCATCAACTAATAAACTAAAATATTCTCTACTTGTGAACCTCTCTCTCTAACTGCAGGCGGTCTGGTTAGGAGAAGACATATAGGTTTGGTACACATCTCTCTAAAATATAGGACTTTCTTAAAGGGGTTATAACACACTAGTTTTTACTCATGAATGTACCTAAAAGGCTAATAAAATTGATTAAAACATTTTTTTCTGGCTATTCCTACCGTTACTGTGAGGAGCCTGACATGAGATAGAGGGGGCAGGTCCAAAAGGATTTACACGACCATTGAGGGACATGTATACGACCGCAAGCTTGCTGCCATATATACACACCTTTTACCACTTTGTACTCTTCCTCACAGATTGTAAGCAGTTATGAACAGCGGCCTCATTCCTACTGTTTTAACTAAAGAATTATTTATTACTCTGAAATGTTTCATTTTTTTCTGTCTATTCACCCATTACAAAATACTATGCTACCAAAAATTATTATAACTATTATCATATTTAGTGCCATCATCATGAAGCTATTAATATATAAGGGTGCTTAAACTTCATCTATACAGCTACCTCGGGGGGAAGGAAGACTTTAAAGGGAACCCTTCATCATATTTTCACAAATACAGCTAATGACAGTTTCCCATAGAGCCCTATTTACCAACTAACACCCTTCTTTTAGCTAAAAATTGTTCCCTCACAGCCCCATAAAATCAACCTTAGGGTTATATAACCTGGCATCAGACCTTCTAGTTCTCCCCATCCCCCATGGAGGAATGCGGTTAATGTGATTTCATGTGATTAGATACATACATGGGGTAGAAATGGCAAATATTAGGTGGAAAAGGACTTTTGATGACATCACCCTGGTCACATGACATAAATGTAACACAAGGGACTGTGTTAAAATGTTGACACAATATTTTCTATAAGTAAACAGAGCTTTATACGTAAGTTGTTGAATATTGACGGTCCCCAAGTACTAGTCCTCTACAGCAGCATGTCCTAGCAGTGAGACCTGTCAATCAGGAAGAAGGAGGCAGGGCAGTGCGGGGGTGGGTTTACTGGCAGCCTGGGAGAAATGAAGAGTCATATCCAGGAAATAAGTGTCAAGTATGGTAATTTGCATGTAAAAAACAAAAATGGCTGTAATTAAAGTACAGTGCCTCACTAGAAGCCAATTTTAGGTGATATGGGAAGTACTTGTAACCCTTTACCAGCAGGCATTGTTGGTTTAGGAGGTAATATTCTGATGACAGGTCTTCTTTGTGCACCATACACAGCAAGTGTACGTTCCACAAAAATGACACCTTATAAATTTTAATTACAAAAATTACAACTTTTTTTTACATTTTACAATAAAACCTTAATAAATTTGGCATCACTGTGATCGTACTGACCCATAAAATAAAGAGACTGGTTAGTACCAGCCGTCCAGTACATTGCATACAATATTTAATTGTGCCACTGACAAATACACTTTGTTACACAGATAACAGGCCCGTATAGGTCACTGTTAATTGTAAATTAAAAAAAGGTTTTAGCTTTTAGGTTTTAGAAACACAAAAACGAAAAGAGAAAAGTCCTGAAAGGGTTGATGTTATTTTAAATATTTTCCTTACAGAACCCCTCCAAACTGTGAAACATGGGTTTCTATATTCCAGGTACCGCTGTATAACATTACTACTATTTATCCATTGCTTTATTAATCTACCTTGTGAATACTTACATTTTCTTTAGGGTGCTCTGGACCACACATAAGTTCCCTATAAACTTATCAACATAATTTAAGAAGTTTAAAAATGGACCACTGTCTTTCTAAAACATTTTTCTCTGTTCTTTTTATAGTCAGCAAAATGGTTCAACAAATAAACACTACAGTGACAACATCAGAAAGCTATGAAGATTACAACCACACTACTTTTGATTATGAAAGTTATGAAGAACTTTGCATGAAGCATGACATCCGGAGATTTGCTTCCGTTTTCCTCCCGGCATTCTACTCTGTGGCATTTGTGGTTGGCATTGCTGGCAATTCCTTAGTAGTGGCCGTTTATGCCTACTATAAGAAAATGAAAACGAAGACGGATGTGTACCTCCTCAACCTGGCAGTGGCAGATCTGCTGCTGCTCTTCACCCTCCCCTTCTGGGCTGTAGATGCTTCCATCGGGTGGCAGTTTGGGAATGCAATGTGTAAGATAACCTCTGCTTTGTATACTATAAACTTCAGCTCCGGTATGCAGTTCTTGGCTTGCATTAGCTTGGACAGATACTTTGCAGTGATAAAAGTATCAACCAATCAAAACTTCAGAAGAAAATGCTGGGCGATTTGCTTTTTTGTATGGATCACTTCAGTATTACTGTGCATCCCCGATTTACAATTCAGTGAAGTAAAGGAGCACAATGGAAAAAATGCCTGCCTACCAACCTATCCTAAAGATTCGGTAAAAGAGGTTACTGCCTTCATTCAGTTTCTGGAATCTGTATGCTGCTTTGTCATCCCTTTTGCTATCATATTGTTCTGCTATTCTGCCATTGCCAGAGTCCTTGTTAAAACCCCAAATATTAAAAGGTCTCGATCACTAAAGGTCCTATTGGCGGTGGTGGGAATGTTTCTGATCACACAGTTGCCATATAATGCCATCAAAGTTTGGAGGGCTATAGATATAGTATATGCTTTGATAACAAGCTGTAAGATCAGCAAAACCCTAGACATAATGATGCAGGTGACAAGCAGCATGGCCTTATTTCACTGCTGCCTTAATCCGCTACTATATGCTTACATGGGGACAACATTTAAATCTTACGTGACTCAAACAGTGAAGAAAGTTGGCTCATGGAGGAGACAAAGAACTCAGAGTAGTGAGGAGTATTCAATGTGCTCTAACAATCATGTGGAAGAAACAGACAGTTTCTCCATCTAAAACCTCTAACAGAAGTTAACCATAGCTAGAGAAAGCCTGATAAACCTATAAATGTTACAATGTACAGGAGAGATAGAGTGTAGTGTTATACCTCGTAGCAAACATTTATGGATATAGTAACCCATGTAAAGGACAAATTTTGGCCATTAGAAGGGGAGGCAGTAAAATGAAGAAAATCCTATACTTCTCTCTTTTCTACACTCCAATCCTTCATGTGGCTAGTCTCGGTTTGCAAAAAGAGGCACATTTATTGACGCTATGGGGACGGCACTTGACCCTTGTGGCCACCAGAAGCCAGAGACAATGTGACCCACAATGAAAAAGAAAATTGTGAAAAATCCATTTCTTCAATCCATATTTTCAAGTGTACAGCCAGAAAAATCTGTGTGATGCCTAATTCTTTGTGTTCAATAAGATAAAAGTATTATGGACTGAAGAGAAGTCAAAGGAATTACATTTACAAGCCTTCAGAGAACAATCTTACATTGCATCATAGAGAAATACGATACAAGGAGTCCCTGTCTGCTGGCCAAACAGCACTGTGCATACTGGGAAAACTGGAGCCGTATCAGTGCTGTTGTATCATCGTGATCTGTAAGGACTCCCTTTCCGTCCACTGCACTGTGTTCTGCCCTTGGGGATAAAATTCCATCTTCTATGCTGCTAATATAAACCACTGCAGACTAGCCGCAGACAGAACCGCGCCATATATTACTAAACCAAGGTATAAAGCAGAAAAGTTGGCATTGAAGGCCATTCCCGCTATTTCCATTTAATATGACAGTTTTACATTTTTTACATTTTGTAGTAATGTTGCATCATTTATAATAAAATATATTGATATTATTAAAAATCCTTTCAAATGAAATATGTTACTTCTCTAATGTGTAATATACGAGGGATACTGACAACAGCTTATCTTTCTGAACAGTCGTATTATTCCCAGAGCAGTATCTTGCAGATATTTAGTATCTTTGACCAGTGGCATAACTAGAAGCTGATGGGCCCCAGTGCAAAGTCTGTGCCAGGCCCGTGACTATAATGTATGGTTTATAGTAATAGTCTTCTCATATGACACCATAAGGGCACCCTAAACCTCTTGGGCCCTGGTGCGATCGCAACCTCTGCACCGCCTCAAGTTACACCCCATCTTTACCAAACTAAACAGGGAATGACTAGAGACTTCACAAGAATCTGAATGTTGTGGTGTAGTACTATGACCATAGATGAATAATAAATGTCAGACAAGGAAAAAAAAAAAAATATATCAGCATAATAATGATGATAGTGAAGACAGGGATGTGAGTGATCTGTACATACTTGTCACGTATGTTTCTTACAGATCCCATCAGGGTTGCTGATAAAATCATCTGTACTTTTCCATAAATCTCTGGGGAAAGCTCAAAAGAGAAGATTTAAACCAGGCGTGGAGCATCTACCAACACACCGTTTTATTGCATTGAAAGTTTATAGTATGTGCCAGGAAGTACTTAGGTACAGTCAGAAAGCCTAAACATTTACAACACACATCCCCAAAGGAAATCCTCAGCACTTGCTTCATCTGCAC
The DNA here is from genome assembly GCF_040894005.1 of Engystomops pustulosus. Classification (NCBI taxonomy): domain Eukaryota; kingdom Metazoa; phylum Chordata; class Amphibia; order Anura; family Leptodactylidae; genus Engystomops; species Engystomops pustulosus. The sequence goes on from NC_092415.1 coordinate 153,183,090, forward strand.
CTGAGTATACACGTTGGTATAGTCCCAGCAGGCGTATCCCCCGATCAGCTTGTTATCCCTTATCCTTGGAATAGTGGATAACATGCAAACTTGGTACAACCCCTTTGAGCTTTTGTGAGTGTCTGAACGACTCTTTATTAACACGAAGGCCAATTATTCTTGCTGTCCCTACCCAGATTTCTTTTTGCAGTTACAAGACTACATGTTGAACTTGTAGCTTAACAACAAATGAAGGGGAAATTTGTTAAACAGGAATTTTATCAGAGGGTGTGATAACATTCCATCATGAAATAACCAGCTTTTGTAAGTGTTAGGGTGTGCAAATGTATTACCCTCCAGGAATAAACACAAAGAAGATCTACAAGCTATCAGTGGGGCAGCACAGTGGCTCAGTGGGTATAACTATAGCCTTGTAGCGCTGGGGTCCCCAACCATGTCAACATCTGCAAAGAGTTTGTATTTTCTCTCCGTGTTTGCGTGGGTTTCCTCTGGGTCCTCCGGTTTCCTCCCACACTAGAAAAAATACTAGTAGGTTTATTAGATTGTGAGCTGTATGGAGACAGGGGCTGATTTGGCAAGTTATGTGCAGTGCTGCGTAATCTGTGTGTGCTATACAAATAAAGCCATTATTATTATTATCATCATCATCATCAGGCACGGCATAACTGAGAGAATTCTATGCAACCTAAAATATTGTAATTACCTATGACTTTTTTTTTATTACACGTCCACGGATCTGTATATCTTATGCTTTCATTACACACATTTCATTACAGTATCATTGATTGATGCTTACATGTGGATAAGCCCCTGGTCCAATAATCTTTATTTATATAGCGCCATCAAATTCCACAGGGCTTTACAAATCAATAGGAAGGTTACAGCCGCAGAGCCATGTTACTACTCAAACTAAAGCTCCTTTTTTCTATCCAGGAAAGCTGATGTGCATAATAACATCTCCTCAATACCCAGCAGAGAACCTATGGAGTGATGGTAACATTTATATTTTTAATAGAAAATGTGATTTGAAGAATAAAAACTTGAAGAAGGAATATCCCTTTGTATATGTGAATGAGCTATTCAGAGAGATTGGAAAGCCAAAGAAATAAATTAATGACTCTTTACTGTTAGCTTATTGTTAATACAATTTTGCTTGATTATTTCATATGTGTATAGAAAGACTGCAGATTCCGAGCTTCAGAAGATAAACAGTTTGTCATGTCAAACAAAAAAAGTTTTTTTTGTTAAAAGCAAAATGTGTTAAAATATAGTCAGCATTCAAGTAAAGTTCCCTTTAATCTATCCATACCTCACCCTCCAGGCCTTTTGGGAAATGAAAACTGTGTTTTACTCACCACTGCTCCACCACTTCTTTCCATTAACTATGTAGCTATCTCCATCCCTTTTGATACTGCACTCCATGTTGGTGGCATCACTGGAAGCAACATCAGGTTCTGGGTAAGTAAAATAAAGCAGTTCATTTATAGCCCTGCACTATAGATACCTAAGAGCTTGTTGATGGAATTAGGCATTCATGTTTAGGAGGACATCTATTGTGCTCCAGCCTCCGGGTGCATATGGCGGGCGGCTGGCTGGGGGGACAATTCTATGCCATTTCCTGTCTGGCATAGAATTTCCCTACAGTCTGTGAACTTACAGGCCTGAATGTCTGCAGGTTATAGCTAGTAGGCAGGTGTAGGGCAATAGCATCATCCTTCACTCCCCTCCATGCCTACTTGAAGTGGAGATGGCATGAAGGGAAAATGATCATAATGTAAAATAATAGTAAAGTATTTTCTTTATCTAATTTGATCTTTCAACAAACATTACTAACTGGACTAATACTATCTGTATAGTAAATTTTAGTAAATCAGGACCTCGGTGCCGTAAAAGCCCTGAAATAAACACAAATGCTAGCTTATTGCTAGCACTTGCAATTATTTACCCCAATCCGCCACCTTCACGCTAGTGGGATGTGAAGAGGCATGAAGGGAAGGCACGGCACATGGGAAAATTCGCCAGCTGCATTTATTTCTACTCCAGGCAGTGCCTGTTGTGGAGATAAACGCTGTGCAGGACCCCACTGGATACATCAAGAAGCCGAAGCGTCTTGACCTATCGGGCTGCGAAAGAGCAGCGATGGGGCTATCATACACTGGAGCACGAATGCCGGCGTATGATAAATATCCCCCACTGTGTTGATATATATATAATATACTGTATTTTTTAAATAAAATATTCTTTTGTTTAATAAAAGACATTTACAAAGAACAGAAAAGGCAGCTACATGTTTTGGAATGTCCCAAAATTGTCATGCAGTACAAAAAAAATATCACAAAGACTTTAAAATTAGCACAGGACTGCCAGGCCATGTACCATTCTTGGGAGGGAGGACGTATATTAATCATTCTGTCTTCCCTTTCTATTCTACCTCATAGATTGTTGCTCATGTCTGGATGATGCCAATACTGTGCGCCACCTTGTGGTGAAGAAGAGTATTGTAATTTTTTTTTAATTTAACTGAATTTTTTATTATTTTCAATCATACAAGGTACAAATTCTGGTGGAATACAAAAACATTTACCGGATCTCCGGTCATCGAACAGAGTATTGCATTTTAATTTTAAAATAACACAAAAGTAGATTAAAATGTTGGTAAATTAAAAAAAATCTAAGTGCCCTTCAAGCAGGTCAGCTGTTGTGTGCATCCAAAAACAAAGCTTGAAACAAAGCACTGGCATGCCACGGCCATAATTCCAACATACAATCACCCTTAAGTACACATCCCAACATTGTGGAAACTGAAATGCAATAATATTCTATTAAAACTATAATAATTCAGATTTATATAAGTAGGTATCCTTACCGGTCATGCAGAAACAAGACTGAATTTTCCCCTCTAGAAGAGGCTCCAGCCATTGTTTCTTTTGCTCCTCTGTGCCATACATGTGAAGCACCTCCATGTTGCCAGTATCTGTACATCAAGTACATAATTATTAATAAAGTGAAACCCTTGGTGTACATACACGTTTTGACAAGCATTTACTATTATTTTAAGATTTTACATTATCCATATGATTCAATGATATGTTCACATCATATGTTGGTAAGACAGTTACCAACATGTTCGATGGACCCCTTTAAGAGTTTGTTTACAGGTTCAGCTTTTTAGATGCAGTTTTTCATATCCAAATTAGGAGTGTAATGAAAAAATAAGAGGAGGAGCAGCATCTCTTGATGATATGTTCACATCCGTTATAATTCACACCTGGCTTCAAAAACTGCATCCGAAAAACTGAACATGGGAACACCCCCCTAGCCATTTTGGCTTATGGACACGTACAGATATCTTTTTTTTTATTCTTGGCTTCAGTGATTACTCATAGATCCAGGCCCTGTGACTGTGGTAATCATCTAAAATTTGTTATCTATGGCCTCCTTCCTTTTAAAAATCAACTTACATTTATATTATAATTGTGCCGAAAGGCTACTGGGGTGGTTCCCAGAGCCCCTTGTGCTGCAGATTCACAGGTTGTTACTATGTTCTCACTGTGTGCGGAGACTTCCTCGGCTGCAGTGAGATGAAATGTTTAGGGAGCAGAGGGGAAGGGCGAGACAGTCTAACCCAGCCTTTCAGCTCATTAGCATCATTTTATACGTTAATTTTAGAGAGAAGGAGGCCATGGATAACAAATATAAGAAGGCTGCAGTCCCGAATCTAGGAGTAAGTGTCCCTGGTTTTCCCATGATTGCTTTTGATGGTAGATTTCCTTCCATCAATAAATCTCTTCTTGCAGTGCAGTGAAGAGTGGCCAATGTATAATGCCTACCAGAAGGTTTCCCTAGACAATGTGCCTGCCACATGCTCTGTGCCCAAAATTTCACTTAGACACAATTTCAAAAGGGGAATTCCCTAACATCAGATTTTAAAGTATTTGTCCAGAATGTAATGGAAATTCCAGTCTCTATAAACGTGCATCAATAAAGAGGATTTGGAGACACACAGGACAGACCATCAGTAGTTGATCCCCCACACAGATCAGCTCTTCATCAATATCTCATCACACCTTACAGACCTGGAGTACGTTGGGTGCCCCTCTAATGGACAAGTAATCACTGCATCTGCTGCCCCCTTTCAAACTGAATGAGAGTTGTGGCTGCAGTGTGGCTCTCATCATCAGCTATTGATGGCTTATCCAGCACATGGGTCTCTACAGCAATTCCTGGAGAATCCTTTTAATCCCAATAGTAAAGAGCCGGTAAGTTTTATGACCAAATAAAATATATGTCAGTATCTATAAGATGCATACCAGGTGCTTGGCAGTTGAAAACTTCTGGAGCAAAAAAACATTTTCCAGTCTCTTCTGCAATGAAGGCGTAGTCCGTCTGGGTAAGACCACTGACTGCCGGCAGGAACAAGTTCCACAACCCCTCAGCTTTTGCCAGTTCCTAAAGAGAGAATTGAAAACAATTGTAATATGCTTATGAGTCAAATTACAAAAAAAGAAAGAACTCTTGCTCTGACCAAAGAACCTTATTGTCAAACAGAGATTGCTAACATTTAAAGGGAACCTGACAGCCGCACCTCACATTTTCACCTAATGACAGGTTCCCATAGCCTTTTTAATACTAATTTCCAATTTATTTCGGCTTCCTGACTGCAAACTGCATCGAGTCGTCCCCATCCTGGAACCATCAAATGGTGTATTTATCATTGTTCACCAACTATATTGTTCCCCTTATTGTTTATTTAGGATGAGGTTGAAGGAGAATTCCATTTGTTGTAGATGCTCCCTGGAGAATGTGGACTTTATCCTTGTAGCAATCAAATGCCAAAAGTTAAGGGCAGTCCCCGGGTTACATACAAGATAGGGTCTGTAGGTTTGTTCTTAAGTTGAATATGTATGCAAGTCGGAACTGTATATTTTATCATTGTAATCCCAGCCAAAACTTTTTTAGTCTCTGTGACCATTGGATTTTAAAAATGTTGGGTTGTCATTAGAATCAGGATTAACAATAAATCTTCATCACAGACACCTTTTCTAACTGTTACAGCTTATTATTGTAGCCTAGGACTAAAGTACAATAAATTACCAATATCCAGAGGTCCGTTTGTAACTAGGGGTCGTATGTAAGTTGAGTGTTCTTAAGTAGGGGACCGCCTGTATTGGGAAAAAATCTGTTGTATAAAAATTCTTTTTTTGGCCAGGTTGCTCCTTCTTTTCATGAATGTTTGGCAGAGGTGCAGAGAAGTAAGAACTACGAGATGATAATGCCCAAGTGGGGACGGTATTTGGTGAAATGGAAGAAGATATGGATGGTTGGGCATGCTAAATTTCTGGAGTTATAAAGTGTTTCTTTGTTTTTTTTCAGGGTTTTTTCACTCTCTTTTTCCCTCTCCTCCTCTCTTTTTAGGTTGGTGCGAGTTGGCTGGGGGTGATTGGTATGTATTGTATAATATATTTGGATTATAGTTTTGTATCCAGTGCTATTGGTTACCATTTAGGAAAATTTTATTGGAATAGATGATTGGATTAATGTATTTTGTATGGTTGTATTTTTTGATATACAATTAATAAAGTATTTAAAAAAATAAAATATTTTATATAAATACTCATGGGCAAGGCTGCAAGTCTCTGTGTCATCATCATTATCTCCTCTGTAAGGGAGGAGCTCACATCTGCATAGGGAGGTGGGAGGAGGAGTTGGAGGAGAAAGCAGGAGATAATGAGGAGTTAGTGTTAACCCTTCCTTGCCGAGGCCCTTTTTCGTTTTTGCGTGTCCATTTTTTACTCGCCACTCAAAAACTTATAACTTTTTTATTTTTCTATGTAAAAAGCGATGTGAGGGCTTGTTTTCTGCGTAACAAATTGCACTTCATAATGACGTTATGCTGGAGGCATTTACAAGGTTAACACTCGTGATCGGTGCCAGCAAAGACTGTGGGTGTTACCAGTGGGTGTTTGCTGCAATATGCAGCAAACGCCCACCTTGTATGGAAAGGCTCAACCCGAGAGCCCTCTCCATACACCCGCAGCCGGCATGTGACGTTATAGTACGTCAAATGTTGGTAAAGGGTTAAAAAGCCCATAGAAACCAGTCATGAGGTCAAAATGTGAAATCCTTAAGACAGGTTCCTTTTAAGGGGATTCACCCAGGAGCAGAAAGAATACATAAGCAGCAGGCGACTTGACTACAGGAAAAATCTGGAATTGCAGTTCTACCTCAATCACGTGCATAAGATTGAGCTTGAGCTGGGCTTTTTGGCATAAAAAGTCTCAAAAAAAGTTGCATTGAGGTTTTTGGGACTTTGCACTGAAAAAAAAAAAAAAAACCTGCACAGGACTGTTTCTGTTGCTTCATTAATCTGGCGTTAACATAGAACTACGGCTAGTATAACATTGTACAGAGCCAGCGTCATGACAGCGACGTGTGCACTTAGCTGCCAAACAGATTTATTAAAGCTTCATTGTCCCGTTAATGAATGTTCCTATGCTCACTTGCTGTCTGGGATTTTTTTTTAAATTTTATTTCAAAAAGATGCAGAGCTCCAAAAAAAGGACTAAGAACTGTGGCAAGGAACTGCCTATTGATGGTCACAATAATGAACACAACAATTTTGTTTCTTATTTTGTTTTCTAGTCAAACAATCTAGTCAATAAAAAATCCAGTCCTAGCGGTGAGCAAATATAGAACAGTTGTAGGATATCTTGTGTAGAAAAGTATGTTTGTTTCTGTAATATTACCATTTACCTTGAGCTTTTCTATAACCAATGGCTTTGACCATCTCAGTGGGGAGTTTTCATGTTTCGTGTAATACTCTAAAACCTCCTAAAATTACAGAAAACACATTACCTCAAAGAAAATTGCAGACAAAACTTTTACTTGTACTGTAATAATTTTTACATTGTTACATGTTTCAAGTTTAAGTTGTTCATGGCACAAGATGGTGTAAAATTTCTTCCCTCATGGCCCTATAGAGGGTTACTCTTGGATAGTGCACCTCCTGGTTAAGAGATTGTTGACTGTTATGTTTTTACAATGTACTCAAAACATATTTTGCCCAGTTGCCAATCTTTGAGCAAAAAAGCATCATTGGATGGACAGAGCATTCATATTCACGAAACAGGCTCTGGAGGGTCCACAGGGACCATCAGGATGGAAGATTGTTTGATCTACTGACCAGCAGGAGCAGCTGCCATAGTTTCTTTGTCTACCATCCATACAGGTGACACCTTCATTAGACACATCTGTGTTAAGGATCTACAAACCGTGGTGCTACACCTATAGGCAAATGTGCTGCTTCATACCATATGGAACCCGTATGACTCCACAACCAACCACATCTCATCTATTATTCAGGCTAGAGGTGGACCAACAGGGTAACCGAAAAAATGTATCTTTTTAAACAATATATTGGTTCAAACACTTTGCATAAAGTAGGGCCATAAAAAATTGGCTTAGAGGTGAATGTGAAGATCCATACATTTATCAAAGGGTACCTGTCACCATGGACCTCATTTTCACTAAATACAGGTTACAGAAGGTTACAGAAACAACTGCATTACAAATATGCCTTTCTGCCTTTTCCAAGTATTTGTATTACAATATAAGTGTGTGTTATAACCTACCTTGCACCCTGACAGAATCCTCTGTTTAGTCTCAGGGGTTTGCTTTGGTTTGGATTAATTTTTAAAAGCAAAAAGTGACTTGTCACTCCTCAGCTCTCAGTTGCCACCTTTGTGCTCCTGTACAACTCCTCCCTCCAGCTCTTTCACAGAGCTCACAATGTGGGGAGCTGACATCAGTGAGGGATGGAGGAGCTGTACAGGAGCACAAAGGTGGGTGCCGAGAACTGAGCAGTCTGCATCACAGACAAGTCATGTGTTGTTTATCAAAATGAATACAAACCAAAGCCCAACCCTAAACAGGGACTAAAGTTATAACACACAATTCTATTGTAATGCAATTGCTTATAAAAGGCAGAGTGAAAATTAGGTTCCTGGTGACGGGTTCCTTTTAAGGAGTTCTGAAAGAGGAGTTTCATGACCTTTCAAACTGCAGTGAGTGGGGCGGTCAGTTGGAGAAGCCTTGTCCAGCAGATAACGTTGCTAGAGAAAGCACAATGTCATGGTCATTATAAGACACTATGGGCCACATTTATAAAAAGTAGTGCAAACAGTACTAGGTGCCTATGGAGAGTGCAGAGTGGATTCATCAAAAGTGGCGCATGGTCTTCATGAATAAATATAAACATAAAATAAATCTGGCGCTCCCTGCAATGCTCTGGAAGGAAGTGTGCACAAACTTTTTTTGGTGCTCTTTAACATAGAGCGTGCAACATAATTCTGTCGGGTCGCTGACAGTTTGCATGTTCTTTTCAGTGCAAAGTCAGAGTGAAAACTGGAAATGTGGGCCTATGTGTGGGTAGCGCATTGTACTCTATAAAACAAGTGATAAGAAGGCTAACCTGTTGTGAAGGGAGTATGTGTTGCTGCATAAACTGCTTCACTTGCTGCAAAACACGTTGCCCTTTGGCACTAAGCAGGAACAGCTCTCCGGGAGAATTTGGCAACTCTACAGTCTTTTCTCTAGACAATTGAAAAAAAAAAAAAAAAAAAAGCTAAATTTTACTGTGACAAAACATCAAAACAGAGAAACGTATTTAATTACACAAATGTTATATACTGTTAGTAAACTGTTATTATAAAGCATTGTCCCTCTACATGCCTGTAAACCTAAGCAATGAGGTCCTAAAGCTGCATGCAAATGATCTGTGAAATGTCCAATGAGTCATTGGTATATTTAAGCTGTCCGGCTTATTCATGAGTGGGAGGCACAGCCACACCCCCTAGTGCTTGACTGACAGTATGAGGTAAAATGGTATAATGGTCCTCCATTTGCTTCCTGGTGCTGGAACCTCCTGCAGCTCGTGTGTGTATGAGATACTCCTATACACATGACTAACAGTCTGTGTAATGGTGTGAGGTATAATGGCGTAATGGCTCCTCTATGTGCTTCCTAGTGCTGGTGCCCCCTGCAGCCTGTGTGTGTATAGGAGAGATACAACAGCTCCAGGCAGCCATATTATAGCAGAACATGTCAGGTACTTGTGTAGCTGATGTCTGTGTCCCTCACATGTGTATTAGGAGGATGCAGCATGTCAGCAGATAAAGCACAGACACTGGCAATGCTTTACTATACATTACACACAGACATGAGCAGGGGGAGGAGAGGGGAGGGGTAACAAGGGTGACATCACTGCCTCGGACCATGTGACCAGACTCATTTACATAATAAAGAAAATAGGATTTTATAATGATTAATGTATGAGTTGACTAGATAAAGGCTGTGATGGATCCTTGTGAGCTGCTCCAACAGGTAGTGGTGACAGAAATAGTGACAGACACCTGATGACAGGTGTCCTTTAAGCTCTGCTTTAGGTTCATATACATCAACACCAATAGCACCAAACATGAAACGGGGTAGTTTTTTCAGTGGCTAGCATATGGCCCTATTAAATTCTATAGGCTCATACACACGGCTGTGGATTCCACATACCCTGTGCTTGAGTCGAATGGCCATAAAAGATAGATCAGGTCTTTTCCTATTGTCCTTTGGGCCGACCCTCGATCTAAAATGACGCAATTGATACCGACTGTCACGAAAAGCCCTTGTGATCAGAGAAGACCAGCACTGAGCGATATTTCTTGAGTTTTACTCCAGTATAGCAACAAGTTACACATCAGCCATGTACTATGGTAGAGCGCCGCAGCATGCTCTTCAGGCAAGGTTCATCAACAATTCTTCTAAACAAGTTTTCAAACACCAGCCCCACACCCAAAATCCACCCCCACTTCCTCTGCTATCTGATTATCACCTAGTAGGGGGGGGGGAATTTATTACACTAGTACAGCAAACCCCCACTGTATCTGTGGAATGACCAAGACTTCTGGAGGAGTGTAGAACATTCCATGACTACAAACTTCCAGAGGTCAATGTTACACACATGAGTATATACAAATACACATGAAACTCACTACAAAACACCATATAGTGATATATATCAAGAATGCGCCATAGCCTACCGTGGAGTAAAAAACGGAAAAAAAAGGAGAAAGGCCAAATCGTATCTAAAATAGCTAATAAATAGCTGGAAATAATCTGAATTGAAAATCTTTTATTATATAAAACAACAAACAGTGATAAAAATAAAAGTCTAGGCAACATGCTTCGGTTATAAAAACCTTCTTCAGACCAAAATAGACAGATAATACAACCGGCAGATAATGGTCCAGCTAAGTGGCTGTAGTGTGCTGCCTGGAGGATAAAATAGAACCCCCACATTGCTAGAGAACAATATCCTCCAACATAACCCATATGAGGACTATTCTAACTACTGGGATGCTCTTGAAGCATATTTGAGAGGTTGCTTACAGTCCTCCATCTCATACATTAAAAAGTCATCCGCTATAGAGGAGGAAGCCCTAGCATCCAGTTTTGTGTTCCTTAAAGCAACTTATGTACTTGACCCTACAGTTTTAATAGGCAGGGAAGGAAATATCTCCACTGCCTATATAAGAAGAGTAAGAGACACATGTTTTTTACAAACCAACGGTACTTTGAACATGGCAACCAGTCAAGCAGCCTCCTGGTGCACTTGATACACCACAACACTGCGTCCCCTGCCATACTTAGAATATAAAACAACACAGGTACGGTTGTAAACACAACACAGGAGATACTTTCTGTATTCACCAACTATTACAGTGAGTTATACAGCTCCAAATTGGAGAAATCCCCAAGCCAGATAGACAAATTCCAGAATTCACTGACATGTAGGACATTAGACCAAGAGCAAAGGGAGTTATTAGATACCCCCATCACCCTGAAAGAGTTACAGGAAGCTATGGAAAGCATGCCTAAAGGGAAAGCGTCAAGACGTGACGGTCTCCCACTGGAGGCTATAGCAAAATACCTGGAGTCTAACACTTTTGTCCCTATCCCCAAATCCTTTTTTTTTTTAAATCATTGGACTCCCTGATGATTCCATTAAGCTGGGGCTCAGGACGCTATAAACTACAACTAGCAAAACTTTACCAGATATGTATTTGTACTATCTAGCTGAACAGACTAAACATCTGGGAACTTTGGTGAGCAATGAGGAACTCTCTACCCCAGAAATACATGTTTCTGCTCTTGCCCTTTAATAGAAGTGGTCCGTTCACAGGGTCCTGGAGGACTGATATTTACGATATACTCATACTTTATTCAGGCTAAAACCAGCTCTAACGAATTGAGGGCCTTGAAGGATTGGAAGGTTCTGATTCCAGCATTAGGCTAGGAGGAGTTCACCAAGCTACTTGAGTCACATTGTTACGTATCACCTTAAAGGGAACCTGTCACCAGGGACCTCATTTTCACTAAAGACACATTGCAGAAGCCCTTCACACCAGCAATGCAAAGATGCCTTTCTACCTTTTCTAAGCATTTGCATTACAATATAATTGTGTGTTATAACTTACTCTTGCTCCCTGACAAAATCCTGGGGTAGTCCCAGGGGCTGGGCTTTGGTTTGGATGCATTTCAAAAAACAACATGTGACTTGTCTGTTACTCACTCCTCAGAGCTTGGCCCCCACCTTTGTGCTCCTGTACAGCTCCACCTCCTGCTCCTTCTCAGAGGTCACAGCCTGGTCAGCCTGACATCAGTGGGGGAGGGACAAGCTGTACAGGAGCACAAACATGGAGACAGCCTGCAGCACAGACAAGTCACATGTTGTTTTTTTTTAAATGCATGCAAACCAAAGTCCAGCCCCTGTGACTACCCCAGATTTTGTCAGGATGCAAGAGTAAGTTACAACACTCAATTATATTGTAATGCAAATGCTTAGAAAAGGCAGATGCATTTTTGCACTGCAGGTGTCATGGGCTTTAACAATCTGTCTTTAGTGAAAATGAGGTCCCTGGTGACAGGTTCCCTTTAGGTAACTAATAGGTTAATACAACTTTTTATCATCCACCAAAGCTACCTCACACTAATAAGGCTCCACAAAATGGGCCGAATTCCGGCTCTTTACTGTCACAGATGCAGTTTCTCCCCTGCCTCTTTTTGGCATATGATATGGACATGCCCACACCTTCAGACGATTTGGAGGGAGGTTTCTGCGGCCATATCTGATATAGCGGGGTCCCCGGTGGAGTGCTCCCCAGAGATATGCCAGTTTGGAATATTGAATGAGGAGATCTGGCTTCATCACTCAAGGATTCTTCTTAGTGAAGTGTTAATCGTGGTGTGTAAAGTGGTGGCCATAAGTTGGATGGATTCCAGATCACCACCTGCTAACATTGGTAATCTCTTGTAAATAGTGTAGTCCCTTATGATAAAGTAATATACATTCATAGAAATCACCCCGAAAAAATTGATATGGGGTGGGATAAATGATATGACTCCCCCATCACATTGTATTCTGCATCGACTTTATCCTCCTTGCTGGATGCTTATTTATAAAACATATTCTAAATGGTGAAAAGTGTATTTTGATAGGCCCCGCAGTCCCCATAACATGTGGGGGTAGACTGGGGTGTCGTGCATATACCCATTGTACATATTTTATTTGTATTTTTTTTTTTTTTATGCTGTCAAACGCTGTGAATTTGCTGTTTTTCTCCATGGAATCAGAAGAATGTGATGAACATTTATGTAACACACTGCTTATTCACTTGTATGTTCTTTTATTGTTCAATAAACTAGTTAAAAAAAATTATACTAAGGGTCCATTCACACGCGGTATGCCCGCCGTGGCCCCTCCTCCCTCCATAGAGAATAGCGGCGCACGGCCGCACATCTGCCGAAAGATAGAGCATGCTCCACGCCGCTATTGCTGTCTATGGGGACGAACATGTGAATGAGCCCTAACAAGAGTGAAGAGCTCTAGGGCAATTCCCAGGCCATGGAAAACAAATATAAGAAGGTTATCACAGTCACTATGCCTTACCATGAGTAATTGTCCCTGGTTTATCATGTTCGAGTTTGATGGTAGATTTCCTTAAAACTTCTTACCTTTTAGCTAGTCTCAATCCGTTTTCAGCCAAAGGTTGAACCATGTCAGCAAATATGCTGGCATTTTCCCCACTAGAGTTTCCAAGTAAGAACCGTGCATGAATTCCCTGAAAAACAGACATCACAATCAAAATAGATAATAGAGGGACCACTCTTGAGTTAAGGCAGTTATATCCAGTTGTATTGCTCTATTTATCCTACTGTAAGTGAAAAACGATCAGTAGATATCCAATAAGATTAATGATAGACAGATAGGGGGAGAGTTATCACCGCTTCTATGCTAATTTTCTGGTGTGGAAGCAGTAAAAATTGCAAATTATTGCACAGGGCAAGAATTTGCAATGTAAACAGCGTCTATGCCACCTCCGCGCCACGTGGGTGCGGAGGGGGCATAGAGGAGGCTTGGAACCCCAAGCCTCTTGATGTATGGGGTGGGACACATGGGAGCGTGGCCGCTATCATGCAGCGCTCAAGCGCCATCGTTTAATAAATCTCCCCCATAGTGTCCATGATGGAACTGTTGTTAAACTGCATCCAGAAATGCTGCAGAATGTCACTTCTAGACTAATAAGGTAATAGTATTCTTCCAGGAGATTATTTTGGCGCCAAATACTCTGAATCTTGCAGCTGTCTTGTTTCATAGATCCATGAAACAAGACAGCTGCGAGATTCAGAGTATTTGGCGCCAAAATAATCTCCTGGAAGAATACTATTACCTTATTATGCACGCTCCATAGACGCCCATGGCTACGGAGACCAGGAAGGCTGCCGGATTTACTCATACTTTATCCAAAACGTCCTTTAACGTGTTGTACCGGCCGTACAACCGAAAAAGGTGAGTAGAACTGATCTTGTCTAAAGCTCTCACATTGAAAATACCGCATATTCCGGCGTATAAGACGACCTGGTGTATAAGACGACCCCCCTACTTTCCTGTTTAAAATATAGAGTTTAAGATATATTCGCCGTATAAGACTACCCCTTTTCCAACGCATACAAAACACCGGTAAAAATGTAAAAAAAAAACAGATTTGAATTTAACATGGTCCTTTTTTCATTTAAATTCTTATGACATGCAGGTATATAGCAGGAAAACTGTCGCTCATAAACATAAGGCATACAACAACATTACCATCGTCCATTTTACCATACTGTACCTTAAATTTTTATTTTATTAAATATTCCATGCCATGTACTCAGAAGCGGGAAAAAAATTCCAAATGCAATGAAAATGGTGAAAAAACGCATTTGCGCCATTTTCTTGTGGGCTTGGATATTACGTCTTTCACTGAGCGCCCCAAATGACATGTCTACTTTATTCTTTGGGTCGGTACGATTAAGGGGATACCAAAAATAGGTTTTATAATGTTTTCATACATTTACAAAAATGAAAACCTGAACAAAAATTATTTTTTTTATTTTGCCAACTTGAATTGCTTTGTTTACGGGGGCATCAGAGACAATACTGTGCCAATCACTGATGCATCAGATGGTTATCTCTAGATGGCACAGAAGTGACTCCCTGGGGGGCTGCTGTCACACAATGGCCCCCCACATGACTGTAGCCTACAGGGGAGGGCATGGGGGAGAGCCTGGCACCGAGCTCTGGGTGAGATACAGCCACTGGCAGGGCACGTGTTTCTCTCTCCAGAAAAGGGGATGTGTGAGGCCGTGCCAGTGCTGCATGGATGGAGCTCACCCCCAGATGTGGGGCACCCCTGGCAGGGATGAGGGGGCACAGGCAGCACAAAGCCTCATTAGATGCAGATCAGTAAATCTGGAGACATTTCTCTACATGACGAGAACTAGTTCCCTTTGTTACAAGCAGAGAAACAAGCAGCCTGCTGCAGCACATGGCTACCCGCGCACGCCCAATCCTGCCGGGCACCAACCTGGTACGGGCACCTCACAGACCGCGGGCACGGGGGTCTCAGTGCCTCCTGTTCCTGCACAGCGACCTCCTCGTCCTCCTCCTGGTCCTCGTCACGTCCGTGCCCTCCCGGTGACCCCGTGCCCAGCGCCGGCAGAGGCTCCTTCATGCCAGTCTTGGGGGCAGCCCTGGCAGTGCCCAGCTTGTTGCCCAGCACGGAGCGCTTGCTGAGACGGCGAGGCTGCATGTTCTTACCCGGGACTGTCCTGTCTTCTACCCCTCAAGTCCTGGAGCTGTCAGATCCAGCACCTCTCCGGGTGCGGTACACCCCTCACTGCCCACACTGTGAAAACACCCGCGATCGGTGCTAGCAGAAGACAGAAGATTTTTCTGTCTTCAAAAGTCGTCTTATACGCCGGAATATAAGGTAGATCTCACACAGTGGCGCCTGCATTGTCCTTCTTATTTTCTCTGAATTCACTTCTAGACTAATGATAGACTGCCATGTGGATATTCTAGAAGATTCAATTTGATAAATAAAGGAAATCTACCACCAGGATGAAGGATTATAAACCAAGCACACAGACATACTGGTGTACTGCGCCTCTGGCAGGATCCGTTCTTTTAGCTCCTTATGCCCTTGTTTTTACAAAAAAAAAAGGGAATTAAAAATCAAGCAGATTAACCTAAAGGGACTTCAGGCTCAATTAACAGCTATGGAGCCTGGAGTTCCTCACCAGCATGTAAGTGTGCTTGGTTTACAATCCTTCCTACTGGTGGTAGATTTCCTTTAAAATGATATAAGTTATATGTAAAAAAAAAAAGTCCTTACCTGTAATATCCCGGCTAGCTTAAAAAAGGTAAGCGCAAGAAAAAAGTTCCAGTCATCTTTTTGTGATGATGCACCACGACAGCGATTATATATATTAAGCAGATCCTCAAATGCAGGCATTCCTTGGAAAAAAAAAAAAATTTTTGAATTTGAATTATTATTATTATCTTTAGGACAGCATCCCCCACTAAAGTTAGACTTGGTATATCTGGGTCCCAAGCAAAGTGACATCTAGATGCTCCCCTAATACAGTGTTCCCCAGCCTGTTTTGTATTTGGGGACTGGCTGCACCCAAAATTTTATTCCAGGGACCGGACCCATGGTCCTTGTTAACAAAAAATAATTTAAAAATTACGTGCCCCACAAATACCCCATACCTTACCCCACCCCATGTAATGGGGTGAATCTATGCTGTATCTATCTTTATAACCTACCTTCAACATCTGTAAAGGATTTGTTACTACCACGTCCAAGGAACTGCACATTTCGAGGCCAAAAATAAGGCGAGGTAAAGTAAGCCAAGTCAGACATAGGATGTCCAATAGTGGAAAGCTCCCAATCCAGAACAGCAATTACACGGGCCTAGAGAGAAGGATTAAAACTGAGATAGCCAGGATGTAGGCAAAGAGGTGTCTGCAGCCAGTGACTGGTTAATGAACTGCTGTAGCCCATGAATGGTTAAGCATTTTAGCAAAGAGGGTATTGTTTCCTTTCCTTTTGTTTCTTAACACAATAGGCAGCATATACTGAAATAAATATGTACATATCCTAACAACTTTGGGGTGAGATGCACTGGTCCAGGACTAAAAACAAGTAAAAAAAATCATGGTTTAAAAGAAAAAGAAACATGTTAAAACAGAAAAACTACCTCTGTTTGGTGGAAAATAATATTATCAATCCTATAATCTCCATGGATCAAGGTCTCTTCATTGTCATTGCTTGGCACGTTTCTTATTAACCAGTCTGCCAGTTGGTTCATTGCAGGAATATCCTTATGTGCAGCCCTTTCATATTGCTTCTTCCATGTGGTCACCTGACAAAAGAAAGGACATCCTCTTTGATTCTCTAGTTTTTACCTTGCACATGGCCAGGTGTAGAAGGGTATGGGGAAGCTGAGAAGCCGCGCTGTAAATCCGGGCAGGCACGACCTGCTCTATCTCCTGTACCGTGGCTGCCTGGCTTAGACATGGTGTGCTCACCACACTGTCACTGGGTATAATAGACCTCTATGGGGGCCATGATCTGGCCAGATCACAGCCCTTATTACAGTATTGTGCATGTGGCCTTAAATTTAAAAAAATGACAAAATAATATGTGCATGTAAACATTTTGCAGCTTTTTGATGTCATGACTGCAAATACAGCACCACCTCTAAAGTTATATAGAAACAGTTAATGTCCACTTTACTAGATACATCTTCTAGTGTGGGAGACTCTCTGTAGCCCTTAGAGCTACAGAAATGCCTTGCAGCAAACAAGGGCATCATCCACATGCATCAGAGGATCCTTGGCATGACACATGGTCATCTGATGTTATAGCCCAACCTACAGCAAGAAATAAATAGCTGTGTATTTGTACAAATGTTGTGTTTGGCTGAAACGTGCATGACCTTTGACCTCTTTCATCAGTCCCGTAATTATTCTGTTTAATCTGAACTATTTTCACCTCCATAGAAAAGTTTCTCCCTGGAATTTATGCTGCAGATGTCTCTAATAAAGTGGCCATTCAGTGTATGACATACAGTATGTGCTTTTGATAATGAAGACGATGACGGCAGAGTTCAAACCCAACACTACAAAGAAACATTTTATATGAAGACAAATTGGGAGTTTATTAGTGATAAATATGTGTAACTGAGGATTATGTAGACTTTACCTGCCGCTGGCAATATCCTTTTCCCTTGCCGTATCCAGAAAGATTTAATGTATGTATATTAAAGGAATGGAGCTGGGCAAGAGTTTCAGAGAGAGCGACATACAAGGCGGATCTTTCTGCAGGGGTGACTTCTGGTAATGTGACATCTCGAAATATGCGTCCCTGACAGACCAAAGGAGACATGTTATTCTAAGAACTATGAAAACAGTTCCTTCTTAGCACCATATAGACATATGCCCGTAGCAGGGAAAGGGTTACGGAATTTATTTCTTTGTTGTAAAGTGATATAATATTGAAGTTTTCCTGTATATAGAATGTTACCTATGTATACATGTTCATTATATTTTGCTCTTTTGATATACACATTTATATTTATGGTATTTTATACTATGGTATTTTTACATGTTTTTTTTTACATGTAGAGCCCACCATCAAACCCTAGGTCCTTTAACACAAACCAGAAAAGTTTGCTTCATTTGGAAAGATACAGACACATACATACATGTTGTCACATACATGGTTTGTCACATACAAAACTATACATAAATAAGACTAACCTGGACGTGCTCCATCAGATAAAATTCTGTACCGATAACCGCCTTATCATTGCAGTACAATAAAGGTCTCGGCACAGGAAATCCATTAGAAAACAAAGCTTTCTGTACCTCATATTCTCTTTCAATCTAAGGGAAAACCTGAGATATTACTACATGATATTTTTATTTTAAATCATTAAGTTTATATTAAAAAGTTAAATATAGAGAACGGCGTAAAAAGACTTTCATAGCACAAATTAGGGCCAATTCACAGGTTTTTGTATCAGTTATGCAACCAGGTATGTAAACTACACACTAATTAATACATTGGGTTCCCTGACAAAACAATGATCACTTCGCGTGGAGAAACCTGAAGCCAAATGTCAAGAACCCAAATGTATAATCCTAGAATTAACATGAGGAATGTACTGTTGCATCCCTGGGATCTATGTTTAATACCACATGCACACCATAAGGAATTTCTACAGACTGTCTGCAGTATACATTCTGCCAAACCATCTAAGGAACCTTCCTGAATGTATAAAACATTGCTTTTTTCTCTAAAAGTGCACACATTTAGCAACATAAGCTTTGTGCAAATGATTGCGTACATCTAAAATTACATGTACAGAAACCATTTTAACAGTATCCATTGGTTTGGATGATTGTGCAAGAAATATCCACATATTTTCTCTACCAGGAATAGGATCTGCCCTTTCTCCTGCGGTGCAGCCTCCTGGGATCTCTATGGCAGTGGTGAGTTAGCTACCATTTTGCGGCTAGCTCATGGCTGTGGACTTGCACATGCAGCCTAAAGGAGGCGTCTGGCAGATGTCATATAGATATTATGGCCTCTATTAAACAGATACCTTTATTTGTTGTAGCTTGGAGGATGAAGCTTTGTAGTCTACTTTGTTTTACTATTTACCATATTTTTTAAGCAGTTTACTGATGTATACCAATCCAGGTGGAGGCTGAACACCCTTTCAATCTCCTTATGACAAGTGAACCATTTACAAACGTTTAGAACATATGTC
The DNA here is from genome assembly GCF_040894005.1 of Engystomops pustulosus. Classification (NCBI taxonomy): domain Eukaryota; kingdom Metazoa; phylum Chordata; class Amphibia; order Anura; family Leptodactylidae; genus Engystomops; species Engystomops pustulosus. The sequence continues at coordinate 153,202,302 of NC_092415.1, forward strand.
AGGATTTTTTGTGGGACACACATAGAACGTATCCAAATATTTATGTCTTAGCCTATAGGTTCACAGTGACAATCATGACAAAAGTGAAGACTGTATGTACAGCAGTTCTGTAAAAAAGCTACCGTATATAGCCTTTTAGAACTGTATATCACAAGCAATGGTATGTTAGTAAAGTGAGTTTATATATGTCATTTACTAGTAGATATAAGCTAAAAAACGAATCTAATTTTATAGATATCTGTACAAGGTAGCAGTGAGCTAGCCACAAAAACAGCATCTAGCTCACAGCGCCATAGGTGGCCACACCACAAAGATAGGGCAAGTCCTATTCTCGCCCTGATTTATGGTTTGGCCACTCAGCTATTTATGGAGAGGGAAGGGTTAAGCAGCGCCCACCTCCTCCTTCCCCAGACGGCTTGTGGCTGATGGCACACGTCTGATCATATGGGCATGTGCATGGAGCCCAAGCAAAACCTAGACGAAAATGAATGCGTTTATATAAAATGATGACTTTACCCTATGAGCTCCTGGCAGCAGCAGACCATGTGGCTTCTTCCTGAGAACAAATTTTTTCTCCCCTTTCTGCAGGAAAAATGTGGGGTTGGACTGTCCAGATCTACAATAATAATCAGATAAAAACATATTTAAAACCAAATATGCAATACATAAAATTAAAAACAAAAATTACCCAAGAGCACATCTACAGAGTAGTTCTTACAAGCCACATTACATTGTCTGGTACCGGCTCCACTCAGTTCGGATCAGTTTGTTTACTACCACAGAGAAGAACTGGCCTCATGGAGTGTCTTCTAGTGATACCACCTACAGCTGACATTCTAATATTTGGTCGCTTGATAACTGAAGTGAAATAGATCCTGTAAAATATCCACTTGCCAGATAGATTCCATTTCTTTCTCACAGTGTAAAATAACAATGGTGACTACAGCCAAGCCAGTACAATGCCGTGGGAAAATAGTTATTTTTTTTTAAATAGAAAACTAAACTAAAAGTAAATTTTATACACTGGTATTGAAAAAGAATCATGTACACCATATTCCCCTGACAACTCTGTCTGTTTCCCCATCTACATCACTGCGATAACCAACAAATCATACCACAGCTTTCATTTATTGCACTTTAACCACAGCTCGGCTTTCATTTGAAGCTGGTATAGGCAGCAAAAAGATTTTTAGACAGTTTCCCAAATATCCCCCCTCATATTTCCCTCATAATTGCTGGTTGTGGGATAGTGGAATGCCCCATAGAAGTCTATGGGAATGTGGAAAGCATGTGATGCATATGTACAGCAGATGGTTGTGCACTGTATGGTGTTATGTATACGTGTAGTATCCATGGAGACCAGAACCAGCGAGAGGTGAGTTCTGTCAGTCAGCCAATAGTTAGCCATCCACATGTAACCCCCTCCATCAGCAAAGCCCACCGGATTTTATATGGATTCGATATGGTCAGGCAACCAATGTACGACTGAATGCAGTCCAACTTACGATGCCTAGAAATGATGATGTCTCAAACGTACCTTATACAGTATGTAACAAAAAGGTTCAAAAAATAGAATCCACTGGTGGAAAGGATTAAAAAACTTTCAATTCTTCAATTCGATCTTGACATAAACAAAATACCAGGATACAAAGAACATAGCAAATCAAATTGAGCCTACACGTTTCGGATAGAAACTATCCTTATTCATTGATTTGATGTGTTCTTTGTATCCTGGTACCTTGTTTTTATCAAGATCGAATTTAAGAATTGAACCCATTTCCACTGGTGGATTCTATCTTTTGGAGCTGGATTGTCCTTTTTTTTTGTGAATGTGCTTGTAAGCTGGAGTATCCGTGCTCAAGATTTACACCGGAGAAATCACGACCAGCCTTCAGGTGAGCTGACCATTTCTGTTTTAACAAAAAGGCTAGGACCGTTGAATACACATTGGATCAAAAAACAGATGTGTCAAATATTTTTGAAAAATCTATCAAATGATACCACACCTGGCCCTCTACCTTCACCCCCCAAGTGCAGATTCAGATTACCTAGGAAAAATGGTGCTGTAAAAAATTGAAATTTGTGCAAAAATATTGAAAAAGGGGATAAATAATAAATTAAATATATATAAATAAATATACATCCGATCCAAAATCTGAAAATAGACAAATGCAGTATTTTTCTAAAAACAATGCAATGTTACCAAATACAAGCACCCAATGTAGAGCATTTGATATTTTTTCAAAGATGAAAATACGGTGTCAACTTTAGTATCATTGGATAGATTTTTGAGAAATATTGGTTTCATAATATTTGTTTTTCACTCCCCACCTTCAAAAATCTATAATTTTTTTATTTTTCCATATAAAAAGCTTAGTGACGGCTTGTTTTCACTTCATAGTGACGGTATTTTGTATTCCATGACGTGTACTGGAAAGCAGGAAAAAAAATTCCAAATGCAAAATGACATGTCTACTTTATTCCTTTGATCGGTGCAATCACGTTGATACCAAGTTTGTATAGGTTTATAATGTTTTCATACATCTACAAAAATAAAAAAAAAATTATTTTGCCATCTTCTGGCACTAATAACTTTTTCATACTCTGGCGTACGGTGGGTGGTGTCATTTCTTGCAACTTTTGATGATGTCTTCAATGCTTCTATTTTTAGGACTGTACGGCCTTTTGATCCCTTTTTAATTAAGGTTTTATATTTTTCAAAATGGCAAAATATCTCTCACGTGGAGAGACGATTTACACCAAGATGGCGGCGCCTACACGCCGGCGGTGTTAGGCGGGTTAACACAGACAATCGGTGCTAGCAATACTTAGCCCTCTCTATTCACCTGCAGACGGCGTGCAACATACGGGTATGTCACGCCTCGGTAAGGGGTTAAAGTTGCCCCTCGCCCCCATCCTTAGGGGGTGTGGGTAGGGGGCCAAGTTTAGTATCATTGGATAGATTTTAGAAAAATATTTAACACATGTATTTTCATTTTTTCGATCAAATGTGTATCTTCTTGACATATTCCACCGTCCCAGCCGGTTTTTTACACTCTGTATACTTCAGATACAATTGCATAACTACCTACTGCTCTCTAGTGGCAGTTCATGGAACTTCAACTATCACCTATAGAGTGTGCATATAGCTGAACACACTCAGTCCTTCAGACCCAAAGATCACTGTCCACAGCAAGGCGTCCCCAGTCTGTAGCTCACAGGCTCCTAACATGGCCTGATAGACCTTTTATAGTATTTATGAAACTCCTTAGTGCATGTACAGGAGTTATCAGTTTTGACACTCTGCCACAATAGACTCCTAGGGGCATCATCCATGTGAGCAGAAGTGTTCAGTGTGCTGCAAGCTGGGTGGAGAGCAGCACTCACCCCTCCCCTCTCCGGGTGTAGAGCGCAGCACTCACCCCTCCCCTCTCCATAGAGAGCTGAGCAGCTGCACTGTAAAGTTGGGCAGGAATAGGACCTGCTGTATAACTTACAATGAGGCCAGCCATGCAAAAAGCACATCTATTTTTTGTGGCTAGCTCATGGCCGCCGCTTGTGGATGTGTACATCTAGCCGAAGATGCACCAAGACCCCTTTTTCTCGACCTTTCTCTTTTGCATAGTTTTATCAAAGAACATACATTATAATTCGCTGCTCAGAACAGACTTTCCTGTCACACCCTCTCTTATCAATATCACCTCTCACAAGCAGTCACTTTCTCTTATCAGTATCCATGGTTCTTCATGTGCCAGTACTCCATTTAACCCTGAATTAAAACACTGCATTAAAGCTAATTTAAAACAAGTCTTATTAAAGGAGCCAACTTCTATATAGCAACATCAATGCTAGATGGTGACCTGGGTGGACACTACACTACTAATAGTATTACACCCCGATACAGTGGTAGTATCCACGTCTGGCCACTTGTACTGTGGCTCATCACTATATCCATGCCTCCTCCTTGGACACCACTCCTATGGCCGGAGTATTTGGTATTTGTTCCCAATTCCTTTAACTCAGCGGCAAACAGTGCCTAATAGGGGGAATATGCATTTTTGTGTCACTTGCCATATGAACTATCCTTTTTCCCAGACAAGCGCATTATGATTTCTTTTTTGCTTGGCTGCTCACAGTGTCACTAGAGACCTCGCCTTTGTTATTTTGGCAACCTATAGCGATGTCCGTTATCTCCAATTAAAAAGAAAAATTCCCCATTAAGTCCTTTGCCAACTGTGATTCTACTTACATTGTATACATTATAGAATGCACAGTTTGTAATATTATGTATGTAGGCTCCACCACCCGCAAACTCAAAATTAGAATTGCGGAACATTTAAGGGATTGTACCAAAAATTTCCAGAAAAACATGTCAGGAGCGTCCAGACATTTTGCCTACATACATAAAGGAGATCTATCCTCTTTTTGCTTTTTTGGATTTGAAAAAGTACACTCTCCCTCAAGGGGAGGTGACAGGAGAAAAATATTGTTACAGAGAGAAGTTTTTTGGATTTTTAAGTTGGGCACCAGATCACCCCAAGGTCTAAATTTCAGAAGAGATTTATCATATTTTTACTAATTATGGGTCTATTTATACGTACCGATAGAATGTTGTTAACTTTTCTATGTTTACAGAGGGTTTGAAACACCATTACGAATCTAATGACATCTGTACTCAGCATTCTTCGTTTTCAGGTTTTATAACAACGAATACTTCAAAATGTGAGCTGTTATTCCTAAATTTGGGTCTGTTCATACGTACCGATAGAATGTCGTTAACTTTTCTACGTTCACAAAGGGTTCGTAATATCATCACAAATTTAATTACATCTGCACTTAGCTATTTTCGTTTTCAGGTCTTACAACAACGAATACTTTAAATATTAGCTGCTATTCATAGATTTATTATCTGTTATCATTTTTTATCTTGCTACAAATATTACAATGTTTGCATTGATTATATCTGGATGTACTGCAACACATACGATCCATTGAAACAGCGGTGGCTGTGACGTATCGTGACGTATGATTGACACACACCCCTTAATTTTGATTGGTGGATTTTTCCTTTAAATTTCTAAACATATTGTGTATTTACATGCTATGACTAAGAGCTGTAATAGCTCGAAACGCGTCAGCTGTAACCTTGTCCTGCCTATCATGTTTTAATCTTTGAACTAATAAAGAAGCAAGATTTTAAGGAAGTGCCGTGTTCACCTTGATTGGAAACGCATCATTACACCTGCAGGCTACACGGGCACACCCAAAGACGTGTTGGATTCACACGCCACTACACTCCTCGAATGGCTGATCGTTGGAAATTATTGGAGAGGTGAGCTGCACGATACTTGTTTATCCATGTTGTATACTTACCACAGGCTGTATACTACTTGGGGCAGGGCAGGCTGTATACTACTTGGGGCAGGGCAGGCTGTATACTACTTGGGGCAGGGCAGGCTGTATACTACACCCTCGTCTTATACTCGAGTCAATAGGTTTTCCAGTTTTTGGTGGTAAAATTAGGGGTCTCGGCTTATAATCGGATCGGCTTATACTCGAGTATATACGGTAATTATGTCCTATGCTTCCCCCCACCATTAATTATTTCCTAAGCTGCCCCTCATAATTAATTATTCCCTATACTGCCCCTCCACCATTAATTATTTCCTATACTGCCCCTCATAATTAATTATTTCTTATGCTGCCCCTCATAATTAATTATTCCCTATACTGCCCCTCCACCATTAATTATTTCCTATACTGCCCCTCCACCATTAATTATTTCCTATACTGCCCCTCCACCATTAATTATTTCCTATACTGCCCCTCCACCATTAATTATTTCTTATGCTGCCCCTCCACCATTAATTATTCACTATACTGCCCCTCCACCATTAATTATTTCCTATACTGCCCCTCCACCATTAATTATTTCCTATACTGCCCCTCCACCATTAATTATTTCTTATGCTGCCCCTCCACCATTAATTATTCACTATACTCCCCCTCATAATTAATTATTTCCTATGGTGCCCCTCATAATTAAGTATTTCCTATGCTGCCCCTCATAACTAACTATTGGCCACCACAATCTTTTTACTGCCCTTTTTAATAAAAAATAAAAACCCTGTACTCACCTAAGTCTCCCACCGCGCGGCCGCGCAACCTAGTTCATGGAGCGATGTGCGTCCGGGTTGTCTTCCGGCCACACCGCTCCAGTAATAGTGCCCGTTTCCGGCCGCATCGAGCACTATATAGTGACGGGCAGGAGCTTCCTGTCCAGACGGACGGAGGCTCCTGCCCGACTGTCGCAGGCCGCGAGGTCCCGGCGCTGCAAACATCGGGGGCCGGATCAAAACGGCCCGCGGGCCGTAGTTTGGGGAACCCTGTACTAGAGCAATACCAATATTACAACACATTTTATACACTCTTCCCCCTTGTTTTCCTGTCTTTCCTTTCCCCTTAGTTTTACTGTTTAGGGTACATTCACCTCTCTTCCCTCCATAGGAAATAGCGGCACACGGCCGCACATCCGCCGAAAGATAGAGTGCCGTTATTGCCGTCTATGGGGACCCCACAGACGGCAGTGTGAATGAGCCCTTACTATGATGCTGTATTTGACTATGTACCCAACAAAGCTGACTTCTAATATGCTCCCTGCGAGGGGTCTCTGTTCAGCCTGTTCGACATGCTTTTGATAAACGGAACTTGCATTGCACACACACCCCTTTTTTTTTTTTTTTTTTTTTTTTTACACGCGTATAAATCTCGGCATGCTCTACTTTTGTTACACACATAAAAAACGCACCATGCATCAAAAATGCATTGCACTCTGAGACACACGCAAGTGCAAAGCAAGTGCAATGCGTTTTTTACTGATCAGTTGCCACAGAAAAGATAGAGCTCAGATAACACGCGTTATCTGCGTGTGAAAAACTGAGACACTGAACAAACTCAGACTGAAAACTGATTGAAAAATGTCAGTTTTGAACCCTCTTGAACATGTATAAAGTATTGATCATAACAACCTCCTGCGGCAGAGAGTTCCATAGTCTCACTGCTCTTACAGTAAAGAACCTTTGTCTATGGCTATGGTAGAATCGCCTCTCCTCTAGGCGTAGAGGATGCCCCCTTGTCCTGGTCACAGGCCTAGGTATAAAAAGATCTTTGGAGAGATCCTTGTACTGTCCGTTCAGGTATTTCTACAGAACTCGAGGTAAAAAATAATCTTTAAGTTTTAGCATTCTGAAGGCGTAAACTGGATGTGTCTGGGTTAATCTATGAGAAACTGCAGATTTACTATAAAAGGTCATAGTATATCTGAAGTCTCTCTCTGACTGTGACTTACTTGTAGGTCATACTTGATGTTAAGGGGGCTGCCTTTCAAGGTAGCAAAAGGAGGAATTGTTTTCAATTTAAAGAGGACCTGTCACCCAGAAATTCGGCACTGGGAGCTGCTTACTAAAGTTACAATGATAGCATTATCGGAAACCTTGGATAACGCTATCTAACACCGCTGCGGAGTACAACAGAAACGCCAGGCCGCTCTCAAAGCTGCCTCTTCCCCGGTCTGCCCCGCTCGCTCCATAGCTCAGCGATGACTGTCGCACGTCATGCGGCAGTCACCGATCCTAATCCCGCCCCCTCATGAATATGCCGGACCGCTTTGAGATCATTCCGGCGTTTCTATTGTACTCCGCAGCGGTGTTAGATAGCCTTATCAGAGGTTTCCGATAACGCTATCATTGTAACACTGCTGCTTTTGTTTTAGCACTAGGAGCAACTTACTTTAGTAAGCAGCTCCTACTGCCGAATTTCTGGGTGACAGGTCCTCTTTAACACCTAGGAAAACATATTTGCATACTTCCCAGAATTCCCTAGTGGAGCATCTATGGCTTTAAAGAGGACCTGTCACCCCCTAAAAAGAAACTCACCAAATATGCTTCCCATGATCCTCTCCCCAGCCAGTTTCTATTTATGCAATTTAAAAAAAAATTTATGTTGGGAAAGTTGAATTTAATAGATACGATCTCTTACCAAATAAGAGGTTGTATCCTGTGGGCTGCAGTCGGCCTTATTCATGAGAGGGCCGGCTGACACTTCCCTTCCACGCCCCTGTCAGCGGGGACCTGTAAGAATAGCCGGCAGCAGCGCATATGCTGCGCAATCACTGCCGCCTCCTCGCGATGCGGCCACGCTGTACTTTTGGAGAGCCGAACTGACAGTGGCTGCGGCCACGCCATGCTTATTCACAGCGCCAGCTGAATGTTATACGAATCCTGTGAATGAGCACGGCGCAGCCACTGTCAGTGTGGCGCGACCGACGCTGTCAAAAAGCATGGTGCCCCCGCATCACAGAGAGCCGGCAGCGATTGCGAGAATTTATGCGCTGCTGCCGGCTATTCTTACAGGTCCCTGCTGACAGGGGCGTGGAGGGAGAGTGCCGGCCGCCCCCCTCATGAATAAGGCCGACAGCAGCCCACAGGATACGACCTCTTATTTGGTAAGAGATCGGATTTATTAAATTCAACTTTCCAAATGTTAAGGAAATCGGACTGGTTTCGGACGACATCTTGTGTACTGTCAGCCATGTTAGATCAAGCAAACATTTTAGCTGACCTCTGTCCAGGCGGGGAGCATGATGCCAGACGGGAGCCGAGGGGGGTTGAACCGGGGGCAGAGGTATGCGGGGAGTGGGGGCGGGCGCACGGTGCCAGACGAATGGTACCGTCCCCTCGTCGAGCAGGAGATGCTCAGCTCGCCTCATGGCAGGTGTTCCCCTGCTTGGTGTTGAGGGGGCTGCCTTTCATGGTAGCAAAACGAGGCATTGTTTTCAAATTAACCCCTTGGAAAACGTATTTGCATACTTCTCTGACTGTGACACACAGTGACCTGTGATGACTCCCTGTCCGACTCTCCTCTCATCCGGCAGATCGTTAGTGTGTGACTGGATGATATGGGCTATCAGAGGTGACAGGCTAAGTTAATAATAAATAGTTTTAATAAGTGCAGGGAAAGATTTAGCTGTGAATATACATGTAGGCAGCAGGCGGGAGAGTGCAGACATTATCAATATTTCAAGGTAGATTATTTTTAAAATAAACGTTTAAACTCCCATCTATCGGATAAAAAGATCACCAGACATTATGTGACAACTACAGCCTGGAGAGGTGCACTACCTGCAGACTACAAGGCAGGGCGCCCCCTGGCACTGCACTCGCAGGTGCTCACCTGTACTGCCTGACTGACAGGGCGGCACCGGGACTGCTGCTGAATCCCGGCAGGTGGAGGGACAGGTAGTCGTCTAGTTTGCTCTCGTCAAACTTGTGCTTGTCTCTAACGGCGCTGGTGTCCGCTTCTAGAGCTGCCATCTCTGCACAGTACACAGGTCTGCGAGGAAAGTCCACTCCTGCAGCTGCACCTTTGGAACTCTACCTTTGACACATTACAGTATTTTGTATGCTCTGCCTTGTAAATAAAGTTTAAAAAGAAAACATAAAAAAGTACACGCGTTGACGAATAGAACGTTACGTTCTCATCATAGTACTGATGTGCCGCAGCAGCCATATTGGAGACTGGCAAGCGCCACTCTGCTATCTATTATAAGGATGCTTACTGGTGTTCTGGGCTCACAATAGTAAAGAAAATGTAAGCTTCACTCTAATAACTACTAGTCCTAACTATCCTATGTGATAACTGAGCCACCTACAGCTGCGCACAACCCGCAGTCAAACTCCTGGCGCTGCCACACCAGCTAAACTACAACTCCCAGCATGCCATAAGGGTCTGATAGATTGCAGGCATGCTGGGAAATGTAGTGTAGTGACTCCTCTTCCTGACTGCAGACGTGTCTCTAACCAGCGGCAGTGACTAAGTCAGAGCATCACTGCACTGCTATGGCTGCTGACAGGCTGGTGGAGGAGCTGCGGGCCAGGGTTAGGGACCTAGAAGAAGAGCTGAACAGGGTGAGGAGCAGACATGACACCCGCCGAGCTAAGATTGAGAAGATGAGTGCAGAGGTGGTGGACTCCAACCCCTACAGGTAGGTACATGCCAGCTGCTGGGCATCCAGGGGGGCTAGGGTTATGTATTCCGGGGTGCGGTAAGTGAACCGAGATGACATAACTCCCAATGATCGGGCGGATTGTGTGTCCGAGAAAGGTCTCCCTGTTGCCTGCAATAACCTGACTGTTTCCAGTAGTAAGAGCTTTTTCTGTTATTAGATGTTGTAATAGGACATTACAGGTTTCATCATGATGTGATTACTAATATACAGGCGGTCCCTTACTTAAAAACACCCGACTTACAGACGACCCCTAGTTACAAACGGAGACCTCTGGATGTTGGTAATTTACTCTACTTTAGCCTTAGACTACGATAAACAGCTATATTACTAAATGTGTCTGCAGTTAAGATTTATTGTTGTCATTGTTATGACAACCCAACATTTTTAAAATCCAATTGTCACAGAGACAATTAACAGAGACAAAAAATTTGTCTGGAGTTAAAATGATAAAATATACAGTTTCCACTGACATACAATTTCAGCTTAAGAACAAACCTACAGAACTTATCTTGTACATAACCTGGGGACTGCCTGTATACATATTTAGATCAGCACCTTACACGTCCTGTGATGATGTGATGGAGAAGTGAAGTAATGGCCAGAGCAACTAGTTGCTATAGGCAATCTTTCATGCCTTGATGCATCATTCCCCTTCCATATTGGAATTAAAGGGTCTGTCTAATATCACAACCGGTGAACTATTATTGTATGACCAAAGCATATAGTACGTTCTACAAGTTGGGGCCAGTTCACACCTCAGTTATTTTATCTGCGTTTTGCATCAGTTATTGGAAGGCAAAACCAGGACAAAACATCTGCATGTCTTCCCATCGCGCTTTATCTCTTCAGAGTCTCCACACCTGGATTTGCATTAACTAACCCTGAGGTGTGACCTTACCCCTACCAAAGGTGTTAACCCCTACCAATCTCTGTATCAGAGTACAGCGTTCTCTATAGGACTAGTGCAGCAGGCCCCTCAAGTGCATTTTGTTACCCCAGAAAGCTGGAACATATGTCTGAATAGATCGTCCGAAACAAACGCACACATCTGGCATACGAACCCTGAAATAATAATTATTGTTGGGATTATTTTACCCTTTTTGCCACCTCCACGCCAAGTGAGGGTAAAGGGGGTATACCGGCCGACAAAGTGGGGCAAGAACTATGTCTGAATGGCGCAGGTTAAAGAGCAACTCTATGCCACCCAGAGCCTGGTGTAGAATTGTCCGCCCGATACTTCAGGAGGCCAGAGATGATAAATTACATCTATTGGGCACATGACCCATTTATAGTCCAGTTGTATTCAAGTGAAAGGGACTGTGCTACAATACAAAGCAAAGTACACCTCCTATATAGTGTCTCTGGTAACAGCTGATCGGTGTTCTAGAGATCACAAAAATCCTGCAATATCTTTGTTCAATTGTCAGGTGGTTACATCACATATACTGAAGTAAAATGCTTCATTACACAAGGAGATCTGCTGACTATTATTTGTCCCTGCACCATTGATAATGTGTGTGATCAAGCAACATTTTGCCATTCTATATCACCCATTCACCCTCATCAAATACTGTTTCTGTTTATACCTTGCTGATGGTTGTTATATTTTTTTTATTTCTTTTAGCCGTTTAATGGCATTGAAGCGAATGGGAATTGTTGAAGATTACGAGGTATGACATAAATATTTCAGCGAAAGATATAATTGTATTTGTTGTTGCGAGCAGGGCTCTCACTCCTATTGTTCCATATTACTATGTTTTTACTCTGTACTGTCTTATTGTATTTGTATATGTCCCCTATGATTTGTAAAGCGCTACGGAATATAAATGTGCTTTATAAATAAAGATTATTATTGTTATTGTATAAAGATGGAGCTACTGTAAAGTTGGTTATCTACTAAGAAAATAAATAATAAACTAGCAGACCTCTCCCCCTGGCAGGGTACGAAATATCCTTTTTAGCATTCCTTCTTTTAGGTCCAAACTGATGCATACACCTATAAAAAAAAAAAAAAAAAAAAAAGAAGAGAGGAGAAGAGTCACTTTTAGCCTTAGAGGAGTCACTTTCATAGGATGATGAGTGTTACTTCAGATAACCCTATTTTTGGCTCTATAGCTGCTAGAAGCAATGGTTCTCCGATTGTAAAATGGTTTTGGATGTGTAGTTATATTCCTGTACTTAGCCTTAATGTTTTGTTATTAATTTCAAAAATAGAAAATCCGTACATACACTGTGGCAGTAGTGGGAGTCGGTGGTGTTGGCAGCGTAACTGCAGAAATGCTAACAAGATGTGGAATTGGTAAGGTAATAAAGATTTTTCACAAATTTTAATTACTCTGTTTCTTCATGTCTGCATATTTATTCTCTACGTATAGCCAAATCTAGAGGTTGCATGACCTCCTCAGACTGATTCCAGCAGCTTCTTCTCAGCATTCAGCAATTATGTCATTTTATCAGACTGACATCATCTCAGTTCCTTTAGCCTCCTAACATTAGAAAACTACCCCATGTATGTAAATTATCACATCAAGTCACAACAGCCTGCATGGAGAGGAGTAGAAGTCCATGCAGGCTGCTGTGATTTCATGGGATCAGATATATGCACGGTGTATAGTTTGCTAATGTTCGAAGACTAAAGGACCAGAGATGAGGTCGGTCTGGTCACATGACATAATTGCTGAATGCTGAGAAGAAGTTGAAAAATTCAGCCTGAGGATGCTATGCCCCCTTGACCCCTTCTAGATTTGGAAGGCAAGGTTATAAATTTTGATTTATGGGGATCTGAGATAAACAATTTTTAGCTAAAAGAAGGGTGTTAGTTAGTTAATTGGGATTTATGGAAACCTGGCACTAGCTGTGTTTGTGAAAATGTGGTGACAGGTTCCCTTTAACCTCTTAGCGCTCTGCTGCTCCGGCATCTTAAAACATGGAGTGTCCACTGTAACACCCGTGGTCGTAGTTAGCTCTGATCATGGGTGTTTAACCTGTTAAGTACCGCGTTCAACGTGACCATGGCATTTAATGTGCCTGCTGGGGCTGACTTAGCTAATACCCTCCAAAACATCAATATTGCAGGGTATTATCATGAACAAGCAATCAGATGATTGCTTTTTCATGTCCAATGGCGGAAGTAAAAAAAAAAAAAGTTATCTTATTCAATTCATTCGTAACCAAATTTCCACATGTAGTATCATCGCCTCTATAACAGCTGTAGAATATATATAAATCATTATTGAACCTGTACGATGAACGCCATCGTAAAAAAACTGTGGAAAAACCCACCAAAAATATGATTTGTTCCTATTTCATCCCACAAAAAATACAATAAAAGTGAACAAAAAACATATCTCCTCCAGAATGATACTGGTGCAAAGAACTACATGTCCCGCAAAAAAACGTCAATGAAAATATTAGATTTTTTTTATTGTGAGAAATTAAGTAAAACGTGAGAATAACTATCTAAGTATGGCATCAGTAATCATATTGACCCATAGAATAAAAATAAGATGTTTATTAGGCTATATGGTGAACACCCAAAAAATGTTTTAAAAAGTTTAAAAAAAAAAAAACAATTCTATAATTGATGCTTTTCTAATCCTCCACCCCCCAAAAAAAGTTAATGGGCCATGCGACAGTTTTCTGTTGGACTTTGCACATTCTCTTTAGTGCAAACTGCTTGCACAAGTATTTAAGAAGTGTCCGAGCCACTATTGTGTCACACACGACCCTTTTGTGGCGCAAAGATAGAAATAATGGGACACATGGGCGGGATGGGGAGAAATGTACAGTAATAGGTAATCTGATGATAGATGTCCTTTAACTTAGAAACTGGCAGCGTCTTGAAGGGGTTAACATGCACCCCAGGCTTGGACAAAGTGGTGTTTAGAAGCAGATATCATACAGGAGAAATAAATGGGGCATCTGTATCCATTGTTTCCTAGCTTTTAATATCTGATTTCATGAAAGGCCCCATTCACAATAGATTTACTTCTGAACCTGCTCAGAATTTTCTTGCCCTTTAATAAAAAAAACATTCATTACTGTTTCTTTTCTTATTTTTGTTTTTGTGTTTTTTTCTTTCAATTCTAGCTCTTGCTGTTTGACTATGATAAGGTGGAGCTGGCTAATATGAACAGACTCTTCTTCCAGCCACACCAGGCTGGACTCAGCAAAGTGGAGGCAGCGGAGCACACCCTGAGGTAAAGAAAACCTCTCTAGATGTGTAGAAGTTTTGATGTCACAAATGAATGTGATCAGATAAATACAGGATCTCTTTATCCCCTTTGTTCAATTCTATCAAATAGACACTACATCCAAGTTTTTCTATGAACAATTTGGTATTGCTTGGCAGATAAAGGGCAATAATACATTTGTACAGTGTTCATAACTTGGTATATTCACCCATTAGTGCTTTGCTTGATAACAGGAATTTTCTGATATATCTGTTGTGCTTATTTTCTTTTTTACAGGGAAATAAACCCTGACGTCCAGTTTGAGGTCCATAACTATAACATCACAACTATAGACAATTTCCAACACTTCATGGATAGAATAAGGTAAATTTTTCTGTTCACTTACAAATTGTGTTCTTTACGCAGGATTTTAACACTTTCTGGCTTTCTTCCTACTTTTCTCATTTTTGTCTTTGGGGATAACCCTGTACTAGACAGTATAACAATCGTGCTATGCAGACAGCTATATCACCAACTTACAGAGAGACTGGCGCTTTCACCTGTTTTATCCTCCACCCTCTTATATGTCTTCCACAATATACTCTCTGCTTGCCCCATGTTTGCCCAATTAGGTGTTTTTGCTCCAGTGTTGCTATTCACATGTACATTAGTGGTCCCCTACCTTTTAGTATCCGTGGGACTGGCTGCACCCAAAAAAAATGTTTTCCAGGGACTGGGCCGGGTAACCCCCTTAACCATGGTCCCTTGGAAGAAATAAAATTGGTCACCCGCATATACCCCATATCTAGCCCCAACCCATATAATGTGCCATTTGCATCAGTCTAAAATGTCCCCTCCTTTTTCTGACGCTTTTTTTTTTCTGTCTATGTAAGAAAAGGGCTACAATACTATACACTATAGTACCCCCTTTTCTATTCCACTTTTCCCCCTAATTTTATCATAAAAAACAGGAAAAGAGATTGACACGAGTATAAACCTAGGGTGGGAAATGCAGCCGCTAATCTAACAAAATGTCCAGCAGCAGAGCTTCCCCCTCTTCCCCCATTCATGAAATGTCCATAGCAAGGCCACCTTGAGAAAAAAAAAACCTCTTAACTTGCCTCAAGCTTCTGTTCCTGCCCGCACGCACACACTATGACGTCACTAGGCCGTGAAGTTAAGAAGACGGAGCTGCGGGGAGAAGAAGCCCAAGGAGCTTAGTATAGAGGTTTAATTTTTTTTTATTTTTAGCTATTAGGCCACGACCTGTTAGACTACTTTGGCAAGTGTCACTTCCAAAAGAGGTCTACCCCTCCTTCATATATTTCCTCATTTTCTATCCTCAATCTACTTCCATTCTTTCCTTCCTAGGACAGGCCAATTTATTTTCCAAATGTGCTCTCCCCTCAGTGATCCATATTTATTGTGCATAGGGATAAAGGATTTAAAATGTGCACTACTACTGAGGCTACCTATCTGCAATAAATCATTGTACAAGTGCACTGAACCTTTGGATGGGCAGCGCCCCCTGAAAGATAAGGGATCAATCTTCTATTTGGTGGGAGCACTGGACAACCTGTTTAATGCCTGCCCCTTGTGGCAGCAGTTTTCTTTAGTCTTCTGTATATACCACCAGGATGAAGGGCTGTATGCAAATGATCCTAAGGGGCTCCATTAACACCTATGGAGCCTGGAGCCCCTCAGCCTCATTTGCATACAGTCCTTCATCCTGGTGGTAGATGCCCTTTAAGAACTTACATGGTAAAAGACAGGATGCTACATTTGATGAAAATAAAAACATAAACCTTCCTATATTTTTATCTATCAAAAGGATTGTGATATCTTTTGTAAAATGCAGAGGGGGGACATTTCCTATTACTTCCTATGAAACCTGAATTTCTCTGTTTTTAGGATTTTTTTTTTTTTTTTTTTTTTTTTTTAATTTTGGCTTCTAAATTTGATGCAAGATACTGACCAGAATGTTTCTGTGTGAGAATGACCTAATAGTTTCTTCCTTACATAGTCATGATACAGTAATTTAATTGATCCTTTTTGGTCCCAGTTGAGGGGTGCTATTCTTGGATAAAAAAAAACTACTTGAATTTTTTTTCGACATTTTAGCAAAGGTGGACTAAAAGGAGAGCCAGTAGACCTTGTGCTGAGCTGTGTCGACAACTTTGAAGCTCGCATGGCAATTAATACCGTAAGTAGAATTGATCATTTTTAAAAAAACTGCCCCCTTGTGTTTTGTAGCAAAAAAAAAAATGTTTTGATATTTGCCCAAAATTAGGATTCCTAGCATTTTAATTCTTCTTGTCACATTTCACACTGGGAAATGGCATTTGTATTAGAGCCACAACACCCTACGTCCTAGTAGTTTACTCCAAATAGATCTTGCAGCACCATAAACCTCAGTGGTGATCTCAAATCAACTCAACACTAGTGATCCATATAATATAAACTAGCCGCCATGGCGCTTGGCTGTAATGCCTACTAAAGCAACAGAAATTGGGGGAAAAAGAGTTCAAAGGAAATCTACCCCTAAACTAATCTGAAATGAAACTACACATACTCTATCGTCCTCTTGTCCAGGATCCCGGCACTTGTTTTCTTTGATATTGACATGCCGGGATCGCATGGAAAAGGAAGAGTTAGAAAAAGCATCCCCGAAAAAATGTCTAGAGTACCAACACTAGTATTCCCTCTACCTGAGGAATAATGTATGATCATGAGTCAAGATAAAATAAAGATAAAATGAAGATAAATTTATGTGAACGTTATTTTATCTTGGTACAATGGGGTTGGGGGATTGCTCAGAGGACTGTTATAATTTCTTTAGCTCTAATTGATTTAGTTCTTTCTGAAAGCTGCTCCACCATAACCCTGACGTTCATTCATAGTGCCCTGCTAGTGAGATGGACTTCCATTCAAAGCCACGTGTGTGTTTTCTGAAGTTCTGTGTATTTTATCTTCTAGGCTTGTAATGAACTTGGGCAGATCTGGATGGAGTCGGGAGTCAGCGAAAATGCAGTCTCGGGACACATTCAGCTTATTAAACCTGGGGAAACGGCCTGCTTTGCGGTACTTTATTCTTTGTTTAGATTGTTTACTAACTTTTCAACAAACGTTTCATTTATCAAAAGTGAATAGAAGAAGCCTTTAAATTTGTCTAATAGTGGAATGTCCTTCTTTTTACGTCCCTAACTTTTGTCTCTTCTTCCTTCTTGATATAAGAAGTTTCACTGTAAAATCTCTGCAGAATGATTGGCCGATCTGTTAAAGAGAGCATATCCTAGTCAGAAATAGGTCCTCATAGACCCTAGTTTACAAGGATCCATCAAAAATGAATGCCCTACTGAGGCTTTTTGCTATGTTTTTGTAACATAACTTTCCAATGGCAGTGTGCACCCAGACTGAGCCTTCTCTATACAGGGAGCCTGTCTACTATGCTACAGCAGACATCCGCCATTAACTCTAGCAATCGGTTGTTATGTTGCATCCCTTATAAATGTGTGCAGGTACAGATGTATACATTTACTGCAGTATATTATATGAGTTTTCAGACTTCTTGGGTAACTAAATTAAGTATATTAAAATTCAGAAATGTGGTGCATTTGGAGAAGTTCAGTGAACCTCCACCGTACACTGTGTGATCTATCGGCTCACTTTTGGGTTGAACTGCCGTTTTCTTCAAACCTGAAATATATGGATATATTCATTGACGTCCGTGTCTTGTTTGTGTTCTCTAGTGTGCTCCACCTCTAGTGGTTGCTGCAAACATTGATGAAAAGACCTTGAAGAGGGAAGGCGTCTGTGCTGCCAGTCTCCCCACCACGATGGGAGTCGTAGCGGGAATCCTTGTACAGAACGTGCTCAAGTAAGTGATAAAAGACCCAAAAAATATATTACTGTAAAAGTAACTATGTCAACTCGGTTGTGGATTTGTCAGTATTCTTATAGATTCTTTCAAAGATCAGGCCTTGTTATTGGTATTAATGACCAGACTACACGCACAGTAGGCACAGCAGTAATTATTACTATCAGTGTGTATATATATCTCCGCTTGTAGTATAGAAGGTAATCTTGTGACTGGTCCGTTTGAAGGGAATGTGCCCAATATTTGGTGGCAAGATGAAAGATACTGCACATGTTTATGCTTGTGTTTTTGAAAACTTGTACAAACTACTGTAAAAGTGGAGAAAAAGAGAATAAGGCTTGCACCTTGAACGGCAGCAGCATGTTTCTCCTCTCCCCCTACACTTCCTGTAATCACAGCAGCAGTGAACAGTGAGCACACATTCGGAGGGGGAAGTGCTGCTTGCACACTGTAACAGCCTGTGATGCTACAGCACGGATGGGCTCTGGTAACGCCCCCACAGCCCTTCTGGTTTGTTAGAATAATTTAAAAGTTGATTTGAGATGGAAGTACAAGAAGATAACTACAGTCACTTAGTCTGGATCTGGTAAGTGTCCCTGGTTTATCATGCTGTACCTCCAACATTCTCCACTCAACGACCTATCCTAGAGATAGGCCTTTAGTTGTCAGTCTTGGAAAACCCTTTTATTTCTTCTTCAAGATTTTCAAGCCATTTGTGTTATTTACCCAGAATATGTTTACATCCTGGTTAAGTAAGAATTTAAAAGGTTGTGTAATCACCATAACTTATCCGCTAGCTACAGTTTAGCAGATTTTGGGGGAGAGCTTAGTGGTGGGATTACGAGTATGATGGTCCATTATATCTCAAAAGATTGAAGCTCCATTTACTTTGGCACAGGCTGACGAAGCAGAATTCAATTCTAGGTTATCTCTGTCTTTGTGATATGTGGGTGTTGCCAACAACATGAAATAATGATCATGGCTAAAAGATCTTGACAAATAGTCACGATTTTAAAATCACAGATAAGGTTTAAGGGCTCTTGAAGGAACAATATTTCTTACTTTGTAGGTATCTGTTACATTTCGGCACAGTCAGTTACTACCTTGGATACAATGCAATGCAAGATTTCTTCCCTACTATGTCAATGAAGCCCAACCCATCCTGTGATGATAAATACTGCAGACAGCAACAGGATGCATACAAGGTAAGAAGGTGGCGATGTCTTGTAAACCACATGTAACTTACAAAGACCAGGCACCTGGCGTTTTATTGTATAATAAAAATAGTACAAGCTTAGTGTTTCGCCCACCGTATTTGCATTCTCCTACATTTTGTAATCTGGACGAGTTGACTGCACAGACAGTCCAAAATGCCCGCAAGATGATAACCCTGCTGTGTAAAGGACATCAACATTTTTACATAAATCATAGTTAAAAAGGAGCAGAAACATATCTATAAGGGATAACATTGGGCAGCAATGTCAAAGGTAAGAAGGATTTGCATATTCATAAAAAGTTATGGCTCCATATAAAGTTGTTATGACAATGGTGACAAATGTTTACCTGTAAATAAATGAGGCCACTATATGGTACCATTATATATGTAGGGTTTTCCAGTAGTGGAAGAAGAAGGCAGCCAAGATATTTGAAGCAGAATTTTAAGGATGAGTAAAGGGAAGCAATATGTACCATTGGCAATGGGGTCAGTAGTGGATTATAATATAGGCGGTTTTGGCGGTAGCCTGGGGCCCATGGCCACCCACACCACCCACCAAATTTTACACCAAGAAGGACCTTCACCCATGAAATTCTTGTACATTATGCTCTCTATACACATGAACACAAGAGCCATTTTAAGACCTTTGAAAGTTCTCCAGAAGTCCTGATACCACAGATTGAAAGCCGATCGGAAGGGCACGTCCCCCCTAACTTGGGTCTATTACCTTGTAAGGCTACATGCACACTGCCGTTGCCCGCCGCACCGTAGCACAGTGGGCACACGGCAGCGCGCGGGAGGAGGAGGAGGTGAGCGCAGTTCACCCCGCCCCTCTCCATAGGAACATATGCGAACATATGGGCCAGGGCACCGTAATACGGGAAAAGATAGGACATGTCCTATCTTTTCCCGGGGTACGGTGCCGCACGTGTGCTGCACCGTACCACTCCCGTACGATGCCGTGAGCCCATAGAAGTGTATGGGGGATGTATGTCGCCCATATATACGTCCCCCATACATGTGTGTGAATGCAGCCTAACAAGTGAATTCCAGTTACAAAATACTGTTTGACACGAAGCACAATGAGACAGATTTATCACAAGTTTCTAAAGATTTGTGTAAAGTTATTCTGTACCAGATTCATCACTATGTCTAATACGAGATGATAAATCTGACATGGTAGAAAACTGTCTAGTAAAATTTGCATCTCCTGTTACATAACCCTTTTCCCATTTCACTAAACCAGTGATTCTTAAAGAGGACCTGTCAACCCAAATTAGTGCCCCCATCCAAACATACCTACTGAATCTATGCCCCGGCCCCTATCTAATGCTGCCCATTTCAAAGCCCTGGCATTAATCAAACTTCAGTAATCGGCGCTTAAGAATATGACACATAACATTCATGATGTCCGATCGACGGACCAGCAGTCTGGCTTATTCATTAGGGGGCCGTCCAGGCAGTCCTCTTTCTCACAGGCCGCCACTCCCCCAGGCACCAGTTCTTGTCCTATGCACTAGATACCGGCGATCGTGGCATCCAGTGCGCAAGTGCTGCCGCATCATTCTCGGCACTTACTTTGCATGCGCAAGCGTGACAATTGGGGATGGGGGAGTGGCGGCCTGTGGAGAAAGGACTGCCTGGACGGCCCCCTAATGAATAAGCCGGACTGCTGGTCTGTCGATCGGACATAAAGTATGTTTTGTCATATTCTTAAGCACTGATTTTTCAAGTTTGATTAATGCCAGGAAATGGGCAGCATTAGAAAGGGGTCGTGGAGTAGATTCAGTAGGTATGTTTGGATGGGGCACTAATTTGGGGTGACAGGCCCTCTTTAACCTTTTTTGAGGTACCAAACCCACCAGTTTCATAAGCACATTCGCCGAACCCTTCTTTGGTAAGAAATCAGAAATGTGTATGTCTTGACCTCCGTGGGAGAGGCTCCGCCACTCCACTAAACCATGCGCCTCCCTGTACTAAAAAAAAAAACTAGTAGTAAAAGTGCCTAAATGGAGTCAAAAATCATTAATAGATGTGGCATTTTAGACAGTTGGCAATAATTCACAACCTTTTTTTCTGAACAATTTTCCATAGGTCCTAAATACATGTGTCAAAAGAGTTTTTCTCCTGGAAATCTCACAAGAATCTGACCTATCAGATTCCATTCTTTTATAGTGATTGGTTAAATTAGATTTCATTAGTTAAATGCAGTGTGACTCCCAAAATCTGAATGCATCTTTATACAGAATGCTCCATGGGATTTTTGTGTAAAGAAATAAAAATGTTGGCATCTGGTTAATAATACCACTGCCTGTAATCAGCAATTTTTGTTTTTTCCCAGCTCAGATCGGCTTCAGAACCAAAGGCTGAGGTGGTAGTTGAAGAAGAATCTCCAGTTGTACATGATGACAATGAATGGGGTGAGGTGACCCTGCAATGTACAAAGCATGTCTAACACCAGTATGACCCTTATGGAATATGAACTGGGAAGTTTTCAATCCTACTAATTCAATATTTTAATACATAATCTATAGATGGTTCCAGTGCCTTGATGGGTACAGTTTGTTGGTGCAGTGTCCAGAAGTCCTGCAGCTATATTATTTTAATGAGAAATAGCTCATGGGCCAAAAACCGCTTAGAGGAAGTAGATCTGATGGTAGATTCCTCCTGCCTGCCACTAATCTGTAATTGAATAATCCTGGAATTTAGCCTTATTTTTAAAAACTTTATTTTAGTAATCTGTAAATTAACTGCAGAGGCTACCGGAGCATGTACTTGCCTGGCCAGGCACTGGGAGCTAAGGCTACTCCGCTCCAGTAGCCTCTGCCCTAATCTGTTATTTAATCATTTTAGTAATATGTAAATGAACTGCAGAGTCAGGCAGGATCTACTTCTGTTGGTCGGTTTTCTTTTAACAACTTGGCCCTTTATTTTTGTGTTTACTTTATTCGCTCCCCACAGTTTGCATGTCAGGCATTGATAATGTGCCTTACATTTTCCAGGCATTGAGCTGGTATCGGAGGTTTCTGAAGAAGAGCTAAAAGAAGCTTCTGGACCGGTCCCTGAGCTGCCGGAAGGAATCACTGTGGCTTATACAATCCCTATAACAGTACGAAAATAATCTTGCCTGACTATTCTTGACAGCAATATGACAATATTACCACTCCAATGTAATCAATTTGGGGAGCTTTGAGAACTAAATTATGAAAGATTTGGGTTTAATTTCTGGCTTTGGCATAGGCCACTGATATTAGAAGGGTGAGGTCCGGTTTCTGCAACTTTCCACAGCAGAGTGCTCCACAATACAGTACAGTGTTTGCTGACATGCCACAGCTCTTTCAAGCAGCTGATGATCGGGGGTGCTGGTTTCTGCATGATTTTACTGTGATAGGGGACAGATGCAGTTGCACACGAACCGGATGTCAAATCTTACAATATTTATAAGCAGCTTTGCCTATAGACACACGAATAAATCAGGAGAGGAACAAACATTACTCTTTGTCCTTTTTTTTTTTTTTTTTTTTGGTAACTTGAAAAGTTCAATAAAAGGAGTTTTTCCCCCCACGCATTAAACATGCACAGATTCCAGAAGTCTATTCTTTGACTTAAAAGCTATAGGGTAACTTAAAGAGGACCTGTCACCTGGGAAAAACATCCCCAACAAATTAGCTCCCCCTCATCCTATCACCAGCCCCTTTATATTTATTGAATATGTATTGCGCAATCGCTGCCGGCTCTATGCGATGCAGCGCTGTGCCGGCAGCATAGAGCCGGCAGCGATTGTGCAATACATGCGCTGCTGCCGGCGAGTCTTACATATCCCCGACTGACAGGGGCGTGGAGGGGGGGTGTCGGCCGGGCCCCTCATGAATACGGCCGACTGCTAGGGAACTTGTACAACGATCCGACCTCTTATTTGATAAGAGGTCGGATCGTTTTAAACCAAGTATAAAAACACAAATCTTAATAAAAATTCAATAAATATAAAAGGGGCTGGGGACAGGATGAGAGGGAGCTAATTTGTTGGGGGTGTTTTTCCCGGGTGACAGGTCCTCTTTAAAGGCATCCCATTCAATGTTCTCTACTGATGTCCATTAGCTAAAATAGAAGGTCGCAAATTAGGACAACAGCTTTTGATAAAAGTTGTTATTCTGTCTCTAACCACAATCCATTGTGTTCTTCTTTACAGAAACCCACATCAGGCGCCACAGTAGAAGAGACAGAGCAAAGTCTGGAGGATCTGATGGCACAAATGAAGAACATGTAGAACATCCAATAATTCTTGTTCCCACCACTGCAATTGTCCATCATTCCCATACGTGTCCTAGTGTAATGCATTCTTCTAGTTCTGCTATAAGAGATATTAGTCCTCTGTCAGGTTGTATTTACACTGTACTAATAAATGGTTCAGCATTATTTAACTTTACATATTATTTGTGTGATCTTGTATAACAGCTGGGGCAATGGAATAATTATATAGTCCATCAGTAATATATATAATTCACTATTTTTATCATTTTTTTTGTGTTACCTATTTTAAGACCTAACCATCTGTAATTGTTGGGTGGATAAACAAGAGTTATAAACCACAAAAACGAAGATTCTACCTCCAAGCAGGGTTTCCGGATTTTATTTTCTAGTAAGTATGTCTCAAACAGTACATTTATGTTCTTCAAATAAAACAGAGCTACAGCCGTTTCCTTATTATTTTCTTTGAGCATCTCGTAGATCCTTGTTTATCTCAAAAGAAAGAGGCTGCGATCCACTCTCCTCGATGCGTTATTTTCTCACCAAAGATATGAGGGAGACTGATTCCCAATAGTACAACACAGTAGTGATAAAGATAAAATATTTTATACTTATTATACTCACAAAACGAGTAAAACAAGCGCTTCACATAAAATCACAAAAGCCAGCAGACAGCATTGTCCGACCCTGGATTTCGCTGTAAACCTTCTTATGGGGCATGTCTCTGGCTATTCAAAGATATTTTTAAGCCAAGAACATAATCATAAATATTAACAACCACTGTCCATAAATCTATATACAGGTAGTCTCCGGGTTACGTACAAGATGGGTTCTTTAGGTCTGTTCTTAAGTTGAATTTGTTGGAACTGTATAGTTTATAATTGGATTTTCAAAATTTTTTGCTGTAATGGGAACAAGGATCATTACAGACACTTTACAGCTGATTATTGCAGTCTGGGACTAAAAGAAAGCATCCAGAGGGTAACATTGGGCAGAGAGCTCGGTCTGTAACTAGGGGTCGTCTGTAAGACGGGTGTCCTTAAGTAGGGGACCGCTTGTATGTATGCACATTATAGATTTTAAGTAAACTTTACATAACTATTTTTCTAACTCTGTTATTTCATAAAATGTGGGTTTTACCCTCTAAACAGCGATAAGCCAATTATAGTGCCCCAAACAGACATTCTAAAATCCCGCTCAATTTTGCATGAATGTGTATTGTTGGCCAATCAAATTCATATAAATTGGCCAATCCATGTCCTTCAATCCAAGAGCCACCTAGTCTTGGTCTTTATTTTATTTGTGGATTATATGAAGGTTGGACTTTGCCTTTGATTGTAGCTCCCTCACTTATACCATCACAGAAACACCTCTCAAATTTTTTGTAAACTAGTTTAAAAACTTGAATAAACAGAACAAAATTTTACAAACAACATTAACTGATTACAGTAAAAGAGGGATAAGACGATAAAGAAGCAATGAAATGATATCTATCACCAGATCAAGGATTGTAAACCAAGTACACTGACATACTGGTGTGTGCCCCCTCTGTCAGTATCTACTCTTCTTTTAGCTTCTCATGCCCTTGTTTTTAAGGGGGAAAAAAGGCTTTTAAAATTATGCTAATAAGCCAGAGGGGCTCCAGGCTCCATAGGAGTTAATGGAGCCCCTCGGGCTCATTTGCAAAATTTTTAAAGCCATATTTTTTTAAAAACAAGGGCATAAGAAGCGGAAAAAAAAACAGATCCTGCAGAGGGGGTGCACACCAGTATGTCAGTGTGCTTGGTTTACAATACTTGATCTGGTGATAGTCACATTTTACTTTAAAGGACATCTAAGAAACTTTGTAATATATCTTGTCAGAGAAGAAATTTGTTGACCATTGTGTTTTTTAAGTGGTTGTATCCACCATAAGTGATTTTCAAGGCGTATCTTAAAAGCCATATATTAAAAATATACACTCACCGGCCACTTTATTAGGTACACCTGTCCAACTGCTCGTTAACACTTAATTTCTAATCAGCCAATCACATGGCGGCAACTCAGTGCATTTAGGCATGTAGACATGGTCAAGACAATCTCCTGCAGTTCAAACCAAGCATCAGTATGGGGAAGAAAGGTGATTTGAGTGCCTTTGAACGTGGCATGGTTGTTGGTGCCAGAAGGGCTGGTCTGAGTATTTCAGAAACTGCTGATCTACTGGGATTTTCACACACAACCATCTCTAGGGTTTACAGAGAATGGTCCGAAAAAGAAAAAACATCCAGTGAGCGGCAGTTCTGTGGGCGGAATTGCCTTGTTGATGCCAGAGGAGAATGGGCAGACTGGTTCGAGCTGATAGAAAGGCAACAGTGACTCAAATCGCCACCCGTTACAACCAAAGTAGGCAGAAGAGCATCTCTGAACGCACAGTACGTCGAATTTTGAGGCAGATGGGCTACAGCAGCAGAAGACCACACCGGGTGCCACTCCTTTCAGCTAAGAACAGGAAACTGAGGCTACAATTTGCACAAGCTCATCGAAATTGGACAGTAGAAGATTGGAAAAACGTTCCCTGGTCTGATGAGTCTCGATTTCTGCTGCGACATTCGGATGGTAGGGTCAGAATTTGGCGTCAACAACATGAAAGCATGGATCCATCCTGCCTTGTATCAACGGTTCAGGCTGGCGGTGGTGGTGTCATGGTGTGGGGAATATTTTCTTGGCACTCTCTCGGCCCCTTGGTACCAATTGAGCATCGTTGCAACGCCACAGCCTACCTGAGTATTGTTGCTGACCATGTCCATCCCTTTATGACCACAATGTACCCAACATCTGATGGCTACTTTCAGCAGGATAATGCGCCATGTCATAAAGCTGGAATCATCTCAGACTGGTTTCTTGAACATGACAATGAGTTCACTGTACTCAAATGGCCTCCACAGTCACCAGATCTCAATCCAATAGAGCATCTTTGGGATGTGGTGGAACGGGAGATTCGCATCATGGATGTGCAGCCGACAAATCTGCGGCAACTGTGTGATGCCATCATGTCAATATGGACCAAAATCTCTGAGGAATGCTTCCAGCACCTTGTTGAATCTATGCCACGAAGAATTGATGCAGTTCTGAAGGCAAAAGGGGGTCCAACCCCTTACTAGCATGATGTACCTAATAAAGTGGCCGGTGAGTGTATATACATATATTACTTGATAACCACTTTTAAGATCACTACTTCAGTTAAATAGTATAAGATGTAGGAGTATGTGGCCCTACGAAGCGGCAACTTGATATAAGAATAAAACCATTGAAGGGACCAATAGAGTCAACAACACAGAACTTTCACTTAAGAACTTTACTTGGAAGGTGTAAATATAATAAAACATAAAAGTGAACTGGTCAATAAAACTTAATCCTGCAGCAGCACTACTAATAAATATAGTTTAGAGTACAAAAGTGTATATGTTTCTCCATTTGCTATACAATATGCTACTAAACAAGAACATTACAATGTCATTTCAGGTTCAAGTATATGGAATCACATTTTCTTGATCAGTACCTGTAAATACTGGTTATGGAGGGGGTCACATCTCTGGAAAGTGGGTCACCTTTTTATCCAAGAAGGTGTAAAAGGCTCCATATAAGGGAATTATCCATCAGTTTTATACCATTTTTCTTCATTCCCAAATAAAATATTTTTTAGACTATTAAAATTGACAGAAAATGCATAGAAATAAAAGCTAAACCACATCTTACTACAGGCGGTCGCCGGGTTACATACAAGATAGGTTCTACAGGTTTGTTCTTAAATTGGATTTGAATGTAAGTCGGATCTGTATACTTTATAATTGTAGCTCCACGCTAAATTTTTTGGGTCTCTATGACAATTGGATTTTAAAAATGTTGGGTTGTCATAAGAACCAGGATTAACAATAAAGATTAGTTACAGACACCTCAGATAACTGTTACAGCTGATCATTGTAGCCTAGGGCTTAAGTACTGCAAATTACCAAAATCCAGAGGTCTGTTTAGGTACTTAGACTGCAGCAGATCAGAAGCTTGAAGATTGCGCTCAATGGTGAAGTGATGTGTTATATCTATGGGGATGGAGCTGTCTCTTAACACTTCATTGACAAATGTATGGGGTGTAGAATGGAAGGAATAATATCCCATGTCCTATTAATGAAGTAAATTAGATTGAAGGCTCAGTTCAGACTTTTAAGGTTATAATAATTTATAGTAGGGTTAAATGTAGTCTGGTATAACAATACATTTATGGTTTTGACTCCTGTAGGCAGACGCACTCCATTACAGATAATGCTGCACTTCCTAAAGTTCTAATGAACATCTAAAAAAGTTTAAATAGATTTCTGAGACAAATCTATTTCTTTCTAACATTGGGGGACACAGCACCATGGGGATAGACCCTGCCACTAGGAGGCTGACACTTTTGTTGGCTCGGCCTTGTTGGGCTATCCCCTCACCACAGGCCTCTGCTGATCACTTTTAAGCCTTGTGTCAGTAGGAGGCAGACATGACCTGCAAGCTGTTCTGCTGCTTTTCCTTTGTTAGCTTACATTTTTCCGCAGGGCGCACACTGCTACTTTCCCCTGCTGGTGCTTTTTCGCCGGTCACCCAGTCCGCTCTTGTCTCTACAGAACGAATTCCAGTGCCCCACTACAGTGCGCGGCTACTGAGGGGATGTTCCTGCAGCATCGGAGTGGTAAGTGGGTCTGGTTTATTCTGCCTGGCTCCACTTTCCCTTGCTAACCCTCAGGGGTCTATTCCTGGGCTTTCTGCTGCTAGGGGAGGGGGGGGGGGGGGCTTGGATTCTTCACCCAGCTGTTTTTTACTTTTCACCTGGTAGTTTTAGGCCTCTGGAATGTTCTGGGAGCCTTCCCCGCCAAAGGCCTCTCATTTTCAGAAGGCTTTTATACTTATGGCCGTACCCCTTTCCTGGCTCCTGGGCAATCTCCTGACCCTCCCACAGTTCTCATTGGCCACTGGAGGAAGACAGCCCCCCTCCTATCACAGGCTGCTGGGTTTTTGCTGTGGGAGGGGCTTAGGACTTCTGTAACCAGCTCTCTCTGATGTCCCCTGTTCTACCAGAAATTACCAAGGCTGTGTTTGACTGTGTGGCTCAAGTTATTAAAATGATTGAGACTTATAAGCCTCAGTCCTCCAAAGTCTTCCTTTGATGTGAGCAGCGTGGGTTCCATCCTCTGGTCTGATCCACTCCCAAGCTCCTCTTCTTCCTATGGTTGGGGTTGGACCAGGGCCTTAGTCTTGTCTCTCTAAAGAGCCAAGTCTCTACTATGTCCATCCTGTTCTTGAGAACACCTGCCATTAATCCTCAGGTTAGAACCTTGATTTCGGGGGTAGCGCACTGTGCTCCCCTCACTGGTACCCTTGTGAGCTGAATCTTGTTCTAGATTCTCTTCAATCGCCTTCATTCAAGCCCCTGCGGAGGTCTCCTTACACTTAATTTCTTGGAAAGTTGTCTTCTTGGTGACTATAACATCCTTATGCAGGGTTTCAGAGCTGGCCTCTCTTACTTGTCGGTCTACCTTTGAGGTGGGAGGGGAAGCCTACAAAGCCCATGGTCTACTACTCCCCCTTTTGAGTCACTGCGCACTCGATCCAGACTGTCAGAGCCTCCTGGGTTGCCCAGGTGTGCAAGGCTGCCACACGGGTATCTATTTCCCTAGCCTCTGCCAATCCCAGCCTGGTGCTTCAGACAGCTATGTACTAGGTTGTGCGCACAAGTGTGACAATCTGTGAATTTGCAGTAAGGAGGTGCTCTGGTAAAACCCCAAGAGCATTTTTGGCTCATTAGCATAATTTTAAAAGTTGATTTAGAGGAAAGGAGGCCTTGGTTTACCACAGTTACCATGCCTGGATCAATGCATAAGTGTCCCTGGTTTATCATGCTTGATTTTGATGGTAGATTTCCTTTAACCATACCGTGTGAGTTTTTAATAGCAGCAGAACTGTGAAAAATTGATTTATAATGGAGATGTATAGCAGGCTTGTGTTTGAGTATTCAGTTACTCAGGAGAGAAGTGCTGTGTTCAGTGAAGAGACCTAACACGCCACTACACTGCAGTGCTCCAAGTCCAGCTACAATACTGGAATATAAATGCAATTTTCACAGTTCTGCTACTAACAATATACATAAATGTATGGTTATATAGACTACAAATGAGCTGCATTATCTCTTTCTGAAAATGCTGTGGGTGGATACTTCGGTTAAAAAATTATTACAGGCGGCCCCCTACTTAAGAACATTCGACTTACAGACGACCCCTAGTTACAAATGGGCCTCTGGATGTTGGTAATTTACTGTACTTTAGCCCTAGGCTACAATAAACCGCTATAATAGTAATATATTATCAAAGGTGTCTGTAATGAAGCTGTATTGCTAATCCTGATTCTTATGATAATCCAACATTTTTAAAATCCAATTGTCACATACAAAAAAAAAAAAAATTGTATGGGCGTACAATTATAAAATATACAGTTCCGACTTACATACGAATTCAACTTAAGAACAAACTTACAGAACCTATCCTGTACGTAACCCGGGGACCGTCTGTACTTAAATTTCAATTTACTTAATCAGACAGAAATGTGTATTATATGTATTATCTTTGGTGTCTGTTGTGTACACATCCAATAGTTCTACTGAAGCACTGACTATGATGTGCAGCTTTCATAGCTGATGTCTGTAGTACCTATGAGTGAGGTCAGGCTGGTTTTTCACATCCTCTAGCTTTCTAATCTGCAGACAATGTCCATTATTTCATATTTCATTATTCAGTGAATGCATTGACTGGTAAAGTGTTCCTGAGGCTATATGTGTCTCCTCCGCTGGATGAATGGCCAGAAGGAGCCTTCGCTCCTAATACAGAGGTGTCGGCTTCTTTGATTTCCATTGCTCTTTTATAAAGCTCAGCTGCTTTTTCATAATCCCCTTCTTCATATCTGTTAAAAGATGTAAAAAAAATAGAATTCACTAATACCCAAATTTACTACACCCAGCAACAAGTCAAAATATTCTTACAGAATACAAAACTTTTTGTTCTGTAACTCCTGGTGATCAGTTGTTATTGTTATTTATACATCAGAGAATCTAGAATTACAGGGGCTTCATGTGGTACATGAAAATGCCCATGAAAGCAGAAGGTGCAGAGGGGGTGTTTTATAGTCCGGAAACTACTTGATGTCTTTGGGCGGCACACTGGCTTTTGGATCCCAATGCAATCCCCCTGCTCCTACTCTTTGCCTCTAGTGTAAGCTCTATATCCAATTGTGTACCTATGGTTAGGACTTTTTATGTTTTAGCTTACTGGGTTTGTTTAGGAGGAAGTATCACTTGTCACTATTATCTGCTTATACTATATCTACATGTATAGCTTTTACACATATAAGTGCAGGGAATTCTTTCCAGTTGTGCCATTTTACAGGCCCACATCATATGCAGTAGTCATTTTCATTTCCCTGACTTTCCTTGTATTTATGTATTTTAGATTTTCTGATACTTATTCAATAAAGGGTTCATTTTTTTGTATATTGGTTTATACTTGATGTCTTTGTCATAAGGTGATGGACTCAAATAATTTTATTGTACAGAAGTTTTGTACAGAAACCCAACCGAAAAATACATAAAATAACAGTAGCATTACCTTAACAAAGCAAGGTTTTTCAGGGTTTCTCCAACTCTGGGGTGCATTCGACCAAGACTGTCTTCATAAATCTTCATGGCACGCTCATATAGAGGCAAGGCTTCTGATTGCTTTTTCTGAATGATAAGAACAGGTAACATAATAAAGACTATTATACAGGATATGCAGTTTCATTCTCACAAAGTAACATTTGAAAAGTTATTTTCATACCTCACTCCTTTCTGTTCATCTAGGTTATTGCTCTGTAATGTCTCATATTGTTAGTGGGTAGTAGATTAGTGGGAAGAGTGCAGAACTTAAAGGACATCTACCATCAGATTTACTAATGTTAGATGTTCCAAACTTACTCGCTCGCTACGTCTGTCAGGGGATGACCTCGCTGTCATCTCCCAGGACATCCGCAATCTTGTTAAAAAAACAACTTATATCACCTGAGCGTCTCTCAGTTCCAACGCCTGCTAATATATGCCAATCCCTCCAACCAGGTCAGTGCAGACTTGAGGTGGTGAAGGAGGCAATACCGTTTCTAAGAACAAATTCATGGACTCACTAAACAATTATTATTCAGTACATTGTTTGTTGAAAACGGTTTATTTCCACCTAGTGTTTGTTGTAATCCAATATTTTTTATGTTCTAGCTAATACCTATTATTGTACCATAACGGTTATAAAACAAAAGTCTTATTAGAACTGTAAATTTCAACTTTACAATCCTGCCAATAGTCATCACAGTCACATGCTCCAAATAACAGATTCCCCTTAACCCCTAGGCGCACCAGGACGTTATAGTACGTCCCCGGGGCTAGATGCTTAGCGCACGGGGACGTTCTATAACGTCCTGCTTCTGGCACCGGCTCACGAACGGAGCCGGTACCAGAAGCAGCGGCTGTCAGCTGTCTAGTACAGCTGACAGCCTGCGCTAACACCCGCGATCGGAGCCGGCTCCGATCGCGGGTGTTAACCCCTTACACGCCGCGGTCAAACATGACCGCGGCGTGTAAGGGTGTTTGCGCTGTGGATCGGATCCCCCGTGCCGCTTACCGGGGGATCCGATCCACTTCTGGGCAGCTCCGAGGACTGGCATGTGCCCCGGAGCTGCCCGGTCTCCATGGCAGCCAGACCCCTTCCGGGTCTGACTGTAAACTGTCTGAGCATGCGCAAGCTTGCTCAGACAGTTTACACTGCTCTACAATAAAATAGTATTGTAGAGCAGTGTATTGAACTTAAACCAGTGATCAGAGCATCACTGGTTCAAGTTCAAGTATGTATAAGTAAAAATATGCAAAAACACTTAACACTACACATTATAATAAATAAAAAATAAATACATAAAAATATAAGCCCCTAAAATGTCACTTTCCCATAAAAACACTTAATAAAGTATAAAAAACACAAAAACACAAAAAACCCCGCATATTTGGTATTGCCGCGTCCGTAACAATCTGTATAATAAAACAGAATCGTTACTGGACCCGCACGGTACACGCCGTAGAAAAAAAACGCAAAAACGTTCCGAAAAAAGATAATTTTTAATTAATACCCTATAAAAAAATGCTCTAAAAAGTAATTTAAAAAATGTTATGCACTCCAAAATAAGCCCACTAAAAAGAACAACTCTTCTCGCAAAAAATAAGCCCCTAACCAGATTTGTCAGCCGAAAAATAAAAAAGTTATGCATATGAAAAGATGGTGATGCTAAAATGAATAAGATTTTCTCCAAATTGGTTTTTATTCAGTACAATTGAATAAAATACACAAAACCCCCACATATTTGGTATCCC
Organism: Engystomops pustulosus; assembly: GCF_040894005.1. NCBI lineage: Eukaryota > Metazoa > Chordata > Amphibia > Anura > Leptodactylidae > Engystomops > Engystomops pustulosus. Next base: position 153,235,326 of record NC_092415.1, read on the forward strand.
TGCGTCCGTAACAATCTGTATAATAAAACAGAATCATTATTAGATCCGCAAAGTGAACCCCGTAAAAAACAAAACAAAAAAAATCTCCAGAAAAAAGATCATTTTCAATTAATACCCTATAAAAATGCTCTAAAAAGGGATTTAAAAAATGTTATGCACTCTAAAATAAGACCACTAAAAAGAACAATCCTTCTCGCAAAAAATAAGCCCTTAAACAGATTTGTGAGGCGAAAAATAAAAAAGTTATGCATATGAAAGACGGTGATGCTAAAATTAACAACATTTTTGCCAAATTACTTTTTATGCAATAAAAATGGGAAAAAAATAAAAAATCTATATAAATGAGGTATTTTTGTAATCGTGGCGACCCATAGAATAAAAATAATATACTATTTTTATGGTATGGTAAACAGCCAAAAAAAAAAACCATAAAAATCTTCCTGAAAAGTGATGATTTTCATTTCCTCCACCAACAAAGAGTTAATAAAATCTCACCAATTAGCCTATAGATTCCCCCAAATTACGTACCAGAAAAGTGCATCTCATGTGGCAAAAGAAATAAGCCCCTATAGGTCCACAATAAAAAAAAGAAAAAAATGATAGCCTGTACAATGTGACATAGCAAATCTGATGTGGATGGCGCCTCCTTCCCTTCTATGCCCGGCCGTGCGCCCATACAGCAGGTTACCACCACATATGGGGTATCCGTGTACTCGGGAGAGATTGGGTAACAAACTTTGTGGAGCCTTTATTCATTTAATCCATTGTAAATGTTTAATTTTCCACCCAAAATGGGTGTATTGTGAAAAAATATTACAAATTGGAGACTGCACCTCCATTTTGTTTTAACCCCTATAAAACACGTAAAACGTTAACAAACTTCTTAAAAGTGGTTTTTCATACGTTGAGGGGTGTAGTTTCCACAATGCGGTAATTTACAAGTCTAGCTATTATTTAGGCCTCTCAGTGTCAATTAGAAGTTGAGCAGGTCCATCTAAATACAGGTTTTGGTGATTTTACAAAAAATGTGAAAAATGATACCCAAATTCTGAGCCTCAGAACATTCTAGTAAAATATGTGGAATCTTAAAAAACCATGCCAGCATAAAGCAGACACTTGGGAAATGTAAGTTATGATTTTATTTGGGAGCTATGACTATCTGCATCAAAAGTAGAGAATTTAGAACGTTGAAAATAAAGAATTTTTCCAAATTTTTGCCAAATTTTGTTTTTTTTCATAACTAAACACAAAAGATTTCATCCAAATTTTTAAACTAATTTGAAGTACAATGTGTCACGAGAAAACAATCTCAAAATCCCCTGGATATCTCATAGCGTTCCAAAACTATAACCACTTATAGTGACACAGGTCAGATTTGAAGAATGGGGCCGCGTCCTTAAGGCCAAAAGAGGCTGCGTCCCGTAGGGGTTAAGTAAAGTAACTACAAAGTTCTTACCATTTGACAGTACAATACAGCAAGATTCACTAAAGCAGTAGCAACACTCGGGTGTTTTGGGCCAAAGGACTTCTGACGGATCTCCACAGCCAGCTCATAGAGGGGTACCGCTTTATCAAGCTTCCCCTGGGGGAGAAAATTTAAAACAAAACAATAGATGTAAAAAAAACTATTGCCAATAAATAATTGTATTTTCACGTGAAAAAATAAAGATCTCACCTATTCATTCACAATAAGACTGGACATAAACATTAGATAGCTTTATTAGTGTGCCTGCTAGTTTATAATGATACCCCAATTGTCCCAAGTAGAGATATAGACAGCTTAAAAGGGGTATTCCCACAAAGACAAGATTCTTAAATATACTCAGGATAACAAAATAACACATCTTCTGACCTTGGGTCGGGAGGACACTGAGCTGAGCTCCTCTCTGCCTACAGCCCCCACCCTTGCATTCCAGGAAGAGCTCACACAGAGAGTTCCTGTCGGCAAACAACACATCATGAGGAGAGTGAAGCTGCAAGCTACAGAGAGATAAGGTCTTTATCCAGGGGTGGGGGAAGGAGGCATATAGCAGAGCTAATGGTGTATATTATGGCTGTGTAATATGCACCTCTTGGATCTCATCATCTCTGATCTGTTTTATCTCTCTTTCTACGTGTCCAATACAAGTAGAATGTTCATAATGTAAATCAGGGGTCTCAAACTCAATTTACCTGGGGGCCGCTGGAGGTAGATTCTGGGTAAGGCTAGGCCGCATCAAGTTTTCCACACAAAATGCGCTTACAAAATATCATTATTCAGATTCAAATGTCATGGCGTCTCCCAGCGCAAGGAAAGCCCCGAGCTGGGAGACGTGTTTTCTCTATGAACGCGTCCTGTGCACCGAGGGGTCCCAAGCTCCTACCGCACTGAGCCCAGTCAGGGGCTCAGTGCGAAATTTGATAATATGTTCAATGATATCATTTTTAGGACTGTACGACCTTTTGATCACTTTTTATAGATTTTTTTATATTTTTCAAAATGGCAAAAAAGTGCCATTTTCGACTTTGGGCGCTATTTTCCGTAACGGGGTAAAACGCATTGTAAAAAACGTTATTATATTTTGATAGATCGGGCATTTTCGGACGCGTCGATACCTAATGTGTTTATGATTTTTACTGTTTATTTATATTTATGTCAGTTCTAGGGAAAGGGGGGTGATTTGAAATTTAATTTTTTTTTATTCTAATTTTTTTTTAAAAAACTTTTTTTTATTTTTATTTATACTATTTTTCAGACTCCCTAGGGTTCTTTAACCCTAGGTTGTCTGATCGATCCTATCATATACTGCCATACTACAGTATGGCAGTATAAGGGGATTTTCCTCCTCATTCATTACAATGTGCTATCAGCACATTGTAATGAAGGGGTTAAAACGAAATAGCCTCGGGTCTTCGGAAGACCCGAGGCTACCATGGAGACGGATCGCCGCCCCCCGATGACGTCACGGGGAGCGGCGGTCCCAGGTAAGATGGCGGCGCCCATGCGCCGCTATCTGTTTGAGGCTGTCGCAGCTTTGCCGGCAGCCTACGCTGTAAAAACACCCGCGATCGGTGCTAGCACCGATCGCGGGTGTTACCAGTAAGCCTTTGCTGCAATATGCAGCAAAGACTTACCGGCTATGGAGAGGGCTCAGCCCGTGAGCCCTCTCCATGCAGCGCGACCCGACCGCCGCCGTGAATACACGGCGGGCGGTGCTTTTCCAGGTGGGGGCCGCAAAATGTTGGGCCGCGAGTTTGAGACCCCTGGCTTAGAGAGTCCCCGTCCACACTGTGGAATTTTACACTGACAATCGCTGACTGATAGGAGTAAAAAGGTAAAGTAAGGGGGTTAAAATCATTTTTACAGTGTAAACATCACTAGAGGACTGAAAGTTGAGAATTTTCTTTCATGGGCAAACCGATTTAAGCCTTGACCTGTTTTAATTGGTTTGTCCCACAATTGTTGATAGGGGATAACAAGGTGATCGATGTGCGTTTAACTGCTGGGACACCAATTATAATAAGAACAAGCACCCCTGTGATCTAGAAACAAGGGTTCCCATACACGCTAATAGATGGAGCAGCAGGCTGATTATGTGACCCGTTGCTCCATTCACTGACTCAGTGCCTAAGTGAGCACTGAGCTCAGCTATCTCCGGCACTTCCATAGTGAGAACTGGATCCCTGTTCTTCAGATCATGCAGGTCTTGTTCTCGTGATCGGCTGGGGTCCCAGCAGAGGGTCTCATAATGATCACCTTGTTATTCCCTGTCCTGTGGATAAGGGATAACTTCTATACTTTAGACAACCCCTTTAAGGGACTTCTATGTATACTGGAAAATACAAAAACATACTTTTCTTTTGTAGAGTACAGCCAGATGCTTCACAGTATAAGCCAGGGATGGGTGGTCTGGAGACAGAGCCCTCCTCCTGATGTCTAAAGCTCTCTCGTATAGTTCCTCTGCTTTGTCATATTGCTTTTTCTCATTATATAGAGCGGCTAGATTGTTCAAGGACTGGGCACAGTCAGGATGTTCTGGACCAAGCACACGTTCTCTCATTTCTAATGATCGCTTAAGGAACATTTCTGCTGTTCTACAAAGATAAAAATACAAAAACAAAAAGTAGTAAATGCAAAAAGAAATGTTTAACACAGGTGGCCATATACATTAGACTAAGTCTTTAGTTGATAGGCTACACAGAATGCTACACAGTTCAGACTAGGACACAACGTACACACAGTCCATTATACAGTTTTCACTCGTGGATCACTCATTGACTACAATTTGAGAAGATCTATGAAAAACAGAAAAAAAAATGCCAGATTTTCACAGGTGAGACTCTAATTGGATGTAAAAGATGCTTGGTCACCAACTGTTCATTCAACTGCTTAGGTGAGGGAAACGTACCAACATGCTAAATTTCCACAGGTCTGGTCCTGTTTTCCAGCAAATTTAAGGGAAACTGTAATCAGGGAGGTCATTTTTTTACCTGCAGACAGGTTACAATCATCTATGGCATGTTCACTTCAAAAATGCCTTTGTCAGCAATATGAATAAATCCAGTGCGTTTCCAATTATTTCACATTACCTGGCTCACTGCCAGCAAGATGTACCAAGTCCCAGGAAGGGGGCAGTCATCTTCTCCTTAACTACTCCTCCTCCTCACTCAGGGAGCAGGGAAGAGGATGAGGTAGAGAGAGGGAATGAGGTGAAGACACCTTGTGCCATTTGGTCCTCCCCCCCCCCCCCCCTTTCCCAGGACTCAGCACATGCCTCTGGCAGGGGGCCAGATAATAGAAGCACTGGATTTATTCATATTACTGACAAAGGCATTTTTGAAATCGACATGCCATAGGATATTCAACCAATGCACATGTGCTATTTAACAGACATAGAGCTCACACATTAAACATCTGTGACGATTTTTCTCTGTCCGTTCTTTCCTCCATAAGAATTTTACGAAGGCACCTTGAAAAAGGTTTTATGTTTTAGTTTATGTATAATTTTATCTCCTTCTATGTATGAACACAAAGGTCAATTACTCATTGGAGAACAAATAATAATATTTTTTGGACTATATCACATCCAGAAAAGATATGCAGATTTCTTGTGTTATACATTAGTTTTTTAATTACTGTTTTAAACACTGGTCTTTAACTATTGTTGTTTATTATGGTATCGATATAAGCCAATTGAATTAAATATATTGTTTGTATATTTGGTAACAATCTGAGACAGTTTCTATTTTAGTGCCCACATTCTCTGTACATAGGATATTCAAACCTGTCTTCTGGCAAAATTTACTTCCCTGATGACAGGTTCCCTTTTATATGGTATGACATGCATGAAAGGGGGAAAGTCAAAAGCTGCCACACAATGCGACAGCTCATCATACATTTCCCCCCATTGGGCACTAGATATTCTATACATATCTAATTTAATTGGTTTTCCAAAATATTGATATAGATGGCTCATCCACAGGATAAGCTGGGGCCCAACACTTAGAGCCCCCACTGATCAGGTAATTTGAGTGCTACATCAATTCAGAAAACAGAGCCATCACAACAGCCCTGTGTATGGGCCAGCCTTATTGTAACTGCAGCTCAGCTCCAAATAAAATGAATATCGGATCTCCACTGATAGGTCATGGGTTAACATATTTTGGATAACCCCTTTATATGAAAATGCAAGCAAAATTTTTCCAGGAATAGGCCAGCTTCAAGAAACTGTATTATTGTAGTCTGCAATTGGTCATCCATAGAACAACTACAGACTGTTCTAAATATCACAATATAAAGAGAGAGTCAACCTCTTCCAGAAGCAACCGCTGTGATATTATATTCTGATCTGATGCACTTCTCTAGCACATTATACCAGAGCTCACTAATGTATAATATGTATGTATAACACTGGGCTCAGAATCGAAATAGGGGCAACAGCACTATGGAATTTCAATGTTCAGCAATGCCAAATAAATTAAAGCTATATATCGGAATAATGGAAAATGAAATATTCTTATTGTTTCCATGAACTCAACATGAAGTAATGGGTTTTCTGAATTAAAACACAACTAATAGCTAGTTTTCTATAAATCAGAAAAAATTAAATATCCAATACACAGTCAAAATAAATCATGGTGAGAGATAAATGATTGATAAACTTTAGTCAGTTTTCCGTACTTACTCTAGGTTGTTCTGCAAATAATATAGAACTCCCAGTTCGTTCAGGGTCCTTGCATTATCGGAAGTATCTTTGCCCAGTGTCAGTTCCTCCAGCTGAAGAGCCCGACGCCTCAATAGAGCAAATCCATACTAAACCGAATATGGAAAACAGCCCTTTTATAATAACAGTGGAATATAACACACATGAAACATTGTTTTCTGGCAGCACTGTGAAAGATAAGTAAAAAGAAAACTGTGCAGCTACAGTACTGCTCCACAGTACTCTCTATAATTGGTCAAAGATATTTAGTAATGTCCAGCCAATAATTAATGGTCTGGGGGGAAGACTCATTTTGAGTGAGTATGGCCTCTGAGCTATGCTGGATCTGCCCTTTGTAAACCATAAACGTGAGCCAAAAAGCACATATTGACAATGTTTTTTTAAATGCCTCATTACAGGTGCGAAATACATACATCTAGCTATAATAATATGTTGTGTAAAGTAACAGCTCCTTCCTAGATTCACTTTCATGAAGAATAATGGAAGAGTAACATTACCACACTCCCTTTCCTTCTTGCCACTTTCTGGCGGATTCTGAAGGATCTCTTCCTCAGTTGTTCAGCTTGCTCATATCTGTGAACAACAGAAATAGTTATACACGTCACTGCGTCATCAGTGAAAATGAGTGGAATTTTCTGGGATGTTACATAGGGTCTGTGATTTGTTACATTAATGCATGCGTGTGTTAGTAAGCTCTACCTCATGCAATAGTATGGAGCATGATATAATTCATTGCACGTGTGTCAGGTATATTAGTCAGATGTCTTACTTGTTTTGCTTCTGGTACAACACGGCTAATGCGTCAAGCTCCCAGGCTACTCTCAGGTGTTCACTACCATAAGCATTTTCACTTATTTCTAGAGCTTGTTTATAAAGCTGCTCAGCATTTCCAAATTTCTTGGATTGTACATAGACTCCCGCCAGCTGGTGCAGAGACTGAGCTACACTGGGGTGATCCGGATCTAGGGCAGTCTCTCTGATCTCTAATGAACGTTGGAGAGGGGTCACAGCCTACACATTAAAACAAGCATAAGACTGTAGTACTACAACCTAGAACTGCAAAGAGGAATACAAGATTGTGTAAATCATTATACCCAGCATAGAACTCATGAAAACATTTTCCAACCAAGCTGAAAAAGATACATGGACAGAACCAGAACAGGCAACAAATACAAATTTGGCTACATCTTTGTATTTTTTGTTTACCAAGAACCTATGAACTGAATAGAGATTGGGTATGTAAACCTTAAGAGCCACAATGAAAAGGCCACAAATACAACTTTAATTAAACTTTTGGCCATGTTCAAAGTGGCATTCGAATAGAAGCCTGGCCCTATCTTTTATGTATGTTCCACTGTTTACATGCAAAACATGTGGTGCTTGTTCCCAATTGCATACGTTTCAGTGGAAATGCATACACCATTAGACCAAGCAGCTCCCCTTTGCATTCAAATTGCATTTCAATCTTGTGAATGCTGCTTAAGGCCCGGACCTTCAATGCGTAGCAAAGGAGTCTTTTATATCAATCATGCTCAGTAAAGTCACTAGATACTGCGAAAGGGACTTAAAAACCACTTCCGTGAGTGGGCAGCCTAAAGCATGGTAAGTCCTGTTTGCAAAATTTTCCACAATCCCTTCCCTTTGGTGTTGATTGATGGCTGCGCATTGTGAGGAACTGTTATGCTTGAGATCATCCACATGGACTTTGTAAGCACATTTACTTACATTTATAAAAAAAAAAATTCTAAATTGCATTCATCTAACAGACCAGGAGAGCCTTTTAAAAAGATCACCTCCTGATATGCCAGCTATACAGAATACTTGTATTTTTATTCTTCTTACTCTTGGTTTTCCCTCTCCTGTTCCTTCTAAAAATATATGAATAAATGTCCAACTGAGGTCAAATCAGTTTTGATGAGGTCAAATCAATACCAAACCCTGTATAGACAAACCACTCTGCAAAGGAGATTTAAAGGCACCATTCGCACATTTCTAAGGGCAGATGTACACTAGTGTTTTCAGTCCATAAATCAAGGACCTTGCACCATCCGGTTTCATGGACAGTAAAGAGGGCGAGATTCTGTGCATCACAGTGATATATGGTGTGATCTTGTTCTCAGTTTGGTGCTGCTTTTTTGCAGGAAAGCATGGACTCCTTTCATCATATATCACTATGATGCTTGGAGTCCCGTCCACTGTACTCTGGTCACACTGTGAAACAGTACTTCATGGTTGGTGATTCAGAGGCTGACAATTACAGTAAGTAACTGTCCAAAGAGGAATATTTGAGTAACATTACAACTATTACTTGTTTAACAAATCTTTTTAAAGGCAATAAGCAAGAGACCTGACTAAGTAGACCCAAGTCTTTAAGGAAACGCCCAAGCGTTTCATAGAGGTCTGCCAAACAGGTCATGCTCTCCTCTCCTTCACAGCTTTTTTCATATTGCTTCAAAGCATCAAAGTATTCAGTGGCCATTGAGTTCTTGTCTTTCCCAACAAGTTGCCAGTAATTGAGCAATTCAGCAAAGTGCCCCCTGTGGATAAAGAAAACAGATGTAAAACTTGTTTCATAAAGCACGAGTTGCAAAACTCAAATCAAACAAGTCACACAATGAAGAACACTTTACAGAAAATGATTGTTCTCTGACAAACCTACCTTTTGTAAAGATTCTGAGAAACAAACAGGTTCATTAGACAAAGATGAAGTTTCTGCTTTTCCCCTTGTTGCTGGAATAGCCATGTGAGCTCATCCGCACTTCTCCAAGTCACTCTTTCCCGACTAGAATTAGGAAAAAAAATAAAGAAAAAAGGTCAAAGTGGGGATCGTAATCCATGTTACATTAGTGTGAGCACGAAAAGTTAACAGCTTTCCTGCTGTGAAGATGGTGTCAGAAGAGCAGAGGCTGGTGTGAGGGGTGAAGAGTGTAGGGCAGTGATGGCGAACCTTCTAGGCACTGAGTGCCAAAACTACAAGCAAAAGCCAGATATTTTCACAAAGTGCCAAATGACAATTTAAAGTAATTCACAAGTTTCAAACGTATCGGCGCCCTGAGGACCCCAATACAGGAGTAAGAAGGAGAAATTTGGATTGTTATTGTAGATTCCCTCTAAAGTCCTCTTAACAGGATGAATCATGAGTCCGGAGAAGAGGCTACAATGATAATCAAGCTCTGTCCACACCTCCCTGATTCAGGTCTTGAGTCCTGAATGCTGACCATTGTGCTGGGCAATGGCCTGGGTGCCCAAAGAGAGGGCTCCGAGTGCCACCTCTGGCACCCGTGCCATAGGTTCGCCACCACTGGTGTAGGGTATAGTTGCAGAGAGAGACAGAGAAAGTTATGTACCATCATGGACTGGGAACAGGGGAGATCTTCTACCTCTACTCTTTGCTGGAGATTTTTGCATCTACAGATCTGCAGAAACAAGGCACTACTACTAGCTACACACAGAGAGCATGTGCAGAGTGAGCAGGGAGCAGCAGCCCTACCCCTCCAGCAATTACAATCTTTCCAGTTTATTGAGTAAACAAGCTACAGTCTCACATACATAAGCCAGGGGAGACAGCTACTGCCACAACAAGCAAACTGAGGAGGATAGCAAACTGTGGGGCATAGATAATTAAAGTAATAGACAAAATTATCACACATCACAAGAGCTATTGAAAGGTATTAGATACACATCCAAAGCTATAAACACAAAAGGCAATTTTTGGACTAATCAAAGCGAAACATTTAAAAGTTACATGGCTCCTAAATATGGAGCCTATAATCTACAATACTGCACTGCCATGTGTCTCCACATTTATTTTCCTATCCTGCTTCAGAAGTTGCTAGTATGTAGTATTTACCACCTCTAGAATGTAAGAAACCCTTTTTAAAGAAAACGCAAAACCGCACCAAGTTTAACGACAAATGTCGTTAACGGCATTTGTATTAGTAATGTAAACCTTTACCTTAGCTGTGAAGTGAAGTATTGTATGAGTTTCTCTCTGTACTCAGATACAATATTGTGTCCTCCTTGCATATACTCCAGTCTCACAGCTTCCCACGCCTGGGGAGAGAAAGGAGATGGCAATAATATTTCCCAAGAATACAGACAATAATCTTTCGAACTAATATACAAAATATCACATGCAACTTTGTATTTCTCCAGAGACTCTAAGGATCAAGATTTCCATGAAGACTCATGAGGTGTTCTAACATACCTGGAGATGCTGAAATTGAAGGAGTCCACAGCTATATCGGAGTATAACCATCCTAAAAAGATGGTGTACCAAAAATGTCAATATTGGCCACGTCAACCCAGTACAGAGTTCCATCAGTTCACATTCACTCACTCCATTGTGGCTTACGCTGATCAGACAGAGGACCTACAGTCAGGTGAAAAAGAGTATTAATATGGTCAACCACTAAACTAGTACAGAGACTCTTTCCCATTCTTTACCATAGCATGTACTTACCCAGATAGAAAAGTCCAAAAGGGAGCAGAAAACAAAGAGAACAAGTAGTAAAATATTAATACTAGCAGGAACTATGCATAACTACAAGGGGATTTAACCCAAGTTTCTGGTCCAAAATCTGATCAAAATTCTGTTGTTGGGTTTTCCAACATAGATTTTCCCCGACATACCCTATATTCTGAGCGGTATCTGTCTGGATTGCACTCAGAACATAGGGCATGTGGCTTCTTTTTCCTGCATGCGCACAATGCCTCTCGTGGAAAAAAGACACGACAACCTCCAATTAACTTCAATGAGGGAAATGCAATGTGAACCAGACCTAACAGCCCTAGAACAGGCAGAGATTGCATGGAATAAGTGCTGATCAATAATATGAAAAGAAAGTCCATGAAAATTATCTGGTATGAATATACTGTTATACTCGCTTCTCTCCGTGCTCCAGTTCACCGTTACTGCCAGCTTCTGTCTCTATATAGAGACCAGCAAAGCCACCTTGACCTAAGCTGCACCCCTGCTACTGCCTGCAACTCATGCTTTAGCAGGCCTACATGATAAAATGATAAATGTGGTATATCTTAAGACGTTACAACAACCGCTGCTTGGTTTACCAAGCAACTAAATTTAGCAACACGCTGTCACATATTAATCTACACATAAAGTCTCACTCTTATCCCATAAGGATCTTAAAAGGGAACCTGTCACCACATCTGAACATATACAGCTAGTGACAGGTTCCCATAGAGTGCTATTAACTTACCGACACCCTTCTTTTAGCTAAAAATAGTTTCCTTTACATCCACCTAAATCAACTTTATCTTATCTTATATTATTTGGCATCAGCCAGCACTTCCCATCTACTCCTCCCCATGTCCTATGCCTCTTCTCAGCATGTCATGTGACCAGGGTGATGTCTTCTAAGGTCCTTTACCCAGTTAACTTTGCAACATCTACCCCATGTATGTATCTGATAACATGGTGTTATCATGGTATGATCACAGCTGCCTCCACGGATTTCTACTCCTCGCCTTGGGGGCTGCTTTGATTCCTTGTCATCAGATACATAGATGGGGTGGGCTGTACTGTAACAGGACCTTAGATGACATCACCCTGGTCACATGACATTAAGTGGCCAATGATGTAACAGAGCTCTCTTTCAATGTTCCACATGGCGGCATATTCAGTAGTAGTGAGACCTGTCAATCAGGTACAAGGAGACAGGGCAATGCACGTAACCCATGATTATGCAAGGCCTTATTGGACTCACGTAGTGACATTGGACTCAGGTGACTTGCATGTAAGTTTACAAACGGATTTTCTTTTTAACATTGCCATGAAAATGAGCCAATTTGGGATAAGGGCAATGCTTTTTAATCATATTTTTTTAATGAAGTCTTTATTTTGGGTGGGTTCATTTGCATGGCAGGTTCTATTAATGTTTAGTACAAACATATAGTAAAAGAGTTTTTGTGTTGTGTTTGTACCCTGACATTACAAACTACACACAAGAAATGATTTCTGGCTTGAGCTCCAAACATTTGGGTTCTCACCTCTCTCATGAGCTCCTTGTCTCTTGCAGTTGATAGAAATTCCTGCACTGTGTGAAGGGCAAGTCGATACAACGAAACTGTATCTTGACAGTGTAGACAAAGCTGCAGGACATCAGACACGTCCCCCATATTCCCTGCCCTGTACACAAGACAGAATTTATATTTTTTACTTCTTGAATTTCAAAAGCCAGGGTGCCAGCGCACCCTGCGCTGTAAGATGTAGCTGTATTTTAACTCACCAGATCAGTATTCTAGCCAACAAAGTTACGTATAGAGGATTGCAGGTTGTAGCAGACCGACAATGTCTTTCCAGTTTTCTCTCCTGGGAAAAATTACAAAAGATATAGCATCACCGCAGCAAGAAATGCTCCATAGTCCTACTGAATCACTAGACATTATGTAGACAAGTTGGGCAATCTGTAATAGTAAAGGATGTAACCAGATTATGAACATTTAGAGGAACAGGAAATAAAACACTTGATCCAATAAGTAAAAGATAGGAAAATATACCTGTTCTTTAGATAACGAAATACTAGTTGCACTGCATTCAACATTGATAAGAGATTTCACATCCTTTGGGTTCAGTGGATCCAGATGGAGAGTTGGCCACAACCTGTAGTCAATCACATATATAATATAACAAAGGTTGTTATCTTCTAAATGCCTCGGCTATAGAAAATGTATGAGCAAAGGCAGCCAATACATGTTTTATTTTTCAACAGATTCCAAAGCTAAGATAAGATTCTCTATCAATCTACTGCATGGGAATTCTACTGTTTCTCATAGAGAAAAGAAACACTTCAGGTCTATGACGGACGCTCATCACAAGACCCTATAAATAGAAAAGCATCTGTGTAAAAAATGTAAAAAAAACATTTTTTGCTGGATTCCACAGACCTGAAGAACAAGGTGTTACCATTCTCCTACTTCCAGCAGTATATTGGGACCACAATTTAACAAAACACACAACTCCTGACACACAAGGAAGTAAAATACAGCAGGTACCCGGGCAGAATCTGCACCTGGGCAGCAGTGAACTGGAGATAGCAATTATGTTCAGCCATTTTATGAATGTATTTATGCGGATGCATATCCCTTTATTCTTTTTAATCACTAATGAAACATAACTGAACATAAAATAGGAAAGGAGGATATAATACGGATACTATAATAGATTTTGAGGAGTGATATCTAGTATTAAGTAAGTGATAATATACATTATAGTCAAGGAACTTACCTCCATGCTTGGGGACAAGTTTCAACATTTACGGAGACGATTACACGAACATTTACCGGTAAGGGATCGATCAGCCATTTCATGTGTTTTTCAGATTGCTGGAAAACATATAAATCCTTATTACACTTTTCACTTTTCTTATTATATAGTATTGATCTTTGAGTTTTATTAGTTTAATACTTTACTAAAATATACATTTTGTGTAGTTTTGCACAACTACCCATTGCGAAAAGACAGGGAACTTTTTCCTTGTCTTCTTTGCCCTTACATGTTACACTCATTAATGGGTGAGATCTATCAGTGTCTGAAGTAAAACTTTGCCTTGAAGACCAAGCAGGCGCCCATTACTGCATTTTACACATGAAATATGACTTTACCACTGGGCTGAAGGTTTGTAAACCACGCACACTGACATACTGGTGTGTGTTCCCTCTTAAAGGATATGAAGCTAAACGCAGAGCAGATCCTGCCAAATTTCTCCACAAATATACCCCAATAAAAGATGTACTAACACCCCAAAAGTATTATATCAGCTAATAAGTGAAAATAGAAAACTAGAAAAGTTATGCATAATAACCTGTACCTGATTGGTTGCTAATTTTAACACTTTTCTACAGAATCTAATGCTAGATTTTAATTTCTGCAAGTAGTGATATGGAATTATTATATTATCACATATAACCATATTTACCACATTATCATATGCACCCTGGATCAGCTGAATGGGTGGTTGCAAGAGTTGGATGCATATAAATGCGCATATATTTTAACTTATTTGTGTGTTACTAGATTAAAATACAGTTTTCCTCTATTTGGAAATCTATGAGGTGCGCATGCATTTCTCCAACCTAGTTTCCAAGAAGATGCAGAAGAAGGTGGGTAGTCGTGTGGGTATCTGGCTTCCGTGTGTGAACAATTACCTGGAGACATCGAGAGGAGTTAGCATACTAAAAATTTAGAAATCCCTCTTTATTCCACTACAGAGGTGGTGAGATGTTCCTTGGAAGCCTTAATTCATTAATACTGAGCTCTATCAATTTGACTTTTTGATCTCATATCAGTGGCACCCCCTAGGCTGTAAATTTTCACATTAACCCCAACAGCACACAATCACACAAAAAAGATGGTATTCTTGCAAACCTCGATTTGATCAATGGAGTCAATTATAATGATGATGTTTCCTTGATAGCGGCTGGAAAGTTTCTCAAGCCAGTGAGGAAATTCTTCCAGGAACTTGCCAGGGTCCATGGAAAATGAGGACACTGACCAGGAGTGTTGCATTAGCTAAGAGGAAAAATTGAGATCATATCTACATAACATTAAGAATATTACACATAAAAGGCAAATACCATAAGAGTTCACATAGGACCATAGCAGATTTAGAGTCTACTTTACACAGCTGCACACATGGCTTCCATGTGTGATGTCACCATAATAATCCAGATTTTTCCTTTTTTTTCATTATCTGTTCAGAAATGTATCAAATGTAGAACCCTTAAAGGGGTATTCCGGGAATATGAACGTCTTACACAAAAACCCATGATGATATAAATAAATGAATACAACAATACTCAATGTCATTAGTCACAAAACGGAGCTAAAATAATATGATTTTATGATTTACAAAATTTATGGCCTCTCTAAAGTAGGTGGAGTTATCACTAAGATGGCCGCCACTGGAAAGTACAAGTCCCATGATCCTTTAGTTCTCAGTAACTCCTCCTACCACTTATGCTCTGCTCCCAGTGATGATATAACAGGTTTTCTTGCTCTGTTACCATAGTAATGATGTGTAACTGCCATCACCACAACACTGACCATACTGGATGCACTGCAACCAACCGACTACAGCCAAATGTAGTGGTGATCACATGACCCTGTGCAGGCAGGTACAGGACATGTGATGTGGACATGTGACCAGCGGCCATCTTCTTTTCTGCGACGGACCGCGCGGAGGAAACTAACGGACTGATTAAAGGGCCAGTAGCATTTTAATTCTCCATTACAGTCTATGTCACCAGCATTTTCTGCTAAGGGGAGCAAAATTTTAAATAACAACTAATTACACATTAGCTTATATTTTGAGTGCCCACTTGTATATGAATTATGCCGATTCCTGGAATACCCCTTTAAGCATTCCTATGACAAGAGAGAACACTATACTGACCAATGACCATCGTTGTGATGTTTATCTTTCACACCCTAAGTCAGTGGTATAGGGAACATTACCTTAAGAGTGAGTCGCTTTATGATCAAAGCTGGCTCCGAGCTGGTTGACATTGGTTTCCCAACAAAGTGATACAACATAA
Organism: Engystomops pustulosus; assembly: GCF_040894005.1. Lineage (NCBI taxonomy): Eukaryota > Metazoa > Chordata > Amphibia > Anura > Leptodactylidae > Engystomops > Engystomops pustulosus. The sequence goes on from NC_092415.1 coordinate 153,251,084, forward strand.
GAGTGTTGGGTGAAAGCTTCTGCTGTAGTTGAATCCTGCACAAATAGACAATTATTATTGGGAACATGAACTGCTGAAATGGATACAGATGTCATAAGTTCAGAAAACTGGTTGTGCTGACAGGTGAATACTTAATCTTCTGACCTGTTCAAATATGAGTGAACGCTCAATAAGAAAACAAGGACTTCTCTTACACAATACTGGTGGAAACAGTTCATAAATACATGTGCCAGCAGTTTGCGAATTTATTTATGTGCAGTCTATGCCAGAATATTGGCCCAACTACTTACTAAATGTGGCCCATTGTGTGGGAGACGGTCCAGAACGCTTGGGACCAAAGTGGGGGGTTTGGAACACTAAACCTCATATCCATAAAGGACCTGTATTTAGTTTAGTCCCCCAAATGTCCCTGACATGTTCTCCTTAAGGAGATGTTCTCACCACATTTGTGCCAGTCACTGTACTTTCTGTAGAGTCCATGGTATCTGAACACATACCAAGAGGATCAATGTATTGTTTGGAAGCGTAGCAGGCTCTTTTTCATTCTCAACAGCGTTTATTGTAAATATTGTTTATTTCCGTTTGTACATAAAATGTCTTTGTCAGCTGGTGTCTGGTGTCAGTTTTAGGCTAGGTTTAAACCACATTTTATGTATATGCTAAGTACACATACACTTGCTCACTTTTAATGGCAGAGGTAGGCATAGTTTTTGCCTCTGTCTGCCCAGTATACATCATATACTGTACAAAAAGCAGAATGAAAGATGTAGCAACCTATGCCCTGCTGCCTCCTGCTGAGCGATGTGTATGCTCATTTAAGACCATTGAACTCGTTTAGGGGTGGGTTTTGAAGTACTGCATCCCCCGGCCTCCGCTGAGCCAATATGTCTCCAGTTATGTCACTGTTCATAAAAAGATTGGGAAAACACCCCAATGTTCACTTCTACCCCCACATTTAGGGGTGGGGGGAGGCACTGGGTGACGTATACCACTGTATAGCATATAGTGGAATACGTCTGTACCATAAATTGTAAGGACATTGTATCCTTACAAATGGCAAACACGAGATATGAATGCAGATTTACACGACCCCACCTACGAGATCTAAATGCAGACTTATATATCCCTACACATAAAAGAAAAATACTAAAAAAGCTTTGAAGGTCAAATACCACTTTGAGAGGAGAAGAGTTTTCCCAGAACCCGGTCCTCCAGATATAAGTAGTGGCGGTATAGGTGCAGGAGCAGCTACTAAATCATTCAAGCGATCATAATACTAAAAGAAAAAAAAAACAAAAGAAAAAGCATTATAGACAAAATCCAGAGTCAACAAAGGGTTTTGTATAAAAAAAAGCTTCATTTTAACACTTTTACACCTTTTTTTGGATGACTAAATCTGTGGGGTTTCTTATAGTAAGGAGCGTCTTATAGTCCGAAAAATATGGCATATACATAGAAAATTAAGTGATGGCTGAAAGAAATATCTTCCCAACGGTCTTGTTGGTTCTTTAGATCAGTACTACTGTCAACAAAAGCAATTATAGCTTGAGGACTGAGCCCTGAGGATCCCCAACAATGAGAGGAAGAGGAGAAGCGAATGATCCACAAAAGGAAACACTAAAAGGGGGAGATCAGAGATATAGGAAGAAAACTAAGAGTGTGCAGTGTCCTTCAGGGCACTTGAAAGAGCAGTTTCAGAGCACTTGAAAGAGCCAGTGGCTCATTGTAATGAATGAGCTGCAAAAATGCCATATATTGCTATACAGAAGTATTGAGAAGGAAGAGAAAATAGTGGGGGATTTTTTAGAGCCAGGCGCCAAAATGTGTGCACAAAAAAGGGGGGGGGGGAAGGGGGGTGTGTGTTAGGGTGGAGTTGCAGCGTCAGACCCCAGAGCTGGATGGGGATCCAGATCAAATGTGCAGTGATAAGGAAAAAACGGGGTCGAAGTAGTAAGACGCGCCCGGACCTAACCTGCACGGTTCTAAATACCTCTCCATTCCGAAAAACCTCACCAGCCTCATCGTACCCTTTCCTCCCTCACCAGGAACGGACACTTAGGCAGCACAGAACCTGCCACACAAACAGCAGGACTCCCTGCAGGTACCTCTTTTGCGACCACATTCCACCTTTCATCATCTTTTCATCTGTCACTAACCATTTGCCTGTTTATCCACTCATCCATAGAGGCTTTTATTATTTTATTTAATAGAGGCTTTATATTACATTTAATAATAATATTACATATTACATATATACTATATAACACTTTAATAGAGGCTTTATATTACATATAATAACACTTGGTGAATCAATTATCTAACCAATCAATCAATCAACTTTTCATTTGTTCATCATGACCATCATTGATTTAATTTAATTATTTATTTATTTTCCATTACCTCTACATTATATTCCCCCCTTTTTTACCATTGTTTTTACCATTGTTTTAACCATTGTTTGTACCAAATCGTATGCCTTCATGCTTACTAATTACTAATTACTAACCATGACATGTTCTGTTTTCTGTTTTTGTCTTGTATTATGTAATTTTACAGTGTTTGACCTGATGAAGACGCCATTACGGCGTTGAAACGCGTAGTCACATTCTAAAATTAAAACCCTCAATATTCCACTTTGGATGTAGCGCGTCTTACTACTTCGACCCCGTTTTTTCCTTATCAATACAGAAGTATTGCAGTATATGGTAGGAGCGATCTGACCATCTAGGGGTAATGTACCCTGGATGGTCTAAGAAACAGTGAAAAAAGAAAAAGAAAAAAAAAAAAAAGTTTAAAAAATAAAAAAATTTAATAAAATATAAAAAATTCAAATCACCCCCCTTTCGCTAGAACTGATATAAAACATAATAAACAGCAGAGGTCGCATTAACGCCTCACCACGCGTCATAGACGCGTGATGAGGCGCCATTACCCCCCAAAATAATTGCCATGCGTAAAGTTACGCTTGGCAATTATTCCTTGCAGCGCGCAGGCTGAGCGGTTCGGCGCGCGCTGCAAAAGAGGTAAATGTCGCGCGATCACAGCGCGCGCCGGGCCGCTCAGCGCGACACGTGACACAGTGATCAGTGTCATCAGCGCTCCGGAGCGAGAGCGCAGGCCCCGGGAGACCTGTGGACAGCGGGGCTGCTGCTCCCTGTCCTGCTCCATCTCCCTACCTGCCCGCAGCTGGCTGTGTTTATGTCGGGACTTCAGAGCAAGGCCGGGTGAGTGTGTGCAGTGTTCTGTGTGTGCTGTGTAGTGGTGTGGAGTGTGTGCTGTGTGTAGTGGAGTGGAGTGTGTGCTGTATGTAGTGGAGTGGAGTGTGTGTAGTGGAGTGGAGTGTGTGTAGTGGAGTGGAGTGTGTGCTGTGTGTAGTGTAGTGGAGTGGAGTGTGTGCTGTGTGTAGTGTAGTGGAGTGGAGTGTGTGCTGTGTGTAGTGTAGTGGAGTGGAGTGTGTGCTGTGTTCTGTGTGTGAGTGGAGTGTGTGCTGTGTTCTGTGTGTGCTGTGTAGTGGTGTGGAGTGTGTGCTGTGTGTAGTGGAGTGTGTAGTGGAGTGGAGTGTGTGGAGTGGAGTGGAGTGTGTGCTGTGTGTAGTGTAGTGTAGTGGAGTGTGTGCTGTGTGTAGTGTAGTGGAGTGTGTGCTGTGTGTAGTGTAGTGGAGTGGAGTGTGTGCTGTGTTCTGTGTGTGAGTGGAGTGTGTGCTGTGTTCTGTGTGTGAGTGGAGTGTGTGCTGTGTTCTGTGTGTGAGTGGAGTGTGTGCTGTGTTCTGTGTGTGAGTGGAGTGTGTGCTGTGTTCTGTGTGTGAGTGGAGTGTGTGCTGTGTGTAGTGTAGTGGACTGTGTGCTGTGTGTAGTGTAGTGGAGTGTGTGCTGTGTGTAGTGGAGTGTGTGCTGTGTGTAGTGGAGTGGAGTGTGTGCTGTGTTCTGTGTGTGCTGTGTGTAGTGTAGTGGAGTGGAGTGTGTGCTGTGTGTAGTGTAGTGGAGTGTGTGCTGTGTGTAGTGTAGTGGAGTGTGTGCTGTGTGTAGTGTAGTGGAGTGTGTGCTGTGTGTAGTGGAGTGGAGTGTGTGCTGTGTGTAGTGGTGTGGAGTGTGTGCTGTGTGTAGTGGTGTGGAGTGTGTGCTGTGTGTAGTGTAGTGGAGTGTGTGCTGTGTGTAGTGTAGTGGAGTGTGTGCTGTGTGTAGTGGAGTGGAGTGTGTGCTGTGTGTAGTGGAGTGGAGTGTGTGCTGTGTGTAGTGTAGTGGAGTGTGTGCTGTGTGTAGTGTAGTGGAGTGTGTGCTGTGTGTAGTGTAGTGGAGTGTGTGCTGTGTGTAGTGTAGTGGAGTGTGTGCTGTGTGTAGTGTAGTGGAGTGTGTGCTGTGTGTAGTGTAGTGGAGTGTGTGCTGTGTGTAGTGTAGTGGAGTGTGTGCTGTGTGTAGTGTAGTGGAGTGTGTGCTGTGTGTAGTGTAGTGGAGTGTGTGCTGTGTGTAGTGTAGTGGAGTGTGTGCTGTGTGTAGTGTAGTGGAGTGTGTGCTGTGTGTAGTGTAGTGGAGTGTGTGCTGTGTGTAGTGTAGTGGAGTGTGTGCTGTGTGTAGTGTAGTGGAGTGTGTGCTGTGTGTAGTGTAGTGGAGTGTGTGCTGTGTGTAGTGTAGTGGAGTGTGTGCTGTGTGTAGTGTAGTGGAGTGTGTGCTGTGTGTAGTGTAGTGGAGTGTGTGCTGTGTGTAGTGTAGTGGAGTGTGTGCTGTGTGTAGTGTAGTGGAGTGTGTGCTGTGTGTAGTGTAGTGGAGTGTGTGCTGTGTGTAGTGTAGTGGAGTGTGTGCTGTGTGTAGTGTAGTGGAGTGTGTGCTGTGTGTAGTGTAGTGGAGTGTGTGCTGTGTGTAGTGGAGTGGAGTGTGTGCTGTGTGTAGTGGAGTGGAGTGTGTGCTGTGTGTAGTGGAGTGGAGTGTGTGCTGTGTGTAGTGGAGTGGAGTGTGTGCTGTGTGTAGTGGAGTGGAGTGTGTGCTGTGTGTAGTGGAGTGGAGTGTGTGCTGTGTGTAGTGGAGTGGAGTGTGTGCTGTGTGTAGTGGAGTGGAGTGTGTGCTGTGTGTAGTGGAGTGGAGTGTGTGCTGTGTGTAGTGGAGTGGAGTGTGTGCTGTGTGTAGTGGAGTGGAGTGTGTGCTGTGTGTAGTGGAGTGGAGTGTGTGCTGTGTGTAGTGGAGTGGAGTGTGTGCTGTGTGTAGTGGAGTGGAGTGTGTGCTGTGTGTAGTGGAGTGGAGTGTGTGCTGTGTGTAGTGGAGTGGAGTGTGTGCTGTGTGTAGTGTAGTGGAGTGTGTGCTGTGTGTAGTGTAGTGGAGTGTGTGCTGTGTGTAGTGTAGTGGAGTGTGTGCTGTGTGTAGTGTAGTGGAGTGTGTGCTGTGTGTAGTGGAGTGTGTGCTGTGTGTAGTGTGTGGAGTGGAGTGGAGTGTGTGCTGTGTGTAGTGTGTGGAGTGGAGTGGAGTGTGTGCTGTGTGTAGTGTGTGGAGTGGAGTGTGTGCTGTGTGTAGTGTGTGGAGTGGAGTGGAGTGTGTGCTGTGTGTAGTGTGTGGAGTGGAGTGGAGTGTGTGCTGTGTGTAGTGTGTGGAGTGGAGTGGAGTGTGTGCTGTGTGTAGTGTGTGGAGTGGAGTGTGTGCTGTGTGTAGTGGAGTGTGTGCTGTGTTCTGTGTGTGCTGTGTAGTGGTGTGGAGTGTGTGCTGTGTGTAGTGGAGTGTGTAGTGGAGTGGAGTGTGTGGAGTGGAGTGGAGTGTGTGCTGTGTGTAGTGTAGTGGAGTGTGTGCTGTGTGTAGTGTAGTGGAGTGTGTGCTGTGTGTAGTGGAGTGTAGTGGAGTGTGTGCTGTGTGTAGTGGAGTGGAGTGGAGTGTGTGCTGTGTGTAGTGGAGTGGAGTGTGTGCTGTGTGTAGTGGAGTGGAGTGTGTGCTGTGTGTAGTGGAGTGGAGTGTGTGCTGTGTGTAGTGTAGTGGAGTGTGTGCTGTGTGTAGTGTAGTGGAGTGTGTGCTGTGTGGAGTGGAGTGTGTGCTGTGTTCTGTGTGTGAGTGTAGTGTAGTGGAGTGTGTGCTGTGTGTAGTGGAGTGGAGTGTGTGCTGTGTGTAGTGGAGTGGAGTGGAGTGTGTGCTGTGTGTAGTGGAGTGGAGTGGAGTGTGTGCTGTGTGTAGTGGAGTGGAGTGTGTGCTGTGTGTAGTGTAGTGGAGTGTGTGCTGTGTGTAGTGTAGTGGAGTGTGTGCTGTGTGTAGTGTAGTGGAGTGTGTGCTGTGTGGAGTGGAGTGGAGTGTGTGCTGTGTGTAGTGGAGTGGAGTGTGTGCTGTGTGTAGTGGAGTGGAGTGTGTGCTGTGTTCTGTGTGTGCTGTGTGTAGTGGAGTGGAGTGTGTGCTGTGTTCTGTGTGTGCTGTGTGTAGTGGAGTGGAGTGTGTGCTGTGTGTAGTGGAGTGGAGTGTGTGCTGTGTGTAGTGGAGTGTGTGCTGTGTGTAGTGTAGTGGAGTGTGTGCTGTGTGTAGTGGAGTGGAGTGTGTGCTGTGTGTAGTGTAGTGGAGTGTGTGCTGTGTGTAGTGTAGTGGAGTGTGTGCTGTGTGTAGTGGAGTGGAGTGTGTGCTGTGTGTAGTGTAGTGGAGTGTGTGCTGTGTGTAGTGTAGTGGAGTGTGTGCTGTGTGTAGTGGAGTGGAGTGTGTGCTGTGTGTAGTGGAGTGTGTGCTGTGTGTAGTGTAGTGGAGTGTGTGCTGTGTGTAGTGTAGTGGAGTGTGTGCTGTGTGTAGTGGAGTGGAGTGTGTGCTGTGTGTAGTGTGTGGAGTGGAGTGGAGTGTGTGCTGTGTGTAGTGTGTGGAGTGGAGTGGAGTGTGTGCTGTGTGTAGTGGAGTGGAGTGGAGTGTGTGCTGTGTGTAGTGTGTGGAGTGGAGTGGAGTGTGTGCTGTGTGTAGTGGAGTGGAGTGGAGTGTGTGCTGTGTGTAGTGGAGTGGAGTGTGTGCTGTGTGTAGTGGAGTGGAGTGTGTGCTGTGTGTAGTGGAGTGGAGTGTGTGCTGTGTGTAGTGTAGTGGAGTGTGTGCTGTGTGTAGTGTAGTGGAGTGGAGTGTGTGCTGTGTTCTGTGTGTGAGTGTAGTGTAGTGGAGTGTGTGCTGTGTGTAGTGGAGTGGAGTGTGTGCTGTGTGTAGTGGAGTGGAGTGGAGTGTGTGCTGTGTGTAGTGGAGTGGAGTGTGTGCTGTGTGTAGTGTAGTGGAGTGTGTGCTGTGTGTAGTGGAGTGGAGTGTGTGCTGTGTGTAGTGTAGTGGAGTGTGTGCTGTGTGTAGTGTAGTGGAGTGTGTGCTGTGTGTAGTGTAGTGGAGTGTGTGCTGTGTGTAGTGTAGTGGAGTGTGTGCTGTGTGTAGTGTAGTGGAGTGTGTGCTGTGTGGAGTGGAGTGGAGTGTGTGCTGTGTGTAGTGGAGTGGAGTGTGTGCTGTGTGTAGTGGAGTGGAGTGTGTGCTGTGTTCTGTGTGTGCTGTGTGTAGTGGAGTGGAGTGTGTGCTGTGTTCTGTGTGTGCTGTGTGTAGTGGAGTGGAGTGTGTGCTGTGTGTAGTGGAGTGGAGTGTGTGCTGTGTGTAGTGGAGTGTGTGCTGTGTGTAGTGTAGTGGAGTGTGTGCTGTGTGTAGTGTAGTGGAGTGTGTGCTGTGTGTAGTGTAGTGGAGTGTGTGCTGTGTGTAGTGTAGTGGAGTGTGTGCTGTGTGTAGTGTAGTGGAGTGTGTGCTGTGTGTAGTGTAGTGGAGTGTGTGCTGTGTGGAGTGTAGTGGAGTGTGTGCTGTGTGGAGTGTAGTGGAGTGTGTGCTGTGTGGAGTGTAGTGGAGTGTGTGCTGTGTGTAGTGTAGTGGAGTGTGTGCTGTGTGGAGTGTAGTGGAGTGTGTGCTGTGTGTAGTGTAGTGGAGTGTGTGCTGTGTTCTGTGTGTGAGTGGAGTGTGTGCTGTGTTCTGTGTGTGAGTGGAGTGTGTGCTGTGTTCTGTGTGTGAGTGGAGTGTGTGCTGTGTGTAGTGTGTGTGTGTAGTGTAGTGGAGTGTGTGCTGTGTGTAGTGTAGTGGAGTGTGTGCTGTGTGTAGTGGAGTGGAGTGTGTGCTGTGTGTAGTGGAGTGGAGTGTGTGCTGTGTGTAGTGGAGTGGAGTGTGTGCTGTGTGTAGTGGAGTGGAGTGTGTGCTGTGTGTAGTGTAGTGGAGTGTGTGCTGTGTGTAGTGTAGTGGAGTGTGTGCTGTGTGTAGTGTAGTGGAGTGTGTGCTGTGTGTAGTGTAGTGGAGTGTGTGCTGTGTGTAGTGTAGTGGAGTGTGTGCTGTGTGTAGTGGAGTGGAGTGTGTGCTGTGTGTAGTGGAGTGGAGTGTGTGCTGTGTGTAGTGTAGTGGAGTGTGTGTAGTGTAGTGGAGTGTGTGCTGTGTGTAGTGTAGTGGAGTGTGTGCTGTGTGTAGTGTAGTGGAGTGTGTGTAGTGTAGTGGAGTGTGGAGTGTGTGTAGTGTAGTGGAGTGTGTGCTGTGTGTAGTGTAGTGGAGTGTGTGCTGTGTGTAGTGTAGTGGAGTGTGTGCTGTGTGTAGTGTAGTGGAGTGTGTGCTGTGTGTAGTGTAGTGGAGTGTGTGCTGTGTGTAGTGTAGTGGAGTGTGTGCTGTGTGTGCGTGTAGTGTGTGCTGTGTTCTGTGTGTGTGCGTGTAGTGTGTGCTGTGTTCTGTGTGTGTGCGTGTAGTGTGTGTGCGTGTAGTGTCGTGTGCGCTGTGCGCTGTGTATTACCGAAATTTTCATACTCCTCCTCGGGTAAAAATACTCCTCAAAAATGGTGAGAGGAGTATTTTTACCCTTCTGGAAAAATGTTAGTGCGACCTCTGATAAACAGTAAAAATCACAGACACATTAGGTATCGCCGCGTCCCAAAATGCCCGATCTATCAAAATATAAAAACGGTTACGGCCGGCGGTGACCTCCGAGACGGGAAATGGCGCCCAAATGTCCGAAATGCGACTTTTACACCTTTTTACATCACATAAAAAATGGAATAAAAAATTATCAAAATGTCGCACAGACCTCAAAATGGTAGCAATGAGAACGTCAGCTCATTTCACAAAAAATTACACCTCACACAGCTCTGTGCGCCAAAATATGAAAACGTTATTAGCTTCAGAAGATGGCAAAAAAATTTCAGCTTCACAGTACATGGCATGTTAAAATAAATAACATTACGGGAAAGTAAAATTTGTTACGCACAAAACAAGCCCTCACATAGGTCTGTACACGTAAAAATGAAAAAGTTATGGATTTTTGAAGGTGGAGAGCGAGAAATGAGCGAAAAAACCCTGCGTCCTTAAGGGGTTAAGAGTTATTATTCACAACTTGGAGCCATTGCCAAGAAATAGCATTGCTCAAGACATTATCTGGCCTATCACAGTGACAGGTTTAATGAGAAAAAGCCATGTGACATGTTCCCTTTTAAACCTTTACACCATTTCTACTTACTTTGTCAAATCCTAACTCACACATAGAGCGAGATGCATGCTGAAAAGCCTCCATTTGCTCTTGCTCATCATGAACATCCCATAAAACATCCCCAAAGTCATCATCTTCTTGAACTGCTGGATCATCTTTGGTATCAGGGTCAGAGATCTCAACACCCAACAAATCCTGCCAAGAAAAAAAATGCAATTACCAGGACATTGCAAGTCCATTCCTTAACATTTCAAGTTAACTTTGGCTACGGTAATTTAAAACTATTTTTTATTATGCCGGATAGAACATTGAACATTACAGATCTAAACTCAATGATAAGCATCCTTCATGATGTTCTACCAATAGACTTAAAGAGGTTATCTAGCACCAAAATCATTAAATTAAAACCTTATTAATCACTTATTAATCTAAATATTTTAGACTTCAGTGATATAAAAACATTACAAAAAAAACTTAATACACAATAAACAGTCAAGCATAAAATACCCCCCCCCCCCTACCCAGAGCCCAAACACACACCTGCAAGTTCCTTATTATTAAGTGCAATGACAAAAGGAATAAAAGACCTGCGGTACCGTTCCTTGCTCATTTTCATCTGCACATATCTGCCAAAAAACTGGCTTTTCCTAGCCTTCACAGTCTCAAACAAGGGATGGGCTGGGTTGTTGGTAATGCCCTTAAATTTGGTCAGTATCCTTCTGTCAAGGAGATATTAATTGTGAATGTATAAGATGGGGTTAACTATAGGGTAATTACAAACTTTGTTTAAATATTTGGCATCTATTGAAGCGTCCAGGCAGCTTTTATGACATCCTGGAGCTTTAACAGCCTGATAACCTCTGAACTGAAGACTGGTCTGTTCAGACCCCAAAGGACATTTGGTCTCCCCCCCCCCCCTCCTTCTGCATCAGGATTTGGAAACAAAGAACTGTTTAAATATTCCTGGACTCTCCCCCCTCATTAACACTTTGCCCAATCGTGAATGACCCTCTGGACTAATTAATGAATGGGAGGTTCTGAAATCTGAACCAAACTGAGAAGTTATAAAACAATATGAAATCCAAGAATTGGTGTTCACATTTTGGGGGCTGCTTGACAAGCTGAATGTGTCCCTTATTTCTCCCACCTCCAGGGATCAGGATTTACTTTAAGTTTGTAAGTTTCTGTTATTTTGCTCCCTTTTTATTTTATAACTGTTTTGCCGTGTTGTGTGTCATTTTATTTTGTAATTCTTTTGTTTTTAATATCTTTTTTATGCACTGATCAACTTTTTGTAATTAAAGCTTTTCACTTTAATTTTGGTCCCTGTATGCTCTGCGAACTCATAGCCTTGTGAAGTGTGGTGAACTGTGTGACTGCTGGAGTGCCGAGTGTGCATGTCTAGTGGTGTGACAAAGTGACTGCTTGAGAAGCAAGAGTTGATGTAGAGTGGGATACTTATTGGTCCCAGTATAAATGCAATAAGTGGTGGCAGCGGGTCTGGTTCTGGTGCTGGAGCTGTATGAGGTGTGATTTATGCTCAATTTGTGTCCTGAGTGAAAGGTGAGCGCAAGTTTGAGTAGGCTAAATTAACCCGTACAGTTGCACCCCACGTCACGTGACGAGGCGGCGGCGTCCTCGCCGTGACAAATTGGTGGCAGCGGTGGGATAAATTCATTTTTGTCAGAGCATTAAGTGTTGGGATTAAGTAACTAACCCCTGCACTTAAGGACTAGAGGAATCCTTGCGAGGAGTACCCTAGTTTTACACGGACCAAATCAGTGCTGTTCTAAGACACACGTGCAAACAGTTTCCCTTCCCCGTTTTTCTTTTCTATCTTTTATTTGGCAACGGTTGCACTCAGTGATGGCAACCATCTACAAGAGACAGAGCAAGGAGGCTCTAGTCCACCTCTGTGAGCAGAGAGGTATCGACCCGGCTGACAAGTCCAAAGAGCTGCTGGTTTGTGCTTTGATGGAGCAAGATGCAGAGCAAGGATCTGGCACGGCTCAAGGGAGCCAAGATATGGACATTAATCCTGGAAGAGTTTCCCCTGAGGCTACCCACAGCAGGAGCCCTCAGGAAGGCATGGATGTGTCTCTACAAATGGCCCTACAGCAGCTAGGTGAATGTGACCCTAGCCTGCGCCTGCAGCTTATCCTTCAATTTAATCAGGCGGCCGCAGCGCGAGAGGAGAGAGCAGCGCGAGAGAAGGAGAGAGCAGCAGCAGAGAGAGAGGAGAGAGCAGCCGCAGAGAGAGAGGAGAGAGCAGCCGCAGAGAGAGAGGAGAGAGCAGCCGCAGAGAGAGAGGAGAGAGCAGCCGCAGAGCGCCAGGCTGATAGAGAATTCAGGCTGGAAATGGCGCGTATTGAAAGGGGTATCAATTCTGTGCAACCCCAATCCCAAGATGTAGACCCCAAAAGACCTCGTCAAGAACGTTTTCCAGTACTGGACAAGGATGGGGACTTGGACATTTTTCTGCGATCGTTTGAGAAGACCTGCAGACAATACCATCTGCCCCGTGAGCAGTGGGCACAGTATTTAAGCCCAGGGCTAAGAGGCAAAGCCCTGGAAGTATTTGCTGACCTTCCTCTTGAGCTTGATGAGGACTATGATGCTATAAAAGCTGCTTTGATTAAAAAGTACAACCTAACTCCAGAGGTGTACCGCAAGAAGTTCCGGAGTGTAAAGCGAGAAACAACTGAGAGCTACGCTGATACAGTAGGCAACTTACGGACTACCTTTCTACAGTGGACCCGAGGACTTTCTGTCAACAGCCGTGAGGACCTGGAGGATCTCATGATAAAAGATCAGTTTCTGCACATTTGTCCTGTGGATGTACGACAGTTTGTTTGTGACAGGGAGCCTAAAACTGCGGATGAAGCTGCGCAGATTGCAGACTCCTATACCGCCAACCGGATGCCTGAAGCAAAGAGGGAAACTTCCCCCCAAAGGTCCACCAGCTGGAAGGAGAAACAAGCCAGGACAACATCACAGCCTTCTGTCTCCAAAGTGGGTGAGAACCTTACACTGAGGGAGTCTATAAATCAGGGGGATATGCGCAAATGTTTTAATTGTAACAAAGTGGGTCATCTGAGGTCTGCGTGCCCAGAGAGAGGGGCAACTGTCTACTCTACAGTACCAGTAGTCATGCTGCTTTCTGGTGATATGGACAAGTTACAGCACCATATGCAGACTGTGATAGTGGGTGATAGAGTCACCCAGGGATTAAGAGACTCAGGGGCAAGTTATTCTTTAGTTCGCCCTGAGGTTATAAACCCTGAGGACATCATTCCAGAAAAGACTTTGCCTGTGAAGGGGATAACCGGATGCCATCCAGGAGTGCCCGTTGCCAAGGTTTTTATGGACTGGGGTTCTGGTAGAGGTATCAGACAAGTGGGAGTGTCACAAGAATTGCCTGTGGATGTATTGTTGGGAAATGATTTGGGAAAAATGACAACTGTGTATGTGCCTGATGTACAACAATCATATGAGAAAATGGGCAGAAGCCCAAGGGGACTGGTTTGGGAAGGAGGACAGGATAGCAAGAGCAAGGCTATGCCTGCTCCAGAACCAGAGGTGTCCCAGTATGAGGAAGCTACGGGGGAGGGGGTGGTGAACGGGCCCCCAGAGATAACCCTACAGTCAGCAGATATGGTGAAGGGTGTGAGAGGCTGCCAAGATGGAGTCTCTGAATCTGCACATCAAAGCTCTAAGGTCCTGAGTGTGGATCTGGTGGAGGCCATTACTCAAGGAGAGGTCCTAGAGCAGACAAGAGGTGTCAAGATGAGTAAGGCTCAGAGCATGAGCCACAAAGATGCCTCTACTCAGACTGGGGAGATGCAGTGTGTCTATGAGCCAAAGACACCGTGTACACTAGAACCAGTGCTGATAGAGGAGACTGGGGTCCACAGTGAGGTCGGGTTCCCAGTGATGAGTGTTGCCAGTGCAGTTTTGGGGAGCAATCAGAAAGGGGAGCAGGGGCATAGGGACTCTCAGGAGAGCGTTCAGTCAGTGGTCCAACCTAAGCCCTGTAGTATAAATGATAAAGAGAGGGACTCTAATAGCTGTATAGTGGGAAAACCAAAACACAATGTAACTGGGTACAGTAGTCCTACACTTAACTCCATTGGCATTTCATCCAGCAGTGAGAGGGTTAACCATTTCACACTTGGGAGAGGGGACACAGAACTTAGTGTTTCTGCAGCACAAAGCCATAAAGTCAGCAGGGGGTCCCAGCACAGAAGTGTTCAAGTGACCAGGGGAGATAGTACTTGGCCTTATACACAGGACACAGGACCAGATGGTTGATGTGCCCAGGTAATCACATCTTATGGCAATGATTTTTATGGTACTGAACTTCTGCTATGTATTATTGGTAATTGGCTTGGGAAAATTCTGCATCAGGATTTGGAAACAAAGAACTGTTTAAATATTCCTGGACTCTCCCCCCTCATTAACACTTTGCCCAATCGTGAATGACCCTCTGGACTAATTAATGAATGGGAGGTTCTGAAATCTGAACCAAACTGAGAAGTTATAAAACAATATGAAATCCAAGAATTGGTGTTCACATTTTGGGGGCTGCTTGACAAGCTGAATGTGTCCCTTATTTCTCCCACCTCCAGGGATCAGGATTTACTTTAAGTTTGTAAGTTTCTGTTATTTTGCTCCCTTTTTATTTTATAACTGTTTTGCCGTGTTGTGTGTCATTTTATTTTGTAATTCTTTTGTTTTTAATATCTTTTTTATGCACTGATCAACTTTTTGTAATTAAAGCTTTTCACTTTAATTTTGGTCCCTGTATGCTCTGCGAACTCATAGCCTTGTGAAGTGTGGTGAACTGTGTGACTGCTGGAGTGCCGAGTGTGCATGTCTAGTGGTGTGACAAAGTGACTGCTTGAGAAGCAAGAGTTGATGTAGAGTGGGATACTTATTGGTCCCAGTATAAATGCAATAAGTGGTGGCAGCGGGTCTGGTTCTGGTGCTGGAGCTGTATGAGGTGTGATTTATGCTCAATTTGTGTCCTGAGTGAAAGGTGAGCGCAAGTTTGAGTAGGCTAAATTAACCCGTACAGTTGCACCCCACGTCACGTGACGAGGCGGCGGCGTCTTTCGCCGTGACACCTTCTTTTAGTCACACTGGTAAAGCATTCAAGTTTACCACCCACAACATTATGGGCCCTTCTGATCACTTTATCCAATTTTCCCTAATACTCATTCCGCTTCCAAAACAGACCGTACAGTAATAGATAGCACCGGCCACAACTGCACATCAAACACATCAAAACCCCCTCAACTTGCACAAGAAGAATAATGGGGACAAACCTTTTTTGTACAACTTTTCAGAATTAAATTTCCAATAATTTCCAATTAAAATCTGTATCCAAATCTAAATAAAGATATTTAGAAGTTGCAACCTTCTCTACTTCAATTCCATTTATAAGAACTGGTCTAACAGTCGGCACCTTCCATCCAAAATTCATAACAATCTCTTTGGTTTGTTTTCGAATGTAAATAAAACTTATTCGTTTTACTTCATATCACAAAATCATTTAAAAGGTAAAATAAAAAGGGTGACAAAACTGTGACCTGCGGTACTCCCACAGTGCTGACCACTGTTTCAAATGCCCGTACAAACCAATGACTTATCCCAATAACAAGAGCAGTGCCTGTAATGAGCAAGGACAGTCGTGATGCAGTCCACTTTCTGCAGTGATGTTGCTGTTCTATATAAGTTATTATTAGATTTGGGACAGGAAAACCGCTTTTAATTTCACACATTTGTGTAGAAAATTCATGCAGGCCACAAAAATATTTATGTGTAAAATGCAGCGGTCATTCTCCATAAATATCGTGAAATTGATACTTTTTACCAACCTGATACTAAAAAGTTGTTTTATTCATCCCTTACAGTTACCCCTCTAGTGATAGACTTACATAAACCAACATACCTGTTTTATAATTTGCTCTACATGACAGTAGGTTGTATATGCCCCTTCCTCAGGTTCGCCATTGTGCTCAATGATCTGAAAATACAGACAAACATCATATTTTAGAAGCTGTCAGTCAGTAATAATACATGGCATTATTTATTTTTCGCTTGAATGTTGATGGTAAGACAACGGCCGTCTACAATTGATTCAAGAAAACTGATAACCATCGAACATGTTCTTTATATCAGTTCTGAACCCCATTTCTTACCTTAGTTTTATTTGCTTTATTAGGATCCTCTTCCACAAGCTGCTGGATGCAGTCGGATCCTCCAGGACCATCATCTATTTTGTAATAAATAATCCTTGGCTTGGCCTCTGTATTTTTCAGGAATGCTTCCTTACAGTCTTCCCAGAGAGAGCTGCATTGTACGCTACAAACAAGGGTTAAAAGAAATAGAGAGACAATTTCCAGGGAACCAATTATAAAAATCCAAAGTAATCTGCAAGCGGCCTGATATAGAGCAGGAAGAAAAAAGATAAATTTATACCCGTATATACTCGAGTACAAGATGACCCGAGTATAAGCCGAGACCCCTAATTTTGACACAAAAAAAACTGGAAAAACCTATTGACTTGTGTATAAGCTGAGGGTGGGAAATGCATTGCCCCCCCAGTATATAGCCTGCCAGCCCCCTGGAGTATATAGCCAGCCAGCCCCATCAAGTATATAGCCTGCCAACCCCATCAAGTATATAGAATGCCAAACCCCTCAAGTATATAACCTGCCAGCCCACTGGAGTATATAGGCTGCCTGCCCCCTCAAGTATATAGCCTGCCTGCCTGCCCCCTCGAGTATATAGCCTGCCAGCCCTTCCCGGTCCGTTGCAGGCCCATGACGTCAGCCGAAAGCTGACATCATAGTGTGTGCCGATGCGGCTGACGTCACGAAGACTGTGACGGACCAGGACCCAATGTCAGGGACACGATGGATGCCGGGGAGCGTCAGAAAGTGAGTTCACTTTTTTTTTTTTTTTTAAATTGACTCGAGTATAAGCCGAGTTAGGGGTTTTCACCACTTTTTTTGTGCTGAAAAACTAGGCTTATACTCGAGTATATATGGTAATTAGAGTTGAGCTGACTTGATGTCCACATTCGGGTTTGGCCACCCGAACCGGACTTTTTGCCAGATTGGCAAATGAACACTCCTAGCTACTAGCCATGTCTATAATAGGCCAGGAGAACTTTCACAGGGACTAAAAAGAAATTTGCTCCAAAATATACCTCTTATATACAAATTCGACTTAACCCACCTTTTTCAACGGGTACAGGCAGTCTCTGGGTTACATACAAGGTAGGTTTTTTAGGTGTGTTCTTAAGTTGAATTTGTATGTCGGAACTATGAATATTATAGAATTGTAGCTCCAGACAAATTTTTGTTTGGCCCAGTGACTATTGGATTTTCAAAATGTTGTGCTTTTATGGGAACATGGATTATCAATAAAACACCTTACAGCTGACTGTAGCCAAGGACTAAAGTAAAGCCTCCAGAAATATTCGGGTTGCCTGTAAGTCGGGTGTCCTTAAGTCAGGGACCTCCCTCCTCTATTAACAAGTTTCCATAGAGCCCTTATACCACAAGGGCATCCATCTTTTATCCCAAAAAATATCTCCTCACAAGTCGATTCCCTACCTGGTAACAAGGCAGAGAATCCAGCGAGTTGGGAGGAAGTGGGAGGGGAGTGTCCTCCACACCTCATCAGTAATCCCCCACACCGGCCTGTATTCGGGGTCACTCCACTCCAGCGCGCCATACACAAACTCTGTAGCGAGTTATGTATCACACAGAGAAGAGAGATTTTTTTTTGGATAAAAGAAGGGTGCCCATGTGGAATAAGGGCTCTATGAGAACCTGTCAATACCATTTTTTATTAAAAAGGTAGTGACAGGTTCCCTTTAAGGGACTGTCTGTATATGTTTCTCCTAATGGCTTATTAGTGAATTACACAGACTGGACAGTGATAGAGTTATTCTTAGTCACAGATATTCAGAACCTTACCTGCTGAAGGAGGACGACATGAATAATATCACCAGTGAACTTTTCTCAATTTCCCACTTGCGCACAGCAGTGTAATAGTTCTCACATTCCTCAGGAAATTGGACCACTTGAAAAAAGTAGCCCAATGTTTCACACATCTTCTGAAGCTTTGGCGAGTATTCCTACAAGACCACAAGCAGAGAGAATCATTTGTGGTTCAGGGTAACATTTCTATAACTTCTTATGTATACTCACCCTTAGAAAGACCTCCACCTCAGTCTGGGTATGCTTTGTGTTCATTAGGTAGCAGCGCACAGTATTGCTCCACAGAGACTGAGAGAAGAGAGGTGTGACCTGTAACAGGCTGGCCACCGCGGCATCCCAGTCATCTGTATAGTGAAGGAATGGAGATCAGACATCGTATTCAGTACACATCTCTATCATTAAATGCTGAAGTAGTCATCACAAAACACAAAGTCTATTGTGGGGGAGGGATTCTGGCTTCCATGTTTTTGCATGTACAGGTGCTCTCCGAATTAAGGACACCCGACTTACAGACGACCCCATAGTTACAGACGGACCTATCTGCGCACTATGACCTCCGGTGAAGCTCTCTGGATGCTTTACTTCAGTCCCAGACTGCAATGATCAGCTGTAAGGAGTTTGTGTTTAATCATATTTATCAAGTGAAACATTTCTTTTTTAAAGATAAATAAAAATTGTCAAATTTACCTGGAAGGATTAGAAGAGGTGTAACATCACAGTACATTACAGTTAATAAACTTGGGACACCCTGAAGTTAAAGCAGTCTTCGGCCAAATAGTCAAAGTGAGAAGGTTCCAGCAAACACTTCCTGTCTGTCTGCGCTGGAACCTTTTCACTTTGACTTTTCGTTGCTTCTGTCTTGGGTGCCCGGGACCCGGGTTATCGGACTGCTATCGGGTGGAGTAGCTGAGCTCACCTGCATATTTGCTTCAGTCTTCAGCCAAATGGCCTTTAAAAAGTCACATAATAAATCTACACTCCAAAAGTGTTTACAGCCAGCAAAAGTAAATTGTAACTATTCAAGATGAAGCTCATTTACCTCGATTTACATTTGCAAATGGTCCCTCGACATCAATCGAACTGTGAGCAAACTCTGGGCCCCGAAAAGACTGCTGGAGCTGCATCATACTGCCCATGGAAGGCTCACTGCCCAAGGCTCCACTGGTCCAGTAGTCGCACTGTGTTCCGGGGACTTCAAAATTGTATACATGCAAAAAATGCAAACAAATATTATTAACCATTTTCAGAAATGTCAAAGAACCATTTGTCTCTGCATTGCCTCTGCCCATTCCAACTCTTCGTATTTATGGATTTTCCTGTGCAGTTCAAAGAATACTACTCCTTTATTCTTTGGGTCAGTACAATCACATATTTGTGTATTTTTTTCCCCCAATTCCAGGGATGTGTGTAATTTGGACGGTTATTTATTTACTTTTTTAATTTAACTTATTTTACTTATTTTTTTAGGCCCCCTCGTGGTACTTGAACCCTAAGGGGTCTGATCATGGATACAATCTACACTGTATAGCAGTTCAATGGATCTGTGATATTTTCTTCTATAACAGTTATGGGTTTCAAAGAAAAAAAATCCAACTGCACCAGATGTGAAAAGGATTCAAAGAGATGCCGAGGCTGAGAGAAGCCTCCGCAGTTCTACTGATATAAAATAAACCATAAACCTCGGTATAATGTGGCTGTAATAAGAATCGTCGACGGACCTATATCACAGCTATATGAAGGCAGCCTAGAAGGTGAACAATGTTTACTAAGTAATAGATGATCAGGTGTGAGGGGTGAGTGCAGAGGTCACTGCACACTCCCTGCATGTGTCACCCATAAAGCCTGATGTTGAACAACTATACAGTGAGGGGATATGGTATACTTATAGGTTACTTCAAGGGATAATTACCTGTTACTTCAAGGGATAATTACCTGTCACTTCTGTGTCATTATCATCAGAATCAGATTCACCAGGGTCAAACACTTGTATTCCCTGGGCTTGTAATCTCTGAAATTTGGCCTCAAGATCTCTTTTGGCTCTGAGTAAATCTTGAATCTCTTTTTCTTTTGTTTCTCTAAAGATCTGTTAAGATTTATTACAAACAGCTTATAGTTACAATATAGATAAAGACAATAAGATATATTCATACTACATGGTGCAGAGAACCGGAGTATCTGTGCACTATTGGTCGCAACAAATCCGGCCTTTATAGAAGAGTGGTAAGATGAAAGCCATTTCTGAAAGAAAGCCAAGCTGTTTGCAAAAAGTTATGTACAGAAGGCATATAGTAGAAGATGCTCTGATCAGATGAGATCAACATTAAACTATTTGGCCTGAATGCCAACCTCTATGTGTGGAGAAAAGCCAACACTTTCCATCACCCTGAGAACACCATCCTCACCATAGAGAATCGGGGTGGCAGAATCATGCTGCTAGGATGCCAAGATTTCCAGGATTTGCTCCTAAAGTTTACCAGTAGGTAAAATACAACTAGGTTTCAAATACCCAAAGCTACATGTAGATCCATAGCCTTCATCTACCCCTTCATCTACCCCCAGGATGAAAGTCTGTATGTAAATGAGCCTGAGGGGCTCCAGGCTCCATTAACATCATTTGCATACAGTCCTTCATCCTGGTGGTAGATGCCCTTTAATAAAATATTGACATTTAAATAAGATCTTTTGAAGTATTTAAGTAAAATAGGCCAATACAGAAACTGTCACCTTGTAAAGCAAATGTTTAAGTTTAAGCCGGGTGTTGTGTTACTGCACCCATGTTGGTAAACTACATGGACATCATTAGGACTCAATACTCTGCAGACTATTGCTCACCTTAAACTGTCGTTTCACCTTATCTCTGTCATGTTCAAATGTAGCAGCTCTCTCCATAGCCTGGTATTTGGCTTCCACCGCACTCTCCTTCTCCCTTAGGATCTTTTGGTATGTTTTCTGAAGTGCCTAATACAGAAAGTCAATTTTATTAGAAACAAATGTATAGCTTTCTCCAATAAACCAACACTCAATGAACTTACATAACAAAAAAAAAAATGCATTTTAGTCACCGCCAAACAAACCCCAAAGATCACTAGTGTCAAGATGTAAAGCAGTTGCCAGTTGAATATTACAGATATGTAATATTACTCATATATCTGGCAGTCCTAAATGTACACACTGGCGTCGTAGCTTGGTCTGGGTTTGATGTATTTGATGCGATTGGAGGCTACTCCGTATATATATTTTTTCAATAAAAACTATAATATATACAGTATATAAAACAAGAATACATTTGACATGTTCAATACATGCAGTCCAAACCTAAAGGGGTTGTCCAGTCACAGTAAATGAGCCCCTATCCAGAGGATGGGGGAAACTTGTGGTGGGGGTCCAATGGATCATGAGAAAAGGAATCCGTAGCACCAGTCCATAAATACTGAACACTCCATTTACGGTCTATGGAATCGACTGAGAAAGCAGACTATGGCATGCACCACTGTCTACTCTGTTCATTTGGGGTGCAACAGACCCCTGTCCTCATAATCCCTGGGGGTCCCATCCCTAAGACCTCGACCATTTAGAAAGTTATCCTATATCCTCCTTTTAACTGCGTTGGTGTCCTTGGGAGGCTGAACGATTGAAAGTTGTCAATGAACAAGGAGAAATAAATTACTACTTAAATTGCTGTGCTGGCACTTTGCAATAAATAAGTGGCTTTTGGTTGAAGTTTGGGCACTGAGGCTCTAAAAGGTTCGCCATCACTGCTAAATCCTGTCAATAACTTGTTGTGACTGGACAACATCTTTAAGGCATATAACTGTATAATTTATGTGGCTGATGCAGCCAATCACTGGCCTCAGTAGTCAAATGTTTTATATACCCGCATCATGTGACCGATTTCAGAGACCAGTGGAGACTGGAGTGGTAAGAATAAGTGGATAGGTTGGTATATTTTAGTATTTTACACAGTTTTCTGCCTTTTTTAGATCTTGGAACCTTAGTGGATTTCAGTTTTTGTTAACAGGGAATAAAGAACAGAACAAACAAAAATATGGTTTGGGTTTAAAAAATTATATTAAGCATAAAAATGTGACTTAATGGTTAGTAGAAGGGAAGTAGATCACATGGGTGAATTCACATCACCAGTGGTTTAATCCACAATGAAACATTTCAGCTAATGTACAGTAAGCCTTTACAAATCCCTACAGCATGTATTCTTATTCCTGCATTGTTGGGGACATTGATGGGCCATGTTGTAATTTAGAAAAGGTAGAGAAGAAATCCCCCCATCATCGCATGAAATTGCCAAGTGCTTTACACACCTGTAACTCTGCTCTAAGTCGCTTATTCTCTTCATCCAGTTTCACCTCTTTCTTCTGCATAGATGTAATTTCATTATTCTTGCTAACACGAAATATCTCGTATTCCTTCTTAAGCCTTTCATATTCAGCAGCATATTCCAGGTCCACTGATGCAGTGGATTTAAAACTGGCGCCGATAACCCTGGGTCCACGTCTGAAGGAGCTGCGGAGAAGACGCGCCTTTGGCTTCACTTCGACTGGAATCTCACAAGCTTCTCCTCCCCCTCCACCATATGTATCTTCAATCACCTCTCCAGGGTTCACCAGGGAAGATGCAGTTCCCATTGCGTCACGTCTGAGTATTGCTGCTAACTCACCATCTCAGGGCATTCTGAAAAACTATATTGGGCTAAATAAACAAAACACTAAAGCAACATACAAATCACATGCACTAAGGGATGTCACATCAAGACAGCTGCTGTACAACTCATATTCTAGTAGGGTACAATGACATCACTTAAGGGGGTCTTGGCCATTTTTTACAACACTTTTCCATGGATGTTATCAGGCATTGGGAAACCCCAAATGTGTCAAAGATTAAGGGATCCCTAGTGTGGAAATTAATATTCTAATGGATAGTCATGACGGAGAATGAAGAAGTGTCACCTGCTAAATTACACAATTACAGAGTGGGTGGTGTATGAGCAGTCCTACACTCGGACGCACATTATGCCCTTCGTCATAGATAACAATACAAAGAATGAAGTGGATTTTAAATCTTAACACAGATATCACGTGATGATTACGTCATAAAAATGGCATGATCACGACCAGTCATGTGTGTCTGTGACCTCACTACAGCAAGATGAACATATAATTGGAGGTATTTGATTTAGAGTATTACAGATTACATCGTATACATGCCTATATATCAAGACAATGCATTTTACCCACAACAAGGTAGGTCATATGTTGTAGTTGCCACCAAAATAATAAAAGAGACATCATCCAATCGGAATTGTGACTAATCACACAGGTGTATAGTTATACAAGATTAAAAGAAAAAAGTGCCAAATAAAAATAAGAACAATTGTATGTAACTATACATTTGTGTCACAATTAAGATTGAATGATGTCTCATTTATTATTTTGGTGGCAACTACAACATATGACTTAACTTGCTGTGGGTAAAATGCATTTTCTTTATATATAGGCATGTATACTATGTAATCCGTATACTCTAAATCGGACCACATGTTCATCTTGCTGTAGTTTGGTCACAGACACACATGACTGGTTGTGTTCATGCCCCTTTTTGTGATGTAATCATCACGTGATAGCTGTATCAAGATTTAAAGTGCACACCATTCTACGCGTTGGATGATGACGATGTCCATGTTTTAAAATGCTGAAATAAAGGGTGTTCCTCGTGGTTGGAGCTGGACATTATTTTCTTGTGTTATAGAATCAAAGCCATCATGAAGTCACCAACTGCCTTCGCAAGCAACGTACTGGACCAGGCTGCAATGCGTGGAAGTGGAAGCGTGTATATATCATCAGGCGGTGAACCAAGAGGTGCTCCAGTGATGTGCAGGATGGTGCACCTCTGGCTCATCTGCATATTTTTATAAAGACTCTTTTTAAGAATAATCTGGCTGTTCTCGGACATAAGAAAAATGTTACCATCCCCTAGTTAAAAGAACTAGCAAGTAGGTTTGGGCAGTCTACCATCAGTCTAAGGCTACATTCACACAAACGTGTGTCCGTCTCCATAGAGATGCACATGGAGAAAGATAGGATATGTCTTTCCCCCACCTATTGTTGTCTATGGGGGACATATGAACATCTGCAAGCTCGCAGCGGTACATGCATCCCCCATACGTCCATATGAATGAGCCCTAAGTACACAGGGCATAACACACATATGTAATACAGTAGGTGTCTTGTTGTCTGACAGCAGATAATAGTAGACACATAATAGGGGAACGGTACGGATTTTACATTGGAGCCCTCAGGCACCAACACCAGGAGCCTCCATCCCAGATCCCATCACATTTGACAGAAAAATTATTTTTTTGTGACATTTCTCTGGCTCAGCAGCTTGGCAGAAGGTGATGCACTCAGTTTAGAAGTAGTATGGGCGGCAGATCCTGCGCTACTGCAGGAGTGAACACAGCCAAAGTGATTGAAAGGTTTAAGGTCACATGACCAACAAGGGACTGTACCCAAACTGCTGTCGGTTTCCATTGGCAACCAGTGCGATTCTGAAACAAGTAGTTACATATTTGGACAAGAATTCAGTAAGTCATTGAGAAACAGCAAAGTATCTGCCAAGAGGCTCAACTTCTCCTCCTCTGCATTGTACACATGTATAAGAGGTTCTCCCTGTACCTAGTAATCACTGACATCTATGGGAAACAACAAGAAGAAGAACTCACTGTTAGGTTGCCACGGAGAAGATTTGGCTCTTATCAACAGTAACGGAGATTATCAGCATTGCTTCTGAACAATAAAGTTTATTGAGTAAGGAAAAAAAATACACAAGCAGCAAATCAGCGTCACGTACCATAAGGAGGCGGAGTTAGAAGGGAGGGCTTCCGGTTGGTTGCTAGGGAGCTGCATGAGCGGCCTTGGTAACCGTGATCAGGGACAGAAGATCGGGGATTCCGTAGACGGATTATTCCGTGACATTCATATCAGGAATGGCTGCGCTGCAGATCAAGGATGGGGAGTACACCGCCACCATCTATAAACTGGTGAGAGGCGATACTGCATGCTGGGACGCGGCGTGTCCATTGTATACGAGGCCTTCTCCGTCTCGGTCCTTCCCGGATGATAAATGCTGTTTAACCTATAAACAGCGCCAGTTTAGTCCTCTGGTTCAGTCTGGTATTGCAGCCTGAAACCGCAGACCCCGCTCACTAAGAATGTGCCCAAAAAAGGCAAATGTCATCAAAATGTTTTCATTTTATTTTTTGTAGAAATTAAGTTTTTTTATGTGCATTATGTAGCAGTGAGGCCTGTGGTCAGTGACAGCAATGCTCCCAGGCTTGGTGAGGTACAGGGCACTGCATTCTGCAGGCAAACTATGAATGTGATCACGCCTGGGCTATAAATTACTGTTTAGATCAATCTGTGAGTGTTGGCTTCTCATATAGTAGTTTTACACAGATTCTGAAACCTTAAGCCATTTCATAGAGAAACCCAAACTCTGTGATTTCACCGGGAGTTATTGATGGACTTTTTTTTAAATTGGTAAAACAATTTAATAGACATCCTGTAATATCTCGTACCAAAACAGTGCCAAGCAGTATCCGACTGCGGGCCACCAGATAAAGTCATTCTGTAGGCCTACTCTTCATTCACCTCTACAAAAGTGACTCATTTCTTTCATATTGGGTTGATATTTGCGGTCCTTCTGTGTGACTATCTGTGCCCATCAGAGGATTCTCTGGTACTATAATAGATTACAGTATTCCAACCCTGGTATCAGGTAAGGGCACATGGATTAACCTGATTTCATTGCGATGCTTGGAAGTACCAGGCTCCACCAGAGAAAGACAGATATTTCATGTCCGCAATGTGGTTTTTGAGCAACATGTTTATATTTTCAGTCCACCGAGACGTGACCTAAGTTGTCTCCTTCCCTCATGGATAGGAACCCCGTTTAATTGTAATTTTGAAAATGACTTCTATGGCGCCTGATTCCTGTTTTATTATGAGATAATGTTATAACTCTGTAATGTGTTATTTTATATGTATATGTTACCCATAATCTCTATAGTGCTGCATTATAAGATGGCACTATAAAAATAAAGATAAACATTATATGTTTATAAGTGATATTTTAATGTACAGAACATGTGTGGCATCATTGAAACAATATTAATGAAAACACTGTGGGGCACATTTATCACAGCTTGTATGCCTGAAAATAGGCGTACATGCTGTGATTTTTGCGTAGATTCTAGAAATGGAGAACTTTACCCACTGTATGCCAGGTGGGCCTGGAGGGTGCAATGCTGCCCCACTCCTGCACTCTGTCTATAGCCTGCGCCTGTTCAGGCGGCAAAGGCTATGGCGCTATTCTACGCAAGGTCAGACCTGGCACGGAAGTGTTCCGGCGGCGCAGCCAGAGCCTCCTGATAGATCTAGTGAGTGCCAGGGGATGCGACCAGCATTATACACTGGCGTAATTAGTGCCAGAGTATGATAAATGTGGCCCTATACAGTACATTTCAGTGATATTGGTTACATATGCAGCTCACCCTTCCAGACTGATCTGGAAGGAATGAAGGCCTCCCAGAGCCACAATCCAGAAGTAATGGGGGTCATTTACTAAGGGCTACGGAAATATTTCTTGCATATAACTTTGTTTTCAATTGATTTTATGTGTCCATCAGTTCATAGGGGGCATTCTCTGGCTGGTTCTGCTTTAGGCTTCATCGCAAGTTCATATGTCATGCTAGTCTGTAATTTATAACAGCAAAAATAGTGCAGCAACCTGCATAATTTGTGACGCTATAAATAATGGAAACATGAGGGGAGGGACACTTTTGTACATGTTATCCTATGGGGGACAAAAGATAAAGTTAAAACTTGCCATTCATTTTTATTACTTAGTTTCCATCATACTTCCGTACAACATCTTGGAATATTAGCACTGATGTAAACTGTTCCTCACGCTAACTAACACAAAATAAAGTTTGCGTGTGTGTTCTCACATTTCTGTATAATGGATGAAAAAGTTATAAGAGTTTTGCCCAGGGGAAAAAAGAGAAGTAGGATATAAATGATAGTAAATGGCGTACATTTATCTCTGGTGTAGCAGATCTATACTCATGTTTATATACTGTACTGTACTGTAATAGTCTGGATGTCTCTATGGTGGAATATTGAACTGTGGGAGAAATATTGATGAGATAATGCTTTGTCTATAAACTTGAAACATGAAGGAGAATAAATAATTCTCTACAGCTTAGTGTGAAACAGGTTTTTATACTGTTGCACTGATGAGGCTTTATACTATTACGCTGAAATTCAGCACAACATATAAAAGGAATGAACCAGATCTATAAAAGTGGCTTTTTATTTTTCAGGAGTATTTAAGAAGTGTGTTGCGGCTGCACTGTGGCCAAAATAATGTGCACCTAAAGGGGCGTGTAAGGGCTTAGTTGGAGTTTGTGACACAACGGAATTGTGGCGCAGGCTGTGGCCCAGATTTATCATTAGTGAACCAAACTGCACTAAGTCTTCAATAATCTGGTGCACTCGGTTTAACAAGTGTGCACCACAATTACGTCGGGACTTTCAACATAAATGTGGTGGTCGGTGTGAATCCTTACCGGAACGCTCCTTCAGGTGCTCTGTGTCCGCCGCAACACAAAACTGGAACAAACCCATCAAAAATACATGTGCAAGCAGTTTATAAATCTGTATGTTAATGGTTAATGAAGACCGTGCACCCATTTGTGATGCAAACTACAGATTGCACTACTTTGATAAATCTGGGTCAATGAGTTCAGTTGGCTGATGTTGGGGTCATGTTCACAAATCAATGGTCAGTAGACTGTCTCCTCTCCTTTTTTATTACCTATAGAAATGTACGAGTAGTTATCCAAGTAGGTGTTACAATTTGGGGAAATTCCTTGCACAATTTGATACAGTCCAATACAAGTAGATACTAGAATAAGAATATACACTACATCAAATAGACAATGGGTGAGAATTTATTAATTTATGCCTTTTTTCAGATAAAAGAAGGAAGATATGCAGAAGCTGTGCAGATACTCAGTATGGAACTGCAGAAACAATATCGGGTAATGTTATACTGTACATATATATACACTCACCGGCCACTTTATTAGGTACACCTGTCCAACTGCTCGTTAACACTTAATTTCTAATCAGCCAATCACATGGCGGCAACTCAGTGCATTTAGGCATGTAGAAATGGTCAAGACAATCTCCTGCAGTTCAAACCGAGCATCAGTATGGGGAAGAAAGGTGATTTGAGTGCCTTTGAACGTGGCATGGTTGTTGGTGCCAGAAGGGCTGGTCTGAGTATTTCAGAAACTGCTGATCTACTGGGATTTTCACGCACAACCATCTCTAGGGTTTACAGAGAATGGTCCGAAAAAGAAAAAACATCCAGTGAGCGGCAGTTCTGTGGGCGGAAATGCCTTGTTGATGCCAGAGATCAGAGGAGAATGGGCAGACTGGTTCGAGCTGATAGAAAGGCAACAGTGACTCAAATCGCCACCCGTTACAACCAAGGTAGGCAGAAGAGCATCTCTGAACGCACAGTACGTTGAACTTTGAGGCAGATGGGCTACAGCAGCAGAAGACCACACCGGTTGCCACTCTTTTCAGCTAAGAACAGGAAACTGAGGCTACAATTTGCACAAGCTCATCGAAATTGGACAGTAGAAGATTGGAAAAACGTTGCCTGGTCTGATGAGTCTCGATTTCTGCTGCGACGACATTCGGATGGTAGGGTCAGAATTTGGCGTCAACAACATGAAAGCATGGATCCATCCTGCCTTGTATCAATGGTTCAGGCTGGTGGTGGTGGTGTCATGGTGTGGGGAATATTTTCTTGGTACTCTTTGGGCCCTTTGGTACCAATTGAGCATCGTTGCAATGCCACAGCCTACCTGAGTATTGTTGCTGACCATGTCCATCCCTTTATGACCACAATGTACCCAACATCTGATGGCTACTTACAGCAGGATAATGCGCCATGTCATAAAGCTGGAATCATCTCAGACTGGTTTCTTGAACATGACAATGAGTTCACTGTACTCAAATGGCCTCCACAGTCACCAGATCTCAATCCAATAGAGCATCTTTGGGATGTGGTGGAACGGGAGATTCGCATCATGGATGTGTAGCCGACAAATCTGCGGCAACTGTGTGATGCCATCATGTCAATATGGACCAAAATCTCTGAGGAATGCTTCCAGCACCTTGTTGAATCTATGCCACGAAGAATTGAGGCAGTTCTGAAGGCAAAAGGGGGTCCAACCCGTTACTAGCATGGTGTACCTAATAAAGTGGCCGGTGAGTGTATATTCTGCTTGTATATTTGCATTTTTTAACCAAAACTACATGTATTTAAAGAGACAGGGATACAGGCGGTCCCCAACTTACAGACGACCCCTAGTTAAAGACGGACCCCTCTTCCCACCGTGACCTTTGGTGAAGCTCTCTGGATGCTTTACTATAGTCCCAGACTGCAATGATCAGCTGTAAGGTGTCTGTAATGATGCTTTATTGATAATCCTTGGTCCCATTACAGCAAAAAATTTTGAAACTCCAATTATCAATAGGGCAAAAAAAAAAAATTTGTCTGGAATTACAATTATAAAATATAATGTTTCGACTTACATACAAATTCAACTTAAGAACAAACCTTTGGAACCTATCTTGTATGTAACCCGGGCCTGTAACTGCCAAATTCAACTTAAGAACAAACCTTTGGAACCTATCTTGTATGTAACCCGGGCCTGTAACTGCCAAATTCAACTTAAGAACAAACCTTTGGAACCTATGTTGTATGTAACCCGGGCATGTAACTGCCTGTATACTGCTTCTTCTACCACTCTCTATATGAAACTTTTTACTCTTTACTCCAGCACCATTTTCCTTTGCAAAGTGCTGGTGCCTTATAAGTCAGGTCCATTTATCAGACAATGCCTAAATCTCATGGGCCAAAGCTCACAGTCCAAGACAGAGGAAACAGGGTATACTAGAGGGATTAAAACTTTGAAACCCCCTTCCATTATGACGAACCATTATGTATCCAATTTTATCTCTGTGTTAGCAATCAGGGATATATCTTAGTTTACAATAACGTGTCCATTCAAGCAAAATAATAAGGTTTCACTTAGTAGCAAAAGATATTGCAATTTACAGTATGTAAGAAGCATGTAAAATATGTAATGTGTCTTATGTGGTAGATAGTGTTTCTGATGCATTGCTCCCAACCGTCCCGATTTTGACGGGACTTTCCCGTTTTTCTTACCTCTGCCCCACGTCACGGGCAGCTATGAGATTGTCACGGATTCTCCCCCCAGGTCCCGCTGTGTCCCGGCGCTGTGTCCCCATAGTAAATACTTTGAAAGTCTGAACGCACAGTACAGAACGGCTTCTACAGACATCGGGAGGGAATCCTTTTCAGAGAAGTGTTGGCTTTAGCGGAGAGCAGGGACCACGTCATCAGCTTCAGATCAGCATCTGTCCATATATGGTCACTGCATCTCCTAGGGTTCCCCAGAGCAGACATCGGGCAGGGAATCCTTTTCAGAGAAGTGTCGGACCAGGGACCACGTAATCAGGTCAGATCAGTATCTCTCCATATATGGTCTCCTCTAGGGCTTCCCCAGACACAAGCTCTTTATATAATTAAATTAAATAAAGTTTTGGCCAGGCTGAGATTCGAACCTGGGACCTTCTGCACTGTAGACAGGAGCTTAACTAACTGAGCTATAAGCCCAGTGATACTAATCAAAGGATTTCTGGTAACTAAGAAGTGTTATCTGCCATTTACACTGTGACACAGACTAATGCACTGATATATAGAGAGGGATCTTCTCAGAGATTATTATTGTAATTATTGAGACTATTATTATTATTATAAATTTTATTATTATGGAGATGATTATTAATAATAGTAAAAATAATAATAATCATCTCAATAATAATAATAATAATCTCCATAATAATAATAATAGTCTCAATAATTACAATAATCTCTGAGAAGATCCCTCCCTATATACCAAGGCAGTAAATCTGTGTCACAGTGTAACAGTAGTCATAGTTCTTAGGTAATCAAAAACAAACAAAAAAGGAACAGAATAGCGGGGGAGAACAGGGTGTAATGTAATGTAGGTGTGGGTATACGAACTCCGCACCTAAAGGCCTAGTGGCACCACCTCAGTATATGCAAATGTGGTCAAATGACCTCAAATAATAGCTACAAATCCAATGGTATTCCCTCGACGGGGAAAAGGAGGAAAGACAACTACGAACAAATCATGGAAATACAATAAATCTTTAATGAAAAAATGTATAAAAAAAAAACATTAAATGTAAAAACATAAGATGCGTACAGGATGGTGAAACACAGAAAAATTACAATCGGCAGCAGCAGCATAGGGAACACAGCAGAGAATTCTACTTGGTGTGAATATATATCGGGACTGGAGATGATGTATGGTACTAAGGATGTCTATTACATGTGCTGAGGTGCAAAGACATGCCAAGTTGGCACCTTAGGAACATAGTGAGGCATCCAGTATGCTATAACTACCAGTCCTTACCGTTAAAACAGGTGTGGTGTTGCCAATGGCTGTGCCGGCTGCAATGCCCCGACGCGCGTTTCAGCTCCTGCTGAGCCTTCGTCTGACCCCAGACGAAGGCTCAGCAGGAGCCGAAACGCGCGTCGGGGCATTGCAGCCGGCACAGCCATTGGCAACACCACACCTGTTTTAACGGTAAGGACTGGTAGTTATAGCATACTGGATGCCTCACTATGTTCCTAAGGTGCCAACTTGGCATGTCTTTGCACCTCAGCACATGTAATAGACATCCTTAGTACCATACATCATCTCCAGTCCCGATATATATTCACACCAAGTAGAATTCTCTACTGTGTTCCCTATGCTGCTGCTGCCGATTGTAATTTTTCTGTGTTTCACCATCCTGTACGCATCTTATGTTTTTACATTTAATGTTTTTTTTTTTTATACATTTTTTCATTAAAGATTTATTGTATTTCCATGATTTGTTCATAGTTGTCTTTCCTCCTTTTCCCAGTCGAGGGAATACCATTGGATTTATAGTTCTTAGGTACCAAAATTCTACACCTTGTTAATCACTGAGGTTATAGCTCAGTTGGTTGGGGCACTGTGTCATTATTGTATATGTACACTGCAGGTTCTGGGTTCAAATCCCAATGATGGCGTGCCGCCATTTTGTCCCTCTTTCCCTTTCACAAATGTTGGGAGGTATGCTGATGTATGTATGTTGTTATACTGTCTTTCAGTCTAGGGCTGGCCTGTCTCTGCTGGGATACTGTTATTATCAGATGCAAGACTTTGTCAATGCGGCAGATTGCTATGAACAGCTCACACAGATAAACCCTGAAGTTGAGGAGTACAAACTATATTATGCCCAGTCCTTATACAAGGCGTGTATGTACCCAGAGGCCATGAAAGCCACTTTTCTCTTGGACAGTCCTGCATATCAGAGTAAGGTAAGGGTGCTATACCTCTACATGACTTTTATACTTTATGTTCCTGCTGTAACCACCTTCAACTGCGCAAAAAAGTATTTCTTACGTACCCTCAATGCAATTTTACTTTTTGACTATTGTGCACCTCAAGGTCTCTAGAATTGCAGTTTAGTAAAGTTTCCACTAACCACACTCATGAGATGTCGGTAGCTAGGGGTTTAGCATAGGGGAGGGGCAAGCCCACCCAAGTGCCCTCCCCAACCCAAGTGTAGCAGTATTCCACTGTACAGTGACCATTTAGTGGTAGATACTGGTTCTCCTCAGCCCTCCCTATTAATATTCACAGGACATATTGTAGTGACATACAGAAGAATTTGTTAAAGAGAACCTGTTAGGTGGATTTGGGACACTAAACCGCCCACAGGTCCTTATGGGACGTTTATAATTAGATGAGGCACATAAGACTCGCATATGGAGCTCTTGGTGCCTCCTCTCTTAATGAAGCTGAACACGCCTACAGTTCTTGTGCGGTGAAGCCAGTGTATACTAACAGCAGCACTGAGACTTCCAAACTAAGGTAAGTATAAACATTTTTTTTGCAATGCAGTCGCAAACGGTTTTACAGGGCAATTTGCAACTCTAAGCCACCAGTCTATGAGGACCTGTGGGTGGTTTACTGTCCCAAATCCATCTGACTGCTTCCTCTTTAAGTTCACAACAAGATATATTCTTTACACTTTCATCTTACAGTCCTGCCCATGATAACAGATAAGAAAGGAAACTTCAATTTATAGCCATATACCTGGCTTTATCATTACTAGTATGCAGGATAGGGGTAGTAGTACTAATAAGTGCCCATGTATGCAGGATATGGGTAGTAGTACTTAGCTGTGCTCATATATACAGGATATGGGTAGTAGTACTTAGCTGTGCTCATATATACAGGATATGGGTAGTAGTACTTAGCTGTGCTCCTATATACAGGATATGGGTAGTAGTACTTAGCTGTGCCCATATATACAGGATAGGAGTAGTAATACTTTGATGTGTCCATATATACGTGATAGGAGTAGTAGTAGTGAGTTGTGCCCATTTATAAAGTGACTGCAGAGAAGCCTGGAGCTCGGTATATATCTGGTGTTGGCCGGATAAGCAACGTGAGGAGGACATAGGATGGATTAGTAAAGAGAGTTGACATTTCATGCAGTTACCAAATATGATAGGCTTGACTAAAAAGAAAGGTTTTAAGAGTTTGAAAATTTGGGGGGTGGGTATTACTCTGAGAGTCTGCGGAAGGGAATTCCAGAAAATTGGTGCGGCTTGGGAGAAGTCCTGGAGGCATGCATGAGAGGCTTTTAAAATTGTGCATTCATTCATTAACACCCATAAGGTCCAGAACCCCTCAGGTTAATATGCATAATTTGAAAAGCCTTTTAAAAAAAACAAAAACAAAGAAAAGCAGATCCTACCAGAGGGGGCACACACCAGTTTGTCAGTGTGCTTGGTTTGCAATCCTTAATTCTGGTGATAGATATCCTTTAAAGGGGTATTCTCACCTGGGCATTCACATTTAATTTAATTTATTTGCCATATACATACATTTCTTCAATTGGATGTTATTAAAAAAATTAACCTGAGTGAAGAAAATTTCCCATAAATGTAGCCATGTTGTCCCTTAGAAACCAGATCGCTTCCATGGATACGACCACACTTCACCTGGGTAGCAGGGGCCAGACATGTGCTATTAAGTCCTGCCTGACCACATGGATTAAGAATTCATTACCACGGGATGGCTGTGGGACAAGCAATAACTCCAGGACATTTCATATGAAAAATCAATTTGTTTCTTTGTGCAATCACTCAAGCAGTGGTGGTGGTAGTAACCAAGGACTAGAATCTTGTTTGAAGGACAAAATTATTACAGTTATGGGAAAGTTTTTTCACACAGGTATATATATTTTAACAAGATCCAATCGAAGTAAATGTATGTATACAGTAAATGAGTTAAATTAAATGTCATCACCCGTTTAGAATACCCCTTTAAGTGTGCATCAAGGGGCATAGTCAGACTTTGGGACCACTGTATAACCTACTACT
Organism: Engystomops pustulosus; assembly: GCF_040894005.1. Classification (NCBI taxonomy): domain Eukaryota; kingdom Metazoa; phylum Chordata; class Amphibia; order Anura; family Leptodactylidae; genus Engystomops; species Engystomops pustulosus. The sequence goes on from NC_092415.1 coordinate 153,285,130, forward strand.
ACGGTATGTGTAACCTAATCGTATGTTGGCCATATTTAACATACTGAAAAGTTGCCGTCTAGGCCCCATAACAGAGCACAGCATGTGAGAAAGTGCTCCCCACATAAAACATGGCTGTGTATAACTGTGATTATGTCTTTTTATTATTTTCTTTTAGGTGTTAAAATTACAAGCTTGCATTAAATATGGAGAAGAAGAGCTGTCAGGAGCAAAGGTACGAATTACATGGTCTCTTACATGGTAGCTCCTGATACTGAGCCCTGTAGCTGTAAGACGACCTTTCATTGCCAGCTTCAACTCTTCTGACATGATCTATTTCTTAGAGTCTGGTAGAACAGATACCTTCTGAAGATCCGGATAGTGAAATTAACTTGGGTTGTTTACTGTACAAAGAAGGACAATATGAAGAAGCCTGCAAAAAATTCCTCACTGCCATGCAAGTTGTTGGATATAAACAAGGTAAGAAAAAAAAAATAGAAAATGTTCTAATCTTATCCAGACTTAATGATAAACACCCTCTAGAAGTAGACACCAGCACATAATATAAAGGTAACTGGCTTTCATTGAACACCTTAAAAAAATCTTATGGTCCTAATATACTACACAAACCTCGATAGACATTATTAGAATAGTTGGAAGGATCAGCTAATTTTTGCTCTTTCCTTCTGCGACCATCATAATTGCATAGAAATATATAGGTTTTCTAAACTGCACCATATGACACGGCTAAAGAAGTTTTCAACACCATTATGCTTTTTAAAATAAGCTGCCATTTTCAGTCTCCCATTGGTGTAATTAAAACGGTGCAGAATCCTCATGGAATCATCACCAAAATTTTTACTTCACTATTGAGAAAAAAAATCCTTACCTACCTGAACAGGTGATTGCTGGCGGTCTGACTGGGTGGATCAGGAAATGGAACGCCGCAAGTTCCCCATAGCTGCCCAATAGTGAATATTACATCTGGTTTCAGTGGTTCTGTAATCCAGCCAATAAGTCTCAAACAAGTTAATTGTGTTCAGAACAAACTGGCCCTGTACTGGACTATTAGGAGAGCTAACAGAGCTACCAATAACAGAAATCCTAATTAACATAGTGGTCCCTTGTTCTTCCATACCCCATTGATAATGTAGCTATGCACTATCCTGGGAAAAGAGGATACATTGCTGGAAAAAAAAATCCTTTAATGTTGCTCTTGCCAGGCAAGCAGACAAGAAATGTTGTACATTTGTGTTATATCAACTTCTCAATATTTTTTTTTTTTGGATAGACCTATCCTACAGCATTGCCTTATGTTACTACAACATGAAGCAATATGTTCCTGCTTTAAAGTACATTTCAGATATCATAGAGCATGGAATTCGGGAGCATCCAGGTGAGTGCAAATGGAAAATGTTTAGGATAAACATAAACTATTACTTGAGTTAATTGTAATGTTTAGGTGCAGCTTGCACTATAGCTACTATTTCCATTATAGATGAGTGTAATGGATACAAAATGTGAAAGGGAGAAGGTTCCTTTCATCAAGATTAAAGGAAACCTACCATTTGATTTGATGCATTATGAACCAAACATACCTTGAGAATGCTGTTGCTACATTGATGCAGGATCACAACTTGGTTAATCCCTGTGTTGAGTAGTTTTTCTGATAAGACAATTATACCATTCAGGGATGGGCTTGAAATTAAAAATGGAGGTTAGTCAAGCATGACTAGTCAAGCACTAATCAACCTGAGCTGGATCACTCATAAACAGCAGCTGGGGAATGGTGCAGCAATTGATTATTTTGCCTCCAGGCACAAGCCAGATTACATAATTTTCTCCTGCAGTCACAAGTGTGAAGTGCTAGACAAGTGCTGAAGGAGCCACAGAAGCCAGAAAGCTTCATTATCATAATGTTAACTCTGTTTTATCAGCAAAACCACTCAGCACAGGGATTAACCAAGATATGATCCTGCATCAGTGTAGCTACAGTATTCTCAATGTATGTTTGCTTCATAATGTATCAAATCTCATGGTAGGTTTCCTTTAAGTTCATTTTTATGGTACATATGATGTAAGAAGATGACCTATTTTTGCTATTGTAGACGGAACAGCCTGATAGAAGGAGCATAACCATGGTGTGAACTGAGCCTAACATAAACCTATCCTTTATTCCTGCCATTGTCTAGTAAATCGCAGCGAAAAATGCGGCAGCAGCTTGTAGAGTCCTATTATATTCCTTATAGAATATTTTTGAGCTATGTATAAGCATAAAACGTCCTAGAGATTCTGTAAAAAGCGACAATGCTGATCTATGTTTTATTCTTCATTATTTTATTATGTTCCAGAGCTTGGCGTTGGCATGACAACTGAAGGAATTGATGTCCGTAGCGTGGGTAACACATTGGTGCTGCATGAAACTGCACTTATTGAAGCATTTAACTTGAAGGCTGCCATTGAGTATCAATTAAAAAATTGTAAGTCCCCATCAGCTTAGTATATCTAAAAGACATCTAAAATATTGTATTATTATTTTTAATATTGAGTCATTGTTTCCACACAGTGACTTATATACTACTGATAGCGCTCCTAAGATAATGGGTTAATATATATATATATATATATATATATATATATATATATATATATATATATATATATATATATATTATGTTTTTCTGCATGCTGTGAATAAAACATACAACAGATCTCTTTGTATGGTAGAAAGTGACAGTCAGTCCCTCTAATCCATCACCATCTTTCCCATTGAGATCCCTTGGATCAGAGCTCAGGGACTGAACTGCAGCAGACTGAATCATATGAATATAAGAAGTATAAAACTACTGTTTCTCTTTTTCCTTAATGAATATCTTCATTTGTCGGTCTAGATGAAGCAGCTCAGGAAGCGCTGACAGACATGCCTCCGCGGTCAGAGGAGGTAAGCATTTAGCTTCATGTAGTACAGATGTTAGTCCATTAATATCAGGATGAATACCAATCCCTTGAAATGCTGGAATAAAAGCATATATATTTGCAATCATTAAATCATTCAAGCATGCATGTGTCTTAATAAGTACCGGGCATGTTTTTTTGTTAGCTTATCTTCCCTAAGAACAAAAGAATCAGGCTAGGAAATGCGATTTGCCCAATCCATGGACAGCAAGACTTAGGACTTCCTGTGACGTCTTGTGTCATGCAGACCTCCGGTGGATCAGTGAATGCATACCCCTCCATGGACACCGCATGTCAGTGATTAGGGGGATGTGCGGATAGAGGGATCATGAATTCAGTCCGTGGTCCCCTGATCCATCAGAAGTTAGCAGGACAGTCCTTAAAGCAGCTACTGCAGGGTCACATGACATCGGCTCTTATGTACAGAAGAGAAAGGTTACCATTGGAAGTATGATTTGGGTGGCACTATAAGTCTCCAATGATCTCACTCAGGGGCGCACCTGCCATGAGGCGAGTTGAGATTCTCGCCTCAGGCGGCGCGCTTCCTGCTACACTAGGGGGCGGCGTCGGGCTCCCGCCCGCCGGAATGTGTTACGGCCGGTACATCTCCCCGAACCCCCCGCCGCCCATCACATACACCCGCCCGCCCGCGGCCGGCACATGTACCTGCGCGCGGGCCGTCACTTCCCCCCACAGCCCGCCCATCCATTCAACACGCGCGCGGCTGGCACCTGTACCTGCGCGCCCACAGATATTTCCCCCTGCGCACCGCCCTACACTTCCCCTTGCGCGCCCGCTGACACTTCCACCCCCCGCAGCCCGCCTAGCTCATCCACCGGCCCGGCACAAGTACCACTCCCCGCCCCAGCCCAATGTCCGCGCTGGTCCCCCCCCCCCTTCACGCTCCGTTTTGGAACCCCCCTCGGTCCGTCACTGCCACCGCCCCCCCGCTCCGACATCCCCTATAATATATATATGTATGTCTGTATATTTGCTGTATATACTGTGTGTATATATATATATATCTGTATGTATGTGTGTACATTTATCGTGCCACCATTTAAAATATACTATATGGAGGCACGCTGTATGTATTATATGGTATATAGGGGCACACTGTATGTATTATATGGTATATGGCGGCACGCTGTATGTATTATATGGTATATGGCGGCACGCTGTATGTATTATATGGTATATGACGGCACGCTGTATGTATTATATGGTATATGGCGGCACGCTGTATGTATTATATGGTATATGGAGGCACGCTGTATGTATTATATGGTATATGGCGGCACGCTGTATGTATTATATGGTATATGGAGGCACGCTGTATGTATTATATGGTATATGGCGGCACGCTGTATGTATTATATGGTATATGGAGGCACGCTGTATGTATTATATGGTATATGGCGGCACGCTGTATGTATTATATGGTATATGGAGGCACGCTGTATGTATTATATGGTATATGGCGGCACGCTGTATGTGTTATATGGTATATGGCGGCACGCTGTATGTATTATATGGTATATGGCGGCACGCTGTATGTATTATATGGTATATGGCGGCACGCTGTATGTATTATATGGTATATGGCGGCACGCTGTATGTATTATATGGTATATGGCGGCACGCTGTATGTATTATATGGTATATGGAGGCACACTGTATGTATTATATGGTATATGTCAGCACGCTGTATGTATTATATGGTATATGGCAGCACACTGTATGTATTATATGGTATATGGGGGCACTCTGTATGTATTATATGGTATATGGCGGCACACTGTATGTATTATATGGCAGCACGCTGTGTGTATTATATGGTATATGGCGGCACGCTGTATGTATTATATGGTATATGGCGGCACGCTGTATGTATTATATGGTATATGGCGGCACCCTGTATGTATTATATGGTATATGGCGGCACGCTGTATGTATTATATGGTATATGGGGGCACGCTGTATGTATTATATGGTATATGGGGGCACGCTGTATGTATTATATGGTATATGGAGGCACGCTGTATGTATTATATGGTATATGGCGGCACGCTGTATGTGTTATATGGTATATGGCGGCACGCTGTATGTATTATATGGTATATGGCGGCACGCTGTATGTGTTATATGGTATATGGCGGCACGCTGTATGTATTATATGGTATATGGCGGCACGCTGTATGTATTATATGTTATATGGCAGCACCCTGTATGCATTATATGGTATATGGGGGCACGCTGTATGTATTATATGGTATATGGGGGCACGCTGTATGTATTATATGTTATATGGCGACATTCTGTATGTATGATATGGTATATGGCGGCACGCTGTATGTATGATATGGTATATGGCGGCACGCTGTATGTATTATATGGTATATGGCGGCACGCTGTATGTATTATATGTTATATGGCAGCACCCTGTATGCATTATATGGTATATGGGGGCACGCTGGATGTATTATATGGTATATGGGGGCACGCTGTATGTATTATATGTTATATGGCAGCACCCTGTATGTATTATATGGTATATGGCGGCACAGTGTATGTATTATATGGTATATGGGGGCACGCTGTATGTATTATATGGTATATGGCGACATTCTGTATGTATGATATGGGATATGGCGGCACGCTGTATGTATTATATGGTATATGGCGGCACACTGTATGTATTATATGGTGTATGGCGGCACGCTGTATTGATTTTATATTATATGGCGGCACGCTGTATGTATTATATGGTATATGGCGGCACAGTGTATGTATTATATGTTATATGGTGGCACGCTGTATGTATTATATGGTATATGGCGACATTCTGTATGTATGATATGGTATATGGCGGCACGCTGTATTGATTTTATATTATATGGCGGCACGCTGTATGTATTATATGGTATATAGGGGCACACTGTGTGTATTATATGGTATATGGCGGCACACTGTATGTATTATATGGTATATGGCGGCACGCTGTATGTATGATATGGTATATGGCGGCACGCTGTATGTATTATATGGTATATGGCGGCACGCTGTATGTATTATATGGTATATGGCGGCACGCTGTATGTATTATATGGTATATGGAGGCACGCTGTATGTATTATATGGTATATGGCGGCAGGCTGTATGTATTATATGGTATATGGCAGCACCCTGTATGCATTATATGGTATATGGGGGCACGCTGGATGTATTATATGGTATATGGGGGCACGCTGGATGTATTATATGTTATATGGCAGCACCCTGTATGTATTATATGGTATATGGCGGCACAGTGTATGTATTATATGGTATATGGGGGCACGCTGTATGTATTATATGGTATATGGCGACATTCTGTATGTATGATATGGGATATGGCGGCACGCTGTATGTATTATATGGTATATGGCGGCACACTGTATGTATTATATGGTGTATGGCGGCACGCTGTATTGATTTTATATTATATGGCGGCACGCTGTATGTATTATATGGTATATGGCGGCACAGTGTATGTATTATATGTTATATGGTGGCACGCTGTATGTATTATATGGTATATGGCGACATTCTGTATGTATGATATGGTATATGGCGGCACGCTGTATTGATTTTATATTATATGGCGGCACGCTGTATGTATTATATGGTATATAGGGGCACACTGTGTGTATTATATGGTATATGGCGGCACACTGTATGTATTATATGGTATATGGCGGCACGCTGTATGTATGATATGGTATATGGCGGCACGCTGTATGTATTATATGGTATATGGCGGCACGCTGTATGTATTATATGGTATATGGCGGCACGCTGTATGTATTATATGGTATATGGAGGCACGCTGTATGTATTATATGGTATATGGCGGCAGGCTGTATGTATTATATGGTATATGGCGGCACGCTGTATGTATGATATGGTATATGGCGGCACGCTGTATGTATTATATGGTATATGACGGCACGCTGTATGTATTATATGGTATATGGCAGCACACTGTATGTATTATATGGTATATGGCGGCACGCTGTATGTATTATATGGTATATGGCGGCACGCTGTATGTATTATATGGTATATGGCGGCACGCTGTATGTATTATATACTATATGGCGGCACGCTGTATGTATTATATGGTATGTGGCAGCACACTGTATGTATTATATGGTATATTGGGGCACGCTGTATGTATTATATGGTATGTGGCAGCACACTGTATGTATTATATGGTATATGGCGGCACAGTGTATGTATTATATGGTATATGACGGCACACTGTATGTATTATATGGTATATGACGGCACGCTGTATGTATTATATGGTATATGGCGGCACGCTGTATGTATTATATGGTATGTGGCAGCACACTGTATGTATTATATGGTATATTGGGGCACGCTGTATGTATTATATGGTATATGGGGGCACGCTGTATGTATTATATGGTATATTGGGGCACGCTGTATGTATTATATGGTATATGGGGGCACGCTGTATGTATTATATGGTATGTGGCAGCACGCTGTATGTATGATATGGTATATGGCGGCACGCTGTATGTATTATATGGTATATGGGGGCACGCTGTATGTATTATATGGTATATGGCGGCACGCTGTATGTATTATATGGTATATGGCGGCACGCTGTATTGATTTTATATTATATGGCGGCACGCTGTATTGATTTTATATTATATGGCGGCACGCTGTATTGATTTTATATTATATGGCGGCACACTGTATTGATTTTATATTATATGGCGGCACACTGTATTGATTTTATATTATATGGCGGCACACTGTATTGATTTTATATTATATGGCGGATTGTTTTATGTATATTGTTCTTTGTAGTAGCTCGCTGTGTGTATTATATAGTTATGTATTTTGCATTGCTTTATTTTGACATTTTTCACATTGGGCCTGGTCCTGACACTCCTTGATATTTTACAAGTTTTTTTTGGGGGGGGGCGTTTTTCTATAGTTCGCCTCAGGCAGCAGAAAGGCTAGGTGCACCCCTGATCTCACTGCTATATCCAAAGGTCACTATTCTCTCTTTTCTTTCATCTGATTCTTGCGATAGTTTGATACTGTGGACCACCACAGTTCTTTGCTCCATTGGCCTGAAGGACACTGTACTCTCTTGATTTTCTCTCCATCTCTCTAATCGCACTTTCAGTGTTTACTTTTCTGGATCTCTCGCACCTCATCTCCTCTCAATATCGGGGTTCCTCAGGCTTGGGTCCTCTTCTCTTTTCCCTCTATTCTGCTCCCATCTGACAAATAATAAGCAGATTTGGTTTTCAGTATCATCTTTATGCTGATACCCAGCTGTATACCTCTACATGTTACATCACCCCTGCCTCACTTCATAATACCAGTGACTGTCTCTCTGCTGTCTGTAACATCAGGTCCTCTCTCTTCTTGCAACTTTCCAAAACTGAACTTTTTGTCTTTCCACCGTCTACTAACCGACCCAACCATGGCATCTCCATCTCTGTCTGTGGGATCATCAAAGCCCCAAGGCAGCAAGCCCGCTGTCTTGGGGTTGAACATGGCTTGGACCTCTCCTTTGCATACCATATTCATCACTTGCACCTTTTTTCTGCGCTCCACTCCTTTCTCATCTCAGTCTACCGGCCAAGCCATGCTCTTCGATCTTCTTATGATCTTAGATTATTCTCTTCCCTTATTCGAACCTCCCACTCAGGTCTCCAATTGCTGCACCAATTCTCTGGAATGCCCTACAACACTCTTTGAAGGAAATCTACCATTTGTTTTTATGCATTTCCTTTTAAAGAATTAAGTTCTTGAAACAATAGGCCCTCACTCCTGTTGTTTCACATGACAATGTTATTACTCTGTAATGTCTTATTTTATTTGTATACATTCCCCAAAATCTGTAAAGCGCTACAGAATCTAATGGAGCTATATAAATAAAGATTATTATAATTATTCAGGAGATTACGGTACTCTTGTCTTATCATTCTCAGGTAGTCCCTTTAATAGGTATTTTATTAGGTTTAGGCTTTTCAATTTTTTTCTGTAAATCTTTACTTGTTGTTATTGCTGGCAGGAACTGGACCCAGTGACCCTTCACAATCAAGCATTGATGAACATGGAAGCCAAACCCACTGAAGGCTTCGAGAAACTGCAGTTTTTGTTGCAGCAGAATCCATTTCCTCCAGAGACGTTTGGAAATCTTTTACTGTTATACTGCAAGTATGAGGTACAACTCCTATTAACCCCTACAACTCCCCCTAAACCCTCCTCCCTCTAGCCATGTAACATTTTCACTCAGTGTTTGAGCATGCCCCGATCCAGCAAAGAGCCAATCCTAAATAGAAGACATCAGGGAGCTAAATATTCAGCAGTTTTATTTGGCTCCAAATCATGATGAATATAGCAGAATGTTTCATTCAGAATTTATTTTCTGGTAAAAGGGCACAGTTATATAGTATGATCACGTATTAATTCAAATAGAAGTTACTTCTTTTAGCAGAGAGGTATCACATATTATGCATTAAAGGTTATTTTTTTTAACTGTGTCATGTATTGGCACACTCATAGGGGTAAACTCATAGTTTACTATTACCATGGCTGTACAAAATTAGAAAAGCAAAAACAGCACCATCCTTGTACAGAGTATGTGTGTGGCATTGCAGCCCAGCTTCAGGAATGAATTTTGACAAGAGGCCCCTTTAACTTCTCATAATAAATATCCACCATCACACTGCCCTGAGATTTAGTCCTCATTCACACGACAGTAAATGTGTGCTAGCCGGAAAAAACAGCAGCTAATTCATGGTCCCCATTAAATTCTATTGTGCACAGTCATGGTGCATACACCGTGTCTCATCGCACTGGGAGTGCGGCAAGCAGCAGGTCTTTTTCCTGCCTTGATTTGTGGCTCTATGTCCACCCAGCTAAAACGGTCTGCAAACAGGGTTTTCCCCTGTTTGTGGCCCATAACACACACCAAGGTCTTATGCATGTAGCCTAACCTAAATTTTAAATGTATTGACATTTTTTGTTTAATTTTTCCAAATTTGGACTGTATGAAAATAGTCATATTCTATAATAGTACATGTGTAGTAGGTGACCTTTTCATGTATTATTGTGTTTTATAATATGTATTATTTTTATTTCTCTTTAGTATTTTGATCTTGCAGCAGATGTATTGGCAGAAAATGCTCACCTCACCTATAAATTTCTAACTCCAGTAAGTATTGATTTTACATGAAAAAAATAACCCTTTGTCTTTATTTTAAATATTTAACAAGATAAATTTGTATTTTTGTAAAGTTATTTAGTTCACGTTAAGTAGCAGCTTTTTCAGCAGGAAGAAAATATGATTTTATGTGAGACCCCAATGATCATGAGAATGGATTTCTTATCTACCGTATATATAGCCTGCAGCCTCCCAGTATATAGCCTGCAGCACCCTGCCCCAGTATATAGCCAGCAGCCCAATAAATACATAGCCAGCCCATTGCCCCCTAGTATATAGCCAGCAGCCCTCTTATATATAGCCGGTGCCTGTCCCCTAGTATATAGCCGGTGCCTGTCCCCTAGTATATAGCCGGCGCCTGCCTCCTAGTATATAGCCTGTGCCTGCCCCCTAGTATATAGCCTGTGCCTGCCCCCTAGTATATAGCCAGTGCTTTCCCCCTTGTATATATCCAGCAGCCCCCTATGCCCAGCCCAAAAAAATATAAAAACTCTATGGTGTGGTGTCCCCGTGTGGTGCTGTCTCATATACTATGATGTCGGCCGCTGTGCAGAAAAACTCTGCTTATATTCAAGTATATACTGTATTTCCTTCTGTCTCATAAAGAATGAGTGAAGCTACCACGCTTGCTCGATCAGTCACTCCAGCTCTTATGATCAATGCTGGTCTCAGCAGCCAAAACATTATCCCCCATCCTATTATGAAAAGGGAGAATATCTCCTTATCAATACATTTTAATTGTCACTGTCAACGAGAATCACCCACTAGCTTTAACACAATTAAGGCTTGCCACTAAACTAGTTTGATAAAATTTCCTATTCATAGGAATATTGATACACATTTGTTATTATCAGAATAACTAAAGTATTGTTCAATCCAACCCTGGGACGGGGCTAACAGCTGAGCAGGGAGAGGGCAAACATCTGAACTGGGTGCTTATTTCTCCAACACACGGAAGCTGCTCTTTTTTATTAACAGATGTAGCGGAAAAACATAGAGAAATGGGGTGAGAAACAGAGGGATGATAATGGAGAAAGAAAGGAAGCATATAAATATAGAGGGATGGGAATATAGACAGATAATGGGGACAACAGGGAGCCTGGGCATAAAGAGACAAGTTAGAACATAGAAAAACGGGACATAGAGATAAGAATGTGAAATATATAGAGATGAGGGCTTAAAATTCAGAAAATTAATTTTAAGCTACAGAGTTGTTGTTTTATTTGAAAAAAAAAAGAGAGATATATTATTAATAATTGCACATTCGTGATTTAACTATAAAATATTGACACCAAAGTCATAATTAATATTGTGACAACACTGTATTTACTAGGCCTATACTGTGACATAATTGTGGGGCATTTCATAAGCACTTCCCTGGGGTAGGTGGTTGGGGAGAGAGCCAGCGACTCTTGTGTTGTGTGATGTCTTGTTGCTCCACCTCTATGAGAACATTAGTTTGTTTATTTATAGTGGAAATCCTTACAGGCTGGCAGTTCACCGATTGCTATATAAATATTTTCCTAGCTTCTTTCACAGCTGTGTGTTTTATCCTTGTACTATGGCATCACTGTGTTTATTACCCCTGTACTGTGACATCACTGTTTGTATTATCCTTGTACTGTGACATCACTGTGTTTATTACCCCTGTACTGTGACATCACTGTGTGTGTTACCCTTGTACTTTGATATCAAGGTGTGCATTATGCCGGTACTGTGACATAATTGTGTGTATTATCCTTGTACTATGGCATCACTGTGTGTATTACCCTTGTACTGTGACATTACTGTGTGTATTACCCCTGTACTGTGATATCACTGTGTGTGTTACCCTTGTACTGTGATATCATGGTGTTCATTATCCCGGTACTGTGACATAACTGTGTGTATTATCCTAGTACTATGGCATCACTGTGTGTATTACCCCTGTGCTGTGCCTTCGCTGTCTGTGTTATCCTTGTACTGTGACATCACTGTGTGTATTATCCTTGTACTGTGACATCACTGTGTGTATTACCCCTGTACTATGACATCATTGTGTGTGTTATCCTTGTACTGTGACATCACTGTGTTTATTACCCCTGTACTATGACATCACTGTGTGTATTACCCCTGTACTATGACATCACTGTGTGTGTTACCCTTGTACTGTGATATCAAGGTGTGCATTATCCCAGTACTGTGACATAATTGTGTGTATTATCCTTGTACTATGGCATCACTGTGTGTATTACCCCTGTACTGTGCCTTCACTGTCTGTGTTATCCTTGTACTGGGACATTATGGTGTGTATAATCCAGGGCTGTGGAGTCTGAGTCGGTGACAATTTTGTTAAAGCCGGAGTCGTGATAAAATGGTCTGACTCCACAAACATATAATAAATTATAAAAATTTTGAAATGTCCATTAAATGTCTATTCTATTCCTGATCTAAGGATTAAGGCTTCTGCTCTGCACTGCACTGCAGCTTCTTCTCTCCACCATGTGCTCCTTTGCACTGCTGATTGTATACGGTGGCATCAGGGCCCGTTGCAGAACTGCACTAGGAGAAAGGGAGGGTCCAGGAGCAGTACAGTACAGCTGACACCTGGGTAATCTCTCTACCAGAAAACAGGCGGACAAGGCCGAATGTGTCTCCCGTTGTATCCAATCGGAAAACATGGCACACACGTTATATATTCTTATTTCTCTTTTTTTATTTTTCAACCACTTTTTCACATGATAGAGCCTTAACCATAAAGCAACAAATCAGTGAGGATTTTTCACAAGAGACAGATCAAAATTATAAGGTTTCGCTCATCCCGATCTGACTGTAAGTTGTGTAGCAGGGGGTTTCGTGAGGCTGTAACCTCCTACTACGCAACTTACAGTCAGATCTAACTTGACAAAGGTCAGGATGACCGAAACATCGTAATTTTGAGAATCCCACATTGAGCACCACCACTAGAAAAGAGTGGGCGGATTCAATTGTCTTGGATATTGTGTCTCCCATTGTGTCTGAAAATTGTTTACCATTACCGTATATACTCAAGTATAAGCCGACCCAAGTATAAGCCGAGGCCCCTAATTTTACCACAAAACCTGGTACACCTATTTTTTTACTCGCGTATAAGCCGAGTTTGGGTTTTTCAGCACATTTTTTTGAGCTGAAAAACTAGGCTTATATTCGAGTATATATGTATGTTATATATATCTTCTAGCCATGTCAGTAGGATACTAGATAATATGCTGAAAATATGTATTTCTCTGATTTATTTTTTAGTATTTGTACGATTTTCTGGATGCCCTAATAACATGTCAAACAGCTCCAGATGAGGTAATGTACAGTGCATACTCTTCTTATACATTTCTCTAATACAGACAGATTTATATTTTACGCTCACTAGTCTATCTGTCTACAGAAGTACTACTCTTTATTGGTACATTTGCATTGATTTATATCATAGTGTTATTATGTATCACACCTCATAGATAAAGAAGTGATCCAATAATAGTGATCTACTGTAGAGTGTTCAGAAGTGTCATACGGTAACAGACCTATGCATTTTATTTAACCTAATTTAATCTTTTTAGGCTTTTCTAAAATTGGATGAACTGGCTGGGATGCTCACAGAACAACTGAGAAAACGGACAAAACAGGTACTTAATCTGTGTTCTATAGATTAGGTCTCAGGTATTTATTAGGCCTCATTTATAAATCATTGTCACCTTTAAGCAGCCAGTGATTCTATGTGAGAATGGGAATTACACTACCAGTCATTTATCTCTTACAAAAAGAACTTGTGAAAGTCCTTGAATGGCTCCTGCATACATCAGGAAGAAGCACAGATGTGTGCAGAGATGCATCATGCCTAGTATTATCACGGAAAACCAATTACATATGGCCCCATCCCCAGTATCTGGATGTAGTTGTAAAATCAGAACCACTGGACTATGTGGTCCATCGGAGCAAGGACTAATGCAGTGAATAAATACTGGGTCATTACAAAAGTTAGCACTCGTAGACAATTTCTGCCAATGACCTAAATGTATATTTCTTTTTTGTGTAAAAGTTTGTTTTTATTTTTCCAATTTACATTATTAAGGTACAAGAAGCGAGACTGAACCGAGATGATGAAGCGGTTAAGAAGGCTGTGAGCGAATATGATGATGCCCTAGAAAAGTAAGATGATTTCATATCATGTTCATCATGGAAAGTATAGAAATAGTTTTGTGCTTTATGAAAACCTTTCATGAATAGAGAACTGTTGCCAGTAGGATAGATGCATATTTATAAGTCGTTGGCAACAAAGATGGAAGTCTTTCAGGATGAGAAAGGTCAAAGGAAAAGCTTTTCTGTGCCCTTGTTCTACCCTTTCTCCTGCAGTGATCAGTTTATCTAAAAGCTTGCTGAGCTCTTGCCACTTCAGACAGTTAAGGAGGCTAATGATTAACTCTTTCATTACCTTGATAATATCTAGACTATCCAATGCCTTTATAGAGTTAAGTCTATAGAAGCTTTATCAGGTTCATTTATCTCTTAGATGTCTTTGGGAGAACAGGACAGAAAGCAGATTTACTCAAACTACTGAAATAAGAAAGGAAGGCTGGGGGAAAAGAAAGACATGGGAACAAATGTATTTAATAAAGTATTAGAGAGTTTACTATTATCATCTGTACTATCAATATATAAAATGCTTTTTAAAGTTTAGTTATACTTTAAAGGAAATCTACTATCAAAATCCAGCATGGTAAACCAGGGGCACTTACTCATAGATCCAGGTGCTGTGACTGTGGTAATCTTCTTTTTTTTTATCCATGGCCTCCTTCCTTATAAAATTGTTGCATTGTCTCACCCTTCTCTTTCTCAGCACTTCCTCTCCCTCTGTCTGATGTAATCTCACCACAGTAGAGAAAGTTTCTGCAGTGAAAGAGGAAAAAGTGTGCAATGTAACAGCATGTGAAGCTGCAGCACAGAGGGGCTCTGGTAACACCCCTGGAGCCTGTGTGGCTCATTAGAATAATTTTAAAAGTTGATTTTAGAAGGAATGAGACCATGGATAACAGCTAGATTGCCACAGTCACAGTACCTGGATCTATGAGTACGTGTCCCTGCTTTATCATGCTTAATTTTGATGTTAGATTTCCTTTAACTTACAATATATTAGCCAGTCTCGCTTCTATTTCCCTGTCTATATGTCCATGTTGGGGAAAAGCCACTATCCACGTGACATTCTCCTAGTCCATTTTCTCGGTGATAACAATACTCCATATTTTATTTAGATACATTCCTGTCTTAATGGCCCAAGCAAAAATATATTGGAACATGGAGAACTATTCAATGGTGGAAAAAATCTTCCGTAAATCTGTGGAGTTTTGCAATGAGCATGATGTTTGGAAATTGAATGTGGCTCACGTCTTGTTCATGCAAGAAAATAAATACAAGGAAGCCATTGGATTTTATGAGCCCATTGTTAAAAAGCACTATGACAATGTAAGTATTATTCTCGCTGTGGTTATGACAATATTACAGGATTTCTATGGTTTATATTTCAGTATATGCAAGTTATGTGTTGGCTTTTTAACAAGGGTCAGATGTAAAATTACCAACTATCAGTGTCCATGCTGCAGAGAGGGAAGCAAGACTGAGCATGTGTGTCCACCTCTGCACCTGCTTGTTACAGGCTGCATTCATACTTATATAATATTCTTTATGGGACCACCCCTTTAATGGACGGTACAACATAAAAGCAATGATCTGACTGAAAGTGTCTTACAACTTTTGACAAATGCTCTGTTTACTCGCTGTTTACTGACGCGTTCACATCATCTCTGCACCGTTTTTCTCCTGTGTCTTAGCTGGGACAATGTAACATTGAAGAATGTCCTTGCAAGAAAAAAGTTTCGGTAAACTGAGCGTTTGTCTTTCTTGTCTTTCTTTATGCATTTTTTTCCATTGCTTTTGTTGCATGGATTTTCTGCCTCTATATGGTGTGTTGCTCTGCCTCCAGTCTGCAGCCCTCACTATATCCTATGCTAGTGCCATCTGATATCAGTCATTGTATTGCTAAGGCACATAATGGCATCTTTCAGTAGTGATCATAGGGTAAAGGATTTCAGTACCCAATGCATTCTCCAAGTCACAATGACCTCGGGGGTAACATGCATTGGTTTAAGGTAAGCATGGAAAGGATATATCTGGAGCTTGCAGGACTTCTTAATGGCCAAACTACAGGTTAACCAAAATTGTAGAAAAATGGGTAGCCAGCATTGGTTGAAAACTCTTATCCATTAAAAGTTGAAGCTTTATTCCATCAATAAAAAGCTGCGCAGCAGAGAACAGAACATGCGTCTGGACTGACGCTCTCATGTTTAGCCTTTACCTTTCTTAGTAGACTTTTTAAGGATGGAAAAAAGCTTGAACTTTTTATGGATAAAATACCCGTGCTGGATTTCCACTTTTCTACAACTTTGGTTGCGCTGACGTCCAGATCCAGGCCAGGGGCGTCACAAGGAGAGGCAGGGCCTATAGTAGACTTCTGAATGGTGCCCCCTTCCCCCTCAGAAAATGTGCATATCATCCATTCTTGTCACATGCTGGGCCCCCTAACACTGCAGGCCCCTAAGCAGTTGCTATGGCTACTACTGCTGTAGTTGAGCCCGTACTCCGGACATTACCAGTCATGTATGTATATGAAGACTTCTGAGCTTTACTGGTTTTATATAAACATCTCTTTTTAAACTACAGGTTAGTCCTGTCTGTATAACTGCATTGCAGTTTTACACTTGATATATAATACTGGCCTCTTTATATAGGACATTAGGGCAGGGTGCTGCCACAATCGCCTCTGTGTTACCTTGTTCGTACACCTGCATAAATTTAATTAATAATTCTTTAGATTAATATTTTTAGATTTTATGCATCATGATACATAACATAATAGAAGGTATGTTTATGCAAGGGAACATGGATTAACGCTAAAGCTTCATTGCAGCCTAAAGCCAAAGAACAGTAAATTACCAGCATTCAGAGAGCATCATCAGAGGTCACAGTGGGCAGAGAGTCTGTGCGTAACGAGGGGTCGTCTGTAAGTTGGGTGCTCTGAAGTCATGGAAGAAACAACTCTTGGCTCCCAAAACACTGTTTAAATGGGTCAGGGCCACCTCACTGTCTACAGCGCTTTATACTGCACAACACCTTACTCTTACCAGTGACTATGCTTGGTATTCAGATTTTTTTTTTTTACTCAAATGAGTTGGGCCACTGGTTTAAAGGCTTGGAGAATCCATTTAGTATACTTTGTACTAACCCCTTAAATTACATATCTTTCCTATTTTCTGAATGACCTTATAAATAACCGCATATGAAGAAAAACTGACAACGATTTTGTATATAAAGTATTACCCAAATATTTTACAAGCTTTCTCATTGGCAAATATAACTGAATGGCTTCTATGTTGGAAAAATCTGTCCAAAGGACAGTCTTTTCTTGGTAGACGATGGAGGATTTCTCCTATCATCCCTTCCTAGATGTCTTTTTCTGATTGTCCTGAAACTGAGCGTTTCACATATTAACTAAGGACAGTAAAGTCAGAGATCTAGTTCTTGTTTTTTGAATTTTTTTTACTGAGCATTGGGGAGAACATGCAGAAACTTCTACACATGATGATAATATCACCTGTCTTGAATGTTTTTTACTTGTGAATAATCTTTTCCATTGTACAATGATGGATCACAGTTTACTTGGAAATGACCTATGTCTTTGCTTCTTGCCATTTTGTTAACACATGTCTGAATCCTCCAGGCAGCAAACTGTCCAAAGTTCTGCTTTGATTGGCTTGGTCACACTTCAATCCAAAGAATCCACCATGTGGTGGTTTTTCTATTTTTTTTTTCTGTAGATTTTTTTACTTTAGATATTCAACATTCTTATCAATGGACTGGATGTTTAAACATTTGTATGTGCTGGTACTGTATATTGACAACTTTCCTGGAAAAAAGATAAAATATGATTTTTCAGCACTAAAATATATACAGCTTGAGAGTTTTCTATTGTTAATAGTAACATTTTCTGTGTTGTACCAGTATATTATATATACATATGACAGGCCTTTTAGGTTCTGAAGATAACTAACAAGTACAGTACATGGCCATTGTTCATAAATTGTTCTTGACCCCAATTGTTTTATGTTGTCTGTTATAGATGAAATTAGGAAAAATGCCTCAATTTCGGATTGAAGTACTGTCATTATGAATCCTTGGCACATAAGCTTTTTTTTAGTTTAAAGGGGTTTTCCAACAAAAGAAAAAATCTGGCTTTTGACATTGTACTAACACACTGACACATAGAAAGAGAGATGAGACAGATGAGAGATGCATAAGATGCCTCTAACACAGAGGCTGACAGACAGAGACTGACAGACTTTTACACTGCTACACTTTTAGCTCTGCTACATCCGTGTTCTCACACATATGTGCCTCCCTCTCCCTTCCCCCAGATCACTTATCTGTCTGGAGTTTGTAGTTTGCAGCTCCTCTGTGCTCACAATGTGCTGGCAGGAAGTGAATGTCAGTGAGTTTCTCTGAGCTCCGTGCAGGGGGCATGGGTACAGGCTCAGGGCATAAAGACACAGAAACAGCACGGCTGTCACACAGAAATCCAAGATGGCAGCCACACAACCCTAAAGTCAGAAGTTACAGGGTCGTGTCTAGGGGCAACTGAAATTGTGTACAGCAGGACTGATAGAGACAGGTTGGACTTATCTGTGAAATGTTGTATTTCTGTTAATAAGTGAATTAAGAGAATGTGTTATTTTGTTTTCCTGAGTACATAGAAGAAACTTGTCTTCGTGGGAATACCCCTTTAAAAGAGAATTGTTTATGCTTCATAGAGGCTATGTGTGTGAAATATTATTTGCAATCATTGTGAAACTTGAGACACTTTTCCACCATCTTCATAGTGTTCAGACAATGCAATTCATGTGCTGTATATGTATTCATTAAAGGCTTTCTAATGATTAAAGAATATTAATTACATGTGTCTTATCTTACAGATTCTAAATGTCAGCGCCATTGTCCTTGCAAATTTATGTGTCTCTTACATCATGACTAGCCAAAATGATCTGGTAAGTTAGTTCTGATGAAAGTGCCCTTTTAAAGTCAACCTCTGATTCATTAACCTTAACCTGGTTACCTGTAGGTGTTAAACAGTAACAAAACTTTTTAAGCAATTTTTTTTTATTTCAGAAATGAATAGTGCAGGGGATAATATTAAACTTTCTAATCTACTTCATTAAGTAAAACACATTCTCTACGCCTTTATTATGCTACTTCTTTCTACTGTAGTGAGCAGTGTATCTGAAAGTCCCCATTAACTCTTTCCTTACCTAGATTGTTTTCCTTGATGATTCAGCTCTCTATGGAAATAAAATTATTCAATGATTGTCAATGACTTATCTATTTACAGACACTTTATCAGGTTTCTTTATCTCTCAGCTGTCAGTGGACACAGGACAGAAAGCTGATTAACACAAACTTCTTAAATAAGGAAGGAAGGCAGTAAAAATAAAAGACGCAGAAATTCCTTTAATAACGTATATTACTAAATTTACTATAATCATCTGCACGATTCAATTATACAATGTTATTAAACGTTCAACATTAAAATCAACAAGCTGCTGTATGTACAGTAGATATTTTTTATTTGTATGCATTTTTATAGCTATACAATTATTAAATATGAGAACAATCTACTCCATTATAATATCCATCTGTAGCAATGTTTCTGATTGTTAATGATGTGGTACTGAACATTGCTTAAAAAAAGACAAACTGAAAAAAAAATTACCAAATCAGTAAAAATGTTAGTTGATAAATATCACAGATAATAGTATACTGTATGCTCCAATATATGAAAAGAGGATGTGAAGGAGAGAGAAAAGTTGAATTATTGTTATTATTCATATATTCGTTCATAGAACATCACTTATTTCATGTTGCGGTACATTGGAAAGGAGGTTCACATTCATGCAATAAGACGAGAACAAGTACAATAGTTATGGTACAAAAGACTCAATACTACTTAAACTGGTGCACGTGGAAGGAGGATGCTGTCTGTGAGGACTCACAATCTATATGGGAGGTAGATGGAGACACGAGATGAAGGAGCATAGTAGTGGGATAATGGCGTGTTGTTGGCAATACTAAACAGTTAGGTTTTCAGATTACAATTGAAGGTTTGGAAGGTGAGGTACAGTCTGTTTCAGTAGAGTGTTCTAGAGTATGGGGGGATGCATTGAAGAAATCCTGGAGATGGTTGTGAGAAGAGCCAATAGTAGGAGAGCAAAGCAGAAACATAAGGTCTAAGAGCAACAGTATTGGTGGAATAAATCAGAGATGCATGGATGGGGACAGAGGGTAGATGGTATTATTTAGGATTATTATTATTATATGAAGCAAAAACCAGAGTTAATCCTGTCAAGCTTAACACTGCTAGAATATTTGTGTCAAATACAGGGTCAAAGTCGGCTCTCAGGATATCCGGATACTGCTCAGAATATAGACCATGTAACTCATGATTTTTACAAGTTGACAATACAGTGAAGACTATATTGATTTCAGACTAGAAATCTGTATCCACATTGGCCGTGTAATCAAACTTGCTGTCTCTCTCCTAGGAGTCCTGTGGGATTTCTCCTGCTCTCCCAGAAATCTAGCTCCAAATTTTTAAAAATCTATATATTATTGCTCAGCTTCATGGGAGTTTCTCTTTAAATAATAACGTTAATGTATACGGTCTCAGTTTAAAAAATATATTAAAGAACTTGCAGGAAGCATAACTGGCTCTGGGCACGATAAATACTGGTTCTTTAATTAAGGACATTGTTAAGATTCTTATGGAAAGTAAAAGCTTATTGTAGGTGACCTGACAATTGATAGGGCCGCCCTCTTGATGCTCCACCCACACTAATATATTAGGAAGGATTGAAGGTGTGGCTTGTCGCTTCTCATCCCATAGTGGTCAGTCTATGTTGGATTTTATTTAATGTGCCTCTGTCTCATAAAACATATTTCCTAAATGTTATTCGACGCAAATAATATTTTATGGAAAACAGCTGTCACTAAGCCAGATGTTAATTGTAACCTTCTGTCCTTTCTTCACCCAGGCTGAAGAATTTATGCGAAAGATTGAAAAAGAAGAAGAACAGATTGCTTATGACTACCCTGATAAGAAAATCTACCACCTCTGTATTGTTAACTTAGTGATTGGGTAGGTGAACACCAGGTGAACACACAGGTCCCATGGATGGATGTATATCACAATAGATAGGAGACTGCATATTGACACAAACTATAGTTTATAGCAAGTTATCATACAATGGGATATATATGTTATGAAAAGCACCAAATAATTCATCATGCAGAGTCCATAATGGTGGCCACATTATTTATATTCCTTGTAAAGCTCCTTTGATAAATTTACTACTGATGATTAATGTATGTTTTTTTTTTTTTCATTCAGAACGCTTTACTGCGCCAAAGGGAATTATGAATTTGGCATCTCACGAGTTATTAAAAGCTTGGAGCCATACAACAAAAAGGCAAGTCTGCATATTGCAGCTGGACCACAGAGGTTTAGTCTTTGAGGATATTAGAAGATTGTAACGTAACTTGTCTTATATTATGTACTCCCCACTTTACTATAATTATAAGAATTTCTGCTGTCACTAAAGTAAATGAACTAAATCATTAAAGGGGGATTTCCCAAATCCGACATTTATGTGTAATAAATATCTGATAGATGCAGGTTCCATCTCTGGAGAAAGGATCCCCCTAGCCATGATAGTTATGCAGCCTCTGGCATTAAGATGGGAAATGAATGCAGAGAATTGAATGGAAAGAGCTGTGCACATCATATTCTTTTCAAGAAGTTTTCCCATGTAGCCTATTTATGACATATCCAGAGGATATGTCATAAATAGATGATAGATGTGGATCCTATACAAATCTCAGAAACTGGTGTGTGCTGACCCCCTTCCCATAACATGGCTGATTGGAGAGTGTGCCGCACATTCATCTGTATGGGGAGTGTTGAAAGTAGCCAGGACCCGCAGACCCAATTGCTGATACAGGTACAGGTCCCAGAGGAAGTACTTGCATCTATAAAACATTTATTTCATATCAAGTGGAAAGTTGTATTCATTTAAGAGTGTGTGTATGTGTATATATATATATATAATACAGTATATATATACACTCACTGGCCACTTTATTAGGTACACCATGCTTGTAACGGGTTGGACCCCCTTTTGCCTTCAGAACTGCCTCAATTCTTCGTGGCATAGATTCAACAAGGTGCTGGAATCATTCCTCAGAGATTTTGGTCCATATTGACATGATGGCATCACACAGTTGCCGCAGATTTGTCGGCTGCACATCCATGATGCGAATCTCCTGTTCCACCACATCCCAAAGATGCTCTATTGGATTGAGATCTGGTGACTGTGGAGGCCATTTGAGTACAGTGAACTCATTGTCATGTTCAAGAAACCAGTCTGAGATGATTCCAGCTTTATGACATGGCGCATTATCCTGCTGAAAGTAGCCATCAGATGTTGGGTACATTGTGGTCATAAAGGGATGGACATGGTCAGCAACAATACACAGGTAGGCTGTGGCATTGCAACGATGCTCAATTGGTACCAAGGGGCCCAAAGAGTGCCAAGAAAATATTCCCCACACCATGACACCACCACCACCAGCCTGAACCATTGATACAAGGCAGGATGGATCTATGCTTTCATGTTGTTGACGCCAAATTCTGACCCTACCATCCGAATGTGGCAGCAGAAATTGAGACTCATCAGACCAGGCAACGTTTTTCCAATCTTCTACTGTCCAATTTCAATGAGCTTGTGCAAATTGTAGCCGTAGTTTCCTGTTCTTAGCTGAAAGGAGTGGCACCCGGTGTGGTCTTCTGCTGCTGTAGCCCATCTGCCTCAAAGTTCGACGTACTGTGCGTTCAGAGATGCTATTCTGCCTACCTTGGTTGTAACGGGTGGCGATTTGAGTCACTGTTGCCTTTCTATCAGCTCGAACCAGTCTGCCCATTCTCCTCTGACCTCTGGCATCAACAAGGCATTTCCGCCCACAGAACTGCAGCTCACTGGATGTTTTTTCTTTTTTGGACCATTCTCTGTAAACCCTAGAGATGGTTGTGCGTGAAAATCCCAGTAGATCAGCAGTTTCTGAAATACTCAGACCAGCCCTTCTAGCACCAACAACCATGCCACGTTCAAATCACCTTTCTTCCCCATACTGATGCTCGGTTTGAACTGCAGGAGATTGTCTTGACCATGTCTACATGCCTAAATGCACTGAGTTGCCACCATGTGATTGGCTGATTAGAAATTAAGTGTTAACGAGCAATTGGACAGGTGTACCTAATAAAGTGGCCGGTGAGTGTATATATATATATGGTATTCTATTCTATATGTTATATTGCATGTTGGTAAAATAGTGATTTAGTAGCAGTATCTCTTGATTTGGTTTACAGCTGGGAACAGATACGTGGTATTATGCCAAGAGATGCTTCCTATCTTTGCTGGAGAACATGTCTAAGCACATGATCATGCTGCAGGACAACGTCATCTATGAATGTATTCAATTTTTGGAACATTGTGAAAGTAAGTTTTGAAAGATAGTGGGTTTTTGGAGGCAAGAGTATAAATTAAAAGTTTTTGTATTTTGTCTGTTTTGCAGCAATTTTTGCTGTTATTTTGCTACTTATGCACAAGGGTTTAAGAAATAATAACAGGCCATTTGAGTCAGTAATGGTGATGAGTTGGCAGTTCTACTTTAAGGGTATTCTCCACTAAGGGGTTATAATCTGCTGACAGCATGTTGTACAGATATTTACTGTGATTTCCAACATACCTTTATTATTTCTGCCTATTATGGCATTTCCAAGATATCACCCCAGGTTATTCTGTATGCTAATGAGGTGTCCCCAGAACCCAATGCACTGCTATTCCCTCCTGAATCACTTCTTTCGATGCTCCCATGCTTCTGACAAGATAAATATCCTGCTTATCTGACAGATTGGATAGTAGTCCAGGCAGAACTAGCAGTGCTCTGTGTGCTAAGGACAAGACTTTGATATTCCAACTGCCTTATTATCCTACCGATAAAATGTCTCAGAAATGGTAAAACGGAAATAGTAAAGATATTTTGGAAATCACATTTCATTTCTCTACAGTATGCTTCCACAACAATTTTTTTACAAATCCCTGAATGCAGATGTGTATAGATTTGCAGTCCAATCGGCAGCACGGTCTACCGTGGGTTGGCTGGGCAAGTAATCCAGTAGAGTTGCAAACCGATAGTATGTAAACCCATGTATGAGTGGTTAAGATTTGTTTAAATGTAGAGTCAATCTTCTAGCAGAGGAATGTTCTGAACCTATTATTTTCCCTTGACAGTTTATGGTAAGAACATTCCCGCCCTGATTGAGCAACCGCTGGAAGAAGAGAAGATGCACATTGGCAAGAACACTGTTACTTATGAAGCGAGACAACTGAAAGCATTAATGTATGAGATAACATCCTGGAACATGTAGATGACCTGGCCTTTCTTCTACTTTGTGTTTCTGATAATAATGGATTTGTAAGGCCCCATGCACACAGACGAGTGGAAAAGAGGGTACGGGTGAGCGCTCCTCACGTAAGACATGTCCTATCATGTCCTATCATGCCATAGACCCCCAACGGTGGTCATGATCTGGTGGTCCAGATCATGGCCACTATAACTGTTGTGTGCATGGGGCCTAAATGTAATTTTGTAGTGTTACAATTAAATTATTTTGTTAATAAATACATTGATTAAAAATTTCTATGGGTGTTGTTTCTAAGGTCACAAAGTTCTTGAGATCTTACTGGAGGCTTCAGTTCTTTGGGATACTCTCGCAATAATAAAGCATTCTGCTAGTTGCTTGTCTTTGCTCTAACTGCAATGTTCTGGAGTGTTACAGCTCGGCTCCATTTTTCAGCTACCTTTTTGGCCCCTACACCATGGGTAGTGGTGTTTTACCATGATTATACTTTGTATCTTAGCCCTCACATGGTTATTATGAGGCTATCTGCTTCACATGAGAGAACAGAGGCCCTGCTGGAGCTGTAGCACTGGATTGATGGGAACTCAAGGTATGCAGGGTCCCTCTGCCTAGGGGAAAGACTTTTTTTATTGGGGCGTGTGGTCGGGTGACTGAGGTCGGCTGCAGCAGGTAAGTACTCTCTTTTATATTATTGTAATGTATTTGGGAACAATAAAAGAACATAATTAAGGCTTTATCCAAACTGTGTTCAGATCTTTCATGAAAAATAATATTATACTTCCTATGGAAGGTTCCAGTATTTGATACCATATAGACATACAGTAACATAGCCCATCCATTGACTCCAATTGTCTTTCCAGAAGATATACATTTTCTTGATGAGAATATACTTTATGAAGTATATAACTTAAAAAGAAAGGAGTGAAGTAACAATTGTTTTCAAACAATAATTTGGAAAACCTGTTTAAAGCCATAAGAAATACTGTCAATATTGAAGATGGCATTTCGGAGAAACTGTTTTGGTGAGACAGTCTGTAAATCCAGATCACAGAGGGCCTAGGGCAGAATGATAAGCTTAATTGTAACAGTTGATTTTGGAAGGAAGGAGCCCAAGTATAAGAAATATAAATAAATTACCCCAGTAACAGAGCTTGGATCTATCAGTAAGCGCCTGTTTATAATACTTGATTTCCTTTAAAAACAGAAAGAAAACATGTGGTTAAAAGAAAAGAACTTGGGATCAAGATCCACTCATCACAATCCAAACAGATGCCAGTCAGGAAGGTTGCGGAGCTAATTTCCTGGACCATCTAGCCCCGAAGTGTAAGTGTAGGAGCTATATGAAAAACTGAAAATAGCCATCACTTTGGCCAGGAGGTAGACTCTGGCTCTATCCATCAAGAGCCTTATCTCCTTATCTAATTCTAGGAGACCGAATTGTGCTAACACTTGATCCTAAATTCATTCCCAAGGTGGCTCCAGATTTTCATAGATAGCAAGAGATTGTTGTTCCACCATTCTGTGAAGACGCCAAAAATTCTAAAGAGGTTGAATGGCATTCCACAGAGATAAGGAGATCTGTCTTAAAATATTTTGAAGCAACAGAGTCTTGGTGCATAGACATTTTCCTTTTAATTCAATTCCCGTGGAGGGACAAAGGCTCGAAGGCATCAAAACCCTTAATTGTTAGATGGCCAAAATTGACGATTACCACCTACTATGAACCACAGAACAAAGCAGTTCTTAAGAGCTCATCCAACTTGGTCAATGGCTACCACATGGGCCGAATAGAGAAGACTGACGCTCGAGCAGATAGGCCAGTTCACTACCTGCTTTTTTTCTTTGACATTTTTTAAACATAATAGATTGGATCTTCCAAAAAACATAGACTTGTCATTTGGGAGAGAGGTTCTACAAGCTTTCATCCCTCCCTTATTTTAATTATTGGCTATATCTCCAGGTGGCCGTCATGGTGGATGGGATGGAAATATGAAATTAGAGCTACCAACAATTCAGTTTCCATTAGTTCACTAAGGTGGCCCATTTATTGTCATGTTAACATGCTAATAAAATTGTGTAGCATTTATTCCTGGTGTGGTTCTTTTGTAGTCACTGATTGCCGGATGCTGGGAGGAGCTTTCAACTTCTCTGTCCCTACAGAGGTCAAAGGGGAATCCTTCAGGTTCCCGTCATGGTGGACTAATTGAAACCGAATTACCGATAATAATTCCATATTTTTGTCCATCCAGAATCCCAATAGAGTAATTTGATTACACCCAACATAGGGCTTGATTGGCCGGCACGAAGCTTTGTATTAGCTAATTGTTGTGATTTTCAGTTTAGTGTAAGATTACTTTGAAGCCCTTTCATTCCGAATGATCATGACTTGACTATGATATGATCTATGTTAGGGTCCACGCACATCTACTTCAAAAGCTCTGTTGCCAAAAAATTCCTACATGCAGGATTTTTTGTCATATCATATTAAAATAATGGACGCCCTTGGGATCCTGATGAACCCCATAAGTATGAAAAACTCTTCATGTAGTGCTACATGAAGAGTTTTATACATACATTACAACAAGGCACATATTGACTGAAAATGAATTTGAATAGAGCCCTTGGAAGTTGTGAAGAATCGTAGAAATGATAAATTGCTATGGGCCACCACGCGCTCTCACAGACAGTTTTACACAGCATTTGATGACTTGCTTCCTTTAATGGATCTGAAATTGTAGAATAGCCTGGAGCTATAGACGTCTATCCATGACTCGTGAATCACATTAACACATAACTGGAGTAACTCCAGAGCAGAGAAGAGAAAATAATAATGGTGTAAAGGTCTGACAAGTAATCATATGAAACATGGATATCAGATGCCCTATTCGACCCTAACAGGAAGCTGAATTGGAAGGCTCCAGATTGAAGGTGTGATTAAATGGCCGTTGTATGGCGGAGCTGATTACACTTCAGCAGCTTTGTCACAATCAGCTGTGACATATCAGAACAAGAAATACTAACTCTACATGCACAATCCAGGAATTCTAGAGAAGTGGCTGCTGAAATTGCTTTTTATGTCCATTATACTGCGGATGAATGGCCCCACGTTTTCCTGCAGGATTTCTTTTTAAATTGTCCCATTAGCATTGCATTGCTTCACTAATTATTGATCCTAAAGGGATTGTCTGCTTTCAGCAAATAATTGATAATGTTGTGCAAAGAAAAATTAGACAATTTTCCAATATACGTTCTGTATCAATTCCTAACAGTTTTCCAGATCTCTGCTTGCTTTCATTTATCCCAAACAGGACTCAGCCCTTTTTCGATTTTTCTGTTCTGTTTTTTACACCCAGTATTTTACTCCCAAATACTTTTTTATTTTTACAGATTTTTACAGTTAACAAGCTTTCACTCATCTCTGTAATCTGTGGGACAAATTGTACTTTTTAGAGGCTCCATTTAATATCCCATGCAATGTACTGGAAAGTTGGAAAATAATTCCAAGTGCAGTGAAATTGACAAAAAAAACACATTTGCTGCATTTTCTTGTTTTTACAGGTTTCATTTTGCGTTCCAAATTACACTTCATTTTTATTCTTTGGGTTGATACGATCACTGGGATACCAAATTTATATAGGTTTTAATGGATTTAAAAAAATGTTAATCTTTTGTATAGAAAAATATTTGCCATTTAGGGAATTCTGAGGCCAATAACGTCTTCACACTTTGGTGTAGGGGCCTATGCAAGGTGTATTTTTTGTGGTATGTGCTGTGTTTTCATTTATTTCATTTTGGGATCTATATGTTGCGAGAAGGGCCCTCACTTAAGTTGTTTCATATGGCTGTTTGTACTCTTTAATGTAATATTATACATGTACAGGCAGTCCCTGGGTTATGTACAAGATAGGTTACATAGGTTTGTTCTTAATTTGAATTTGTAGGTCGAAGCTGTATATTTTAACTGTAGTTCCAGGCAAAATAGTTTTTTGCCCCAGTGACAATCACAGTTTTCAAATGTTTTGCTGTAGTGGGACCAAGGATTATCAATAAATCTTCATTACAGACACCTTACAGCTGATCATTGCAGCCCGGGACCATCCAGAGAACTTCATCAAAGGTCACAGTGGGCAGAGAGGTCTGTCTGTAACCAGGGATCCTTTGTAAGTCGGGTGTCACCTGTATATGTTCCCTATGATTTGTAAAGTGCTGCAGAATTTGATGGCGCTATATAAATAAAGATTATTATTATATGACTATTTGATTATTTTTTATTCAAATATTTATGGATGGAATAATTGCGAAAAAGTGGCGATTCAGACATTTGGGCGCCACTTTTTGTTACTGTAGAATAATCTTTTGTATATTTTGATAGAACGGGCATTTTGGGGAATGGCGATACATAACATGTTTATGATTTTTACTGTTTCGTTTTATGTGTTCTAGGGAAAGGGGGGGATTTAAACTTTTACTGTCTTAAATTTTTTTGTAATTTTTTTTTATATCAGACCCCCTAGGGGTCGACCATGGTACTTAGCAGGTTAAATAACTCACAAGAAAATAGATGGCAATTGCTGCTGATATAGTGGATACTTGATGGTTCAGAACCTATCTCAAGCTTATTACGTGTAGTGAACAACATACGCCTTAAATCTCTATTCACAGTTCAGTTTTGTATTGAAGTACTATAACATCAGAATAGACAGACATAGAATGGCTATCACCCTTCTTGGTGATTCAATCAATACAGACAAGCGATGGCCGTTTTGCGTGCCGGAAGAAGCGTGGTACATGCACATGTGGGATTCACTGGCATGCTGAGTTGAGTTCAATGGAGGGAATGTATCAGTCTAATTACACCAGTTTTCTGGCACTTGATTTTGAGAGAATTGCATCCGTCAATTTGCAACTTTTCTGCAACTTTTGCCGACCTACTCCCTTTTCCTGTCATCCTACTAATGCAGATTTATGAAGGAATTCTAGATTTGTAAGTTAGATTTATGAAATTGAACTTTTAAAAAAAGTCACAAATTTTGGCACAAATCCAGTCCAGTACCTTCCTGGCGAAAGAAATTGTATAGAAGTAAATCTGCAACTTCTCACTTATTATATTGCCACTAGATTCTGTGCTGCACCTACATCTTGAATTTGACCTGGTTCTGCCTAACTGCACTAGTCTGTTTTCTCTGTCTTTGTTACCCCTCTGTTCCTTGACATCTATCCTGGTGTCAACACTGCTCTGTCCCTGACTTTCTGTTACCTGTCTGCTTCACGGTACTGCAGCTGCCAGATAAGTTTCACACCTTGCATGGTCTCTCAGGGTCTGTTAGCAGGTTCCTCATAGTGGACTTGTCCTTATCCTTGCGGATTATCTGCTGTAGCCATGGTTCTTGTCTGCAGGGAAATCACAGGATTAGTTCGCCACCACTTACCAAGTCTGACAGCTTGTGCCAGGTCTGGTTGTGGTGTGCTTGTCAGGTTCTGACAGGTTCTTGACAAAAATCTCCTAAAACAGTGTTAAAACCGGTGCAAGATGCTTGCCTAATGTTATATATCACCCCAGTGATTCTTGACCCAGTAAATCCTGAAGATGCAAGAGCAAGTTTGACATAACAAACTTGCTCAAGGTGGGAAATAGGTTTTACAGAACTCTAAAGAGGTATCAGAGCTCAGAGAAGGTTAACGTTACAAACAGCATTTTGGGTACAATTTTTCTGGGAGAGACAACTATTTTGGTAGAGGCTAGAGAATTTAGGTGAATCAGGTTGCATTACAGATTGCCATTTGGAAAAAAAATTATTTGATCCAGACCGGAATAATTCTTTTTTTCATCTGCACCAAATCCATAGCAATGCAAAGAAATTCAAACCTGCAGCAGAAAAGGTGAAACTCATATGTGATAGGGAGAAACTGTGAATTTCTAGCGGAGAAGGCATAAACATCTCTAAATCCCCGCTAGCTTCGGGATTCTCCATCCTGCATGACACTATGGTCGTTACGAGGCCGGAAGTGGCGTGAGATAGGAGATAGGGAGAGATAGCAAGCTTCATAGGAAAGACCTACTAATTTCTGGGGGTAGACTACAGTACCAAAAAAGTATCACAGGAATCATCCAGCATAATGAACTTGCAAAAATTCTTTACAAAGCTGGTCACACAGTTTTAATTGCCTCCTGTCAGAAGCTCAACAACACTAATTACTTTTTTCTAGCTCTATGTTATGGAATAAACACATATAAAGGCAATGTTATTCTTCGTGCATTTTAAGCTTTGGTTCATTTATCATACTGCTCTAATTGCCCCAGGGCAGACATTCTCAAACTGATAAGAAATGCAAAACTGCTGCTCTACATTTTACTTACAGTGTGTTAAGTCACAGACACTCAGATTTGTAGTCAAGCTGCATTTTCCAGTTGAATGCATCTCCAGCTGACGATTTCTATTGCCAGATCCCCTGGCAATATCTAGATCAGTTACTGCTTGGCAAATGATCTCATACCTCAGAGTAGGTGATCGTAATTAAAATGACATGTACTTGGCTTCAGAGCTGTTAGTATTTTTAGGTTGCAAGAATTATATATGAATTCCATGTAGCTCCTTGAATTTGAATGTAACACCATGAATTTTAATAAATAATAAACCAGAAATTGTGATGAAAATTTCAAATATTACTGTACATTTTCCAAACATGACATTTTAAGTTGTTTATAAAGTAAAACGAGAAAAGTTTACTGTAATATAGTGAGGGAATAGCTAGGATAGACTGGAAGGACAGGCAAAGACAGTGAGCCCTAAAACCAAATCCCCTTCCCAGCTGTCCCTACCTAATTGACCAGCCTACCCTAAGGCTAAAACTGGTCGATTTTCCCTTCATTTGCCAAAATTACAACACAAAGACAGTACAATACAAACATAGATGAGTATTCGACATAAATAGAAAAAAGAGAATGCGGTACAGAACTAATAGGGAAAATGGATGGTCAGAAAGCAGAAGATAAACACCAGAAACCCCAGAAAGCTCCAAATAAGGCTTGATGCTTATGACAGTGTGCTTATTTCTGTCCATAAAATGGCATCAAATGGATTAAGCATGTGATTATAACTGTCCATGACCAATCTACCTTTCAGGACCTTAAGCTTCTTATGAATACTATCATAAGGTCCTGGAAAGGAGATTGGTCATGGACAGTTATGATCACATGACCCTCCATGTGCTGCCATTTTATGGACTGGAATGACTGATGAGATAAAAGACATTTCTGAACCAGGGGGCTTTACTTTGCATTTCAAGATAGTGGTGCTTAACCCCTTCCCGCCGCAGCCCTTTTTTGTTTTTTGCGTTCTCATTTTTCACTCCCCACATTAAAAAATCTGTAACTTTTTTATTTTTTCATGTACAGAGCTGTGTGATAGCTTATTTTCTGTGTAATAAATTACACTTCAAAATGGTAGTATTTAATATTCCATGCCGTGTACTGGGAAGCGGGAAAAAAAATTCCAAATGCAGTGAAATTGGTAAAAAAATGCATTTGTGCCGTATTCTTGTGTGCTTGGATTTTACGGATTTCACTGTGCGCCCCAAATTACATGTCTACTTTATTCTTTGGGTCTGTACGATTACGGGGATACCAAATTTGTATAGGTTTTATAATGTTTTCATACATTTAAAAAAATTAAAACCTCCTGTACAAAATTTTTTTGGGGGAATTTGCCATCTTCTGGCGCTAATAACTTTTTCATACTTTGGTGTATGGAGCTGTGGGTAGTGCTGTGTTTTGTGGATTTTGATGACGTTTACAATGTTTTAGGACATTTTTAGGACTGTATGACCTTTTGATCACTTTTTATAGAATTTTAAATTTTTTTTAAAATGGCAAAAAAGTGGCATTTTCGACTTTGGGCGCGATTTTCCGTTACGGGGTTAAACGCAGTGAAAACCGTTATCATATTTTGGTAGATCGGGCATTTTCGGATGCGGGTATACCTAATGTGTTTATGATTTTTACTGTTTATTTATATTTATATCAGTTCTAGGGAAAGGGGGGTGGTTTGAATTTTTAGGTTTTTTTATTATTTTTTTTTTTTTACTTTTTTTTTAATTTTTATTTTTACTATTTTTCAGACTCCCTAGGGTACTTTAAAACTAGGGTGTCTGTACGATCCTATTAAATACTGCCATACTACAGTATGGCAGTATATGTGTATTTTACTACTCATACATTACAATGTGCTGATAGCACATTGTAATGAATGGGTTAACCCGAAGTAGCTTCGGGTCTTCGTGAGACCCGAAGCTACCATGGCGATGGATTGCTGCTCCCCGATGACATCACGGGGAGCGGCGATCCTCAGAAAGATGTCGGCACCCACGCGCTGCCATCTCTTAGAAGCCGCCGGCACCTTTGCCGGCGGCGATCAGCAGGAAAACACCCGCGGTAGGCACCGATCGCGGATGTTACCGGTAAGCCTTTGCTGTAATATACAGCAAAGACTTACCGGCTATGGAGAGGGCTCGGTCCACGAGCCCTCTCCATGCACCGAGACCCGGCATGTGACGTACTATTACATCACATGTCGGTAAGGGGTTAAAGGGGTTTTCCCATGAACGCAAGTTTGGCCCTATCTACGGGTTAGGGCCTAACTTGCTGATCGGTGGGGGTCTCAGTGCTGAGACCCCCACAGATCGTGCAAATGAGGGGTCCCTCGGACAGAATAATAGAGCAGACGGCCGTGCATGACCGAGCACTGAGACCCCCGCTGATCAGCGAGTTAGGCCCTATCCCGTGGGTAGGACCTAACTTGTGTTTGTGGGGAAAACCCATTTAACTATTAATAGATGTATACTGATAAGTTACCTGATATCTGTAATGGTTTAGTGGTCTAAGTGGTTTTCAGCCACTACCTGTTTTCCTCATGAGTCTCTTATTTAACTTTCCTGCCCCCAGTATCTCATGTCAGAGATTGTCATCCTGTGGCTTTAGCATCCTGCTGGTTTGTCTGTGGCTTAGTCTGTTTCATTGTTTGCTTGTTGTGATTTGGGCAGTTCAGATTTTGTACGTTCTTAAATATCTTGTTTTGGCTTGGACTGACTGACTGACTACTCTTTGTACTTTGTGCTATTTTCCTACTTTCCTACTTCCCACTGCACTAAAAAATAGCGGCCTGGAAAAGCAAGTTCCAGTTCCCTTAGGGAACCTGTGCAGGGTCACTCAGGGTCTGTTGGCAGGTTCAAGATAGTGGGGCACATTTACTAAGGCCCCTACGCCAGTTTTTTGTCAGACTTTGCACATTCTTTCTAGTGCAAACTGCTTGCACATGTATTTAAGAAGTACCTGTGCCACATATGTGTCGCATGCAACCCTTTTGTGTTGTGGCTGCACTATTCTTCATACGACACAAATTTTGTCACTGAAATGGGCGTTCCCGTGCACAGTCTAGCCTTGCGTCATCTTTAACCTGCAAAATCCA
Organism: Engystomops pustulosus; assembly: GCF_040894005.1. Classification (NCBI taxonomy): domain Eukaryota; kingdom Metazoa; phylum Chordata; class Amphibia; order Anura; family Leptodactylidae; genus Engystomops; species Engystomops pustulosus. The sequence continues at coordinate 153,319,379 of NC_092415.1, forward strand.
ACAGTGTGTTGCATGTCCCATGTTAAAGGTGCACACCCTCTGCACACTACACAGGTAAACTGCACATAGTGCAGTTTGCACAGTTTTTAGTAAATGTGCCCCAGTGGGTTTGCAGGTACGTCTCAGGGCAAGAAATCCATCAATTGCCTAGTCTGACAGTAGTGCCAAGTCTGGTTGTGGATGTGCCTTTTGCTGGGCTTCATTACACATTTTGCACAAGATGATGTTGTATAATACTTAATGTTGAAAATTAAAAATTCAACATTTTTTGAATATATTAAACGAAGAGTGAAAAATTTAAAGAGGTCTGAATACTTTCCTTACCCACTGTATCTTCACAAGTCCATACATTTTCATCATTCTAAATCACACACAAAAATCTGAAAAGCTGCAGCAGAAAAGTGACATTATTAACTAATTTGGCTACATTTCACAGCAAGTTCCAAATTGAAAAAATGCTTTTTTGTTTTTCTAAATTACAATGCAATAACATGGTGCTTACAATCATATAAGGATATGCATTGGGGAGTGTAGGAGTATAGGTGCGGAGAGAGCATGGCAAATGATCGTGCTTAGGTAATGACTGATCTTTCTTTTTCTGATGTTGATATGAAACCCATAAAGGTCCCAAAGGGGGCAATATGATGTAAGACGGGACACAGGTGATGCTCTGGATCCGACAGAAAAACGATGATGCCATCATAAGCAAACAATGACAAGCTCACTTTTTTGATGCCAACCTTAATACCCCTGAACAGTGATGAGTCTTCAATGTAAAGCCAAGCTAAAGAGGAGAGGTGACTGCAGACGTCCATATCCCTTGTGGAGCATGAGCAAAGAGGACATGAATTCTGCTATATGGATGCAGGCCATGATAGCATCATATATTCCCATCAGCAAGATACTAAAGGTGTCTTTAATGCCAGCACCACCCGCAGCCTAAGTCATCAATTATTATGAAAAACTTTCTCTGCATGTAAAGCCAAGAAGACAGAATCCTCGCCTTGCTGAGGGCAGTGCTTTGCCCCGTCTAGAATAATCAATACTTTTCTGATGTTAGCACTGCCTTGAATGAAGTCTGCTTGATCTTCTTCCACCAGGTGGGGACTAAATTGTTTGGGGCTGTCTGCCATTATCTTGGATAATAGTTATATGTCCTGGCTGGAAGGGACATAGAGAGCTTGAACATGTAAGGATTTGTATCTTCCCTTTTTCTATTTTTGCAAATAATCAGCCTGATTTATACCCATAGTGGAACTATTTGGCCTAAAGGGATTAGTGATACACATCATAAGCAGAGGTTGCAATGCCCTTTTCATTTCAGGAGGTGATGTGTTTCTTAAGTGAGGAAACGTAGGCTATCAATCTATTCCACACCACTGATTTCACCACCCATCAAGTTCTTCAAGGAGTCATTCTTCATTATAAAGTTAGGGAACTGGCATAGAATGTCAGTACCCTTGAGGTGTATGTGATGGAGGAACATCAGAACTGAGGAATGATTGGTCACTATTAAATCATGGATTTCGATAGTGAGCAAAAATAGACATGCTCTTTCTGAGAGCAAGATGTCATTTCAGAATGAGCAATCATGAGGGTGTGCATAGAAGACAGAATCCTCACCTGGCTGAGGGCAGTGCGTAGCATCGCAGGATGTAGCAGATGAAACGCATCTTTTAATCTTGTTTTTTTTTTTCCAGAAAGCTTGTTAACACTGTGTTTGTCATTCTAGGTTTAGGTCAAGGAGCTAGTTTTATCGGAGTCTAGCTCTCTAGCCTTCAACTGGGGATAGTACTGTATTGCAGTAGCCTCCCACTATCTTAAGGCTTTTATGATTAATGACCAGCAGGTCAGAAAGACTCTTGAAAAACATCCTGTTACTATCATTGGGACAGGTTTCCACTTGGTATTCCAGGATCACTTACGGCCATCGACCCTCTGAATCTTGAGTCATCCCCCACAAATTATCCACTAGGCCCCTCCCAGCTCCGGACATGTAAGACATTACATAAGAAATGGATGTAACAGATCCTTAAACAAAGATTAGGTACAAAACAGCACAACAACTCAACCAAGTTAAAACAAGATTACGAGCAGCAAGGCGCAGGCAGCAAGAGTAACCCAACCCCAGACCATTGGAGTTCTCAGAATGCTTTGTCCCAGAGACAAAGTACATGAATTAGTGCTGTGCAAAGGCCCCTTGGAACTCTGTGGGGTCCTTGCAGTCTATTCCTCTTCATCAGGGTCTATTCTACTTCGGTTAGAGAGAGATACACACAAACGGAGCCATCCTCATACAAGACTCTCAGCTTTGCTGGGAAAACCAATTGGAATCACATTTCCGTGTTCACCAAGGCAGAGCATAAGTAGCAAGTCTCTTTTTTCCTTCGGTATTTCCATGCTGGATATCATGGTCATGGTCTATGGTTTGTGCAGTAGTATGTTTCAGATTCATTCATAGGTGGTGGGATCTCTCCTCTCTGTACCCAGTGCCATTGGAAGATCTACTTAAAGGGGTTTCCCACAAAAGAAAATACTCAAATCTCAATTCCCTTGTAATGTTTACACAATAAAGATCATTTTAACCCCTAACTTTTTAATTTTACTCAGTTTTACTGCTGTTTTAGCTCTTATTACTCAGTGATGATCAGTGCAAAATCAGTGTGGGCAGAGACTCTCTAAGCAGACACTTTATAATCCATTTCGTTCTGTGGGTTGACAATGTGGTTAGATTATCGGGTTCAGGTGTATATAGACTTTCATCTGGCTTCTTACATTGTACTAACAGACTGACACATAGAGATGAGACCGATCAGAGATGCATGGGATGCCTATTACACAGAGGCATGACAGACAGAGGCTGACAGACAGAGGCACTGTCAGCTCTGCTACATCTCTGTTCTCACAGATATGTGCCCGGCTCCCTCTTCCCCCAGATAACTTATCTGCCTAGTTCGTAGTTTGCGGCATCTCTCTGCTCACAATGTGTTTGCTGGCAGGAAGTGATGAGTGTGTGTGACCTCCATGCTGTACTGCAGGGGGCGGGGCTACAGGCACAGAGCAGAGAGAGACAGAAACTCAGCCTGCAGCTGCCACACAGGAATCCAAGATGGTGCCTCCCGTCCCTAAGCCAGAAGTTGCAGTGTCATGTCTAGGAGAAACTGAAATTGTGTACACCAGTACTGATAGAGACAGGTTATATCTGTGCTGTATTGCTGTATTTTTGGTAAAAACATTGAATTAGAGAATTTGTTATTTTGTTATCCAGCAGGACTATGGCACCTGGCACCTGGCACGGTTTCTAATGTCGACAAATTTCTCAGACAGTCTTTGGGCATCTAACGTCACTTTGTCAAGCAGGTGCCGATCAGCAATTGTATTGTGTTGGTTGCATGTCACCTTGTAGGGATTGTGGGGTGGCTTTCATTGTGACCTCCAGGAACAATTGCATGTCAGGAGCAAGCTTTCCCATAAACTCCTGCTGCCAGTAGTTGAGAGTATAATTGCAGATCTCTAGGTGGACTACCATTCAAGGATGCACATAGGGAAGTGGACAGCAATGGAGGCAATGTTGTAGAGGGGTCAGGGTAGCATTTTGTGGGTGGCCTTCTGAGGGCATGGCGGATGAGTCTGAGTCAGTGGTAGGGTCACCAGGCCTTTGTATCTGAGTAGGCAGGCAAGGTTCAGATGGCTAATAAATCCTATTTAGAGACAATGAACCGCAGAAGATAAGAATTGCAAGAGCAAAATGCTCAAATAGGGCAGGACACCAATGGTATGGAACTATTTTGCTCATGAGAAAGCACTACCAAAAGATAAAATATAGTATATAGTAAAGTTTACTGATTACTGTATTTTTCGGAATATAAGGAGCACCGGATTATAAGGCGCACCATCAATAAATGCCTACTAAAACGTCTAGGTTCATATATAAGGCGCACCTGATTATAAGGATGAATGACCAGCAGGTGGCAGACTTGTGCACTGTTCAAGGCAACTTTTGTTTGTAAGTACGGTTCATACATAAGGCACACTGGCAACCTACTCAGCCTGGATGAGTATAAAGTATTGTTCAATGAACATCCTACAATAGCCACCTTTTACGCACTACCCAAAGTGCACAAGGGACGGATGCCGATGCCGGGTAGACCGATTGTGTCGGGCTGTGATTGCCTGACACAAGCCTGTAGCATCTACATTGACAAGATGCTGCAGCCCTTTGTCTGTGCTCTCCCATCCTACTTACAGGATACTAAAGACACTATTACAAAGATACAGGACCTCACGCTCACATCGGATACATTGATAGCCAGCCTGGACGTAGAGTCTTTGTACAGCAATATTGAACACTCCTTGGGCCTTAAAGCTGTCGAATATTTTCTGAACACTAGAGGCATCCAGTTCAGAGCACACAACAATTTTGTGTTGAAACTTTTACATTTTGTACTCACCAGGAATTATTTTCTTTTCAGGGGGTCCTTCTACCACCAGGTTAGGGGTACTGCAATGGGGGCGACGTGTGCGCCCTCATATGCGAACCTCTTTCTTAGTTGGTGGGAGGACTCCCTAGTTTTCTCCGATGAATTCGCAACCTACAACTGTCACATTGCCTATTGGGGCAGATTTATAGACGATGTGCTGATCCTCTGGGAGGGTGGTAAGGCACTATTCCATGAATTCGTTGAGAAACTCAACAATAATGATATTGGGATGAAATTTACATCCGAGATTCATGAGACCCAAATAAACTTTTTAGACCTTACCATCCATTTAGATCCCCAGGGACACCTTAAAACAGACATCTTCCGTAAACCCACTTCCACCAACAATTTGCTGGATTGGAACAGCTGGCATCCCCAACCATTGAGATCTGGCATACCCATCGGACAATATCTCCGAGCCCGCAGAAACTGTTCTGACGAGGCTACATTCAAGAGGGATGGTGATAATACTCCAGAGCAAAAAATGCGGATAGGAGTACCCTCTTTCAACAGAAACATCAAAAACCAATTCAGCAAGTCATTAGATGTATTGGCACATATGACGCTTATGCAGATACCATCAAGAAGATCTTCTCTAGATATTGGCCAATCCTCACAGCAGACCCAGATTTGAAAGAGAAATTGACTTATAGACCTACTATTACCTATCGTAGGGGTCCCAATTTGAGAAATCACTTGGTACATAGTCATTTTACGGAAGATGCAACATCTATTCGAAGTGTGAGAAGTCCCACTGTAGGATCCTATCTGTGTGGCACTTGTTCCTTTTGCCCCTTGATGCCGAGAACAAAAACTTTCATCAATCCAGCGAATGGAGAAAACATCTCCATTAGACATTTTCTGAACTGTAAGAGCATTGCAGTGGTCTATGTGGCACAATGTCCGTGCCCAAAACTGTATGTTGGAAAAACCATACAACAATTACGGAGAAGAATCTCCAGCCATGTCAGCTCTATAACGACCAATAAAGATACTCCAATCTCCAGACATGTGACACTGGACTATAAGGCGCACCTTTGATTTCTGAGAAAATCAAAGAATTTTTTGTGTTCTTATAGTCAGAAAAATACAGTACACTTAAAAATAGAACATCAAACAAATATTGGTGGTTACATGGCAAAACCATAAAGGTGCTGGGCAGCAAGCTTGTACAATAGGCATATAATAAATAATATTATAAAGTGGACACCAGAGGAGATAGAGTGACTGGCACCACCTGAACACAGGCACAGAACAAAGTCCAAGTCCGACAGTCACAGCCATACATTTGAACCGGCAGACAAAGCAGTACTGCTGCGAGGTGCTTGTCCAGACTTCACAGTAGAAACTAATCCAACATCCATAGAAAAAGACAGCGGCACTCACCGATCACAAGCAGGAGAACTTTATTGGGGAAGGAATCAGGACAGGAGTGATGCACGCCACGGAAGGCGACGGGCCGTTTCGCGCTGAAAGCACTTTCTCAAGCCTCGGACATCGCGAGATCTCGGGACGCAGGTAATATAACCGCCCCGAGCGCGCGTAGTCCTGGCAACGAGACACAAACAAGAAAACACACAGTATCACAGTATCATATTATAAAGTGCATAGTGCATAAACAGATCAGAATGAATAAATTGAAGCCTACAGGATAAAATAACAGAGTATACCTGAGGATAGGACGTGATAGAGTGCATGAAAGGGAAAGCTGCCCAGCACCTCCCCGAAGCGTGTTTCGTCCGCACAGGACTTTGTCAAGGGGTGACAAAGTGTGTGGTTGAGATGATGAGCCTCATTTTACTATACTGATAATTCAGCCCATACAAAGTTACCCAATGGCGCTTTGAGGTGTGGCATGGCAACCCGAGTTGGTGCTTAAATTATGCTGTATGCACTTCATGCTACTTTAATGTGTGAATTTTGGAGTTATTTATTTTCTTGTGTTTTTGCTTTCTTTTCCTTCTAGGTTCACAAATTTTTTGTTTATATATATGCAAATTCATAGTTAGAATTATCCTTCCTAATAAGACAACTACATGATTGTCATGCTCTTTTTCATGTATGCTGTGTAAGCATTATCCATGAGTGTGACCGCTTTTTAAAATTATTATTCCTTTTCAAGAGCAATTGAAATTTGCAGTAGTGCCTCTCCTCTAGTAACCTGGTTGCGGTCTTCCTGATTGCTCAATCCTGTTATCCTAACCATGTCTGGCACAGAGGAGCCCCGAGCTGCACCAAAATAAAGGAGTCCTTGCATTGCCAGCATGTGCAATAATAATAATGACAATAATAATAATGATTTATTATAACAATAGTAATAAATAATACATAATAATAATAATAATAATTATTATTATATATATATATGTATATAGCATTTACTGTTTTGACATGTAAAGAATATGTAATTTTATTGATTCCTATTATTAGAATCTGATCTACTATTAATATTGTGTGAATGAGTCTGAACACTAGGTGTCTCCAGATCCCCTATTATGCAACATAGACTTTATTATCAGAATGTTTTTATGCTTGGTGGATGATGTTATATTTTTTGCTCCACACTGGATCATGCAGTAGCTGACATTGATGCCATGGTTAAGGTGAAACTTAATGAATCTTTTAAAGTATTTTTTTTCTATGTAATAACAATGACATAGGAGGCACCACTGATTGACATCAAATTTTGATAACGAAGCAATGATAAGTATGTATGTCACCTTCTGTATTAATGACTGTTTTTACAGTTTTAGAACTTACACTGTAACTGCTTTACTGACTGAACCAACCAAGGAAACATGTGATGTTTGTTATGCAGTTTACTGGTATCTATTTTTATTTTATTGAATCTTTAGTTTACAATAGTAAAGGGAATGTCTTGAATAAAACCTTTGTTATTTTTTCTAGAATATAATGCATTAATAGTTACCGGGTATCAATAGTAGGGGGTTTGTCACTGTCCAATTGTTGTTGACAGTATCAGATTGTGCAGCAACACTGGACTGGAAACAGAAAGGTTCCAATGCAATAGAAGTTCCAGTTTCAGACAAAACTGTGATGAATCCATTTTTTTCTTTTTCTTATTAATATCTTGTTTTATCCCTGTGCTGAGTGTTTTTGCTGAAAAAAATTATTATAAAATTATGATAATGAAGCTCTCTCGCTTCTGCTCCTATTCTCGGCATTTTTCCTTTCACATTAGTTATGCATTGCTCAGAGGATGATGTAATCACTGTTCTCCCTGCCAGGCAGAATAATCAATTGCTGCACCATCCCCCAGGTGCGGTGTATAAGTGATCCAGCTCAGGTTGATTAGTCCTGTCTGTTCAGATAGCTTGTGTGTAATGTGTGTTATGTGGATCCAGCTTTCCCAAGGTCCTGAATTTTATAATAGTTTTTTTCTGCAAAGCCACTCTGCTCAGGGGTTAAACAAGGTATGTTTCTGCATCAGTGTAGCTATAGCATTCTTAAGGTATGTTTGATTCATAATGCATGATGGTAGATTTTTCTTTGATGCCATTTTCATGGCCGATTTGCATTTGTCTGACATCAGTTTTGCACTGATCCTCATAAATTATAGTCTATAATCTGAGAAAACATAGGACACGTTCTATTTTTTAATGGGTCAGTCACACAGTCTGTTAAAGTAAAGGGCGTGGCCACTGATCGATTAAAAGTATCAAATTTAGTGCAGCCAATTTTCACTGTTTCCCTCTCTGCATCTTCCCTAGTGGGTGCAAAGCAATAAAAGGGGAGAAAAAACATGACAAGAAGAAAAAGATTTGTATGTGTAGCAATTTAGATCAGAACACAATATTGAGATCAATTAAGATGTCAGAGTACATGATTAAAGCCGGAACAGCTAGCTTTTGGCTTTCACACAGAAAAAAAAACAGAACAGTAGGTTCTTTCACTCACTTTATCTGGAAAATATTGTTTCGCCAAGGAACTGTTAATCTTTTAAAATTCAGAATTTGAACAAAATCATGAAATTGGTATTAGGTTCATTATGGCAGGCAGGGCTAATATTGGGCTAAGAGGAGGGGACACAGGTTGTTCTGTAATGTATGGAGGAGGTCAACCCCTTAATGTGTGGAGGAGGTCAACCCCTTAAAGACGCAGGGTTTTTTATAGAAGAGTATCAGTGTTTATGTTTTCTTTAGAGATAAGCCCATCTAGCCTCAGAACAGTACACATATAGACTTCCAGTTCCAGCAGAATGTGCAGCGGATGTGAGGACTCTCGCAATGGGAATCTTGCTGACTGTCTCACATCTGAGAACAGGTGAAAACTGCCATTAGCAACTGGCCCTCTTCTGTGCCTCCATGACTAACATGGAGCTTAATGCTATGATGCAAGCGCTCAGACACACGGGCGCGGTGTCCATATTGTCTCAGACAGGCAGCCTGCAAAATTCCAGCTTCATAGTGCAGTCAATTTAATGGGCATTCTCACATGCAAGACTGAATAAGATTATTCAGCTGATGTATCGAAAAACTTTGTGCCTTTAGCTCCACTTACACGGCTTTGATGGATCTATGGGAGATTTATCATAGGATTTTCTTGACTTGTTGTTGTTGTTAAAAAGTGGCAAAAAAATATCATTGGGCTTTTGGGATTTTTTTTTGAGAGCGGGGCCTTTTCCCGCCACTCAGGAATAGTGGCTTAAACATAGAACCACTGATGGTATATATCTAGATTTATGATTTGAAACTTTTTTGGTCACTCCAATCCCCTATGTGTATGTGCTGCTTCAATAATCTTGTGATTATTTTGTGATTATTAAAAAAAGAATCCAAGACACTGATTAGTGATTTATTAAAGCAGAGCACTCTTTAATAAAGCAGAGTTCCTAAGACAGTCATAGAACTATTGCAAGTAGCTTGCCTAATGATAAATAACTACTTTTGAGTGTATATACAACCCACAAGGAGGCTGAGGAAGCTTTGAAATGTCACCATATTTTACTCCTTGTAGAATCCCGTGGTTGTAACAGGAGCCACAGTTTCATACAAGGGATAAATGTCCCTCAAGTCAAGCTTTCAGCAGTGTTAAAGACTCCCTTAAGGACTGTGGAGTAAGATTGTGGTTGGCCACATACTCCTACTTACCAGTGACAATTGATGCCCTTAGTTGAAGGGGTTTCCCACCAGTCAAGTTAGGCTCTATCCACAGGATAGGGTCTAACCTGCTGATTGTTGGGAGATTGTGGAAGACCCCCACAGATCATGAAACGAGGGGTCCGACGGGTTCCGAGGTACCTCCGTCACACCCCTATTCGCTCCCAGAAGTGAATGGAGCAGGCGGCCGTGCACAACCATTCTGTTCCATTCATCTTTGGGAGCTGACGGAGATTGCTGAGCATGGCGCCCCCTCGGAGCACGGTTGCCATGTGAATCGTAGCAAGACAGAGAAGATGAGGGTGGGTGTTGTTGGGAGGGCTCACTAGCACATGCACGCTCCTTATCAGTAAAGCCCAGAAGCTCCAGGATCTGGAGTGATGTCATTAGCATGTAACTGATCACATGCTTCAGGTTATCCAATTACATACCAGGAATGGTGGGCCATCGTGACGATAATTGGCTCTGGCCAGCCGCCTGCCCTGACAAATTTCCAGCCCCTTCCTGTGTCTCCTGACGGATCTTTGTGCCTCGTGCCTTTGAGAAAACTTTCCTATTGTTCGCCTGTGCGGTTTTATTGATTTACTGTTGGTGCTCTGGTGAAAACCAGGTGCCACTTAGACTCCGCTCCTAGGTGTTACGTCATTGTTTGCGGTGGTTCAGTGGGTCCACTACAGTTATACTGACAGTTATTCTTTATGACAGCCGTGCCTCTGAGGATCTGTAAATCCTACCTTTCTTTCCTGGAACACTCCTATTGGTACTTTGGTGGGACCTCGGCCAGAGTTCTTAATGAGGTGGAACTGGGGGTTCATAAAATTTTCTGTGCTTAAGGAAGAGCTTGACCCCTTTAGGCAGATACTAAATGTCAGTATGAGTGCCTGACAGGAAATACTCAGGCTTTGATGCATCCTTAGAATTTTGCCACCCTCTTTGGGCTGAGTTGGTTAATCATGTTTTATCACTAAACATGCTAATTTAACATTGTGTAATTTTATTTGTCTGGAACCAACTTTGGTTTGTCTTAGCCAAGCTGAGGGCAGCTTGTTTTCCCACCTAGAGAGTATGTAATGTCCTGGAGATGGGCCATTACGAAAACTGGTCCCTGGAATTACTGCCCAAGGAACATGGGAGAGAATTATAATTCAAAGAATAATTATTGAGTGACTTTCTTAGGGTTCTTGATCTGCTCTTGGCTATATGCTTTCCCAGCTGTTGTCAGTATATAATACTGTGCTTTCAGGTCAACATAATTTCTTGGCAAGACTAAATTATCCAGATTACGAGTGATGGAGCCTGATGTTCATGCCACTGAAATTCTTCTCTTTTTTGAAAGCTGAGAACTAGATTTCAGATAGTGTTGCATTCTCTGCCTTTTTAATTGATCTTAATATTGTGTTTAGTTTTCTAAACTCTAAACCTCTACAAATACAGAACTTTTTCATGTGCTGTTTTTTTTTCAAGTTACTCTTGCAGTATAAAACACTTCAGCTGATGCCTAGTGTAAAACTAAATCTTGAAATCAAATGATAATATAAATAAGATACCATTAGCACAAGAAAACACAGATAAAATACTAAATAAAACCTGAGTTTTTATTTTTGGATCTGTTTATACAACAAATAAGAGGGAGTAACCAGTGGAGGTTTTTTTACTAAGCGCCCGAATCGCGTTTTTACGCCGTTTTACCCGAATTTTACCGTTTTGCACCGTTTTTCCCTGAATTGCCCCGGGATTTTGGTGCACGTGATCGGATTGTGGCGCATCGGCGCCGGCATGCACACAACGGAAATGGGGGGGCATGGCAACCCGTCGGATTTGGAGAAACCGCCGTATTTTAAAAACAAAATGTGTTGCTTGACACATGCTTACCTGCTCCCGGCCTGGCTTGGTGAACTTCAGCAAACTCCGACGGAATTCAGCGCAGCGACACCTGGTGGACATCGGGGGAACTACCTTAGTGAATCCTTAGTGAAGACCCGAATCCTCCACAGAGAACGCGCCGCTGCAAATAAATATGCCCCATAGACATACATCTGCCCAAATTGCAAGGAGCCTGAAGACCAGATGAGAACATTAGGGGAAGAGAACACGGGAGGTGTGAGCCGGAGGGTAAGTACTAAATTTATTTTTATTAATGAGGAAGCTTGGACATTTCATTAATTTATGAGAACATTTTATAATTAATGAGGAGGCAGGGCTGGACATTTTTTTAATAAGGGGAGGCTGCTGCTGGACATTTCATTAATGAGGTGAAGCTGTTGCTGGGCATTTCATTAATAAGGGGGTTAGCTGGACATTTCATTAATGAGGGGACTGGGCTGGACATTTTTTTAATGAGGGGAGGCTACTGTACATTTTATTATAGAGTAACGGCTGCATTTCCCAACCTAGGCTTATGCAATAAGTTCTTTCAGATTTTTGTGGTAAAATTAGGTGCCTCGGCTCATACATTGGTCATCCTATACTTGTATCTACGGCAAACTCATTAAAATAAATCTGGTCATGGCTCCTGGACCAGATGGATTACACCTCAGAGTTTTTAAAGAACTTAGTTCTGCTATTATTATTGTGCAAGGCAAATGATATACCAATTTTCAGAAGGGGTCTAGGTCCTCAACAAGTAACTACAGACCAGTCATCTTAACTTCCACTGTGGGAAGACCCACAAGAGAACACAGACCATGCTTTCTATTGTGCTGGCACATGTCTTTTTCCATTGCAATGAACAGAAGACAAATTATCTGTGTTTTTCAAAATGGAGTTTATGCTGTAAAATCTGCTCCACCAAATCTCTGTGTGAACATACCCTCAGTTTCGAGGGACCATGCAGAGGAATAGCAGATTACCATTCAATGTTTATGAAAGAGTATTTAGAGGATATCCAGCTTATTACTATAGTCATATTCAGGCTGATGTTTCTTCAATGCTCTAATAAAAACTAATTTAACATGATTATCTGCATCAGAAACAAGAATTATTGGCACAATTGTCAAGGACAAGATGTTCAGATTTACTATGCAGTTTGAGAAGAAGAAAAACAAGAGACAAAGACAAGAAAAATGACTGAATACTTGGCCTTAAAGTTTTAATAATGGAATCAAATGTAATGCTTTTTTCACTCTTAATCCTCTGCGGAACTGCTATTCTGTGGCTTTCCACCATCACTGCATATTTATAGCATTTTTTTTTAAAGAGACTTGCTCTGCAGAGTTTTCACTCCCTAGGGCCATTATTCAATTGAGAAAATTAAGAAAGAAGACTCCATCTTAATATGGACCACGTCATCTCGACCTGTCCTCAATAGATAGAGATGCTTACTACTAACTGGAAGCAAATGAATGTGAAATATTTGGGCATTATTATATTTTATGGTTGTTGGCCTATGAATATTGCCATATTGTTAATCTGACACTGCCAATATTTATTGGTGATTGGTAGTAATTACATTTACTATACTATTCTCTGAGAAATGATTCAGACATGCCCCTTTTCCACAAAATAAATTTTACTCCACTGAAAAAAATGCTTATATAAATATTTATTGTGTAGGTTCCTTTCTTCACAAATGGTCCCATTCTATAAACGAAATTGCCAGCTTCACACACTAAAATGTCTGTTTATAATTATGTAATTTTTTGAATCATATAAAAAAATTTTATTATCTCATTTTTTCTTTCTCTGATTATTTTGATAGGTTTTTAATTATCTCTCAGATTTTCATTTCTTTCAATTATTTAATGGATTTCACTGCAAGGCAAGTGTAAATGAATCTACAGACATCTGCCCTTGCCTAATCGTAATTAATATTCATTGGTTTCTTGACGGAGATTATTTATCTTTATTTAGAAATACAAAGGTTCGTGAGGAGTAAATATTACTATGTCCAGAAATAGTCAGTTTTTATTTTTTCTGAGCCTTTGTCTCACTAGTAACTTCCTCATAGGGAGTCTTCGTGTATTGTTTTTGTTTGCAAGAACAGATGAAAATCCAGCTGGTAGAAGGAAATAATATGTGGAAATCAGAACATTTTTCGAGTCACAGTTTGAATTTATTTGAAAACTAAATTAAATAATGCCTCATACTTGCTGCCAATCCTATGAATGAACACAAGGCCTTCGCGCACCATATGGCAAGAGGAGGGGGAGATATCAGAGTTTCAAAATGAAATAGGCTTTTGACTTTTTAATGATATGTCTAGCCTTTGTCGAGACAGGCTTTCATGGACTGCTGAGTGAGCACTTTTTAAACCAACAGATTAGTGGTTTCTACGGCAACTGCATATGACTGAAACTGATATATTCGCTATAGGGTCTGAGCTGATAAATATTTAGCATTGTATTAACCAAAAAAGGCTTTTTTATTGCATCTTATTCGAAAAAAATTACTTTTTTTTCCCTTCATGTTATTCAGAAGCCTGATGACTATGTAATGTAATTATAGACTAATTACGCAGTTGAGGATAGCCCCCCATGGCTTTGAACAGACTTGTTAATAGTAATAATTATGTGTTTAACTGGTTCAATACAAGACACAGTTGCCCATCCCTTAAAAAATTCAACTGAGACTGAGCTTCAGTGTGTGATTCCACTATACAGAAATAACTGAAGACACTGAACTTCCATATATTCCTCAATATATTTTGTTGTATTTTGGTTACCTGCTAAAAACAAAGCCTAGCATTGTGAGCTCTTTTTTCTAGGGATGAGTTCTTTTGTTCAATTCCAACAATAAAATATTCATGTTTTTCTATTTGATTCCTTTAGCAAAAAAACTTCCTTTTGAAAGCGATCATTTTTGTAACATCTGAGTCAGCATCATCCTCTGCCTGTAGAGTGTGGGTGAGGATGCATTGATTGTGTCATCAAGTTTCACTCTGACATTGCTAGTAAGAACAGTGATTTATGTTTGCTGGGTACCTTGGTTAATTTTCAACACCCCCATCACTCTCCTACAGCTCTGCTCTGGTTCATCAACAGTTAACTCGCTGTTACTGACAGACTCTCCCTCCACTCACAGCACTCCTTTCCTGTTCTGTCTTGTCTGGATTTTAGATTTCTGCCCCAATTATTCCTGCAGCCAGGATGCTGACATCACATAAGAGGTCAGCTTGCATTTAGTTATTTTTTTGCTACAGATTCCTGGTATCCTGTATTTCTGATCTCTGTATTTTGGTATTTTGACCCTCTGCCTGTATTCAGACTATCCTTCTGCCATGTGATTTTGATCTACATTTTGTCCTCTTGGTTTTGACCCAGCTCTGGAGACTTTTCCTCTGTATTTGTATTGTTTAGTTTTTGACTCTTTGTCTTGCATTTTGGAGCATGAAGGGTATATCCTCTCTCTCTCAGACCTGTTAGTTTTACCTTAAGAAGCTCCTCCTACTTTCCACTCATTACCTTTATCAATCGTCACTGTTTCTATTTGTTCCCTGTATAATAGACACCAATCCATCAAAGATCAGTCTATTAACCAGGGACATAATTGTAGACCTGAACAAAGCTTGTATTAAGTGTTAAAGGGGTTATGTCACAAACCAGCTAATAGCTCCCCAAAAGCATTATATATTCAGAAAACTTGGGTAAAAAAGACCTTTAAATTTGTCGTCATGATGGTGTTTCAGCCTCTAATCCAGTGGTTCTCAACCTTTCTAATGCTGTGACCCCGCAATACAGTTCCTCATGTTGCTTTGACCCCAAACCATGTACAAGAATATAATGACTCTAAAACTGCCACCTATGTACAAGAGTATAACTACTATAATACTGCCCCCTATGTACAGGAATATAACTACTATAATACTGCCCCTATGTACAAGAATATAACTACTATAATACTTCCCCCTATGTACAAGAATATAACTACTATAATACTGCCCCCTATGTACAAGAATATAACTACTATAATACTGCCTCCTATGTACAAGAATATAACTACTATAATATTGCCCTCTATGTACAGGAATATAACTACTATAATACTGCCCCCTATGTACAAGAATATAACTACTATAATACTGCCCCCTATGTACAAGAATATAACTACTATAATACTGCCTCCTATGTACAAGAATATAACTACTATAATACTGCCCCCTATGTACAAGAATATAACTACTATAATACTGCCCCCTATGTACAAGAATATAAATACTATAATACTGCCTCCTATGTACAAGAATATAACTACTATAATGCTGCCCCCTAGTTCTCACTCCCTCCTGCCCAAGTTCTAGTCCTTCCTCCTGCCCCCAGTTCTAGTTCCCCCTCCTTCCACCAGTTTTCATCCCCCCTCCTGCCACGAGTTCTAGTTTACCCACCCCTTGCTGCTCCCAGTTCTAGCCCCCCCCCTCCTGCCCCTAGTTCTAGTTCACCCCTCCTGCCCCAGATCTAGTTCACCCCTCCTGCCCCCTGTTCTAGTTCACCCCTCCTGCCCCCTGTTCTAGTTCACCCTTTCTGCCCCCTTTTCTAGTTCACCCCTCCTGCCCCCTGTTCCTGTTCTAGTTCACCCCTCCTGCCCCCTGTTCTAGTTCACCCATCCTGCCCCCAGTTCTAGTTCACCCCTTCTGCCCCCAGTTTTGCCCCCCCTCCTTCCCCAGTTCTAGTTCACCCATCCTGCCCCTAGTTCTAGTCCCTTCCCCCCCTGCTGCCCCCAGTTCTAGCCCCCCCTCCTGCCCCTAGTTCTAGTTCACCGCTCGTGCCACCCGGGTCTAGTGCCTCCCCTCCTGCCCCCAGTTCTAGTCCCACCCCCTTCTGCCACCAGTTTTGTCACCCCCCCTCCTGCCCCCAGGTCTAGTGCACCCCTTCCTGCCCCCAGTTCTAGAGCTCCCCCTCCTGTCCCCAGGTCTAGTGCACCCCTTCCTGCCCCCAGTTCTAGTGCTCCCCCTCCTGCCCCCCAGGTCTAGTGCTTCCCCCTCCTGCCCCCAGTGCTAGTGTCCCCTTCCTGCCCCCAGGTGTAGTGCTTCCCCTCCTGCCCCCAAGTATACTGCCCCCCTTCCTGCCCCCAGGTCTAGTGCTTCCCCCTCCTGCCCCCAGGTCTAGTGCTTCCCCCTCCTGCCCCCAGGTCTAGTGCCTCCCCTTCTTGCCCCCAGTTTTGGTGTGTCCCCTGCTGCTTGAAGTTCTAGTTTCTACTCACTGTGAGCAGAGCAGTCCTGTTCCGCGGGAGTCTGTATAGAGGGGAAGTCGGAGGGTCATGTGATGATGACATCACCACAGGTCCTCAAGCTTCCCCTCTATACAGCAGCCACAGGTCCTCAAGCAGTTTGTGCTTATTGCACACATGTTTTATTCCGTTTTTGCCGCAAATCGCGGCAAAAACGTAATAGAGTTGCGACCCCTGTGTTTTGGTCGTTCGACCCCCGCTGGGGTCGCGACCCACAGGTTGAGAACCGCCGCTCTAATCTGTTCCACACAGAAGCAGATGTGGGAGGGGCCTAGCCGACACATGCACAGTACTGAGGGTGCGGTCACACGTCGCGTTTACCGCATGTGTTAAAAAACGCATTGGAATAGCTGGAGAGTGATTTGCCTAATTAAACACCTCTTAACACTTGTGTTTACAAAACGCATGCGTTAACTGCGATGTTAACACATGCGTTAACAATGCGTTAACAACCGCATGCGTTAACCGCGATGTTAACGCATGCGTTAACAATGCGTTAACGGTTGCGTTTTGTAAACACAGGTGTTAGCAGCTGTTTAATTAGGCAAATCACTCTCCAGCTATTGCAATGCGTTTTTAAACACATGCGGTAAACGCGACGTGTGACAGCACCCTGAGGGCGCGTTCACACGTTGCGTTTTGGTCGCGTTGGCATTGCGTTTGAAACGCATATACAACAGCTGATGAGAGGTGATTTGCCTAATTACATTACCGTTTACGTTTCTTAACGCAATGTTAACGCATGCGTTAACAAAACGCATGCGTTAACGCGTTGTTAACGCATGCGTTGACATCGCGTTTACGATGCGTTTTGTAAACGGAAATGTTAGCAGTGATGTAATTAGGCAAATCACCTCTCATCAGCTGTTGTATATGCGTTTCAAACGCAATGAAAACGTGACCAAAACGCAACGTGTGAACGTGCCCTGACAGAGGCAGCTTTATCACAAATCCCATAATGCTTTGCAGGTGTCTGTCTCTAATTGGACTTTCCTTAGCCCTACTTCACTTTCAGAGTCTCTTTCCGCCTGCTGTATCCAATTAATCCCTATACTTACTGATACCATGCACAGCAGGATTCATCTCTACCAAAGCCCTGGCACTCTCATCCTTGGCACCACATACTAGAATAACAAAATACATGTTTATATAAACCCAACATTTACCTCGTGAAATATATTTCATATGGGCCTCATTTATAAAATCGTCTCACAGGAAAACTGTCTATGTTGTCCATCACAGCTAAGCTATTATATTTCCAAAGCAGTAAAAAAATTTTTTGCAAAGAACATATATTTATATATGTGTGTGTTTCCTGTTGTTCGTAAATATAGATCACAGATAACAGTGATTTTATGATAGCGGCCCATTTAATGGCGGCTATCAGTGATCTGTATACAGACATGCTGAGAATGTGCACATCATACCTTCTCTACATGCCTCCAACTTCCTTCTGTTTCGGTAATCTCTGTGATGTCATCACTGATGTCACATAATCCCCCACCATTCAGGTGCACAGTGCTCAGTATGAGCACTTTTTTGAGAGGGCTCTTTATTTCAGCCCCCTGTCAGAATTCAGGATCCTGCCGATGACACTGAGAGCAGGAGTTCACAGTGCCATCATATGCACCACCAGTGGAGTAACTTAAAGCTGATGGGCCCCATTGCAAAGCCTTTGCCAGGCCCCCGACTATAATGTATGGTTTATGGTACTAGTCTTCTTATACAGAAAGGTGACACCTTATGGGCCCCCTAGGGCTCTGGGCCCATTTGCGACCACACCCTCTGCACCCCCTCAAGTTACGCCCCTGTGCACCACATAAATGGACCATAAATGAACAGAAGCTGAAGCTTGTGTCTGCAATAAGAGATCATGTACCCGCTCCTTCAGGAGCATGTGCTGCATTACTGTGCTCATGACCTAATATTGAGGCTGCAAGCAGCAGCAGTGAGAAGTTTCATTAGTTAAACATAAATACAAACACACACATGTTTTAATGATTTTACCCATAAATAGTGGGGCACATTTATTATCGGCCCGATTCGCGCTTTTCCGTCAGGTTTTTGTATTTTTTCCGTTTTGCGCCTAATTCCGCTGGGATTTTGGCGCATGCTATCGGATTTCGGCGCAATTGTGCCGGGTTGAATGCGACGGAAATCGGGGGCATGGCTGTCGGAAAACCCAACAGATTTTTTTTTTAAAATTGGTCACACGCGCCATACTTACATGCACCAGGAAGAGATCAGTGAACTCCAACGCACCTCGGCGCGGCAGCGACACCTGGTGGACATCGGGCGCAGGACCTTCATGAATCACCGGAAGTCCCGAACGCTCGTCGGAGAAGCCGCCGCTGGAACGCGAATGGACCGGGTAAGTAAATGTGCCCCAATATGTTTTGTGTGTTCATTGATATAAATACACACAATAGGGCTCATTTACTAAGTGTCCGCGGACCGCGGTTCCGTCGGATTTCCCGAATATTTCCGTTTTGCGCCGAATTGCCCCGGGTTTTTGGGGCACGTGATCTCACACAGTAATAGTGTGTCTATTTATAGAAAGCAGTTAAGTCCTGTCTTACTACTGTTTATAATACTTATTTCATGAACTTAAATGCTAATTAATTATTTAACCCCTTAACGCTGAAGCCACTTTTCACCTTCCTGACACGGCCCATTTTTTCAAATCTGCCCTGTGTCACTATAAGTGGTTATAACTTCAGAACGCTTTAACATATCCAAGTGATTTTAAAATTGTTTTCTTGTGACACTTTGTACCTCATGTTAGTTGAAAAATTTTGGTGGTATGTTTTGCATTTATTTATGAGAAAATCAGATATTTGGTGAAAATTTGGAAAAATTCTTGATTTTCAAACTTCAAAATGTTCTACTTTTTCCATACATAGTCATAACCGCAAAAATACTTAATAACTAACATTCACCGAATGTCTTCTTTATGTGGACATGGTTTTTTATGCATAGTCTTATTTTTGTAGGATGTTATGGGGCTTTGAACGTTAGGTGCGATTTTTCACATTTTCATAAAAAACGCAAAATCCTGCTATTGAGGGACCTGCTCAGGTTTCAAGTCACTTTGAGAAACCTAAATAAAAGTAATCCCATAAATTACCCCATTATAGAAACTATACCCCTAAACGTACGTAAAACAACTTTTATGAAGTTTGTTAACCCTTTAATTGTTTTACAGGGGTTAAAACAAAATCGGATAAAATTTTGAAAGGGAAATTTTTTGGGCTAAATTAATGTGTTTTTCAAAAAATGTATGAATTTTCGGTGGATAAAATACCAAAACGCTCCACAAAATTTGATACCCTATCCCTCCCGCATATAAAAATACCCCATATGTGGTGGTAACCTGCTGTATGGGCACACCCCAGGGCATCGAAGGGAAGATTATGCATTGTCACTTTTTATTGGCTATACAATCTTTATTTTTTGGCAATTTGGACATATAAGGGCTTATTTTTTGCGACATGAGATGCACTTTACAAATACTTCATTTTAGTGGGTCATTAGCTAATTGATGAGGTTTTATTAACTCTTGAATGTATGGGTGAAAAGAAAATTGTCAATTTTGGTTTACTTTCGTTTTGTACTTTTTGGGGGTCGTACACCGTACATTAAAAATACTATATTATCTTTATTCTACAGATCACTACAATTACAGTGATACCTCATTTATATAGTTTTTCATTTATTTTTACAATTTTACTGGTTAAAAACTAATATAGAGGAAATCTCATTTGTTCTTGCATCGCCATCTTTTCGGAGACGTAACTTTAATATTTTTTGGTTGACAGAGCTAGTTTAGGGCTTATTTTTTACGTGTTGAGTTGTTCTTTTCAGTGGTACCATTTTGGCGCACATAACTTTTTTGATCACTTTTTAGAACATTTTTGT
Organism: Engystomops pustulosus; assembly: GCF_040894005.1. Lineage (NCBI taxonomy): Eukaryota > Metazoa > Chordata > Amphibia > Anura > Leptodactylidae > Engystomops > Engystomops pustulosus. The sequence goes on from NC_092415.1 coordinate 153,340,059, forward strand.
GCAGAGATTTTATGAAAAATGTACATTTTGGCGTGTTTTTCGGGTTTCGTTTTTACAGCGTTCACCGAGTGGGTCCAATAATGTTTCTGAGTTATTGTACGGATTGTTACGGACGCGACAATACCAAATATGTGGGGGGGTTTTGGCGTTTGGCGATTTTGTGTTTTCTCACTTTATTGCATGTGTATAGGGAATATTTGTGTTTAGGGGACTTTAACTTTATTTAATTAATTATTTTTATTCAAAAATGTTTTTATTCAATGTTTTTAACTTTTTTAATTTACTTTTACAGGTAAGCTTGAAGAAGCGATCCACTGATCACTTGTTCAAGCTATTCTTCACATTACACAGTGTAATACTCAGTGTGCTCAGTGTGTTACAGCCGGGTCAGTGTGTTACAGCGGTAAGCGCCGCGGGGGGGTCCAATTCACTTTAAATTCCCGGTAACACGCCGCGGTCAGCGCGACCGCAGCGTGTTAGGGGTTAACACCCGCGATCAGAGAAATCTCCGATCGCGGATGTTAGAGGCAGGTGTCGGCTATAATATATAGCTGACACCCGCAGCTTCTGGCCCCGGCTCCGTTCAGGAGGCGGGGCCAGAAGCATGACATAATAGCACTGCATTTTGCGGGAACGCACCTCCCGCGATGCAGTACTATTACGTCAAATGTCGGGAAGGGCTTAAACATCATTCAATGGGATTTTCTGGATTTTTCTTTAGAGTCTGTCTCTCACATTCTTGGTAGGTGGGAAAACATGCAAAATCTTCAGCGTATCGAATACTTATATTCCATGATGTATCTGTTTGCTTTATAGATATCATATCATGTAAAAATAAGCAAAGCGAGAAGAAAAAACAAATAAGAAATATTGTTGTCCTTTAACCTGTAAGATTAACACCAAGGAGCTATTAGTCATTTCTATGAAATCTAATTTGTATTAACATTAACTATAGACATTATAAAGGGCTTCGAATATGTAAACTGTCTTTGAACTTACTTTTTCTTTGAAAGTCAAAGCAAAATCATCGACTACAGAAAGCATCTGTTTGGCACCATATCCATTATAAATATACAAAATGTATTTTCAGTGGATGCTAAACATTGAGGTTTCCACCTGTTCATTTCCCACCTGGGATCCTTCACTGCAGTTGTGTGCAGCTGCACTATACCCACCGGTAAAATCTGTTACTGTACTTTATTTTGTTATTTGCCTTAACTAATGAAGTTTTTGCCTTTTGGGAGCACTGACTGTTTCTTGCTTGACGTTAGTCTTTGACTCTTTTTTTATGACTTTTATGCTTCAGTATGCACCACTGCATTGTACTCTAAGATATACTTCTTATAAGTCTGTGTCTGAGACAGTCTTCTTGACTTATTTATCACAATAGACTTCCCTGAATAAATTCTCTTGTTTTTGCAGCAAAACCTTTGGCTAGAACTTAGCAATATATAAAGCTATGGGCTGTTGCGAGGGAAGTTATAAAGTGAACCTATGGAATGGATGCCATGCATTATCTTATTACTTTGGAACTGACATAAAAACCATAAGAAGATTCAACATTTATTCATTTTTATTAAGAAAAGCATTTCCTGGGGGGGAAAGTGGAGTTGGTGACAATATTCAATGCCCTCTCCATCTTTCTGTATGTTATATGTAGATTGTGCAGAGTGTGAATACTTTATTGCAGTTGAAATTTTTCTAGCATTAAGGTGTCCATAAGATCCACAAACAATCAACAACTTAAAGGGGTATTCCCATCTGGGCATTTACATTTACTTTAATTTGCCATATGTAAAAATTTCTTCAATTGGATGTTATTAGAGATGAGCGAGCACTAAAATGCTCGGGTACTCGTTATTCGAGACAAACTTTTCCCGATGCTCGAGTGCTCGTTTCGAGTAACGAGCCCCATTGAAGTCAATGGGAGACTCGAGCATTTTTCAAGGGGACCAAGGCTCTGCACAGGGAAGCTTGGCCAAACACCTGGGAACCTCAGAAAAGGATGGAAACACCACAGAAATGGACAGGAAACAGCAGGGGCAGCATGCATGGATGCCTCTGAGGCTGCTTAATCGCACCATTATGCCAAAACTATGGGCAACAGCATGGCCATGACAGAGTGACAGAATGAAGCTAGATAGCATCTAAAACATCCAATAATTGACCCTGACACTATAGGGGACGGCATGCAGAGGCAGCGGCAGCAGCGGCAGGCTAGAGAGTGGCATGGCGACATACCCTAAATGGACTCAGGCTTCAAACCAATGGGTGGCAGAGAGGAACCAAAGGAGGTGAGCAAGAAGCGCTCAAATAATATCGGTACATGATAAAAGTTTGCCAGTATATTTTGTGGATTACACAGCAGGGTGGCGACAAAGTTAACATGGAAGCCATGAAAACAACCCAAAATTCTGCCTGACACAGCTCGTTTGATAAGGGGACCATGTATGGAGGCAGTGAACTAGTAGTAGATTAAAGGTGCTGCAGTTAAAACTATGTTAGTTGGATCTTGGCATGGAGCTGGCGCTCCGCTGCCAGGCGAGCTTTCGCCAATCCAAGCCCCTGTCTCTAGGCTACTCCCCAAACAGCACTTCTAAGAACCTTTTGTATAAGATCAAGTGTAGTAGCGTTCTTATAAGTTTGGGATATGGCGGGTGAGGGGAATGTAAACAGATGCGCAAGAAGCGCATGATGCGCATGGAGCTGGCGCTCCGCTGCCAGGCGATCTTTCGCCAATCCAAGCCCCTGTCTGTAGGCTACTCCCCAAACAGCACTTCTAAGAACCTTTTGTATAAGATCAAGTGTAGTAGCGTTCTAATAAGTTTAGGATATGGCGGGTGAGGGGAATGTAAACAGAAGCGCAAGAAGCGCTGAAATAATATTGGTAAATGATAAAAGTTTGCCAGTATATTTTGTGGATAACACAGCTGGGTGGCGACAAAGTTAACAACTTTGATGTGGAATCCATGAAAACAACCCAAATTTCTGCCTGACACACCTCGTTTGATAAAGGGACGATGTATGGAGGCAGCTATATGGACGACTTTTGGAGGTAGCAATGGAGACAACGTGTGGAGGCTGCTATGGAGACAATTTAATTTGGATAGTGCCTGTATGTGGCAGTCCAAAAAAGTTTTCAAACCAGAGGAGCAGGTAGGTGGCCCTCCAGAAAAATGAAATAGATTGAGTGCCTGTATGTGGCAGTCCAAAAAAGTTTTCAAACCAGAGGAGCAGGTAGGTGGCCCTCCAGAAAAATGGAATAGATTGAGTGCCTGTATGTGGCAGTCCAAAAAAGTTTTCAAACCAGAGGAGCAGGTAGGTGGCCCTCCAGAAAAATTAAATAGATTGAGTGCCTGTATGTGGCAGTCCAAAAAAGTTTTCAAACCAGAGGAGCAGGTAGGTGGCCCTCCAGAAAAATGGAATAGATTGAGTGCCTGTATGTGGCAGTCCAAAAAAGTTTTCAAACCAGAGGAGCAGGTAGGTGGCCCTCCAGAAAAATGAAATAGATTGAGTGCCTGTATGTGGCAGTCCAAAAAAGTTTTCAAACCAGAGGAGCAGGTAGGTGGCCCTCCAGAAAAATGGAATAGATTGAGTGCCTGTATGTGGCAGTCCAAAAAAGTTTTCAAACCAGAGGAGCAGGTAGGTGGCCCTCCAGAAAAATGAAATAGATTGAGTGCCTGTATGTGGCAGTCCAAAAAAGTTTTCAAACCAGAGGAGCAGGTAGGTGGCCCTCCAGAAAAATGAAATAGATTGAGTGCCTGTATGTGGCAGTCCAAAAAAGTTTTCAAACCAGAGGAGCAGGTAGGTGGCCCTCCAGAAAAATGAAATAGATTGAGTGCCTGTATGTGGCAGTCCAAAAAAGTTTTCAAACCAGAGGAGCAGGTAGGTGGCCCTCCAGAAAAATGAAATAGATTGAGTGCCTGTATGTGGCAGTCCAAAAAAGTTTTCAAACCAGAGGAGCAGGTAGGTGGCCCTCCAGAAAAATGGAATAGATTGAGTCCCTGTATGTGGCAGTCCAAAAAAGTTTTCAAACCAGAGGAGCAGGTAGGTGGCCCTCCAGAAAAATGAAATAGATTGAGTGCCTGTATGTGGCAGTCCAAAAAAGTTTTCAAACCAGAGGAGCAGGTAGGTGGCCCTCCAGAAAAATGAAATAGATTGAGTGCCTGTATGTGGCAGTCCAAAAAAGTTTTCAAACCAGAGGAGCAGGTAGGTGGCCCTCCAGAAAAATGGAATAGATTGAGTGCCTGTATGTGGCAGTCCAAAAAAGTTTTCAAACCAGAGGAGCAGGTAGGTGGCCCTCCAGAAAAATTGAATAGATTGAGTGCCTGTATGTGGCACTCCCAAAAATTGTTTAAAACAGAGGACCGGGTCGGTGGCCCTCCAGAAAAATTAAATGCATAAAGTACTATAGCTAGAGCCAGTGGGCCCTGTCAAAAAATAGCCAGTTTCCTCTGCTTTACTGTACAAAGAGGAGGAGAAGGAGGAAAATGAGGAGGAGGAGGAGTGGATAAATTATTCAGGTTGAGCTTCCTTCACCTGGTGGAGATTGGAAATTATGAGAAATCCAGGCTTTATTCATCTTAATAAGCGTCAGCCTGTCAGCACTGTCAGTCGACAGGCGTGTACGCTTATCGGTGATGATGCCACCAGCTGCACTGAAAACCCGCTCGGACAAGACGCTAGCGGCAGGGCAGGCAAGAACCTCCAAGGCGTACAGCGCCAGTTCGTGCCACATGTCCAGCTTTGAAACCCAGTAGTTGTAGGGAGCTGTGTGATCATTTAGGACGATGGTATGGTCAGCTACGTACTCCCTCACCATCTTTCTGTAAAGATCAGCCCTACTCTGCCGAGACTGGGGACAGGTGACAGTGTCTTGCTGGGGTGACATAAAGCTGGCAAAAGCCTTGTAAAGCGTACCCTTGCCAGTGCTGGACAAGCTGCCTGCTCGCCTACTCTCCCTCGCTACTTGTCCCGCAGAACTATGCACTCTGCCGCTAGCGCTGTCAGAAGGGAAATACTGTTTCAGCTTGTGCACCAGGGCCTGCTGGTATTCATGCATTCTCACACTCCTTTCCTCTCCAGGGATGAGAGTGGAAAGATTTTGCTTGTACCGTGGGTCCAGGAGAGTGAACACCCAGTAATCGGTGCTGGAATAAATTCTTTGAACGCGAGGGTCACGGGATAGGCAGCCTAGCATGAAATCTGCCATATGCGCCAGAGTACCAACGCGTAAGAATTCACTCCCCTCACTGGCCTGACTGTCCATTTCCTCCTCCTCCAACTCCTCCAACTCCTCTTCTTCTGCCCATACACGCTGAACAGTGAAGGACTCAACAATGGTCCCCTCTTGTGTCTCGCCAACATTCTCCTCCTCATCCTCCTCCACCTCCACCTCCTCCGATATGCGCTGAGAAACAGACCTAAGGGTGCTTTGGCTATCAACAAGGGAATCTTCTTCCCCCGTCTCTTGTGACGAGCGCAAAGCTTCCGACTTCATGCTGATCAGAGAGTTTTTCAACAGGCCAAGCAGCGGGATGGTGAGGCTGATGATGGCGGCATCGCCACTGACCATCTGTGTTGACTCCTCAAAGTTACTCAGCACCTGACAGATATCAGACATCCACGTCCACTCCTCATTGTAGACTTGAGGAAGCTGACTGACCTGACTACCAGTTCTGGTGGAAGTTGACATCTGGCAGTCTACAATCGCTCGGCGCTGCTGGTAAACTCTGGATAACATGGTCAGTGTTGAATTCCACCTCGTGGGCACGTCGCACAACAGTCGGTGAGCGGGCAGTTGGAGGCGGCGCTGCGCTGCCCTGAGAGTGGCAGCATCTGTGCTGGACTTCCTGAAATGCGCACAGATGCGGCGCACCTTCGTGAGCAAATCAGACAGATTGGGGTATGTCTTGAGGAAACGCTGAACTATCAGATTTAACACATGGGCCAGGCATGGCACATGTGTCAGTCTGCCGAGTTGCAGAGCCGCCACCAGGTTACGGCCGTTGTCACACACAACCATGCCTGGCTTCAGGTTCAGCGGTGCCAGCCACAGATCAGTCTGCGCCGTGATGCCCTGTAATAGTTCTTGGGCGGTGTGCCTTTTATCGCCTAGGCTCAGCAGTTTGAGCACCGCCTGCTGTCGCTTAGCGACGGCACTGCTGCTGTGCCTAGAGCTACCGACTGATGGCGCCATGCCCACGGATGGTAATTCGGAGGAGGAGGAGGTGGAGGAGGGGTGGGAGGAGGAGGAGGCATAGTAGGCCTGAAACACCTGGACCGAGGTAGGCCCCGCAATCCTCGGCGTCGGCAGTAAATGACCAGCCGCAGGGTCAGACTCGGTCCCAGCCTCCACCAAGTTAACCCAATGTGCCGTCAGCGATATATAGTGGCCCTGCCCGGCAGCACTCGTCCACGTGTCCGTGGTCAGGTGGACCTTGTCAGAAACGGCGTTGGTCAGGGCACGGATTATGTTGTCTGACACGTGCTGGTGCAGGGCTGGGACGGCACATCGGGAAAAGTAGTGGCAGCTGGGGACCGAATACCGAGGGGCGGCCGCCGCCATGAGGCTGCGAAAGGCCTCGGTCTCTACTAGCCTATAGGGCAGCATCTCCAGGCTTAGCAATCTGGAGATGTGCACATTAAGGGCTTGGGCGTGCGGGTGGGTTGCACTATATTTGCGTTTCCGCTCCAGCGTCTGGGGTATGGAGAGCTGAACGCTGGTGGATGCTGTGGAGGATCGTGGAGGCGACGCTGGGGTTTTTGTGGCAGGGTCCTGGGCAGGGGGCTGACTATCAGCTGACACAGGGGAAGGAGCAGTGGTGTGCACGGCCGGAGGTGAACGCGCTTGTTGCCACTGAGTGGGGTGTTTAGCATTCATATGCCTGCGCATACTGGTGGTAGTTAAGCTATTAGTGGTGGAACCCCTGCTGATCCTGGTTTGGCAAATGTGGCACACCACAGTCCGTCGGTCATCCGGTGTTTCCTTAAAGAACCTCCAGACTTCTGAAAATCTAGCCCTCGCCGCAGGAGCCCTCGCCACGGGAGCTTCACTAGTTGACACATTTGGCGCTGATGCACCAGCTCTGGCCCTGCCTCTCCGTCTGGCCCCACCACTGCCTCTTCCAACCTGTTCTGGTCGAGGACTCTCCTCCGTCTCAGAAGCACTGTGTTCACCCGGCCTCTCAACCCAGCTTGGGTCTGTCACCTCATCATCCTCCGATCCCTCAGTCTGCTCCCCCCTCGGACTTCCTGCCCTGACAACAACTTCCCCACTGTCTGACAACCGTGTCTCCTCATCGTCGGACACCTCTTTAGACACTTCTTCCAGTACGTCAACAAGGTCATCATCACCCACAGACTGCGACTGGTGGAAAACCTGGGCATCGGAAAATTGCTCATCAGCAACCGGACAAGTGGTTTGTGACTGTGGGAAGGGTCCAGAAAACAGTTCCTCAGAGTATGCCGGTTCAAATGGCAAATTTTGCTGGGAGGGGGCAGACTGGGGGGGAGGAGGCTGAGGTGCAGGAGCTGGAGGAGTGCCGATTTCGGTGACATGGGTGGACTGCGTGGAAGACTGACTGGTGGACAAATTGCTCGAAGCATTGTCGGCAATCCACGACATCACCTGTTCGCACTGTTCTGGCCTCAACAGTGCTCTACCACGAGTCCCAGTAACTTCAGACATGAACCTAGGGAGTGTAGCTCTGCGGCGTTCCCCTGCTCCCTCATAAGCAGGTGGTGTCTCACCCCGCCCAGGACCACGGCCTCTGACCCCTGCAGTAGTTGGACGCCCACGTCCCCGCCCTCGTCCTCTACCCCTAGCCCTCGGGTTAAACATTTTGAAAATGAGAGGTATAACTTTAATTTTTTTTTTAACTTTTTTTTGTGTTTTTTTTTTTTTTTTGTGTTTTTTAGTTTTTAAAACCAAACGATGCTATCCTATTGCTATGGCTATTTTCTAGCCAAGTATGAAAGCACACTGCTATGCCAGATGAGATGACACTGAGTTATGAAAAAAATAAACGTAAAATAAAAAAGGAAATGGCAGACTGTGCCTAATTGAAATCCAACCCCGGGCCCTAATAAATTTTCCCACTTCGGTCTTTGCGATGGATATGTGCGTCACTAAGCACAAAACACAGTGGTCGCAAGTCTCACTCCAAATTGCTCACAATTTGCTAGTAGATGCACTGCAGCAAGTACAGCCACCAGCAGATCAACCAGAAATCAAATATATATAACGCTACTGTAGGCGTAAGTAAGCCGTTTGGATTCTCCTATGGCTATTTTCAAGCCAAGTATTAAAGCACACTACTATGCCAGATGAGATGACGCTGAGTTATGAAAAAAATAAACGTAAAATAAAAAAGGAAATGGCAGACTGTGCTTAATTGAAATCCAACCCCGAGCCCTAATAAATTTTCCCACTTCGGTCTTTGCGATGGATATGTGCGTCACTAAGCGCAAAACACAGTGGTCGCAAGTCTCACTCCAAATTGCTCACAATTTGCTAGTAGATGCACTGCAGCAACTACAGCCACCAGCAGATCAACCAGAAATCAAATATATATAACGCTACTGTAGGCGTAAGTAAGCCGTTTGGATTCTCCTATGGCTATTTTCTAGCCAAGTATTAAAGCACACTACTATGCCAGATGAGATGACGCTGAGTTATGAAAAAAATAAACGTAAAATAAAAAAGGAAATGGCAGACTGTGCCTAATTGAAACCCAACCCCGGGCCCTAATAAATTTTCCCACTTCGGTCTTTGCGATGGATATGTGCGTCACTAAGCGCAAAACACAGTGGTCGCAAGTCTCACTCCAAATTGCTCACAATTTGCTAGTAGATGCACTGCAGCAACTACAGCCACCAGCAGATCAACCAGAAATCAAATATATATAACGCTACTGTAGGCGTAAGTAAGCCGTTTGGATTCTCCTATGGCTATTTTCTAGCCAAGTATTAAAGCACACTACTATGCCAGATGAGATGACGCTGAGTTATGAAAAAAATAAACGTAAAATAAAAAAGGAAATGGCAGACTGTGCCTAATTGAAATCCAACCCCGGGCCCTAATAAATTTTCCCACTTCGGTCTTTGCGATGGATATGTGCGTCACTAAGCGCAAAACACAGTGGTCGCAAGTCTCACTCCAAATTGCTCACAATTTGCTAGTAGATGCACTGCAGCAACTACAGCCACCAGCAGATCAACCAGAAATCAAATATATATAACGCTACTGTAGGCGTAAGTAAGCCATTTGGATTCTCCTATGGCTATTTTCTAGCCAAGTATTAAAGCACACTACTATGCAAGATGAGATGACACTGAGTTATGAAAAAAATAAACGTAAAATAAAAAAGGAAATGGCAGACTGTGCCTAATTGAAATCCAACCCCGGGCCCTAATAAATTTTCCCACTTCGGTCTTTGCGATGGATATGTGCGTCACTAAGCGCAAAACACAGTGGTCGCAAGTCTCACTCCAAATTGCTCACAATTTGCTAGTAGATGCACTGCAGCAACTACAGCCACCAGCAGATCAACCAGAAATCATATATATATAACGCTACTGTAGGCGTAAGTAAGCCGTTTGGATTCTCCTATGGCTATTTTCTAGCCAAGTATTAAAGCACACTACTATGCCAGATGAGATGACGCTGAGTTATGAAAAAAATAAACGTAAAATAAAAAAGGAAATGGCAGACTGTGCCTAATTGAAATCCAACCCCGGGCCCTAATAAATTTTCCCACTTCGGTCTTTGCGATGGATATGTGCGTCACTAAGCGCAAAACACAGTGGTCTCAAGTCTCACTCCAAATTGCTCACAATTTGCTAGTAGATGCACTGCAGCAAGTACAGCCACCAGCAGATCAACCAGAAATCAAATATATATAACGCTACTGTAGGCATAAGTAAGCCGTTTGGATTCTCCTATGGCTATTTTCTAGCCAAGTATTAAAGCACACTACTATGCAAGATGAGATGACACTGAGTTATTAAAAAAATAAACGTAAAATAAAAAGAAACTGGCAGACTGTGCCTAATTGAAATCAAACCCCTAATAAATTTTCCCACTTTGGTGTTTGAGGTGGATATGTGTGTCACTAAGAGCTAAACACAACGGTAGCAAGTCCCCCTGCTAATTCCTCACAATATGGTACTAGCTGCACTACTGGTGCCAGCAAGCCCAGCCACAAGCAAACAAAAAAAAAAAGTATAACGTTATTGTAGCCCTAAGAAGGGCTGTTGGGTTGTTGTAGAATCACTCCTGCCTAACAGTAAGCTAATAGAACACCCTAACGCTTTCCCTGACCAGCAGCAGCTCTCTCCCTAGCGGCATCCAGACAGAGAATGATCCGAGCAGCGCGGGCAGCGGCTAGTCTATCCCAGGGTCACCTGATCTGGCCAGCCAACCACTGCTATCGACGTGTAAGGGTACCACGTCATGCTGGGTGGAGTGCAGAGTCTCCTGGCTTGTGATTGGCTCTGTTTCTGGCCGCCAAAAAGCAAAACGGCGGGAGCTGTCATTTTCTCGAGCGGGCGAAATACTCGTCCGAGCAACGAGCAGTTACGAGTACGCTAATGCTCGATCGAGCATCAAGCTCGGACGAGTATGTTCGCTCATCTCTAGATGTTATTAAAAAAAATGTTCCTGTGTGAAGATAATTTCTCAGAAATGTAGCCATGTTGTACCTTAAAAACGAGATGACTTCCTTGGACCACCTCAAATTGGCAGCAGTGGCCAGACATGCACTATTCAGCAATCATAACTCCCCCAGATTTCACATACAAACACCCTTTGTGTCTTTGTGCAATCACTCCAGCAGAGGTGGCCATATCCAAGGAAGTCAGTCTTGTTTCTAAGGGAGCATATGACTACATTTATAAAAAATTATCTTCGCACAAGTAAATTTTTAAAAAAAACATCTAATTGAAGAAATGTTTATATATGGCAGATTAATGAAATAGAATGTGAATGCCCGGATGAGAATACCCCTTTAAGATAGCTGTCTTAAAAGTCTGGCAAAGCATCATAAGGTAAGAAACCCAGCATTTGACAATGTTTGCAGGTTTCATTGCCTATAAATGATTCACTACTCAGTATTCAAAATAAATATTTTCTTTATTGTAACAAATCCAGGAGTGAAATAAGGCAGCCTTCAGACTAGAGCAAGACAGAAAGCAAACTAACTGCAAAATCATAGTCAGTAGTGCATCTTCTGCCGTACATTACAGACAGAGGATGACACTGAACAGAGATGTTACTGTATGGTAATAACTTTTGAGACCCTGATATGAGAAGGCTTTGCAGAGAAATTGTTGCATTTTCTAAGCGTTTCACATTATATTTATGTTGAATCCCTTAAATGATCATGTATTTTTTATAACTATTAAATGGGGTTTGGCTGGATTCTGGCTATAATATATAACATGTGGACCCATGGTCATACAATTTTGTTTTTGCATTGCTTTGTTTATAATGCACACATACAACATAGCACATTCATGCACATTATGTATACTCTTATTTAAAATGCCATGCCTGCAGCAACATAAATGATGGCATGGTAAACTTTTAACTTTAGCTCTGATTTAATGTTATTCCTAACGTTATTTTAATTTTTTTATTTTGTGGCTGAAAGCAATTATTTTTACTCTCAAGCACATTTTGATCTAAGCAAAGTAATGTATTTATTTTTACCAAATGATGCCCTGAAAAAATATATTTCCATTAATTTTGCACAACACTCAAAACATGTCAACAAGAAACTAATAAAGAGAGAGATAAAAGAGCATGAAAGATAACTTTACTGCACATAGCAATTTTAAGGTAACATTTATGTTTTGAGGTAAAGATTAATTTAACTATTTACATTGGTGGACATTTTGGGTACAGCCAAATTCACTCCTTATAGTCCTTTATGGAGAAACCAGGCTCTGCCAGAGATTTTTAGATTGGAAGGCTTCTCGCCCTGGGAGGAAAAGGGGATCCATACTTTGGAAGATTTATGCACCGATGGGGTGCGCAAAACATTTGAGGACCTTAGTACCACCTATGAGCTCCCCCGCTCCTGGTTCTTTCAATATCTGAAACTGAGACATGCCTATGACACCCAACACAGATTGACGCCAATTACAGTAGGACCCTGTGGCGCTCTGAATAGGGCTTTGTTGTCTGCTTCTACTAAAGGGTTAATTTCCTTCTATTATTAAACAAAAAATTGGAAAATATACCAGTGAAATGCCGGGGAGAGAGATATTGGACCTATTCTAGATGAACAGTGGTCTGACTGCCTGGAGATTATACCAACTCTGTCTCCAAATGAGCCTTACAGAATGTCACATTTACTCATGCTGCATAGAGCTTATAGGTTGCCTCAATTGTTATGTAAAATAGGCGTCCGTGGGGACTCATCCTGCCCCAGGTGTGGGATTGAAGAGGCGGGTATTCTACACATGATCTGGGAGTGCGGGGAATTAGAAGGACTGTAGAAGGAGGTGCTAGAACTCCTGGGTAAGGTGTATTCAGTTGTTATACCAGCAACTCCCCTTGCTTGTTTATTAGGAATCCTTGATATAAATAATGTCTCGTCCTCCAATGTTACAGGGATCCAACGGGCTCTATACCAGGTTAGGAAGCTAATTGCTGCTCAATGGATAAAGCCAAGGCCTCCGGCACTAAGTGAATATATACCGTATATGCTCGAGTATAAGCCGACCCGAGTATAAGCCGAGGCCCCTAATTTTACCACAAAATACTGAGAAAACCTATTGACTTGAGTATAAGCCGAAGGTGGAAAATGCATTGGTCACAGCCTCCCCAGTATATAGCCTGCCAGACCCTGCCCCAGTGTATATAGCCTGCCAGACCCTGCCCCAGTGTATATAGCCTGCCAGACCCTGCCCCAGTGTATATAGCCTGCCAGACCCTTCCCCAGTGTATATAGCCTGCCAGACCCTGCCCCAGTGTATATAGCCTGCCAGACCCTGCCCCAGTGTATATAGCCTGCTGCCGCTGACGAACAGATCGCACAGAAGGTATACAGGGGTCGCCGGAAAGGTGAATTTAGATATATTTATTTTTTTTGACTCGAGTATAAGCCGAGTTTGGGTTTTTCAGCAAATTTTTTGTGCTTAAAAACTAGGCTTATACTCGAGTATATAAGATAGATAGGGTCAACAACGTTATCAGGCTAGAATATGGGACATATTTAAAGAGAAATTCTATAGCCAAATTTGAAAAAATATGCGGGAAATGGATGGATGTACCAGGACTGCCATCACGATCCTTGCTCCAACTCAGAGCGATTCTGCAATACCAACTGTCTTTAGCCACATAAGTGGGAACTTGGAATGAAGTGCCTCTGGGCATATTAGCCCAGTCCTCGGGAGCTGACTCTGGGGTAGGAGGGGGGGGGGGGTTCTTGGTCATTGCGATTCCTTGTAAAACATAGATCCAAATACTGTCAGATTTTTCTAGATACAGTTTTTATTGAAATTAATTAAGGTTGTTTGTAATACAGTGTAATACGGTGACAATTTTCTACATGTAACATACCTTGTCAATAGAGCTGTAATGCATGACCACTTGTTTATTCATGTTTATAAAAATCAAATAAAAATTATCTGATTTAAAAAAAAACTATTTACATTTGTGAATTATATATCAACTTTCTTATGTTGCAGCATTGCAATAGAATAAAAACAGATCTGATGAGGGGTCCAATATATTTTTGTTTCCATGTAAGTTCTAAATAAAAAAAGATTCAAACAAGGGGGGACTGTCTTTGTCTGGAGAAAACAAGTTTTAATCACCAGGGAGCAACACAACTTCTTTACTGTGAGAACTATGAGTCTGTGGAATAGCCTGCCTCAGGAGCTGGTCACAGTAGGGACAGCAGAGAGCTTCAAGAAGGGTTTAGATGCCTTTTTACATCAAATTAACATTGACAGTAATGTAATAATATACAATTGTTTCCCCTGGCTCCCTTCCTCATCCTATCCGTTCCATTCCTTGGTTGAACTTGATGTGTATATTTATTTTTTCAACAAATATTAACTATGCAACTATGTAACCAAGTCTTACCACTGGTTCCCTTACCAGAATCAGTAAAAGGAGGAAAAATGTCTTAGAGAGAGACCGGATGAGGGAAAGCAAAATTGAGTGGTTTGGACCTCAGGCTGGACCAAAGGTTCACTTGCCAACAAGACAATGACCCCAAGACCCAGTCATGATTGGAATAAGGACAACTTTGCTGGAGCAACCTAAAACAGATTGACTAACAATCTTCCCCATTTAAACTGACATATTAGATAGGATTTGCAAAGAAGACAGCTAAAAATCCCCAAATCCTGGCTGCCAAAACAGTTACATAAATCTGATGTTTCCTGTGTATTATGACCCGCTGTAAATATATCCATAATTTTTTTTGCTTCTTTGTTTCTTAGACCATATAGGTCTAATCAATAGATTCTGTATATTCCTCAGATTCTCCAGAATTGTGATGTTGCGTTATTACATTCTAATTTCCAATAACTTTTTTACAGTTTAGCCTAAACAATACATTTTTGTTACAGTGGCATATATCATATTTCGGAGCATATTTATTGTATAATGCCTACATCAAATTATATTATGAAACATACATATCTTTCTTTTTGGATAATATAAATGTGCAGTAATATAATGAATGTTTATTAATTGATATTGTCCTTGGCCTAAAATACATAATAGTGAATTATTATTATTTTATGCCTAATTGTGAATCATTTATTATTTATTTCGTGAATAGTCCATATTATTAATAACCTTCTTTCTCCTAAAAACTTAGTGAATAATCCATATTAATACTAACCTTCTCTCTTCTGAATGTACAATGTTGAATATTAATATAGTGTATATATCCTGTATTACAATTCTCCTTATTCCTATTTATCCTTCAAAAAACATTTCAATTCAAAGTCTATGGGGCTCATTTACTAAGGGTCCGAACGTCGCACTTTCGTCTGGATTCCCGAATATTTCCGTTTTTTGCCGAATTGCCTGGGTTTTTGGCGCATGCGATCGGATTGTGGCGCATTAGCGTCGGCATGCACGCAACAGAAATCGGGGGGGGGGGGGGGCGGCATGGCCATCTGACAACCCTTCGGATTCGGAAAAACCGCTGAATTTTAAAAACAAATTGTATCGCAAGATCAAGCACTCACATGCACCAGGAAGAAGAAGGTGAACTCTGGCGGACCTCACATCTATTGGTTTAAAGTTATTTCTACTCTTAATTTTTGTCCCATCTAAGAATAATTCCAGATCCAGAAAACAAATTTTTTCATCTCCCTTCTCATAGGTAAATTTTAAGGGAGACGAATTTTTTGATTGGTGGAGAGTAGAACTAGAAGATTATAGGTTAGAACCCACGTGGGTTTGAAAATGAGGGAATTTTAAATGTTAAAGATTATTTGTAGATATGTTCTTAAGTAGAGATGAGCGAGCACTAAAATGCCTGATGCATTTTTCAAGGGGACCAAGGGTCTGCACAGGGAAGCTTGGCCAAACACCTGGAAACCTCAGAAAATGATGGAAACACCACGGAAATGGACAGGAAGCAGCAGGGGCAGCATGAATGGATGCCTTTGAGGCTGCTTAATCGCACCATTATGCCAAAATTATGGGCAACAGCATGGCGATGACAGAGTGACCGAATGAGGCTAGATAGCATCTATTGGATGTTTATCCAATAATTGACCCTGACACTATAGAAGACAGCATGTAGAGGTAGCGGCAGCAGCGGCAGGTTAGAGAGTGGCATGGCAACATACCCCAAATGGACTCAGGCTTCAAACCAATTTAAAAAATTCCTTTTGGTGAGGATAACGTATAGCACTGTATGTATCAGTAATTTGCCTGGTTAAGGCACCAGAGAGGAACCAAAGGAGGTGAGCAGGAAGCGCTGAAATGATTTCCTATGTGAACAAAAGGTTGACAGTATATTTAGTCGATAACACAGCATGGTGGCGACATAGTGACCTAGTTCCATAACGTATCTGGTGAAACACCCGAAAAATTAGCCTGACAGCTCGTTTGATAAGGGGGCGACATGTGGAGGCAGCCATGGAGACGACTTCCATGATTAAGAGCGACAGTATGGGGCATCCATATTGCGCTGCTTTGATTGCATCTTCAGGTCTCCAGCATGGAGGCGACAAATGGGCCGAGTTCCATTATGTATCTGGTGAAACACCTGAAAATTCTGCCTGACACAGCTCGTTTGATAAGGTGATGATGTGCTGTATTTCCTCTCGCGCTCCAGCGTCTGGGGTATAGACAGTTGAAAGTTGCGCATGGAGACATTGGTGGACGCTGTGGAGGATCGTGGAGGTGAAATGGACAGGAAACAGCAGGGGCAGTATGCATGGATGCCTCTGAGGCTGCCTAATCTTGGGATGGAGCTGGCGGTCCGCTGAAAGGCGAGCTTTCGCCTGTCCAAGCCCCTGCCTCTCGGCTCCTCCACACCCAAAATGGGCCTGGGGGCCAGAAGCGGTTACTTTGAAAAAATTATCATTTTCAAAGCAGGTGGGGTCGTTTGAATATTTCATCTAGGAATAATGGAATAGCATAGCGGTTCTATTTTCAATTGCTTTTTCGGAAATGGTTTCATGATTAAGAGCAACAGTATGGGGCATCCACATTGCGCTGCTATGATTGCAACTTCAGGTCTCCAGCATGAAGGTGACAAATGGGCCGAGTTCCATTATGTATCTGGTGAAACACCTGAAAATTCTGCCTGACACAGCTCGTTTGATAAGGGGATGATGTGCTGTATTTCCTCTCGCGCTCCAGCGTCTGGGGTATAGACAGTTGAAAGTTGCGCATAGAGACATTGGTGGACACTGTGGAGGATCGTGGAGGCGAAATGGACAGGAAACAGCAGGGGCAGTATGCATGGATGCCTCTGAGGCTGCCTAATCTTGGGATGGAGCTGGCGGTCCGCTGAAAGGCGAGCTTTCGCCTGTCCAAGCCCCTGCCTCTCGGCTCCTCCACACCCAAAATGGGCCGGGGGGCCAGAAGCGGTTACTTTGAAAAAATTATCATTTTCAAAGCAGGTGGGGTCGTTTGAATATTTCATCTAGGAATAATGGAATAGCATAGCGGTTCTATTTTCAATTGCTTTTTCGGAAATGGTTCCATGATTAAGAGCAACAGTATGGGGCATCCACATTGCGCTGCTATGATTGCAACTTCAGGTCTCCAGCATGAAGGTGACAAATGGGCCGAGTTCCATTATGTATCTGGTGAAACACCTGAAAATTCTGCCTGACACAGCTCGTTTGATAAGGGGATGATGTGCTGTATTTCCTCTCGCGCTCCAGCGTCTGGGGTATAGACAGTTGAAAGTTGCGCATGGAGACATTGGTGGACACTGTGGAGGATCGTGGAGGCGAAATGGACAGGAAACAGCAGGGGCAGTATGCATGGATGCCTCTGAGGCTGCCTAATCTTGGGATGGAGCTGGCGGTCCGCTGAAAGGCGAGCTTTCGCCTGTCCAAGCCCCTGCCTCTCAGCTCCTCCCCACCCAAAATGGGCCTGGGGCCAGAAGCGTTTACTTTGAAAAAATTATAATTTTCAAAGCAGGCGGGGGCTACAAACAGCACTTCTAAGAACCTTTTGTATAAGATCAAGTGTAGTACTGTTCTTATAAGTAATTGGCTTGGTTATGGCGAGTGAGGGGAATGTAAACAGATGCGCAAGAAGCGCTGAAATAATATCGGTAAATGATAAAAGTTTGCCAGTATATTTTGTGGATAACACAGCAGGGTGGCAACAAAGTTAACAAGTTTGATGTGGAAGCCATGAAAACAACCCAAAATTCTGCCTGACACAGCTTGTTTGCTAAGGGGAGGCTGTATGGAGGCAGCTATATGGACGACTTTGGGAGGCAGCTATGGAGATGATGTGTGGAGGTAGCAATGGAGACAACGTGTTGAGGTAGCTATAGAGACGACATGTGGAGGCTGCTATGGAGACAATTAAATTTGGATAGTGCCTGTATGTGGCAGTCCAAAAAAGTTTTCAAACCAGAGGACCGGGTGGGTGGCCCTCCAGAAAAATTAAATACATAGAGTACTATAGCTAGAGCCAGTTAGCCCTGGCAAAAAATAGCCTTCCTCTGCTTTAGTGTACAAAGAGGAGAAGAAGGAGGAAAATGAGGAGGAGGAGTGCATACATTATTCAGGTTTAGCTTTCACCTGGTGGAGAATGGAAATGCTGAGAAATCCAGGCTTTATTCATCTTGATTAGTCAGCCTGTCAGCGCTGTCAGTCGACAGGCGTGTACGCTTATCGGTGATGATGCCACCAGTTGCACTGAAAACCCGCTCAGACAACATGCTAGTGGCAGGGCAGGCAAGAACCTCGCCAGTTCCTGCCACATGTCGAGCTTTGAAACCCAGTAGTTGTAGGGAGCTGTGTGATCATTTAGGATGATGGTATGGTCAGCTACATACTCCCTCACCATCTTTCTGTAAAGATCAGCCCTACTCTGCCAAGACTGGGGACAGGTGACAGTGTCTTGCTGGGGTGACATAAAACTGGCAAAGGCCTTGTAAAGCGTACCCCTGCCAGTGCTGGACAAGCTGCCTGCTCGCCTACTCTCCCTCGCTACTTGTCCCGCAGAAGTACGCCCTTTGCCGCTAGCACTTTCAGAAGGGAAATACTGTTTCAGCTTGTGCACCAGGGCCTGCTGGTATTCATGGACCTTGTATTCTGACAAGGTCAGGTGGACCTTGTCAGAAAAGGCGTTGGTCAG
Source organism: Engystomops pustulosus (assembly GCF_040894005.1). NCBI lineage: Eukaryota > Metazoa > Chordata > Amphibia > Anura > Leptodactylidae > Engystomops > Engystomops pustulosus. The sequence continues at coordinate 153,358,873 of NC_092415.1, forward strand.
GGCACGGATGATGTTGTCTGACACGTGCTGGTGCAGGGCTGGGATGGCACATCTGGAAAAGTAGTGGCGGCAGGGAACCGAATATTGAGGGGCGGCCTCCGCCATGAGGTTGCGAAAGGCCTCGGTCTCTACCAGCCTATAGGGCAGCATCTCCAGGCTAAGTGGGTGAGTTGCACTGTATTTCCTCTTGCCCTCCAGCGTCTGGGGTATAGAGAGCTGGACGCTGCGCATGGAGAAATTGGTGGATGCTGTGGAGGATTGTGGAGGTGAAGGTGTGGTTTTCGCACAAGAGGTGTTTGGGCCGAGGTTCTGGGCAGAGGGCTGACTAGCAGAGGCAGCAGATGACACAGGGGAAGGAGCAGTGTCATCCCGGCCGGAGGTGAACGGGCTTGGTTCCATTGAGTGGGGTGTTTAGCATTCATATGCCTGTGCATACTGGTGGTGGTTAAGCTGGTAGTGGTGGAACCCCTGCTGATCCTGGTGTGGCACAGGTTGCACACCACAGTCCGTCGGTCATGTGGTGTTTCTTTAAAGAACCTCCAGACTTCTGAAAATCTAGCCCTCGCCACGGGAGCCTCACTACGTGAAACATGTGGCGCTGATGCACCGGCTCTGGCCCTGCCTCTCCGTCTGGCCCCATCACTGCCTCTTCCAACCTGTTCTTGTCGAGGACTCGCCTCCGTCTCAGAAGCACTGTGTTCACCCGGCCTATCAACCCAGCTTGGGTCTGTCACCTCATCATCCTCCGATCTCTCAGTCTGCTCCCCCTCGGACTTCCTGCCCTGACAACAACTTCACCACTGTCTGACAACCGTGTCTCCTCATCGTCTGACACCTCTTTACACACTTCTTCCACTACGTCAACAATGTCATCATCACCCACAGACTGTGACCGGTGGAAAACCTGGGCATCAGGAAAGAGCTCAGCAGCGTCCGGACAAGTGGTTTGTGACTCTGGGAAGGGTCCAGAAACCAGTTCCTCAGAGTATGCCGGTTCAAATGCCATATTTTCCTGGGAGGGGGCAGACTGGGGGGAAAGAGGCTGAGGTGGAGGAGCTGGAGGAGTGCTGATTTCGGTGACATGGGTGGACTGCGTAGAAGACTGACTGGTAGACAAATGGCTAGAAGCATTGTCCGCAATCCACGACATCACCTGTTCGCACTGTTCTGGCCTCAACAGTGCTCTACCAGTAACTTGAGACAGGAACCTAGGGAGTGTAGCTCTGCAGCGTTCCCATGCTCCCTCATCAGCAGGTGGTGTCTCACCCCGCCCAGGACCATGGCCGCTGACCCCTGCAGTAGTTGGATGCCCACGCCCTCGTCCTCTACCCCTAGCCCTCGGGTTCAACATTTTCAATATTAAAGTGTAAACTGTAAATTTTTTGTGTGTTTTTTTTGTTTTTTTTTGTGTTTTTTGGTGTGTTTTTTTTGTGTTTTTTTTTAAACAAAACAATCAGAAGAAATCACACAGCAACCACAGAAGATGATGATGATTGTTATGACTAGTTTCTAACCTACACTGACAGCACACAACTGGATATTGTGGTGTGCCTGTCACTTTAAGTTTTGAAAAAAAAAAAATCGTCAGACTGTGCCTAATTCAATCAAACCCCTAATAAATTGTCCCACTTAAGTGTTTGAGATGGATATGTGTGTCACCAAGAGCTAAATAGAACGTTCGCAAGTCTCCCTGCAAATTCGTCACAATATGGCACTAGCTGCACTACTAGTGCCAGCAAGGCCAGCCACAAGCAAATAAAAAAAAAATAAAATATATAACGCTATTGTAGCCCTAAGAAGGCCTGTTGGATTCTTGTATGGCTAGTTTCTAACCTACACTGACAGCACACAACTGGATTTTGTGCTGTGCCTGTGATGATGACTTTTAGTTTTGAAAAAAAAAGAAAAGTAAAAAAAAAAATCGTCAGACTGTGCCTAATTCAATCAAACCCTTAATAAATTGTCCCACTTAGGTGTTTGAGATGGATATGTGTGTCACTAAGAGCTCTATAGAACGTTCCCAAGTCTCCCTGCAAATTCGTCACAATATGGTACTAGCTGCACTACTAGTGCCAGCAGCCCAGCCAAAAGCAAAGAAAAAAAAATATTCTAGCTCTAACAAGGGCTGTTGGGTTGTTGTATACTCACTCCTGCCTAACAATAAGCTAATATAACACCCTAACGCTATCCCTGCAGCAGCAGCAGCTCTCTCCCTAACGGCATCCAGACAGAGAATGATGCGAGCAGCGCGGGCAGGGGCTAGTCTATTCCAGGGTCACCTGATCAGGCCAGCCAACCACTGCTATCGACGTGTAAGTGTACCACGTCATGCTGGGTGGAGTGCAGAGTGTTCTGGCTTGTGATTGGCTCTGTTTCTGGCTGCCAAATATCAAAACGGCGGGAGATGCCATTTTCTCGAGCTGGCGAAATATTCGTCCGAGCAACGAGCAGTTTCGATTACGCTAATGCTCGAACGAATGTGTTCGCTCATCTTTATTCTTAATTCTTACGTTATGTTTATGTAATTGTGTTTTTTATGAAATATGAATGTGTTAAAGATATGTATAAATTGTAAGGGAGGACTGACATCAGTCATGCCCTGGAAGAAGCTGAAACCCAGGGTCGGGCAATGTCTGGTGTCCTCGTGGATTGATTATATGCACATTTTTAACTGATTTTATGTGAGTAGAACCAAGAACAAAACGTTTTTACTTGTTGAAAACATCTACGCTATATCCATACTTATTTCCTCTGAATAGCAAAGCTGAATTACGGAGGATATTTGTGGAAAAAGAACTGCAGCGGTTTCGTGTCTGAACAGTGACTTATTGGAAATATCTTCATGGACTGAAGGAAGACGCATATGCACATCCATTGGAATAGAAGATTACAATAACTGTGAGCTCCGGCCAGATCAAGAAAACTTTTTAAAATTTGCATGTTGGATGTTTGGTGGATCCATCCGGGACCGGTTTTATTTGCAGCTCTTAATTTGTGTTTGGAAGGTGCAAAATCTTTACTTTTTATCACTGACTATAATGGTTTTAAGGGTAGCAATTAGAAGTATCTCATAGGAAAAAGTGCTGGCTGAATTAAAGAAATTCACTATCCCTATCTGTTTGATGTTCCTAAACAGAAGCAGAAAATGTTTGTGAGGAAACATAAGATTTTTAACTCGTCCCCAACTGATCACAGACTTTAGACATCATTGGATGAGTCCTTTAACCCGTTAACGCTTAGTGTCCGATATATCGGACGCTGAGCCGATGCCGATTCAGCTCAAGATCTGAGCCGAACCGGCATTGGGAAACACGGGGGGCCGGCTGTAACATATAGCCGGCACCCCAGTGGGCTCCGATCGTGGGTGCTCATCCCGTGGCATTTAACATGCCTTTGAGGTGTCTCAAGGAAAGAAACAGGATACAACTTAAAAAAAAAAATATAGGAATAGAGGGATTATATACCAATTTCCAGGACACTTGGAGAAACATTGCTTCATCCAAAATTCTGAAAAGAAATTAGATTCACTGCCAGAAAAATGGCAAATTTGTATCACATCTACAAATTGACCTATAGATTTACTGATCTGTAATTATGTCACATAATGACTGGAAACATTGTTACCTCTCATACACACAATAGAATACTAATTTCAGTAGAATTTATGACAAGGTGAGTTGTGCTTTTATGTTATTATATGTTTGTTCATATTTTAGCACAGCCATCAATTTATTTATATATTTTTGCCTTAGTTATAAGGCTTTTCCAATATTGATTTGCCCCTAAGACTTCAGGCGTGTTACATCGGAGCCCAGTGAATTGGGAATTAGTCTTTGTGTGTTTTATATCATATTTAAAACATTTAACAGCTAATTTCCCAATCTCTCTGAAATTATACTGTTTTATCCTGGAAGAAAGTACTTTCATTAGTTGGTTATGTATAATTCAAAGCTTAGGATCACCAATCTACTTACTATTCCATTTTGACCTTCAAAGTTAAAATATTTAACTACACATATGAGAGGCTTATTTGAAGAGCCGTGTGTGCGCAGATAGGTAAAGGAGGCCAGTCACATCTGTGCGCTCATTTCTTTTAGTTGACACAATATATTTTATTAGTTGTTAGTGGCCTTTTGCCGATGTGCCTTGTTTGCATTAAATATGCATCACAGCAGCTGACTGTACAATGTTCTCTCTCACAGAATTAGAAATAGAAAACTGCATTTCTTGGATGAAGAATATTAGCTGGAATCATTTGTTTGATATAACATTTGCTCTTCATATGCAGTATATTAATTGTGTTTGGCTGGAACTTTGATAGAATATAGCAAGAACAAACTTATCCTACTTCTTATTGCTATTGGAGACATTTTTATTTATTATTTTATGGATGCATAGGAAATCGTGTTAGTTTTAGGTAAGCTGTGAACATTGCATTGCCGCATATTAACATTTAATATTGGAATTGAAAATCTTTTATTACTTGGAAAGAGAAATCAGACCGAAACATTTTGTACTAGGAAGAAAATAAAAAATGTCAGGTCAGCAATTCTTCCATGATTTGTGATTCAAAGAATGTTAGAAAATGATTGTGATTTCTTCTTCTTATTTTATACTTATTAAATTTGGTGATTTGACTGTAAATTGAAGGGGGTGTTCTAAAAGTAAACGTCACAGTTGAGACAAGTAGCATGTTGTCATGTAGCATGTGATGGTACTGCCTGCCTTCCCTTCTGTGTCTCACTGCACGCCCCTGCAACAAGTAACATCCACATGTGGGGTATCTCCATACTCAGGAGATATTGCATAAGAATTTTAACACCAGGGTTCCCTTTTTATCTTTTATGAATGTGTAAATTTTAGGGCATATTACCAACAAAATCAGACCATTCTAAATTTCAACTACATTTTGATTTACTTACTATGAAGATCTCAAAGGGTTAACAAACTTCCTAAAAGCTGTTTCTGATAGTTTGAGTGGTACAGGTTTGAAAATGGATTGATATATAGGAGGTTTCTAATATTATTTATTTCAAATTTAATTATAAACAATAATGATTCCCAAAAAAATTAACTCTGAAATCTCCGATGTTCGATTTCTAAGCCGCATGACATCAAAATAAATTATGCAGGCATTTCAAAAACTATGAAAATGTAAATCAGACATGTGGGAAATGTTATTTAGCAACTTTAATTTTGAATTTTGAAAATGGCAAATATTTCTAAAAATTCATTTTTTATTTTTTAAATAAATAAATGCAAAACGTAGTGGCTAAAATTTACCACTAAAATGAAGTACAACATGTGATGAAAAAACAATCTCAAAATAGCTGTAATAAGTAAAAGTGTTCAAAAGTGTTTTCAATATCTTCCTCCAGATCTCTATCAAGAGGTTCCAGATAAAAAAAAATATGGCACATTTGTCACAGGGGTATTCACCCTGGAACTCCTGCTCCAGTAGTGCATACATATTGCAGAGTGTTCATGGAGTTTAAACAAGAGAAGTAAAAAAAAGGGTTCACAGAACTGTAAGTAATCTACATTTTATATCTCTTGATTTATACACTCTTCACAGTTTTGTAACTAGTATATGGCTAGCAAAATTGGTGGTACGTTCCAGTGCACACTCTGCAATATGTATGCACTGCTGGAGCAGGAGCTCCAGGGTGAATACCCCTGTGACAAATGTGCCATATTTTTTTTATCTGGAACCTCTTGTTAGAGATCTGGAGGAAGATATTGCACATCTGCATGCAATTGACAATCTTGAGAGGAGTATTCTGCTCACTGAGCATGCATTAAGTGGGATAGAAGTGGAAGGTGGAGAAGAAAGCCAGGAGGACAGGGCAGGTAGCTGGGTTACTGTAGATAGAGGTGTAGTAAGGGGTCCAAGAAAAGGAATGCAGTTGTTTACAGCGTTATTTGAGGCTTCTTTCAGTTCTTCTGAAGAAGTTGTCACAGTTGGACACTGGCATCTTACTGTTTCACCCCGTATGAGGCTCCCGCTGTTGCCCATTCCGCATCACCGATTGCAGGGTGCTAATGATAACAGATGGAAGCCAGGGGTCTGCTTGTCGCATATGTCTATCGGTCTGTGCCACAGCCTAATAGAAAGGCTGTCAGTTTTTGACAGTATAATACACTGCAATGCATAAGTAGTTCAGTGTATTAAATAGCCAATTAAAGCTAACCTATCACCTCCAAACTACTAAACACAATCAGTACAGCAGACTGTTAAGGGTTCTCTTTCTTCTTTCAAGTATCCAGTCAAGGAGACAGGAGAGCTCTTGCTCACAGCTACTCTGACCTATAACCCGACCTCTCTGCTTTGCCCCTTGCTCCATGGCACTGCACTGTAGTTTCACACTCTATTGCATGTGTGCTCAGTTCAGGTGTACCACACATCCATCAGTAATGGATCAGCATCCAAGAGCTCTCTTGTGCCCAGACAATTAAGAGTTGATTTTACACCACAGCATTAACGTACATGAACAGTAATAAAAACATTAAAACACCTTAAAGGAAATCTACCTTTTGATTTCATGCATTATGAACCAAACATACCTTGATAATACTGTGACTACGCTGATGCAGAAGCATATCTTGTTTAATCCCTGAGCTGAGTAGTTTTGCTGAAAAAACAAATATAACATTCAGGATCTTGGGAAAGCTGGATTGCCTTACATGGAGCTTCCTGAACTGTCCGACAGGACTAATCAACCTGAGCTTGATCACTCATACACAGCAGCTGGGCGATGATGCAGCGATTGATTACTTCAGCCTGTCAGGCACAACACAGTGATTACATTATTCTCTGGAGCAGTGCATAACTAATGTGAGAGGAAAAGCACAGAGCCCCAGCACAGAGGTGAGAAAGCTGCATTATCATAATTTTATCATTTATAATAATTTTATAATTAATTTTTCAGCAAAACCACTCAGCTCAGGGATTAAGCAGTGTAGCTACAGTAGTCTCAAGGTATGCTTAGTTCATAATCCATGAAATCAAACGGTAGATTTCCTTCAACAGTCTGCTATAAGGTACTGTTTGTCTTTTATTTGATAGATTGGAGGTGACATGTCCCTTTAACCCCTTAAGGACTTAGGGTTTTTTCGCTCATTTCTCGCTCTCCACCTTCAAAAATCCATAGCTTTTTAATTTTTCGGTGTACAGAGCTGTGTGAGGGCTTATTTTGTGTGTAACAAATTTTACTTTCCCATGATGTCATTTATTATTCCCTGCCGTGTACTGGGAAGCAGGAAAAAATCCAAATGTGGAAAAATTGAAAAAAAAACGCATGTGCTTCACATTTTTGTGAGCTCAGTTTTTATGACTTTTACTCTTCGCTACAAATAACACCTCTACTTTATTCTTTTGTTCAGTATGATTGCGGTGATACCAAATTTATACAGGTTTTATTGCGTTTTAACCCCTTCCCGACATTTGACGTAATAGTACTGCATCGCGGGAGGTGCGTTCCCGCAAAATGCAGTATTATTACGTCATGCTTCTGGCACCGGCTCCTGAACGGAGCCGACGCCAGAAGCTGCAGGTGTCAGCTATATATTATAGCCGACACCTGCCTCTAACACCCGCGATCGGAGATTTCTCTGATCGCGGGTGTTAACCCCTAACACGCTGCGGTCGCGCTGACCGTGGCGTGTTAGGGGGAATTTAAAGTGAATTGGACCCCCCGCGGCGCTTACCGGGGGGGCCCGCTGTTCCGATCGCAGCCCCGGGACTGCCGGTGCCAGGGGCTATGCGATCTCATTCCTGTAGCCAGGTCCGTGCCTTCTGACAGGACCCGGCTGTAACACACTGAGCATGCGCAGCATGCTCAGTGTGTTACATTACACAGTGTAATACATCTGTATTACACTGTGTAATGTGAAGAATAGCTTGAACAAGTGATCAGTGGATCGCTTCTTCAAGCTTACCTGTAAAAGTAAATTAAAAAAGTTAAAAACATTGAATAAACACATTTTTGAATAAAAATAATTAATTAAATAAAGTTAGAGTCCCCTAAACACAAATATTCCCTATACACATGCAATAAAGTGAAAAAAACACAAAATCGCCAAAAAACCCCACATATTTGGTATCGCCGCGTCCGTAACAATCCGTACAATAACTCAGAAACATTATTGGACCCGCTCGGTGAACGCCGTAAAAACAAAACCCGAAAAACACGTCAAAAATGTACATTTTTCATAAAATCTCTACACAAAAATGTTCTAAAAAGTGATCAAAAAAAGTTGTGCACAAAAATGGTACCACTGAAAAGAACAACTCAACACGTAAAAAATAAGCCCTAAACTAGCTCTGTCAACCAAAAAATATTAAAGTTACGTCTCCGAAAAGATGACGATGCAAAAACAAATGAGATTTCCTCTATATTAGTTTTTATCCAGTAAAATTGTAAAAATAAATGAAAAACTATATAAATGAGGTATCACCGTAATCGTAGTGACCTATAGAATGAAGATAATATAATGTTTTTAGTGTACGGTGTACGACCCCCAAAAAATACGAAAAGAAAGTAAACCAAAATTGACAATTTTCTTTTCACCCATACATTCAAGAGTTAATAAAATCTCATCAATAAGCTAATGACCCACTAAAATGAAGTATTTGTAAAGTGCATCTCATGTCGCAAAAAATAAGCCCTTATATGTCCAAATTGCCAAAAAAATAAAGATTGTATAGCCAATTAAAATTGACAATGCATAATCTGCTCTGAATGGCGCAGCTCCCATCGATGCCCTGGCGTGTGCCCATACAGCAGGTTACCACCACATATGGGGTATTGTTATACACGGGAGAGATTGGGTATCAAATTTTGTGGACCGTTTTGGTATTTTATCCACTGAGAATTTGTACATTTTTTGAAAAACATATTAATTTAGCCAAAAAAATTTTACTTTCAAAATTGCATCCAATTTTGTTTTAACCCCTGTAAAACAATTAAAGGGTTAACAAACTTCATAAAAGTTGTTTCACGTACGTTGAGGGGCTTAGTTTCTATAATGGGGTAATTTATGGGGTTTACTTTTATTTAGGTCTCTCAAAGTGATTTGAGACCTGAGCAGGTCCCTCAATAGCAGGATTTTGCGTTTTTTATGAAAATGTGAAAAATCGCACCTAATGTTCAAAGGCCCATAACATCCTACAAAAATAAGAGTATGCATAAAAAACCATGTCCACATAAATTAGACATTTAGTGAATGTTAGTTATTACGTTTTTTTGCGGTTATGACCATGTATGGAAAAAGTAGAACATTTTGAAGTTCAAAAATCAAAAATTTTTCCAAATTTTCACCAAATATCTGATTTTCTCATAAATAAATGCAAAACATACCACCAAAATTTTTCAAATAACCTGAAGTACGATGTGTCACGAGAAAACAATTTTAAAATCACTTGGATATGTTAAAGCGTTCCGAAGTTATAACCACTTATAGATTTGAAAAAATGGGCCGTGTCAGGAAGGTGAAAAGTGGCTTCAGCGTTAAGGGGTTAATACATTTTCAAAAAAAAGGAAAAATTCTTTTGCCATCTTCTGACACTAATAACTTTTTCATACTTCGGTGTACGGAGCTGGGGGAGGTGTAATGTTTTCATTGCTACCATTTTGAGGACTTTGTGACATTTTTATCACTTTTCATTACATTTTTTATGTCATGTAAAAAGGTGTAAAAGTCGCATTTTGGACATTTGGGCGCCATTTACTGTCTTGGAGGTCACCGCCGTCAATAACTGTTTTTATATTTTGATAGTTTGGGCATTTTGGGATGCAGCGATACCTAATGTGTTTGTGATTTTTACTGTTTATTATATTTTATATTAGTTCTAGGGAAAGGGGGTTGATTTGAACTTATAATATTTTATTAATTTTTTACATTTTTTAAACTTTTTTTTTCTTTTTTTTTTCTTCACTATTTCTTAGACCCTCTAGGGTACATTAACCCTAGATAGTCAGATCGTTCCTACCATATACTGCAATACAACTGTATATGGCATTTCTGCACAGTATACGTTACTATGAGCCACTAGCTCATTGTAGCGAACATGCAGAAGCCATTCAGCCTCGGGTCACATGAAAACCCAAGGCTGTCATGGCAACTGATTGCCGCCCCAGTTCTGCCGGCGACTTTGCCGGCGGCAAAGAAGAGGTTAACACCCGCAATCGGTGCAAGCAATATACAGCAAGCCCAAAGCCCGTGAGCCCTCTTCATACACCCTTCATAGCTCTGTGGCGGATATATCCGTCGCAGAGCGTGAAGGGGGTTAAGTGATTGCTTCTGAGCTCCCCTTTGTAGGTAAAAGTGACTGCAAAGTGTTAAAGCAATTTTTTAAAGTCTTAGAAAAAAATGGCAACATTCAAATAAAAAAGCTCACCCTGTACCGGGGTAAAAGAAAAAAAAGTAAAAACTATGACCAAATTAAGATTTTTTTTATCATCTATCACACAATAGATGATGTTAAAAGTGATGATAAAGCTTTATGAACTTCAAGGTTGTACAAATGAAAGTACACAAATAAAAGCACTCGCACACAAGCACTCATAGAAGGCAATGATGCAAAGAGATTTTTTTTCGCAAAATGTTTTCATTGTGCAAATGTAGTACATTTTCTATAAATGAAATATTATTGTAATACAAAAAAGGTTTCTATGCTATAACACAGAAAAAGCAGAAAGAAATAATTGCAAAAAAACCCCAATGCTAATGGTCTGATGTTTGTAGACTGAAGACTAATTACTTATTATAATAAAAGACAGAAATAATGTATCTTGTCTGAAAGGATATGTTGCATTGTGAGAGATGGGGTGCACTTTAAGACTTTGGCTTATAGCAAGTAACACAAAACAAGGTTAATTGATGTGATCTGATGAAGTTACTATGAATTTTACCAGATCATTCTTCATTATGTTATTATCTTACTTGAAACCAGACTATAGTTTCTGATAATTTATGATATTTTATGTTCAGTGACTGACCTGTAACTGAGTGTTCAGTCAGGTAGAAAAAGACTAAAATGTCTGATGTACACATCTGTGTGAAATGAGATCACTAGGCCAGTAGGGAAAATATATTATTATAATGACACATAAAAAGTGAGAGTTTTTACAGCAAAGGTACATAGGAGTTAGAAGAAAATGCATCTGTTATTCTGTAAATCTATCACTTGTGAAATCAGTCTACCAGGCTTCATGTAAACTCAAGAACAGATGGAAGCCATTTCCTGTAAAAATTCTTTTTTTTTTGTTTTAAAATAATATCCAGATCTTTCTGTCTTAAGAGAAGAAGGTGTTAACGCCATTCAATTGTTTATGTCAACTAATTCCCTTCATTGTGGAATAGTTCTTTTTTTATGATTTTGTAATAGGCAGATATAACCTGGTTTAAACCAAATAATCACCTATAAAAATATTAAAGGAAGCCCAATAGGTCCCATATATCTCCCGAGCCGGCGGTCCCTAACCTTTTTTTGACCAGGGATCGGCTCTGAGCACTAAGTGGGGATGTGCATCACTGTTTCAGAGCCAGAAATGTACGTTTGCACGCCACTCCATAACTATCTGCGTGCCAAGCTTATATTGTTCCATTTCTCTAAGCAGCGCACCACACTTATATTGCTGCATGGACCCCCTGCTTCTAACGTTCCCTTTTCTGCAGCTGCCCCCCACCAAACCTTTCTTTTTGATGTCTCAGCTGATATCTGTAAAAAAAAATACTCACCTTCCCCGTTTCCCAGCGTCTTCTCTTCCTTCATTTCTCTTCTGTGTTAATGCACTGCTTCAGCAGATGTCATGTGTAACATCATCACACCTGCCTGCAATAGAGCAGTCAATTGACACAGAAGAGAAGTGAAGGAAGAGAGGACTGCTGTGAGGGATCGGTGTGTAGTTTTGTCTTTTTATTCACCTCCAGGGAACAACTGCTCCACAGCCGGTCTTGAACCATTGTCCCTGTGGATTGGGGACCGCAGTCCTAAGCCATTAGAAATACTTTATTAAGGGCCTGTAATCAGAAAAACAAACATTCCTTTGTGGTCAAATTAAAGAAGCAATGATAATATACTTTTAAATGTGTATTGTGTCTGAACTTTGGAGTTTGGAAATTGGAGTTTTTATGCTCTATTACTTTTGTTAATTACTACTTTTCCTTTTTTAATTACTATTTTCCCTCCATTCTTCCTTCCCCTTTTTCTCAACCTATTTTTTCTTATATTTTTTTTCTAAATTCTACACTTTTAATCAGTTTTACAATTGACTTAAAATGTTCATTGATTTCAACTAACTTTTAACCCCTCCAGGACTCAGCCATTTTTCTTTTTTGCGTTTCTGTTTTTTACTCCCCTCATTCCAAAAGCAATAACATTTTAATTTTCTGTTAACAGTAGGCGTATAGATGTATATGTGCTTGTTATCTGCTGGACAAATTGTAGTTTTAAGTGGTGCCATATAATATTCCATGCATTGTACTGGAAAGCTGAAAAAATTTCCAGCTTCGGTGAAATTGACAAAAAAACCCACATCTGCAGCATTTTCTTGTGGGCTCTGTTTTTACGTCTTTCATTCTGCAGTCCGAAGGGCACTTCCCCTTTATTCTTTGGATTGGTATGATCACAGGGATTTTTTATCTTTTGGTAGATTTTAAAAAATTGAAATCTTTTGGACAAAAAAAAAAAAAATTTGTTGTTTTTTCCAGATTCTGAGGTCAATAACTTTTTCATGTACGAACCCATGTAAGGTGTCATTTTTTCAGATACGCACTGATATTTTAATTTACATCAATTTGATATATTCATTTTTCATGTTATTTTTTCATAGAATGGGCATGTTTATGATTTTTACTGTTAAAACCTTTTTTTTTCATATTTTTTTACTTTTATTTCAGACTCTCTAAAGTACTTTAACCATGCGATTTCAAATTACACTATATAGTAATTTTACTTGCCATCGGCAGAATATTATAGATCACTATCCATGGCAGGCCGGCCTATGAGTCTCCGCCAATGTCAGGGGCGCCAATCGGCCATACAAGATGGTGGCGCACACCGGTAGCTCAGTTCGTTGCTGTTGTTGACAGTGGCACTTAACAGGTTAACTGCAGTTACAGGTGAGCATGTGAGAGACCATGAGCTCTCTGAATACACCCCACAGCACCAGGACATAACAGTATGTCCTGGTGTGCGAAGGGGTTAGTGGCGTACGTTAGTATCTGTTTGCACCTCTTCCAATAGGCTTCCGTTATTTGAGATGGATAAAATTGTACTTCAGCTCCTTTTCAAATTTACTTCTAATAGACATCTTACATCTAAGGACATTTTAAAGGATCCATTATACTTCTGTTATTATTATCGCTTTAGTAACTGAAAATAATAAATAAACAGAGATCCAAATGCAATTGTGAACTGAGTATATGCATTTTTTAAATAAGTGATCTGAAAGTAATGTAAAGAGTTTGCAGCTTTTCCATGCATGGTTCTGCACCTGTACTTACCATTAGAAGTAAAAACAAGTGGTAATCAATTGTGCATAGTGCTGGGCCAGACCTGTGCTTGCATATACAGGTACCACATACAAGTACATTTCTATAGAGTGACAGCCTTTAATTCATCTACGATACTACAATAATGATGTACCTGATTACCCCAAATATCCATATTTCATTTAGCTTCTGAACATTGTACTAGTATTTGACACATAGAAAGAGAGATGAGACAGATCAGAGATGATGACATCCATGAGATGCATATTACACATGACATTCTCAGCTCTACTCTTACATGCATAACTTACACAGCTATGCTTTATCTCACTTATAACACTGTCAGTTCTGCTGCGCAACATTTCCCACCAGGGCCTAGCCTTTCTTCGGAGGCTGTAGACAGCCAGGGCCTGGAATACCAGAGTGGCTGGCTTATGTGGCCTTGGGCACACTGTGGTCATGGTGCTTGGAATTGGAACCAGAGGATGGGCCTACAGCCTGGCAGATCTCCAGCAGGTTTCTCCCTGGGGCAACCCCTGAGGTGTATGTAGGAGTCCCTGGGTGATGGAAGTTGGGGAGCCAGTGATGGTGATGCAGCCTGATCCAGGGATTACACAGAGCCACATTGTGCAAATCAACTTACAGTTCTTTATTCAACTTCAAACGGCAGGCAATCTTCAGAAAATATTGCTCATATCCTGGTAGTAACTTCAGGCTGGGCTAGTAGATGGAGTCGAGTTCAGATGGTGGACCTCTGCTCTGGGGCTTAGTCTCCTGACTTGCCCCGGGTATCAGGCAATGGCCAGGTGTTACCTCTGCTTCCTTGTAATGTGTCTGGATGGCGGTTCTGCAGGAGCTGCACAATCGACCTGCTTCTCACTCTGCTGACTAGAATGTACTAGAACTTCAGACCATGTGCTCCCGACCACCAGGGGTTTTTATACTCCCTTGGTCAGGTGGTAGCACCCTCCAACCAGCTTCCAGCTTTCTTTACAATAATTGAATAAAGATTCTTATTTGATAACAACATTTCACATTGTCAACTTGCAGTGGCTACTGGTGCGATTACGAAGTTCTCCACCATTTAGAGACCTCCTAGAGAGGTGATGAGTCTACCTAGTAGCTCCTAACATGGAGAGGGCGCTATTCGCAACAACCACCTTAACTATTCATTGGCAGGTGTTTTGCACCTCAAACCACCCCTGAACTTTACTGCTCCTGGGTCTCCTGTCCACCTTTGTTTTAATGCTACATTGCAGGAAGGTTTGTTCAGGAGCAGAGTTGTTCAGTATATTAACCTTTGCTTCACCACACATGCAGAAAGTTAACTCTTCCTTTACCTGATACAGCACACACAACATATAACAACACCATAACTTCCTGGCCTTAAAATCAAACTGAACCCTAACTGAAATACAACGAATCAGCATGGCTACATTAGTTGATCATGTAAAGGGGCAATTAACTTTTTGGCCACTTGGGGCTAACAGATTCCAGCACTGTCTAACATAAATCATTAGAAGCCAGACTCTAGAGTATTCAGGCATGCACAGAGCAGAGTTCTGCTGCAAACTATAGATAACCACCAACTCAATGTGACCATAAGCCAGTGGGCAGAATCCAAAGAGAAAACATAAATATAGTGGTTTGGTTGGTTCTTAAAGGGAACCTGTCATCACATGTACCCTTCCAAATCCATAAACAGTACCTTGTACAGCAGGTTAGAAGTCCTCAAAGCATGTTATTATTGATGGGCGATGTTGCATCATATTTACAAAAATGACTTCAATCTTTCCCAAGATGCAGTCAAGGAGGTGGGGTAGCTGGACCATACAGTAAAGCATCCCCACTTACTGTCACCATTTTCACTGCCCTTCCTGCCTTTTGTATGAACTACTCAAGCCACCTTCTCCATCCAACGCCACTCTCCAGCTTGCTGGAGCTCTTGCACATGCGCAATGCTCCTGCGATCTCCAATCTGACCCTGCATGTATCTGACCCAATCACAGGCACTGTGCGCATGCTCCACGTGACAACAGCATGGCTAGCTGCGTTCACGTGTGCATACAAAAGGCAGTGGGTGGGGTGGGCAGAGGAAATGTCCAGCGGCAGAGAGGGTTGCTTGACTGCATGCATGGTCAAGCTACCCCATCTCCTTGACTGCATCTTGGGCAAGAATTAAAGTCATTTTTGTAGATACGAAGTAACTTTACCCAACAATTAAAAAATGTTCTGAGGACTTCCAACGTGCTGGACAAGGTACTGTTTGTGGATTTGGAGGGGTATACATGGGGACATAAAGCATCAATTACAAATAGCAACCAACATGAAAATAAAAACAAAAGAAAACAACCAAAAATAATTGACAATACTTACACTTATAAATGCAATGGTGCAAGATTCAATATGCAGTATTCTGGGATGATTTACCATCATTAGCTCAGAACAAACAGATATAATCTCATCTGAGTGCAAAGGTTAAGAGCACAAGCATTTGGAATTTGTGGATAGTCTTAGAAATGAGATTACCATCCAAATGCCAAAAATGCTTAAGATTTAAAAACAGAAGATTTACAATGAGTTGTTCATAAACATGGTTTTACAAAGGATTGATAGAAAGTATTTTGGGCATAGCAATTCCTACCAACATTAGAGCACAATGTGTGTCATAAGACATCTGTTAGAAGCTTAACACAGCCAAGCATTTCATTCAGGTTCCTTCACTGAATCCTTGTTTCTCAAGCAAATCAAGTAAACAATGTTTGGGATCAAAGAGCTTAAATTAACCATAAAAAAAAAGCGACAATACATGTTGCTAGTAAAAAGATGACCACAGTACAAGTTATCTCCCTATGTCCCCGGGGTTGGCTGCAGGTTTCAGGACACCCTTGGGCGACAGAGCCTCAGTGGACCGCTTTGCAGTAAATTCACGTAGCAATATGGATTCATTATATACAGCCTCCTCACCACCATGGATTACATACGGTCACATCACCCCCTATAGAAAATATGCAGGACCTGCTCCCTCAAGGGATAAATTATATACAGCACAAGCCCCCCTCATTGCCTATAGATTAATTATATGCAGCCCCCCTACCCCCATTAAATATTTATATACAGCCCGGACCCCCCTCAGGGTGCTGTCAAACGGTGCATTTTTGGACCGTTCTTAGTGCGTTTTTTGCATGTTTACCATGCTTTTGGCTGGTTTGAATCCTGTATTAACAGCTGTTAAAACTTCCACAGATTCAAACCAGTCAAACGCGGGTCAAATATGCAAAAACACATACATTTACAGTGCATTTAAAAACACACCAAGAACAGACCACGAACGCACCGTGTGAAAGCAACCTCATCATTAATATATTAATAACCACACAGCGCTTCTAATGCAGAGATGCAGTCCGGCAGCACACGGGCACTGCCAGGCTGCTGGGGATGGAGATGGCCACAAATGGGCTCTGGCACTTGCTTGGGTGCACTGGATGCTGGCTCCAGCACTGTATGTGCACCTCATATTATTCATTAAGATGTTGCTAGGAGAGAAAATTTTGTAGAAGAGTCTAATTGATGTCAAGTATAAGTACTACATGAGGTTGTAGTGTAATTAAAACATGACAAAGTTCATGAAATAGTATAGATTGATAAATATGATGATCTGCAAACATCCTAAATGTAATATAAAATCTCAAACTGGTTGCTATTGGTGTGATAACATGTGATAACAGATATGTAAATTATGACAGGTCTAGTCTGATTAGACACTAGATATTACCCCAAGAGCATACAAAAGTGTGCCGCAGGCTTATTTAAAAAGGCTTATGGAGGCTACCCTTCACTTCAGATTTTAGAAGCTACCATCCTATATTGTATCTTTATTGTAAGTGCGAGATGTAATGCAGTTGTTGTGAAGTCTCAAAGCCCAAAACCTTGGGGACTCTGCCTGTCAGTAGGGTCGCTGTTGGGCTGCAGAGTTTTGGCTTATGCTATCTGATTTAAATGTAACTTAGAACTATGAGTTCTATTTATTAATTTAACCATGGTAATAGATCATTGTATACTATGTGGATGTCAGATCCTAATCTCTTACTTTCCAAATGTTGGTATATTTCTTTCAATACACAATCTATTACATATGATTTCATATTCAGCTGACAGATCTACTTTTAAAGTCTACAGATACTTTACTTATTCAGTGATAAGTAGCTTTGAATAAATAGGTAGATACCCTTGTTAGAAAAAAAACACAAAGCCTTTTGTTACGTCTTTGCCTGTATCGTCTTCTGTCCGCGGTATGCGGCTTAGAAGGCGTTGAGGTTGTTCAGTGTTCCTGTGTGTGAACTGAGACTGAGATTGCTGCAGGGTTGATTGTTGCACCACACCCGCTTCCCTGCAGTCTAGCAACAGTTAACCTGCTGTGAATGACAGATCCCTCCTCCAGTCACCTTGAGGGGAGGTTCCCCAGTCACCTATATTACTTCCCAGCACAGGTTTCCCAGCGCTGGTAATACTCGTATTTTCAGCTCCCCAGTCCTTTCAGCGTTTTGTTCTTATATTGACTTCTCTGGCATTCTGACTTTGGCTTTCGTTACTTACCTCGGCTCTCGCTTTCTGATTCTGCTTATATATTGCTCTCTCCGTTGTGACCCGGTTTACCTGACTTCGCTACCTTTGTGTATTGTTTGTTTGTCGTGTTCTTTGTCTGCACTGTGGCCTAGGAAGGGATCGTCTTCGTGGTTGTCCCGTATCAATAGGATACCGGAGGCAAGTAGGCAGGTGACAGCATTGGGGGGCTCAGACTTAGGGCTCACTGTCTGGTTTGTTGTCCCTGTATCCCCGAGCCATCATTACACCTTTATTATTTATTTTTGAATACTAATTGGTATTTAATTATTTAAAAAACTTTAAAAAGTATATAATTTACCCAAAATTGAAAAGTACTGTAAATATAGATCAGACAGATGGTATGAAGAACACAATTTCATTATTCTTCAGTTTTAAGACATGTCTTAGATGATTGAAATGTAATTAGCAATTATAATTCTAACAACGGGATATCGGAAATTAACTATATTGGAATATGGATTGAATTAAAACCTATTTAGTATCTTAGGCTTTTTTTCACAAGATACATCCGAGAATTTAATTGAAATGAAAAAGAGTCTCTTAGTTGCTATAGAAACATTTCCCAGTGGCCACTGCCTTAAATTGTGAATGTACGTTTGGGGGTAACGAAACACCTGTAAAAATTCTTCTTTCAGAATTAATTAATGCATAATGCTTTATAATACTAATATATCATAGGAGTAGCTGACCGTGCCTTTTAGAATAGATGAACCAATTTTTTGTCACTTAATTGTTTTATGAGCTAGGCCTCTCATCATCTAGCATCATCAGTTCTATATGGCCATGATAGAACATTGAAATGACAGGACTTGGTACTAAGCAACTCACAGGGCCACTAGCTTTATAATTAAAAACTTCAATGATATTAGGACTTTTTTTAGATTAGCAGGGTTTAACTTTTTGATGGCAAGTCAGTAAATAAGGTTAGAAAAAATGTTATATTTAAAAAGATCACTGGATCAACAAAGAACTTTAGAGTTAAAAGGGAAGGTTGTTGTTGGTCTAATTTGATGACCTGCACTCAAATAAGAAGAGCCCCTATATAGTAAAACTTTGATGAATATATATCAAATGTTGCTACACCTGCGCTAACTAATGAGACAGGAATTCTAAGGCAAAGACAATGCAACAATTGATAAACTGTGTTTCTTTACAATGTTCCTTTACATGTGCTCTTTGTCCAAAAAGGAGAGGAGTTCCAAAGGTTCAAACAAGATTCTTCTGATAATCTGAAAGGGAACCTGGCATCAGCAATTGACCTAATAAACAACAACCAGAATATTGTAAAGCACCATAACAGCTTCTAGTTTTTGTTTATTTCATCTCCCAGTGTGATGGCATCATTCAGAAAATCAACTTTGAAGTGAGCTGTAAATTGGTTGTATAAAGTCAAGGAGGAGGAGAGTTTAACACTGAAGTCACGGTGAGGAGCTCTGAACATCTCTTCCTCTGTGAATGACATCATGCATCAGACTTCAGGAGTTCAGGAGATCAGGTTAGTGATGTCTTTGGATGCATGACCATTAATTACAGTAAAGGGGGATTTATGAGGAAGAGAGGGCTTGACTTCAGTGTTAAAATCTCTGCCTCCTTGACTTTATACAACCAATTTACATTTAACCTCAAAGTAGATTTTCGTGATGATTCCTCCATATGGGGTCATGAAAGAAACAAGATCTGTTTGGCTGCTTGACACCATGCCGGTAGTGGTTTATTAGGTCAATTTCTGAACACAGGTTCCCCTGAAGTTGTTAGCATTGATAATGCAAATTTTCGATACAGAAGTTGGGTTGAAAAATGTCCATATGCAGTCTGGACCAAGCCCTGTCCGGCGACCAGTGCTCCGTATACAATACAAAATGAGTTCCGTGCAGTGATGTCACCTGACTACGGTAAGCCTCAAAGGACAATCATCAAACACGTTTAGAAGACGAATGCTGTTCTCTTCGTCAGGGAATTGTGCCTTTATGGTTGTAGTATGCTTTAAATAGACAAAGGGCATATGTTGGATCACAAAATTTAATGTGTCTCACCTTGTCGACCATATACTACGTATGTGAATTAACCCCTTAACGCTCTGCGCCGTAGCTCTACGGCGCAGAGGTATAGGGAATGTATGAAGAGGGCTCACGGGCTGAGTACTCTTCATGCAAAGGTGGGGGTTGTTGCATATTGCAGCAAACCCCCACCGCTAATAACCGCCGTCAGTGCTTGCACCGATCACAGCTATTAACCCGTCCGTTGCCGCCGGCAAAGTCGCCGGCAGCATTTAAAAGACGGCGGCACGCGGGCGCCGCCATCTTTATTACGATCGCCGCGCCCCCGAACGTCAATGGGGGGCGGCGATCGGTTGCCATTGTAGACTCGGGTCTTCGTTTGACCTGAGGCTATCTGACTTCTGCAGATTCGTTACAATGAGCCAGTGGCTCATTGTAATGAATGAGCTGCAAAAATGCCATATATTGCAATACAGAAGTATTGCAGTATATGGTAAGAATGAACTGACCATCTAGGGTTAATGTACCCTAGATGTTCTAAGAATTAGTGGAAAAAAAAAAAAAAAAGTTAAAAAAAAAAAAAAATTAATCACCCCCCTTTCGCTAGAACTGATATAAAACATAATAAACAGTAAAAATCACAGACACATTAGGTATCGCCGCGTCCCAAAATGCCCGATCTATCAAAATATAAAAACGGTTACGGCCGGCGGTGACCTCCGAGACAGGAAGTGGCGCCCAAATGTCCGAAATGCGACTTTTATACCTTTTTACATCACATAAAAAATGGAATAAAAAATGATCAAAATGTCGCACAGACCTAAAAATGGTAGCAATGTAAAGGCACCAAAGTTTGAAAAAGTTATTAGCTTCAGAAAATGGCAAAAAATGTTTTTCCTTTTTTGTACACATTTGTTTAATTTTTGAAAATGTATTAAAACACAATAAAACCTATATAAATTTGGTATCACCGCAATCACACCGAACCAAAGAATAAAGCATGTTATTTGGAGCGAAGAGTGAAAGTCGTAAAAACTGAGCTCACAAGAACGTGACGCACGTGCAGTTTTTCTTTCAATTTTTCCACATTTGGAATTTTTCTTCAGCTGCGCAGTACACGGCATGTTAAAATAAATAACATTACGGGAAAGTAAAATTTGTTATGCACAAAATAAGCCCTCACACAGGTCTGTACACGTAAAAATGAAAAAGTTATGGATTTTGGAAGGTGGAGAGCGAGAAATGAGCAAAGAAACCCTGGGTCCTTAAGGGGTTAAAGTAAATATGCTTATGTTTTACAATTTTTTAGTGTCTTATTTATTCTTAAAAATATATTTTATTACATAAAGGTTAAACATATAAAAACAGGGCATTACTATAAATATCTTTATTGTAATATCTTTATTGTATGGTTGTATATATATTTTGTTTGCCATTACTTTACAAAATCATCAATTATTCAATTATTAAACCCTTAGGGATGCAGGGATTTTGTAGTCTGAAGCTCAGCCCCTTTAATTGTAATCTGAAATATGTTGCTTTATATGCATATAACTTTTAAACACTTTATCTTGCCAAAATGATTTTGAGAATTGTTTTCTTATTCACATGTTGTACTTCATGTTAGTGGTAAATTTTGGTTGATGAAAAAAATTTAAAAAATTGGTGTTTTTTTTTTTTCTTTAAATTCAAAATGATCTCCTTCCAGACAGAGACATTAATAACATGAGACATTACTTGTTATATGGAATGGGTGCACAGCTAGATGCAGAAGGTAAGGAGGGCCCTGATTTAGCCAGTTCTGCTATGTAGGATGCAGTGGTTTTTAGTTGGTTCATTGGCACATTTTTGTGAGCGATAAAAAATTTTTTTTTCATTAAAGGGGTTGTCCACTTTCAGCAAATAATTGATATTGTTTGTGTAATAAAAAGTTATACAACATTCATTTTCAAAACGCTTTGGAAGATTGTCCTTTTAGACTTAATGTAGTCATGTGACGTCACCAACTCATTTGGGATTGTAAACAGAGCGATAGCCGCCGTCAACGGCTTTCTCCTCTTATAAGACTGCGTATAGGCTTGATGGGGTTAACACTAATGACAATTTATATCCATTTGTGATTTGGATACACATTTTATAGTCAGATCATGGTATGATTATATGACATTGCTTAGTTACTTTTTCTCTTTGCCTGAGAATTTCTGTACAGTCTTTTTAGTTAAATCCCTATTATGCCTCCCTTTTAGAGCACACATATAAACTTCAAAAATATATTAATAATATCACATCTTTATTCCAAAATTCATTATACATTACATCAATACAACACATCTGGTTAAAAGAACCCCATTAAAAAGAGACATATAAAAACAAATAACAAACAAAATGGACCATCACTGGAAGGGCAACAAGTAAATGTAAATAAAGGCACTGGACACAGTCCTCAGACTACTAGGGCTGTGATTCATATGAAACAAAGTTACGGTGTATCACTATATCCAAGAAACAAATGCCAATATTCTGACCATATACCTCTAAAACATCTAAAATATAACCACCTTTCCAAAAAATTGACCAATACCCACCAGACTCCATGTTGCCCAACCAGTCCTCACAGTCCGACACCCCAACGCGCGTTTCGCACCCTGCTACTGGTGTACCAACATTTTTTGAAGGTTAGAAAAAAACATCAGTCCATAAAGTCCAACCTATTATTTATACAAAGTGTCTATCCATTGGAAGACAATAAAAACTTCAAGGCTAATACCAATTGGCCCGAAGTAGGGAAAATTCCCTTCCCTACCCCAAATATGTCAGTCATAAAAATTATTTGAATCATAAGAAACTACCGCAAATACTCGAGTATAAGCCGACCTGAATATAAGCTGAGACCCCTAATTTTAACAAAAAAATTGGAAAAACCTATTGACTTGAGTATAAGCAGAGGGTGGGAAATGCATTGGTCGGTCACACCCAGAGGTCGCACTAACATTTTTCCAGAAGGGTAATAATACTCCTCTCACCATTTTTGAGGAGTATTTTTAGCTGATGAAGAGTATGGAATTTTCAGTTAATACAAATATATAACTCCAAGTTGTATAAATTGTTAATAGCCAGCCCCAAACCCCCTACCTCCCCACACTGAGCAGGCTGAGGCTGCCGCCTCTAAATTTATTTCATTTATTTTTGGGGGGTTGAGGGCATAACACTTTTTTTTACACGGTTAATTTTTTACTAGATAGTCCTTCCCAAAAACATAAGCCTTCTGACCAATGCACTTGCGTTCACTAACTAGCGAGATGTGTTTGGCTGCGATAAAGTTGTTACTTACTGAGCACAAGTGTTTTGGTTCAGGGAGGATTTTTTTCAATACAATGTGAAAACATTGGGGTCTTTGGTGTATTTATTTATTTTATCCCTTACTTGAAATGCCTGGATCATTGTACAAGCACTATCACCTCCTGTGTCCCCTCCTCCTCATAGATTGTAAGCTCTTGTGACCATTGACCAAGCACTGTCATCTCCTGTGTGCTCTCCTCCTCATAGATTGTAAGCTCTTATGGCCATTGTACAAGCACTGTCATCTCCTGTGTCCTCCTCCTCATAGATTGTAAGCTCTTATGGCCATTGTACAAGCACTGTCATCTCCTGTGTCCTCTCCTCCTCATAGATTGTAAGCTCTTATGGCCATTGTACAAGCATTGTCACCTCCTGTGTCACCTCCTCCTCATAGATTGTAAGCTCTTATGGCCATTGTACAAGCACTGTCACCTCCTGTGTCACCTCCTCCTCATAGATTGTAAGCTCCTGTGATCATTGTACAAGTCCTGTGTCCTCTCATCCTCCTCATAGATTGTAAGCTCCTGTGATCATTGTACAAGAGCTGTCATCTCCTGTGTCCTCTCCTCCTCATAGATTGTAAGCTCTTGTGACCATTGTACAAGCACTGTCATCTCCTGTGTCCTCTCCTCCTCATAGATTGTAAGCTCTTGTGACCATTGTACAAGCACTGTCATCTCCTGTGTCCCCTCCTCCTCATAGATTGTAAGCTCTTGTGACCATTGTACAAGCACTGTCATCTCCTGTGTCCCCTCCTCCTCAGATTGTAAGCTCTTGTGAACATTGTACAAGCACTGTCATCTCCTGTTCCTCCTCATAGATTGTAAGCTCTTGTGACCATTGGACACGCACTGTCACCTCCTGTGTCCCCTCCTCGTTCTCATAGATTGTAAGCTCTTGTGACCATTGGACAAGCACTTTCACCTCCTGCCGCTCCCCTCTCAGATTGTAAGCTCTTGTGACCATTGTAAGATCACTGTCCCCTCCTGTGTCCCATGCAGTCCACCCATGCATAGAATTTTCAATCATAACTATTTTGTACTTTATTGAATACATCTTATATCAGGCTCAGGTAACCACTATTAATCAATTGAACTCCCTGGGAATAGGTCAGTCACACAAACCTGTGAGAACACCACAGCAGACACAGGACCCCCACCACAGCAGGCACAGGACCCCCACAGCAGACACAGGACCACCACAGATGACAACAAGCTCCTTTGGAATCAAACGCTTCTCCACTCTCCTCCTTTCTCAGACTTTGCCATGTCTGCTAGTGCGCATGTGCAGCTGTATATATTAGAGCTAGAGAGACGGGTCAGGAGGGGAGGAGGAGCTGAGACCCCTGTAAAGGTCACATGTCCTGTCCTCCTGCTTGTGCTTGCCCCGCCCCTTTTTAGTGTAATGTGATTCCCCTGCTGCTCCCTATATGTGAAATGAGCTTGGAGAAGACAGTGACCGGCAGCAGTGAGTGCTCAGGGGGGCGTGGCTTCATCTTCCCTTCTGCCGGCAGAAGCAGAGACCTCTCTGCAGTGTAGTGGGTCCATGTGCACGTGACTGCTCTGTGCGCTCCGCTGTCCGCTCTGCTCCTTACAAACTAGCAGGTGGCAGCTGCACATCACTACTGCGGAGAGCCAGCGCTTTTACAAGAAAATCACCAAGCATATTTATATGCTTGGTGGTTTTTTTGGAGAGTAAATCAGCCTCTGCATGCGTCATAGACGCTTGTAGAGGCGTTATCGCGATCTCTGGTCACACCCCCATGATATAGCCTGCCTGCTTCCTGT
This sequence comes from Engystomops pustulosus, assembly GCF_040894005.1. Classification (NCBI taxonomy): domain Eukaryota; kingdom Metazoa; phylum Chordata; class Amphibia; order Anura; family Leptodactylidae; genus Engystomops; species Engystomops pustulosus. The sequence goes on from NC_092415.1 coordinate 153,384,119, forward strand.
AGTATATATCCAGCCAGCCCCCAGTAGTTTGTAGCCTGCCTGCACCAGTAGAAGGTAGCCTGTCAGCCCCCAGTAGAAGGTAGCCTGCCAGCTCCCTGTAGAAGGTAGCCTGCCAGCCCCCTGTAGAAGGTAGCCTGCCAGCCCCCTGTAGACGGTAGCCTGCCAGCCCCCTGTAGAAGGTAGCCTGCCAGCCCCCTGAAGTAGGTAGCCCTCCAGCCCCCTGAAGTAGGTAGCCCTCCAGCCCCCTGTAGAAGGTAGCCTGCCAGCACCCTGAAGAAGGTAGCCTGCCAGACCCCTGTAGAGGGTAGTCTGTCCATAAAAAATATAAACTCAATACTCACCATTCTGCCATCCCGGGCAGCTCCTCTTCATCTTCATGCTGCAGGTCCACGATAGCTCCTTGGCCATGCCTCTTCTGACTTCATGCCGACTGTAGGTCCGAGACGGCTCCATGCGCATGGCCTGGCCGGCGCACAACTAGGATGTCAGCTGCTGCTTGAAGACAGAAGAGGCGTGGGCACGGAGCTGCTGTGCACATGAAGATGGAGAGGAGCTGCCCAGGCTGTCGGAATGGTACAGAGTTTCTTTTTTTTATATACACGAGTATAAGCTGAGTGGGGATTTTTTAGCACAAAAATTGTTTTAATTTCCTAAGATGTGATATTTTATTTTCTCTAAAAAGAGGCATTCAGGCCACTCTTGAATATGTACATAGAGTCCGCCACAACAACATCTTTTGGCAAGGGGTTCCATAGTCTCACTTCTCTTACAGTAAAGTATCTATGGCGATGGTAGAACTGCCTCTCGTCTAGACATCTAAACCTCTCCTGCCCACAGGACTATTTAAAAAAAAAGCTACACATAAGGTACAAGGCTTAGAAAAGAACAAAGCGGCAACAATGAGAGCATGACAATGGGGCAGGACAAGCACAGCAAGCTGAATCCTTTTAGCTTCAGTTTTCCTGATCGCCTCTGCTTCAAAAAGTAAATAAACTGTGTGTCCATAATGTGTAGTTTTGTGTGAAGGAGTTGTACTATGTATCTAAATGTTGTTTGTGCTTAGGTATACATGTATGTAATAATCATATATGTAATAAGCATATTTGGGTATGTCATGTATGTGTCTGGTCAGTTTTCTATGTGTTTATAGAGTAAAGTATGTTAGGGCTAAAACACAGCCTCCAACAGTCACAGAAGCAGGACTCTTCTCATCACCATTAAAAGTCGCAGGCGGGGCTGTGGTTCAGGAATGGGAAGCAGGAGTAAGTTAAAGGGGTATTCCCATCTGGGCATTTAAATTTAGTTTAATTCATTTTCCATATGTAAACATTTCTTCAATTGGATGTTATTTAAAAAAAATGTTCCTGTGTGAAGATAATTTCTCATATATTTAGCCATTTTGTCCCTTAGAAACAAGATAGCTTCCTCGGATACGACCACCTCACATTTTGGGAGCAGTGGCCAGACATACACTATTGAGTCCTGCCTGACCTCCTGGATTCAGCAATCATTACCACAGGACAGCTGTGGGACCTGCAGTGACTCCCAGACATTTCATATACAAAAACTTTTTGTTTCTTTGTGCAATCCCTCCAGCAGTGGTGGCCGTATCCAAGAACACAGTGTTGTTTTTAAGGGACCAAACGACTACATTTCTGAGAAATTATCTTCACACAGGTAAAAATTTTTTAATGACATCTAATTGAAGAAATGTTTATATATGGCAGATTAACAAATCTGGATTTGAATGCCCAGACGAGAATACCCCTTTAAGTTAAGATAAAATTTTACCAAGTTGTATATTTTATTCGGTTGGTCTAAGTCAGCAGTTTCTGTACAGCAGTTGGAGAGAAACCCCAACCTAACACCAAATGTGTGGTGGATCATGTGATAAAACATCTTCTTGCCGGATGGTAGTTCATTCTATCATAATAGTATCAGTAGCAAGTAAATGTTTTTTGTTGATTAAATAACTATTGGTTGACTTCTAAATCATAGAATAAATAATTTATTACTGCTAAATACAAAGAGGCTAAGTTGAGCATTTGTTAACAGCATACCTAATGATAATTGGTGCATACTCCAATGACTCTCAATACAGTGGCCATAGCTTCCTATGGGCATACACTTTATCAACGTGCCTCTGATTTTATATTGGATTAAAAAAAATATTGGTATATCTAACAGGTAATAGTTGCGTCTATAGAAGGATATGAGTTAAGTCTATGGATTATTATAAGCCACTATAGGTATTTGGATTTGATCTGGATTTGTTACCTTCCTTACAGTCCTCTATACAAATGGAGTAGAACTGAACCATGAAGTGCGACATTTAGCCATTTTATTGCATAATATTTAGTATATTTTCGGCTTGCATTTCTATTACACTTACTTCAAAGACCTGTATTTGAGCCTTTTTCAGTTTTGCGTGTATGTTTCTGTTATCTAGTAAAGTGTCATTGCAGTCAGTAATAGCATGTTCTCTCAAGTATCATTAAAGGGAGCTTGGCAATCACTCTTATCACTGCTTATCAGAGTATACCACATAATTCACATTCTCCAGGATGTCTTTATAAACTGCTCTGCCCTGCCCTGTTATCATGAACAAGTATTTTTCTTATCTGGTGTACATGGCATTGAATTACACTGCAGTATACACAAGATGACTTTTTTAGGGTGGCTCTGTTCTGTGACCACTGAGCAAGCTAACATACCAGATTATGTTCTCCCCCTCCTCCTATCTTCGGTTCAAGTTCTATGCTCCTGACCATCCATGATTTGTTGGTGTCCTCTAAGGCAAATGCTACCTGCAAAAAAGAGGCATCTTTCACCAAAGGTAGTTGTCTGAGCATTCAATTCTCCTTCCTTTGTGTCTTTTGGTGTTCTCCGATCTTCTGTTGTCTGACTTCTGTATTCCTGGCCCTGTCATGTGTGTACAACTCTGTCTCTAACTTGCCCGCATGTTCTGTTATGTTCTGGGTTTGCCTGACTGAATTCTGCTGGCCATCCTGACCTCCGGCTTTGAAATAGACTATGCAAGAACTCTGCATGCCATTGAAAAAGGACATTGACTTTTGGTATGCAATATTAACTATATATTTGCCAGGTTCAGCTGACAACTAATGTCACGGGCACGGGTGCTCCTGAGAACTGATCAGGTCAGCAGGACACCTTGGGAGTAGCCAGATGGATCAACCTACCTGGAGAGAGATAATTAATTAAGAAACAATAATGATGGGATATGTTTTCCTAAAACTGTATCCTAATGTTATGGATAATTATGATATTTCCTTCATTCAGTAGCAGATTATATTGTGTGTGTATATATATATATATATATATATATATATATACTGTGGAAGATTTGGCCCGGTAGAGACCGTGGTAGCGGGGTGCTGTGATGCAGTTCAAGACAGTGACACCAGGATACAGTCCAAACAGGTCTTGCCTGCGTTTATTGCAGCAAAATAAACCAGCCTTTACATTCAGGTATTTGAGTAAACAAACAAAAACCTACCCGTCAGGGTGTTAACTATACAAGTAGTCCACTAACTCACACTTATACAGAGATCACGTGGCTGCTCCAGACACAGAGGTCAGGGCTGTGTCCTCTCAGCCTCCTTCCACAGAGAGACAACACACTCCACTCTGCTGAGTCATTTTATGCAGCCTCATTAGTCTGCACCCATCACCTGTGTCCAAGGTGCTGGACAAACCCACCTCAGCACTAAGGCCTTGCATAGAAGCAAAACCTAGGGGAAACATACCGCCCATCCACAGTTAACCCCTTCAGTGTCTCACATACCCTCCCCCTCTGTTTGACCCTGTGGGGACGAACACTTTTGGCCATCAGACAGTGGGTACGGGATAGGGCATCGGCATTCCCATGCAGCTTTCCTGCTCGATGTTCCACCGTGAATTTAAAATTCTGGAGCATGAGGAACCACCTTGTGACCCTGGCGTTCCTCTCCTTGGCCTGACTCATCCAGGTTAGGGGAGAGTGATCAGTCACTAGTGTAAACTGTCGCCCTATTAGATAATATCGCAGGGATTCCAGAGCCCATTTGATCGCCAAGCACTCCCTCTCAACTATACTGTAGTTCTTTTCAGGAGGTGTGAGCTTGCGGCTCAGGAATGTTACAGGATGTTCCTCACCCCCCACTACTTGGGACAGGACAGCCCCCAAGCCCACGTCAGAAGCGTCAGTCTGTACAATAAAGGTCTTGGTGAAGTTAGGGGTGATCAGTACCGGTCCCTCACACAAAACCGTCTTAAGTCGCTGAAACGCCCCCTCAGCCTCTTCACTCCACTTTACCATCACCGCCCTGCTACCCTTAGTCAGGTCAGTCAGGGGTGCCGCTATTGTCGCAAAATCGGGGATAAATCGGCGATAATAGCCCACTATGCCCAGAAAAGCCCTCACTTGCTTCTTGCTCAAAGGTCGTGGCCACTGCTGGATCGCCTCTACTTTATTTACTTGGGGTTTGATGACCCCTCGCCCAATACGGTACCCCAGGTAACGGGCCTCTTCCAGACCCAGTGCACACTTTTGGGGGTTCGCTGTCAGCCCTGCTGCCCTCAGGGAGTCTACCATTGCTTGTACTTTGGCTAGATGACTCTCCCAGTCGTTACTATAGACTATGATGTCATCCAAGTAGGCCGAGGCATAACTCCGGTGAGGTTTTAGCACGAGATCCATTAACCTCTGGAATGTGGCGGGAGCCCCATGTAGCCCAAAGGGGAGTACCACGTACTGAAAAAGCCCATCAGGGGTAACAAAAGCGGTCTTCTCTTTAGCCCTGTCAGTCAGGGGTACCTGCCAATACCCTTTCGTCAGGTCAAGGGTGGAGAAGAACCTAGCCTGTCCAAGTCGTTCTATCAACTCGTCAACCCTGGGCATGGGATAGGAGTCAAATTTGGACACCTCGTTCAACTTCCTAAAATCATTGCAGAACCGTAGGGAACCATCAGGTTTGGGAATCAACACAATAGGACTCGACCAGTCACTTTTAGATTCCTCGATAACCCCCAGGTCTAACATCTGCCTGACTTCTTCGGATATGGCAAGCCGGCGCGCTTCAGGGACCCGGTAGGGTTTTTGGTGTACCCGGATGTGGGGTTCGGTTATGATGTCATGCTTGATGACTGAAGTACGTCCCGGTAACTTAGAGAACACATCCACATTTCGGAGCACAAACTCCTTCGCTTCCTGAATCTGTGCCCTGGAGAGGGACTCCGAGATCCGTACTTCAGGCACCTTGGCATCGGGTACACCTACCTCCGGTGTCCCCTTCTTGGAGACAAACGCCTTCTCTACTCCCATGGCCATCAGGGACTCTCTTTCCCTCCATGGCTTTAGGAGGTTCACGTGGTATATCTGTTCGGGTTTCCTCCTCCCCGGCTGAGATACCCTGTAGGTTACCTTCCCCACTCTCTCCATGACCTCATATGGTCCTTGCCATTTGGCCAGGAACTTGCTCTCCACGGTGGGCACCAGAACTAGCACTCTGTCGCCTGGGTTAAAGGTCCTGAGTCTGGCTGACCTATTGTAGACCCTAGACTGGGCCTCTTGTGCCCTTGTCATGTGCTCCTTTACAAGGGGCATTACCGCCGCTATGCGGTCCTGCATAAGGGAGACGTGTTCTATCACACTACGGTGGGGAGTCCTCTCCTGTTCCCAGGTCTCCTTGGCTACATCCAGAAGCCCACGTGGGGAACGGCCATATAACAGCTCAAAGGGTGAGAAACCCGTGGAGGACTGGGGAACTTCCCGTATGGCAAACATCAAATAGGGCAACAAACAATCCCAGTCCTTCCCATCTTTGCTGACCACCCTCTTAAGCATCCCCTTCAAGGTCTTATTAAACCTCTCGACCAGGCCATCTGTCTGAGGATGATACACAGAGGTGCGGAGCTGTTTTACCTGTAGTAACTTGCACATCTCCTTCATTACCCTAGACATGAATGGGGTACCCTGGTCAGTCAAGATTTCCTTGGGGAGGCCTGTGCGGGAGAACACCTGGAACAGCTCCCTAGCAATATTTTTGGAGGAGGTGTTCCTTAATGGAATCGCCTCGGGATACCGCGTAGCGTAGTCCAGGATAACTAGGATGTATTGGTGCCCCCTGGAGGATTTGACTATGGGGCCAACCAGATCCATTGCAATCCGTTCAAAGGGCACTTCTATGATGGGTAGGGGGACCAAAGGACTCCTGAAGTGGGAGACCGTGGCAGTAAGTTGACACTCAGGGCAGGAGCTACAATACCGGTTTACCTCCTCCCACACCCCGGGCCAGAAAAATCGCTGCAGGATCCTCTCTCGGGTCTTCTCAGCACCTAAGTGCCCTCCCAGCACATGTTTGTGTGCCAACTCTAGCACCAGCCTACGGTGAGATTGGGGTACTACCAGTTGCTCAACCTCCTCACCCCGTATCTGGTCGACCCTGTACAACAGTTCCCCAATAATCACCATTCGGGGGTATATTTTATCAGCCCCTGGTATTTGGAGTACCCCATTTATCACCTTAACATTCTCCCGTGCCTTAACCAAGGTAGGGTCCTGTAGCTGTGCAGCCCCAAAATTTTCACGGGAAATCTCAAGGTCCAGCATGTCGGCCACCTCTTCGTGGCCCTCGACCTCACCAGCTAGGACCTCTAGGGGAGAGAATTCATCACATGGGGTCACCCCTACTGCTGGTGTGGGTACATCGGCCTCAAAGGGTTCAGGGGCCAAGGCCGGACATACCTGATGTCCATTATCTGCAACAGCACCTGAGGTGGGTCTTCGTCTCCAGAGGTCCCAAAACACCGGTAAGTCTCTGCCGATAATAGTCTCATGAAAAAGGGTCCCCACCACCCCCACTTCATGGGTAACAGTACCACAAGGGGTATGTAGGTTGATGACAGCAGTGGGATATTCGCGAGTGTCCCCATGTATACACAACACTCCCACTCTCCGCCCACTGTATAGTCCCGGATCAACCAAAGTTCCCCGCACCAGGGTGACCAGACTCCCCGAGTCTAGCAAGGCTTCCACTGTGTGACCACCGATTGTGACCATGCATACTTGGGGTTCTGCATCCGTGACTGACTCAGCCGCCAGAACTGGCCGGGCAAACAGTGACACTCGCCGGGTCTGGTTGCAGTCCATTGGCTCCACTGACAGCGGACAGTTGGCAGCAATATGGCCCATTTCATGGCACCGCCAGCACTGGATACGGCCATGACCTCTGTCACGAGCCTCACTGGGTTTCTGGGTATCCACGCCCCCCAATGAACCCACTCCCAACCTGACATGTCTCCCCTTTTCCACAGTAGCAGTCTTACCAGCTGGTTTGGTGACCCTGTCACTGGCACTGCTTCGTGTCGGAGAGGTAAGTAGAAGGTCCTCCGTAGCCCGATACCTCTCTACTAGGGACACAAGCTCCTCAGCTTTTGTGGGACCAGCCTGTCCAACCCACCGCTGGAGCCGAGAGGGCAGAGAACGGGTGAATTTGTCGAGGACCACTCTCTCTACCATCTGTGCTGGGGTGCAGTCCTCTGGTTGTAGCCACTTCCGGACAAGATGGATCAGGTCATGCATTTGGGAGCGTGGGGGTAATTTTTCTGAGTAAGTCCACTGGTGGACCCCGCTGGAGCGAACTTGAATGGTGACCCCAAGACGAGCCAGAATCTCCGCCTTTAGCTGGGGGTACTTACGGGCCTCCGTTTCACTCAGGTCGTAGTAAGCCTTCTGCGACTCGCCGGTCAGGAACGGTGCCAGGACATCTGCCCACTGCTCAGCCGGTAACTCCTCTCGCTCAGCTACTCGCTCGAACACTGTGAGATACGCCTCCACGTCGTCGGTCGTCGCCATTTTTTGTAAAGCCTTTTGTACTGCAGCCCGTGCGGAACGCTGGACAACCGGGTACCCTTGTAGACCAGTATGGGACCCCTCAGTAGTCGTCGCTTGCTGTGCTGCCATAATGCCAGAAAACTTCTCCATCATCAGCTGGAACATGGCTCGGGACTCTTCCTGCTGCTGGCGGGACCTCTCCTCCTGCAGCTGGAACATGGCTTGCTGCTGGCGGGACCTCTCCTCCTGCTGCTGGAGCATGGCTTGCTGCAGCTGCCGATTAGCCAGGGACTCTTCCTGCTGCTGCTGCCGATTAGCTCTGGCCTCCTCTTGCAGGTATTTAATAAAGTCCTCCATCTTGGCTTTATCCTGCACTTTCACCCAGGCCATGCAATGTTGCAGGATGTAGCAAGCCCTTCAGGTGTATGTCTTTTTGAACTGCCCGCAATCCGAAGCACCATATGTGGAAGATTTGGCCCGGTAGAGACCGTGGTAGCGGGGTGCTGTGATGCAGTTCATGACAGTGACACCAGGATACAGTCCAAACAGGTCTTGCCTGCGTTTATTGCAGCAAAATAAACCAGCCTTTACATTCAGGTATTTGAGTAAACAAACAAAAACCTACCCGTCAGCGTGTTAACTATACAAGTAGTCCACTAACTCACACTTATACAGAGATCACGTGGCTGCTCCAGACACAGAGGTCAGGGCTGTGTCCTCTCAGCCTCCTTCCACAGAGAGACAACACACTCCACTCTGCTGAGTCATTTTATGCAGCCTCATTAGTCTGCACCCATCACCTGTGTCCAAGGTGCTGGACAAACCCACCTCAGCACTAAGGCCTTGCATAGAAGCAAAACCTAGGGGAAACATACCGCCCATCCACAGTTAACCCCTTCAGTGTCTCACAATACATATATATATATATATCTATATATATATATATATATATATATATATATATATATATAGTATTCTATAACACTCTGTTTTAGCCCCATGAGTGTGCATATAGGACCACTGCAGCCAATCAAAGGCTTCAACAATGACCTGCAGTGCAGGACCAGTGGTATTCCTTTAAGGGGCCCGGACACAGTTTTTAAGAAAGAGTGTGGGTTTCCTTTAATGTATATATATTCCTCCCACTATACAGTGCAACCTTAATAAATGTATGTACAACTGCCACACTATTCAGTGCCCTATTCATTAATGAGTATATAGCTCCCTGCTATACAATGCCCCCTTCATTACATTAGATTATATTCAGTCTGTGTAGTTATAAACTCTGACCCAGAGCTGACGCAGTCCCATATACAACCTGCTCCAAGGAGCTCACACTGTAAATAAAGTAAACAGAAAGCATACATGTAAATATAGTTTACTTTATATTCATAATATAGAGAAGCAGCAGCACTCCTACAGTATCATCCAACATTTCGACATAGTGGGCCAAATCTATTTAACTGGCTGAAAAGTGTCTGCATCAGTTTAGTGTCACGGCTGCACCGCGTCTGGTAAGCCACAAAATTCTGCACCTAACATTTATTACAGCAACTTGATAGAATTGTGTTGCACGTTGTATGTTAAAGGTGCAGACACTTCAATACATGTGCACGCTCCAAAGAAGTTCTTTTTAGTGCAAAGTGAGACAGAAAACCGGCGTAGTCTGTTTAAAAGATCTGGCCCACTATGTTGAAACGTTGCTTGATTCTGTGAACAAGGACTACTTGTTTACTTCACTGAACAACTAAGGAGCACTGCTGCTTCTCTATATCATGGACTATGTGTGCACCTAATAGCTGTGGGCACCTAGCTGATCCCTGGAGACCCTAATGGTCAACACAAGAAGTGCTGTCTCACCGCTACATTGGTTACTTTATATTCACAATTAAATGACAGTAAATGACAGTAAATGACATGCTTTACAAACATATAATAAATGCCCCAATCCAATATAAAGTAAATGCCCTCATCCTAGGAAATATTGTGCTGTATATTAGCTTTTAGTTTACTTTATTATTATTTATACTAAATAAAGTTCCCAGTATTTTGGTTTACATTGTGGCCACCTCTCTGTTCGCTGTTACATTGTGCCCCTCTTTCTTCACCTTCAAATTCAACCACCCCCCATTCTACTCTCTCTCAGATTGTGCCTCTCCCGGTGTTCCTCCTTAAATTGTGGCTATCTCTCTTTGCCCCCTCCCATTGTGCTCACTGTGTTCCTCACATTGTGCTCCCTCTCACATTTAATATAATACATGAATATAATAAGAAATAACAAGCTGAAGAGAAACATCAATTATATACCTTTCGTGCTCTTGTGTGGATCTGAAGCTGCCAGATGCGATGACATCATCACATTGCCCCTCTATCTGAATATAAATGCTAGGATTTTACAATCTAATATGGGTCACCATTTGTTAGATATTTTTTATGGAATAATAATTGTTTTCCGTGTAATTTAATATATTCTTCACAAAATACCTTACTTGAGTGACATCAGAAGGACTCGGTAATTATTATAAAAAGGTAATTATTGTCATCATCCAGGTTACAGAATACAGAATACTTGTACAGATTATCAGTCATCTGTTAAAGTCAGTGAGTCCTTGTTGAAATTATGTTCTGGTGAAGGTTTCATCATCTTCTGTTGGTCTTCCTTCTTCCATCTCTTCATTCAAATATAGTGTGTCCTTAAGTCTCCTCCATCTGTTTCGGCCTGTGTGTGCTTGGTGTGTGCAAAGCAAATGCTCCCCCTTCACCCTTGGAGAGCATCCTTTTTTAAAGTTTGCACTCCTATAGAGTTACATTGTAAACCAAATTTATCCTCTCGACTTCACATCCTTATATGGTCAGCTCTAACTCTTTGCCTTATAGATGTGGTAATGGGTATTTCCTTCCATTATCTTTGAGATATGTCAAGAATGTCCATACAACTCAAGTTCTGACCATATATGGTCCTGATTACACCATTCGTATCTTATTTGAATCACATTCGTATCTCATTGACCAGGTTGTAGCACTCTTTTTGCTTGATCAACTCTTGAGTCAATATTCACCCCCACATTAAAATATTGTAAATCCTTAATATTTAACAGCTCTGTTCTAAGGAGCTTAGAGACTGTAAGATGGTAAAAATTGTTGCATTGTATATCAAGTGAAGGAGCTAATTTACAAGAAATGTTCTTCTGCCATGAGCCTAGGGTAATGCTCACACTTGCTTTTCACAAGTTCTGTTACATTTTCCATCGTAGTGGAAATACAGTGCAGCAGTCCATAAGGGAAGGTAATCTCGAGTACAATAATGTCTATTGGAAACAGATGGAAACGTTTTTAGTTTCTACCATGTACAAAAGCTACAAATGGAGGAAGTCTAACAATTGGCAACCACAGTAATCAGCTTTTAAGCAGTAACATCACTTCAGTAAGTGCTACTTTCATTTCACAGGACTATGAACATGGTCTATTTGTAGTTTAGTCCCATAACAGAGAAGTGGTATGTTATAATTATAAACAGTCACTATAAAATATTGTTTATCTTATTAATTTATTATTAAGTTTAAAAAATTGCTAAGTTGTCCAGGATAGTAAATAACTGCTCTTAGCTACAACAAAATAGAATGGGTTAACAAAAAATATTTTATATGTATCTATAAACTTTCTGTCACGGTTACACCCGCGATCCTCGGTACGGATTGAGGGTGTACCCGTGCCTGCTGCCACGGTCCTCGCTCCCCCAGCCCTCACTTACCTCTCCAGGCTCCGGCCTGCACTCTTGCTCCCAGCATGTAGGCTGCATGCTGTTTCCATGCAGTCGCGTGCTTCTGCCACTAGAGAGGGCGCACGCAGGCTTCTCCTAGCCTTAAAGGGCCAGCGTCCTCCTTATTGGCTCTGGCATTCCTGGCTCGGCTATATAGCCTGGCGACTCCCAGCATCCCCTGCCGGATCTTCATGTCCTGTTACTGAAGAGAAAGCCCTCCGTGTTCCCGAGCGTTTCCAGACGCCTCTGTGGATTCTGTGATTCCCGTGTTCCTGGTTTCCTGTGTTCCCCTGTTCTGTGTTATCCTGTGGCGGTCCTGCATTCCTGCGGCGGTCCTGCATTCCTGTGGCGGTCCTGCAATCCTGTGGCGGTCCTGCAATCCTGTGGCGGTCCTGCAATCCTGTGGCGGTCCTGCAATCCTGTGGCGGTCCAGTATCTTAGTGTCCTTCAGAGGTCCTGCCAGCCGTCCTTCAGAGGTCCTGCCAGGCGTCCTTCAGAGGTCCTGCCAGCCGTCCTTCAGAGGTCCTGCCAGCCGTCCTTCAGAGGTCCTGCCAGCCGTCCTTCCAGAGGTCCTGCCAGCCGTCCTTCCCGTGGTCCTGCCAGCCGTCCTTCCCGTGGTCCTGCCAGCCGTCCTTCCCGTGGTCCTGCCTGCCTGCCTTCCCGTGGTCCTCGTGTCCCTACCTTGGCTGCCACAGCGGGCCTAGTCGCACCCGTGGAGCGACCTGGTGACTCCCGCCGCAGCAAGACCATCCCGCTTTGCTGCGGGCTCTGGCGAAGACCAGGAGTTCACTTAGACTCCTCTCCCGGGTGCGGCTAAGGTTGTTATCTCCCGCGGTGGTCCAGGGAATCCACTTACTTAGTCCTAAGGGACTAATCCCCATAGACTGTGACAGTAAGATCTGGCCATGGACTCCGCCAAGGTCATGATCTCTGCCAAAGCCATGGACAGTGTCAAGGATCCGTACCTGCTTCTGGGTGACCTTCCCAGCACTATTGCCCAGCAGTCCCAAGAGATTTCTGCGCAAAAAGAACTCTTGGACAAACTCGCTGCCACCCTGCGGTTTATTGCCTTCCAGTAGCAGGCTCCTGTGACTCCTCCTGTTGCTTCTGTCCCCCAGCCATGTTTTTCGGCAGTGAACTCTGGAACAGATATTTTGATGCCAAACAAATTTGATGGCAACCCCAATTTTTGCACGCGTTTTGTTGTCCAGTGCTCGTTGTACATCAAATTGACGTCCTCCCAGTCCACCCCCGAACGCTCTAAGTTGGCATGCGTTTTTTCTTTGCTCACTGGAAAGGCGCTGGACTGGGCTACTCCTCTATGGGATAGTGGTGACCCGGACATGGTTACCCATACCAAGTTCCTGGCAAAAATCCAGTCCAGATTTGAACCACCTCAAGTTCGACCACCTCTGCAGCTTCCCAGAGCTGCTCCAGCGGCGCCCAAGCCTCTGCAGCTTCCCAGAGCTGCTCCAGCGGCGCCCAAGCCTCTGCAGCTTCCCAGAGCTGCTCCAGCGGCGCCCAAGCCTCTGCAGCTTCCCAGAGCTGCTCCAGCGGCGTCCAAGCCTCTGCAGCTTCCCCGAGCTGCTCCAGCGGCGCCCAAGCCTCTGCAGCTTCCCAGAGCTGCTCCAGCGGGGCCCAAGCCTCTGCAGCTTCCCAGAGCTGCTCCAGCGGCGCCCAAGCCTCTGCAGCTTCCCAGAGCTGCTCCAGCAGCGTCCAAGCCTCTGCAGCTTCCCAGAGCTGCTCCAGCGGCGCCCAAGCCTTTGCAGCTTCCCAGAGCTGCTCCAGCGGCGCCCAAGCCACCGTAGCTTCCCAGAGCTGTTCCAGCGGCGCCCAAGCCTCCGCAGCTTCCCACAGCTGCTCCAGCGGCGCCCAAGCCACCGTAGCTTCCCAGAGCTGTTCCAGCGGCGCCCAAGCCTCCGCAGCTTCCCAGAGCTGCTCCAGCGGCGCCCAAGCCTCCGCAGCTTCCCAGAGCTGCTCCAGTGTCTCCGCAGCTCCCCGCAGCTGCTCCAGTGTCTCTGCAGCTCCCCGCAGCTGCTCCAGTGTCTCCACAGCTCCCCGCAGCTGCTCCAGTGTCTCCGCAGCTCCCCGCAGCTGCTCCAGTGTCTCCGCAGCTCCCCGCAGCTGCTCCAGTGTCTCCGCAGCTCCCTGCAGCTGCTCCAGTGTCTCCGCAGCTCCCCCAGTGTCTCCGCAGCTCCCTGCAGCTGCTCCAGCGGCGCCCAGGCCTCTGCAGCTTCCCAGAGCTGCACCAGCGGTGCCGCAGCTTCCCAGAGCTGCTCCAGCGGCGCCCAGGCCTCTGCAGCTTCCCAGAGCTGCTCCAGTGTCTCCGCAGCTTCCCACAGCTGCTCCTGTGTCTCCGCAGCTTCTTGCAGCTGCTCCAGAGTCTCCGCAGCTTCCTAGAGCTGCTCCAGCGGCGCCCAAGCCTTCGCAGCTTCCCGCAGCTACTCCAGTGTCTCCACAGCTTCCCGCAGCTGCTCCAGTGTCTCCGCAGCTTCCCGCAGCTGCTCCAGAGACTCTCCAGCCTCCGCAGCTTCCCGCAGCTGCTCCAGAGGCTCTCCAGCCTCTGCAGCTTCCCACAGCTGCTCCGGTGTGCCCAGAGCCGACCCAGCCTGCGGCTTCCCAAGTCTTCCCGGTGCCTTCTCACCTCCTAAGGTGTCTCATCACTAAGAAGAATTGGAGGAGGCGAAGAAAGAAGAACAGCGGACTGAAGAAGAAGAGAAGAGGGGCCCCAAGGGGGGGGGGGTACTGTCACGGCTACACCCGCGATCCTCGGTACGGATTGAGGGTGTACCCGTGCCTGCTGCCATGGTCCTCATGCACTCTTGCTCCCAGCATGTAGGCTGCATGCTGTTTCCATGCAGTCGCGTGCTCCTGCCACTAGACTTCTCCCAGCCTTAAAGGGCCAGCGTCCTCCTTATTGGCTCTGGCATTCCTGGCTCGGCTATATAGCCTGGCGACTCCCAGCATCACCTGCTGGATCTTCATGTCCTGTTACTGAAGAGATAGCCCTCTGTGTTCCCGAGCGTTTCCAGACGCCTCTGTGGATTCTGTGATTCCCGTGTTCCTGGTTTCCTGTGTTCCCTTGTTCTGTGTTATCCTGTGGAGGTCCTGCATTCCTGTGGCGGTCCTGCATTCCTGTGGCGGTCCTGCAATCCTGTGGCGGTCCTGCAATCCTGTGGCGGTCCTGCAATCCAGTGGCGGTCCAGTATCCTAGTGTCCTTCAGAGGTCCTGCCAGCCGTCCTTCAGAGGTCCTGCCAGCCATCCTTCAGAGGTCCTGCCAGCCGTCCTTCCAGAGGTCCTGCCAGCCGTCCTTCCAGAGGTCCTGCCAGCCGTCCTTCCAGAGGTCCTGCCAGCCGTCCTTCCCGTGGTCCTGCCAGCCGTCCTTCCCGTGGTCCTGCCAGCCGTCCTTCCCGTGGTCCTGCCAGCCGTCCTTCCCGTGGTCCTGCCTGTCTGCCTTCCCGTGGTCCTCGTGTCCCTACCTTGGCTGCCACAGCAGGCCTAGTCGCACCCGCGGACCGACCTGGTGACTCCCGCTGCAGCAAGACCATCCCGCTTTGCGGCGGGCTCTGGCGAAGACCAGGAGTTCACTTAGACTCCTCTCCCGGGTGCGGCTAAGGTTGTTATCTCCCGCGGTGGTCCAGGGAGTCCACTTACTTAGTCCTAAGGGACTAATCCTCATAGACTGTGACACTTTCTCTATAAAATCTCTTTCAGTAACTGTCTGCCTATCAACGGCAGTCTCTTTCAGTAACTATCTGAGAGCTCAAGTTTAATTTTTGCACAGCTGTTTATAAAATTACAGCTGATCTCTGATTGGTTTCCATGGAAAACTGGAACAGTTTTACCTCAGACATTTCTGATAAATATCCCCCTATCTCTGTATCTGTATCCATCTTACCTCACTTATAAGCATCTAATACTCATTGCCTATAGTAACCAATCACAGCTTAGAGCTCATATTAATGACCTGTGGCAAAACAGAACCAATCATGGCTCAGCTTCTAACTGCCACAGCAGCAGACAATGGCTCCTGTATATGGTGGTTAATAAGTGAGTTTTGGAAAATGTTGGCTCAAAACCTGGTCTAAGACGTTCCCTGAGTCACAGGCAACAACTGTGCAAAATTTGGTGATTGTAAATGTGACGGTACAGATTCCTTTAGTGGACATACTTACATACATACACACACCCACATACATTCAGCTTTATACATTAGATGTACAATCACATTAGTGAAATGTCATGTGCTTCAACAATATTTAAATATATATGAATATAATATGTGTGAAGCACAGCATAATCAGTTGTCGTGTGAGGGGCATACATGGTATATGTGTGGGGCTCAGCACAGCCAGATGTTGTGTGAGGAGTATATGCTGTATACTTTAAGTTACTGTGGTATCCTTAGGGTTGCAGTGTGGATATGCAAGGATGTAAAAGGTATCTACCGGTATCTACCGAGGAATTCTGCAGTGATAAATAACAATAACATTTATTTATATAGAGCCATGTTTACAAATCATAGAGGACATATACAAATAATATACAAATAATATACTACATTACACAGTACAAACAAAATAGGAGTGAGGGTCCGTATAGTCTATAGATAAATTATAGCCAATAGAAGTAATCATGCAGTTATGTTGCTGAAGGATTGCTGATTGTGACCGGAAAGTTACAACATGCCACTTCTACTTACATCTGATCAGTGACTAAATTTCATAGTATGCGTCACATTTAAATGTATGTATGTCATATGTTTCATGATCAAATTACACAACTACTGAAGGTATTTTTAAAATGACACCAGTGTTTGTGTTTCTTGTGTCTGGCAGGATGGAGAAGAAGGGAGGAGCTGCAAGTAGACAAAGGTGACAGTTTGCAGAACTTACATGCTGTCTCTGCATCTGTAGCTGAACCTGGGGAAGAGTGAGAAACTGACAACATACACATTTTTTTATTATAACTTTTTCAACTTTACTTCTTGGTAAAAAACTTTAATGGGAAAAAGTGTATTTTTCACATTTTTAGATATTTGTCTGACAAAAAACAAGTAATTTATTTAAAGGAGTTGTCTTAATACAGTGCTGGGACATAGTGACAGGTGGGCCTGCCAGGCGGTCCAGAAGTTGTTGTAGCAAAGCTTCTATGCCCCTGTAAACAGGTCCCAAATACTGTGGTGCAGAAAACCGGGAGCTCCGGAGCAGGTGAGTAATTTTTTGTTTTTAAATTGTTCAAACTGGCAGACAACTCCTTTAATTATTCCACAAATATAAAGTCTCATGAAAATAAAAAAAAAGTAAAAATTGTTATGATATGTAAAGCTGTTATCATCATTAAAAGAAGAGCAGAACAGAACTGCAAAATATGACCTAGAAGTTCATGTACCAATATCCCTTTGAAAAGGTCTTGAAAGGGTTGGAAGATGACATTTCTTCTTTTTATACATAGTTTGACATTATTCATATCTATCATTTGGGTGATTGATCGACAACTGTACTCTGTATTTGAGTTTCAGCACATACTGAAAACATTATCCTACAAGATCTTTGTCAGCCCATTGATTTACGATGATGATTCTCACTGAGGGGTTGGGATCATAATAATAGCAGCACTCTTCTCAGCTACGGCATAGAATCTGATAAATGTGTAATCCACAAGCCTGGACAATTTTACAATTATGAGGGGCCCTGATTTACAATATTCTGATATTAGTCTGATTGCTGGACACCAATGGCAGTGGCTTGCCTTCCATAAAGGCAGACCATGTAACTGTCCTCCCCAGGGGTGTAACTAGGAGAGGCTGGGCAAGGGGCCCCCTTCCCCCTCAAACATAAAAATACATATCTTTACACACATTGATACACATCATATACATACAATATTTACACATCATATACACAAACATACTGTATATACACATACACTATATAAAGTTTTTTTTTTTTTTTTTTTTTTTTTTTATTTTAACCCCCCACTCCCACCCTACCACCCTCTGCCCGTGCTGGAGATGTGAAAGATAGCCAAAAATTTAACTAGCTTATCCCTATCGACCCATCAAAAGGTCTTCCCGGGACTAGAAAGGGACACAGTTCTTCAATTTCTCCACTGGTCCCATAACCCACTCAATCTGCTACCATTCCTATAGCGCTTCTCGTATGCGCATTCATACGCTTTAGTGCGTACCACAAGGTTGCTCCATTCTTTCACCACTGGTGATTTGTCATCTTTCCAATGTTTCACTAATATTAGTCTGGCGAGAAAGAGTAGCTTCAACGCTAGATCACTTTTTGCTTTAGATTCAATAACAATCGGATGGAGACCCAGTATCCCGCAAGTAGCATCTCGTGTCAGGGAGCATTGAAGCTGAGACTCTATTATCTTATAAACCTCCTCCCAATATAAACTAATTTTAGGGCAATCCCATAATATAAGAATATTAAGTTGAGTGCATCTGTGATTTAAATTAATTGTGGATCGAACAACATTTTTATATAAATCTCTCCATTGTGCTGCTGTGATAGGCCCAAGCTGGTTTATCCATTTTACTTGACTTATATGACTGAAGTTCTGATCTATGTCCGCTCTCATCAAATGATAGATCCTAGACAATTTCAGAAGTGACGTCTCTAACCCTAAAATTTCAGAACAATAACCACCTTCGTGTATCGTGAACTTATCGTGATATATTTCTTTCCTAAATGCATGTGCTAGTTGACAATACCTAAAATAATCTTTCTCCTCCAGAATCCCCTTCGTGCACCAAAACTGAAAGGAGGGTAGCCCCCCCTGTACCCCCAGATGCTCCAAAGAGTGAATCCCTTTTCTCTTCCAAAATCCGACATCTTCCATTTTATATAGTTCTAAAAAGTTACGATTGCCCCATAAAGGGGTGAATTTAAAACCCCCATTAATCCCATACAACCTCTTAAAGTCTCTCCAGGTGTTTTCCAATAATACTGCCAGTGGAAATATTTTACTAGCACAGCCTTTCAATATACCTGACTCCAATAGGGAGAGAATAGACATAAATCTATGCCCCACCCGGTCACTGATAACCTGAAATACTGTGGAGCATTTATTTTCAAGGATATACTGAATCTGTGCCGACAGAAAATAGTGGTACAAGGAGGGGATTGAAAGACCACCCCTCTCCTTGTTAACCATTAATGTTTCCTGTTTGATGCGTACCCTTTTCCTCCCCCATAGTAATTTATTTATGATCGCCCGAATAAAACCAAACCATTTCCTACCAATCCAACAGGGAGAGTTGCATAGTACGTATAACATTTGAGGCAGCAAAATACTCTTTGTGAGGACAACTCTCTCAGCTCGATTTAATGGCAGCGTATTCCATGTATTCACCTTATTTTTCAATTTTGCTAATAGCGGGGCCAAATTCAAAGATATATAATCAGCTACGTTTGGTGTAATCTTTAACCCCAAATATTCACATGAAGATGAAATCTTTAGATCCGCCTGGATCAAATTAAGCCGAGAATCACTATCGAGTGGGACCACAATAGATTTGTGAGTATTGATCTGAAAACCTGAAAACCTCCCAAACTCCCTAATCACCTTTAGGGCTTTTGGAACAGATGTATTAGAGTCCTTTAGGCAGAGCAAGACATCGTCGGCATACAACATTATCTTATCTGTAGGACCGGCCAGTCCTCCGCCCCCAATCTCCCCATCTGACCTAATTTTTATTGCCAATGGTTCTATAAAAAAAGCAAATAATAGGGGAGACAGGGGGCATCCCTGCCTAGTGCCCCTAGACAGACTAAAGAAAGGAGAGTAGTCACCATTTATTCTAATACAAACCCTAGGGGCCTGATAGAAGAGTCTAACCCAGTCAACGAATCTGCCGCCCAGCCCGAATCTCAGCAAAACTTCCCAGAGGAAGTCCCACTCCACCCTATCAAAGGCTTTGGAAGCATCCAATGACAGGATGGAGCAGGACTCCCCCTGTCCCAGCTGAAGGCCCGCAAACAACCGTTTTACATTAGTCTTACCCTGGCGACCGGCCACAAAGCCGCATTGATCTTCATGTATAAGGGTTGACGCATATTCTTTTAATCTATTCGAAAGCAATTTGGCCACCAATTTGGCATCAGTATTAAGAATAGAGATCGGCCGGTAGGATTCTGCCTCCAAAGGGTCCTTATTTTTTTTGGGTAATAAAACTATACATGCCTCATACCAAGACTCGGGTAGTCTCCCCACCCTCTGTGCCGCCTCCCAAATCTCCACCATAAGGGGAAGGAGAATAGCACCAAATCTATTGTAAATTTCTAGAGGTAGCCCGTCCAACCCTGGTGAGGAGTTACGTCTGGAGGATGAGAGAGACTCCTCGAGTTCAGAGATAGATATTGGACGAGATAACCTGTCCGCTCTGTCTGTCAATAGTCTAGGGAACTGGATATTATCTAGGTAGTGGCCTATGTCCTCCGCTGACACCTCCAGATCTGAGGAATAAATATTTTGGAAAAACTGCAAAAAGATACCCCTGATCTCCTGAGCGTTGCCAGTTGCTTCCCCATGTAGATTTTTAATCATAGTAATTCTATTTGATTCCTGTTGTTTTTTAACTTTGTGTAATAGCCCTTTTGAAGGAGAGCCACTCTCGCAATGTGACTTCTGATCCAGGAAGAATAACTTCTGCAAAGCCTTATTGGTAATAAATCTGTTATACTCCTCTTGTGCTTTATTAAATCTATCATATACATCTAGTGAGCTATTTACCTGATAATCCCTTTCTCTTTTTTCCACTTCCTCTTTTAAATTCTTCTCTTGTCTGGCCCATTGTTTACGGAGAAATATAATTTCTGAATTTATTATCCCTCTAAGGAAGGATTTCAAGGCATCCCAGATCAAACCCACATTATCAGAGGTCCTATTAGCAGATATAAAATTACATAATTCTCTCTTAATTTTATCCTCATCTGTTAATAGGGACAACCAGTGCGCATTAAGTTTCCAAAACCTCATAGCAGGTTTAGTTGAAGCGGACAGCTCGAGAACCAATGGTGAGTGATCAGAAATGGACCGATTATCATAACGGATTTTCCGCACCCAGCCGATGGCGTAATCATTGGCCAATGCCAGATCAATCCTGGAGAAGGAGTTATGAGAGCGATTATAGCATGAGAATACTGATAAGTCCCCATTTAAAGACCTCCACACATCCTTCAAGCCCACCTCCTGACAAAATCTGGAGAAGGGGGTGTCCATCGCGGTTGTAACTACCCACTTCCTTTTCCCTAGTCGATCCTTCTTCTCTGACATAACAGCGTTGAAGTCCCCCAGAGCCAATACGGGACAGTCTCCAACCCTCTCCAGGAACCGCATCAAACTTATCAAAACGTCATATCTGAAGGGAGGTGGAATATATATCCCTGCTACAACGCATTTAATGCCTTCTAAAATACCACACAGAAAGACAAATCTGCCCTCTCCATCGCACCAGGCATCTGAGATTTGAAAACTGATAGCTCTATGGACCAGAATAGATACCCCTCTAGAAAATGATGAGTAGACTGAATTATATACCTGACTAGCCCACCTCCGGTCTACTAGGGCTAAGGAGTCTTTGTCAAGATGTGTCTCTAACAATATCACAATAGCAGGAAGTTGCTTGATAATGTAGTCGAAAATGATACAACGCTTCAGACGGTCCTTCAATCCCCTTATATTCCAGGATATAAACCTAGTGCCCATTGGATAAGATAAATGGGAAAGCGAACAATCAATCAACATCTCCAGCAACAAGGCATCCCTCCCCCCCAAACCCAATCACATGTCCTACCATGGTAGAACTCTTCCTACTTAGGCCACTTACCCACCCCCATCCAACCCCCGCTCCCCCGAAGCTGATATACCTTGCCCATCTGTGTCATGCACTTCATAGACCCTTAAGATCTAACCAGTCAGAGACTTGATCTGGTGTGCTAAAAAACTGGGACTGACCTTGAAAAATAATTTTTAGTTTTGCCGGGAACATCAGTGAATAAATAATACCTTTCTCTCTTAACCTTTTTTTCACCTCAAGAAAACTTTTCCTTTTTTGTAGGGTATCCCTAGAGAAATCCGGATAGAGCGATATTTTTACACCTTGAATCGATAGATCTTTTAGATCGCGTGCTCTTCGTAATATAATATCCCGATCTCTAGAGAGTACTGTTTTACAAATGAAGGTCCGGGGATTATTACCGGGAACATACGATACTGAAGGAATTCTATGAGCACGTTCTATGTCAAAACTGGGGGAGAGATACTCCTTCCCTATTTTTTCCACAAGCCATTCTTTAATAAAGGTAACTGGGTCTTCTCCTTCAGCCTTTTCTGGTATCCCTATAACCCTCAAGTTAGCTCTCCTTGCGCGATCCTCCATATCGGCCAGTTTTCCTTTAAGGCCCTTGTTTTCACTTTCTAATGAGGACGTAACTTTTTTAAGAGTACTTATCTCTTTCTCAATATTAACAATTTTATCCTCAAAAATTTTCTGCTTATCTCTGACTTTATTCAAGTCCTCTCTCAACAGAGAGACATTACCTCTCAAGGCGCCCACTTGATCTGTAAGATCCAAAATGGCTGAGTTGCAGGTTTTTATAGAGTCAAGAATCTCTCTGAGCATAGCTTTTTCTCCCCCAACTCCTGCCTCATCGCTCTCCTGTTCTTCCCCCTCAAGGACTGCAAATCTCTGTTATCAGACCTGTGTTATCAGACCAGTACGTGTTTTCACTGAGGGGGACTTCCATAATTTGTCTAGTTTCGTGGAATTATCCCCTTTGGACCCTCCTTTATCTTTCTCCCTAGGAGATGTTGTACCCAGGGATTTCCTTGAGGTATTTTTGGGTGGCATCATAAAAGATCTATAACCTCTTCTACCAATCCCAACAAATGTAACAAGTTTTCAATATTTAACACCAAACTGGTAACAGTAAAATTATGACATATACAGGCCTCACACGGCAAGAGGCCACAAAAATTTGTCTCACACAAAAAGAGGGCCTTTTAACCATATTACACAGACCCGATAAAGGAGGCGATAAATGCTGACAGAGTTCTGTACAATTCCTACTAATATCCCCACTGCCTGCGACAGTGGTTAAAAAAAAAGGTTAGTATGAAACTGAAGTCCATATATTGGAAGCTGGTTAGTATCGGATGAAATGACGGCAGAGAAGCAAGTCTTCGTAGTTAAAGTTCGGATAGAGAGGGAAAAGGAGTTTAATGCTAGTATTATATTAGCAAAGCGACAAGTCTCAGTTAGTACCAGTTAGTAGCGCCTAAAGCACAGCACAATCTCAGTTAATACCAGTTAGTACTGATGAGTAGAGACAATAATTCCAAACACTCAAAATATAGGAACAGGGACCCCAAGGGAGCGAATAGAGAGACCGATAAAAGGGATGGGGCCAATAGGACATGGAAAAGCACCATCAGACACACTAACTACTCAAACATGAAAATACCACCAGAAGGCAATATAGTTACCACCACATCAAAAGCCAAGCCGAGCACTCCACAGACACTCAAATACACTAATAAAACTACTACGCATAACCCTCTTTCTGTTGATCCCCTTTCTGTTATCCCTGGGTTGATCCCCCCCCCAACAAACTCTACTAATCTGGTTAACATTGAGAATCTTTCAAAACCTAATTTACCGTCAGGGAGGTACATACCCGTGGAATCCTCACATGAGGATACTATTTTCACTACACATAGTATCAGCTGTGATGAAGATAGTCATGCTGAAGAATCCCATCAGTTATTTTATACACCCTCAGCAGGCGCACGTACAGGGAATATACCCCTGGAACTTCCCAACACACAGGATTTACCCTCACCAGATGAGACAGTTTCTTTTTTAGGACTACCAGGGGCACTCCGAAAGAAAAGGATAGTACAACATTATGTTCTAGACCCCATTGTGAAGGAAATAAGCCACCCAGCCTCCCCTTTAGGGATAAAACGGAAAAACCTCGCAGGCGAGGCAAAAGAGGCGGTAAGAAACGACCCAGACACGTCCGTATCGGAGGAGGACTCTATAGTAGAAACTCCAAAACACAAGAAAATCAGGTAACTGTGGCATTGACGAAACCAACAACTGGTAAGGATGTACAGGGTACTAATCTGGTTAAAATTTTTAATCTTTCATCTCACACACTGTCGGACTTTGAAACCAAGGTCCTGGAAAAGGGTTTGTCATATTGTCCGTCTTCTAGGTCAAATGAATTCGAACTATTTCTGGACCTCAATAGATTTGTCCGAGGGCTCACTCTAAAAAGACATTTTAATATTATTGACAATACCAAAACCACTCCTATCTCTGAGGAGCCATTTACACATGATACTTTAGCCCCGGTACATACTGGTCTTAGACCCAAGTCCCTTTTCTATCCTTCCCATCACAGGGGGAATTTCGTCGACACTTTTTACACTCTGGTGTCGACGGATTTCCGGAAACTCCACTCAAACACCAACAATGTGAAAAATCACCCTGGCAAGAAAGATAATTTAACATTTAAAGAAAAGAAAAGCCTAAAAGATCTAGCCTCCAATGAGAATTTGGTTATTAAATCTGCCGATAAGGGGGGGGGGTCGTAATCCTAGATAGGACTGACTATGTTACAGAGGCAATGCGGCTGCTGTCCGATACAGAATTCTATTCCAAATTGGACCACAATCCTACCAATGAATACAAAAAGGAATTGTATAACCTTTTAGATGAGGGTCTCCAAATAGGGATTCTTGACAAAAAGGAATACCAATATCTTAAGATAGAAGAGCCAGCTACGGCCCTCTTCTACTATTTACCTAAAGTCCACAAGAATGACACCAAGCCACCAGGGAGACCAATAATATCAGGTATTAATTCTTTAACGTCTAACCTCTCTCATTACACCGATATTTTCTTGCAGAAATATGTAAGAGATCTCAAATCATTCTTACTTGATACCTCGGATTTAGTAAGATACGTTAGAAAGGAGACATGGGAGGATAATTACCTGTTCATAACCATGGATATCTCCTCCCTTTATACAAAAATCCCCCATGATTTGGGCATCCATGCCGTTTCCCATTTTTTAAAAAATGATGCTTCCATTCCTGGATTTCAATCTAACTTTCTCTTGAGAGCTATTTCTTTTATTTTGGAACATAATTATTTTTCTTTTCTTCACAAAATCTTCCTACAAAAAAGGGGTACCGCGATGGGTAGCAAATTTGCACCCAGCTTCGCCAATTTATATGTGGGCCTCTTTGAAGAAGAGTTCATCTACCCACATAATGCTTTTAGTAAGTGCCTTCTCTATAAAAGATTCATTGATGATATTTTTATAATTTGGAAGGGTAATAAGGATGAAGCACTCGAGTTCGTAAGAGACATAAATGAGAATGAGTGGGGCCTTGAATTTACTTGTGAAATTACATGTAATAATGCTGAATTTTTGGACGTTACTGTCTTTCATACACCTGATGGGCAAATTAAGACCAAGACCTTCTTTAAGAAGGTCGATAGTAACAGTTATCTGGATTTCTCTAGTAGTCACTTCAAGAAATGGCTAACCAATGTCCCGTATGGACAATATAAAAGGATAAGGCGTAACTGCACTGAGGATGGTGACTTCATATCTCAAAGTAAAGTCCTAACAAATCGATTTAAAGCTAAGGGCTATCCCCCTAATCTTCTGGCTACAGCACAAACAAGAGCAGGTTCTTTGAGCCAAGAAACCTGCCTTGAACTCAAGTTGAAAACAACTACTGATGACATGGAAACTAGAGGGGTCAATTTTATCTCTACCTATTCCTCAGATAGTGCAGAAATTCGGAGTATTATCAATAAACATTGGGGGATTTTACTACATGACCCATTTTTGAAGGAAATCATCCCAAAAAGACCTAAACTGACATTTAGGAGGTCACGTACCATCAAGAACATCTTGGCCCCTAGCCGGCTCCGGCCTGAATCTAGCAAATCACACCCTAGCTTCTTTCCCAAGGTACTTGGCAGCTACCGTTGCGGCCATAATAGGTGTAAATGTTGCATTAGTATTAGACATAGACAGTTAAATTTCACATCCAATGTTACAGGAGAATCCTTTGGGATTAAGAGTTTTATGAACTGCGGCTCAAGTTATGTGATTTATCTCATAGAATGTACCTGTAAACTCCAGTACATTGGTAGGACTATCCAACCCTTGAGGGAACGCTTCAATAAACATAGGTCTAATATAGAGAATGGTTTTGCCTTACACAGCGTATCCCGACATGCTGCTACTCACCATAACAAATGTTTTAAGGACTTTAGTTTGACCCCAATAGAATTCATTGATGCATCTACCCCACAGAGATTCAACCATCTCAAAAGGAGGGAGATGTTTTGGATTTTCAAGCTCCAATGTCTTACCCCCATTGGTTTGAATGAGAGTCTGGAGGGGGTCTATTGATTCTCTACCTATTTACTACTATCCTGCTATCTTTTAGGTTATGTGCTGGTTTTTTGTCAAGTTAATAAAATTTTACAAAAAAAAAATAAATAAAAAAATTGGTGATGTCACTTCCGGGACTCACTTCCGGTTTCGCGCCATTCATCCCGCCGGTTTGTCTTTCCTAAGGTATATATCCCACTGTCATATTAATTATAATGTTATATTACTGTCTGTAATTTTGATAAAGGGTCATAGTACCCGAAACGCGTTATAGGGACATTTTATATTCATTTTTATTGGCATTTTATTGTATCTTAATGCCTGTTTATTTTATGCGGATTTAAGAATAAATTGTTTTTATTTGGACGCACAACTTTGTTCCTGGATTACTTTTTAGCGCCCCACTAGTGCTCAGAGTTCTTTCGCTTTTAATCTTTTATTGTCTACGGCTATCAATCACTGTTAGCCGGTCATCTGAGCCCTGGGAGCTGCTTCCTGTATCCTGGAGACTAGTGTTGTTCAAACTCCTCATCCTCTGGACGACTCTGGCTGGACCCCGGGTTGGGATATACATGCGCTATTGAAGCATCTATAAGGTGAGCACCTTTTCAACGTACCTACCTCTACTTCACTCAACGATATCACCCGAGGCGCCGCCTCCTGTGTCCTCTTTTCGATTTTGTGTATAATACCAGTTAGTAACACCTAAAGCACAGCAGAGGGGAAACCGTATCCAGATACATCTCACCCATCCTATAGAAAGGCTCCAAAAAATTCCAGCAATTAGTAGGCACGTAGTGGAGGAAGATGGAAACCAGGCATGAAAAAAACTGCAGGATCCAACTCACGACCACGCCGACACCAAGAAGAAAGCCCCGGCCACGCCGCCTCAGCAGCGATACCCGAGCCCAGTTCGAATCAGGTCAGCGCGTCCTCCGAGACCACGATCCACCTCGCAGTAGAGATCCTGTCTCCTTGATACACCTCCAGCCATCCACCTTCATGCGTACGGAGCAGGGAGCCCATCAGATGGTGACCGCACGCCGCTGCAGCGGGGCAGCCCCCATACTGCCGAAACACCGCGGAGGGGAGATGACAGCGCCGGAATCACCCGCTACCCGATCCAGCAAGGGCGCCGCGGAGTCAACGCTCCACGGAGTCTCCCATCATCCAGCGTGCGGCGGCCAGGACAGCAGGGGAGAGCGGGGAGAGTTGGCGGGGCGGCTGCGCAGCGTGACGCGTCTACGTCATGCCGTTACATCTCTCCTGAACCCCGTACACTATATAAAGTTGATAGTATATACACTTCATATACACTCACATACAAATACACAGACATACAGTATGTGCACATCAAATAGACTCACATACAGTACATACACAACACATACATGCAGTATATATACTCAAAATCCATCAGTGTTCTCATGTTCATCTCCCGTTGTCACCTTCTCATTACAGGAGGAGGGGGGGGGGGCAGAAGGCCACAGATAAGAAAAGCAGCCCAGTACCTGTGAAGCACATGGTGGAAGTAGACAACAGGATATCTTTTGGCTTCAGAACGGCTCCCTATCAAATATATAATAGGGGGCCTCAGTCCAGGCAGTCACCCCACTCCACTTTTAACCCAATTTTGAGGGGCGGGGTTAAGTGAGCTACCAGCTCACTGAAGGGAGCCAACTCCCGTTGTTCACATGAAAGAGCGGCTTTCCGTGCTGGCGCATTTGCAAACAACCCGTCACTACTTCTCTGAGCCGACAACGATTTAGCTTGCAGTGAACTGTATGTAGTGAAAGTATATCTAAACACTGATGCACATGTTCTCCTCCATTCTTTGTAATGTGTCTGGTCCGGGGGCCAGGTTACGATTTTTATTATCTTAGAAGATAAGTGTCAATGTCAAGGGGTTAATATTGTGTAATCTCCCAATGTAAATATTATTAGTAAATGTAAATATTACTCATGGTGTCACTAACATATTAATCCAGTCCCCTGATAAACTTTAGAAATTGATAAAATCCCACAGAAACAATCACAAGATGTAGGCACATGTAAGCTCAAACGGTGGCCATAAGGTATATAAAAGTATCAAGTGAATAAGGACTATACATCTGTTAGCAATAGAAACCACAAAGAGGATAGGGGACATTTATCAGGAACGTTTTCTGGCATACAGGTCCTGACATACAGTAATTGCAATACCTAATGAACTGCAAGTAGTTGTGATTATTTTCTCCTTTATGTCACCAATAGGCCAAGCGGGCAAGATGCAGCATAAAGGGAGACATGGCCGGTGGTGGAGTGCCTATGTACTCACTATTGCCTGCGACCATTCAGGCCTGAACAGTTTCCTGTACAAAACTAAATTCCAGAGCTGCATGCCTACAAATACATCTGGAGGCCGGGGCCTCCCAATATATCTGGCAGTGATGGAAGGGCGGGACTTGCATTATACGTCAGCTAAAGTATGATAAATCTCCCCCAATGAGTGTATGTATAGTAATAATCAGGTGACACTTAGAAAGGTAAAGAGATGAGCGAGCACTAAAATGCTCGGGTGCTCGTTATTCGAGACAAACTTTTCCCGATGCTCGAGTGCTCGTCTCGAATAACGAGCCCCA
This sequence comes from Engystomops pustulosus, assembly GCF_040894005.1. Classification (NCBI taxonomy): domain Eukaryota; kingdom Metazoa; phylum Chordata; class Amphibia; order Anura; family Leptodactylidae; genus Engystomops; species Engystomops pustulosus. Next base: position 153,412,776 of record NC_092415.1, read on the forward strand.
TTGAAGTCAATGGGAGACTCAAGCATTTTTCAAGGGGACCAAGGCTCTGCACAGGGAAGCTTGGCCAAACACCTGGGAACCTCAGAAAGAATGGAAACACCACGGAAATGGACAGGAAACAGCAGGGGCAGCATGGATGGATGTCTCTGAGGCTGCTTAATCGTACCATTATGCCAAAATTATGGGCAACAGCATGGCCATGACAGAGTGACCGAATGAGGCTAGATAGCATCTAAAACATGCAATAATTGACCCTGGCACTATAGGGGACGGCATGCAGAGGCAGCGGCAGCAGCGGCAGGCTAGAGAGTGTCATGGCGACATACCCTAAATGGACTCAGGCTTCAAACCAATGGGTGGCAGAGAGGAACCAAAGGAGGTGAGCAAGAAGCGCTGAAATGATTTCCTATGTGAACAAAAGGTTGACGGTATATTTAGTTGATAACACAGCATGGTGGCGACATAGTGACCAAGTTCCATAACGTATCTGGTGAAACACCCGAAAAATGAGCCTGACACAGCTCGTTTGATAAGGGGACAACATGTGGAGGCAGCCATGGAGACGACTTCCATGATTAAGAGCGACAGTATGGGGCATTCATATTGCGCTGCTATGATTGCAACTTCAGGTCTCCAGCATGGCGGCGACAGATGGGCCGAGTTCCACTATGTATCTGGTGAAACACCTGAAAATTCTGCTCGACACAGCTCGTTTGATAAGGGGACGATGTATGGAGGCAGTGAAGTAGTAGTAGATTAAAGGTGCTGCAGTTAAAACTATGTTAGTTGGATCTTGGGATGGAGCTGGCGCTCCCCTGCCAGGCGAGCTTTCGTCTATCCAAGCCCCTGTCTCTAGGCTACTCCCCAAACAGCACTTCTAAGAACCTTTTGTATAAGATCAAGTGTAGTAGTGTTCTTATAAGTTTGGGTTATGGCGGGTGAGGGGAATGTAAACAGATGCGCAAGAAGCGCTGAAATAATATCGGTAAATGATAAAAGTTTGCCAGTATATTTTGTGGATAACACAGCAGGATGGCAACAAAGTTAACAAGTTTGATGTGGAAGCCATGAAAACAACCCAAATTTCTGCCTGACACAGCTCGTTTGCTAAGGGGACGATGTATGGAGGCAGCTATATGGACGACTTTTGGAGGCAGCTATGGCGATGACGTGTGGAGGTAGCAATGGAGACAACGTGTGGAGGCAGCTAAAAAGACGACGTGTAGAGGCTGCTATGGAGACAATTTAACCGGTTCGCGACCGCCTGCCGTGTATTCACGGGGGTGGTCGGGTCACGCTGTATGTAGAGGGCTCACGGGCTGAGCCCTCTCCATAGCCGGTAAGTCTTTGCTGCATAGCGGTCGCTAGCACCGATCACAGGCGTTATCACAGCATGGGCGCCGCCATCTTACTTGAGATCGCCGCTCCCCGTGATGTCATCGGGGAGTGGCGATCCGTCTCCATGGTAGCCTCGGGTCTTCCGAAGACCGGAGGCTATTTCGTTTTAACCCATCTTACTTGAGATCGCCGCTCCCCGTGACGTCATCGGGGAGTGGCGATCCGTCTCCATGGTAGCCTCGGGTCTTCCGAAGACCGGAGGCTATTTCGTTTTAACCCATTCATTACAATGTGCTGATAGCACATTGTAATGAATGAGGAGGAAAATCCCCATATACTGCCATACTGTAGTATGGCAGTATATGATAGGATAGATCAGACAACCTAGGGTTAAAGTACCCTAGGGAGTCTGTAAAATAGTAAAAATAAAAATAAAAAAAAGTAAAAAAAATTATAATAAAAAAACCTAAAATTTCAAATCACCCCCCTTTCCCTAGAACTGGCATAAATATAAATAAACAGTAAAAATCATAAACACAGTAGGTATCGACGCGTCCGAAAATGGCCAATCTATCAAAATATGATAACGGTTTTTCAATACGATTAACCCCGTACCGGAAAATAGCGCCCAAAGTCGAAAATGGCACTTTTTTGCCATTTTGAAAAATATAAAAAAATCTATAAAAAGCGATCAAAAGGTCGTACAGTCCTAAAAATTATATCATTGAAAATATTATCAAATTTTGCAAAAAATGACATGCCGCACAGATCCATACACAAAAGTATAAAAAAGTTATTAGCGCCAGAATTTGGCAAAATCAAAAAAATAATTTTTGTACAGGAGGTTTTAATTTTTGTAAACGTATGAAAACATTATAAAACCTATACAAATTTGGTATCCCCTTAATCGTACCGACCCAAAGAATAAAGTAGAAATGTCATTCTGGGCGCTCAGTGAAATACATAATATCCAAGCCTTCAAGCAAATGGCGCAAATGCGTTTTTTCACCATTTTCACTGTATTTGGAATTTTTTTACCACTTCCGAGTACATGGCATGGAATAGTTAATACCATCCCTATGAAGTGCAATTTGTTACGCAGAAAACAAGCTGTCACACAGCTCTTTACGTGTAAAAATAAAAAAGTTATATATTTTTGAAGGTGGGGAGTGAAAAATGGACATGAAAAAACAGGAAAGGGCCCGTATAGTGCCTGTATGTGGCAGTCCAAAAAAGTTTTCAAACCAGAGGAGCAGGTAGGTGGTCCTCCAGAAAAATTAAATAGATTGAGTGCCTGTATGTGGCAGTCCAAAGAAGTTTTCAAACCAGAGGAGCAGGTAGGTGGTCCTCCAGAAAAATTAAATAGATTGAGTGCCTGTATGTGGCACTCCCAAAAATTGTTTAAAACAGAGGACCGGGTAGGTGGCCCTCCAGAAAAATTAAATACATAGAGTACTATAGCTAGAGCCAGTTGGCCCTGGCAAAAAATAGCCAGTTTCCTCTGCTTTAGTGTACAAAGAGGAGGAGAAGGAGGAAATTGAGGAGGAGGAGTGCATAAATTATTCAGGTTGAGCTTCCTTCACCTGGTGGAGAATGGAAATCCTGAGAAATCCAGGCTTTATTCACCTTGATAAGCGTCAGCCTGTCAGCGCTGTCAGTCGACAGGTGTGTACACTTATCGGTGATGATGCCACCAGCTGCACTGAAAACCCGCTCGGACAACATGCTAGCGGCAGGGCAGGCAAGAACCTCCAAGGCGTACAGCGCCAGTTCGTGCCACATGTCCAGCTTTGAAACCCGGTAGTTGTAGGGAGTTGTGTGATCATTTAGGACGATGGTATGGTCAGCTACGTACTCCCTCACCATCTTTCTGTAAAGATCAGCCCTACTCTGCCGAGACTGGGGACAGGTGACAGTGTCTTGCTGGGGTGACATAAAACTGGCAAAGGCCTTGTAAAGCGTACCCCTGCCAGTGCTGGACAAGCAACCTGCTCGCCTACTCTCCCTCGCTACTTGTCCCGCAGTAGTACGCCCTCTGCCGCTAGCACTGTCAGAAGGGAAATACTGTTTCAGCTTGTGCACCAGGGCCTGCTGGTATTCATGCATTCTCACACTCCTTTCCTCTCCAGGGATGAGAGTGGAAAGGTTTTGCTTGTACCGTGGGTCCAGGAGAGTGAATTCCCAGTAATCGGTGCTGGAATAAATTCTTTGAACGCGAGGGACACGGGATAGGCAGCCTAGCATGAAATCTGCCATATGCGCCAGAGCACCAACGCGCAAGAATTCACTCCCCTCACTGGCCTGACTCTCCATTTCCTCCTCCTCCAACTCCTCTTCATCTGCCCATACACGCTGAACAGTGAAGGACTAAAACAATGCTCCCCTCTTCTGTCTCGCCAACATTCTCCTCCTCTTCCTCCTCATCCTCCTCCACCTCCTCGGATATGCGCTGAGAAACAGACCTGAGGGTGCTTTGGCTATCAACAAGGGAATCTTCTTCCCCCGTCTCTTGTGACGAGCGCAAAGCTTCTGACTTCATGCTGACCAGAGAGTTTTTCAACAGGCCAAGCAGCGGGATGGTGCGGCTGATGATGGCGGCATCGCCACTAACCATCTGTGTTGACTCCTCAAAGTTACTCAGCACCTGACAGATATCAGACATCCACGTCCACTCCTCATTGTAGACTTGAAGAAGCTGACTGACCTGACTACCAGTTCTGGTGGAAGTTGACATCTGGCAGTCTACAATCGCTCTGCGCTGCTGGTAAACTCTGGATAACATGGTTAATGTTGAATTCCACCTCGTGGGTACGTCGCACAACAGTTGGTGAGCGGGCAGTTGGAGGCGGCGCTGCGCTGCCCTGAGAGTGGCAGCATCTGTGCTGGACTTCCTGAAATGCGCACAGATGCGGCGCACCTTCGTGAGCAAATCAGACAGATTGGGGTATGTCTTGAGGAAACGCTGAACTATGAGATTTAACACATGGGCCAGGCATGGCACATGTGTCAGTCTGCCAAGTTGCAGAGCCGCCACCAGGTTACGGCCGTTGTCACACACAACCATGCCTGGCTTCAGGTTCAGCAATGCCAGCCACAGATCAGTCTGCGCCGTGATGCCCTGTAATAGCTCTTGGGCGGTGTGCCTTTTATCACCTAGGCTCAGCAGTTTGAGCACTGCCTGCTGTCGCTTAGCGACAGCACTGCTGCTGTGCCTAGAGCTACTGACTGATGGCGCCATGCCCACGGATGGTAATTCGGAGGAGGAGGTGGAGGAGGGATGGGAGGAGGAGGAGGCATAGTAGGCCTTTGAGACCTGGACCAAGGTAGGCCCCGCAATCCTCGGCGTCGGCAGTATATAACCAGCCCCAGGGTCAGACTCGGTCCCAGCCTCCACCAAGTTAACCCAATGTGCCGTCAGCGATACATAGTGGCTCTGCCCGGCAGCACTCGTCCACGTGTCCGTGGTCAGGTGGACCTTGTCAGAAATGGCGTTGGTCAGGGCACGGATGATGTTGTCTGACACATGCTGGTGCAGGGCTGGGACGGCACATCGGGAAAAGTAGTGGCGGCTGGGGACGAGTACCGAGGGGCGGCCGCGGCCATGAGTTTTCGAAAGGCCTCGGTCTCTACCAGCCTATAGGGCAGCATCTCCAGGCTAAGCAGTTTGGAGATGTGGACGTTGAGGGCTTGGGAGTGTGAGTGGGTTGCACTATACTTCCTTTTGCGCTCCAGCGTCTGGGGTATGGAGAGCTGAATGCTGGTGGATGCTGTGGAGGATAGTGGAGGCGAAGATGGGGTTTTCGCACGGGAGGTGTTTGGGCCAGGGTCCTGGGCAGGGGGCTGACTAGCAGATGACACAGGGGAAGGAGCAGTGGTGTGCCCGGCCGGAGGTGAACGGGCTTGGTGCCATTGAGTGGGGTGTTTAGCATTCATATGCCTGCACATACTGGTGGTAGTTAAGCTAGTAGTGGTGGAACCCCTGCTGATCCTGGTTTGGCACAGGTTGCACACCACAGTCCGTCGGTCATCCGGTGTTTCTTTAAAGAACCTCCAGACTTCTGAAAATCTAGCCCTCGCCACGGGAGCTTGACTACGTGAAACATTTGGCGCTGATGCACCAGCTCTGGCCCTGCCTCTCCGTCTGGCCCCGCCACTGCCTCTTCCAACCTGTTCTGGTACAGGACTCGCCTCCGTCTCAGAAGCACTGTGTTCACCCGGCCTATCAACCCAGCTTGGGTCTGTCACCTCATCATCCTCCGATCCCTCAGTCTGCTCCCCCCTCGGACTTCCTGCCCTGACAACAACTTCACCACTGTCTGACAACCGTGTCTCCTCATTGTCCAACACCTCTTTACACACTTCTTCCACTACGTCAATAATGTCATCATCACCCACAGACTGCGACCTGTGGAAAACCTGGGCATTAGAAAATAGCTCAGCAGCAACCGGACAAGTGGTTTGTGACTCTGGGAAGGGTCCAGAAAACAGTTCCCCAGAGTATGGCGGTTCAAATGCCAAATTTTCCTGGGAGGGGGCAGACTGGGGGGAAGGAGGCAGAGGTGGAGGAGCTGGAGGAGTGCTGATTTCGGTGACATGGGTGGACTGCGTGGAAGACTCACTGGTGGACAAATGGCTAGAAGCATTGTCCGCAATCCACGACATCACCTCTTCGCACTGTTCTGGCCTCAACAGTGCTCTACCACGAGTCCAAGTAACTTGAGACATGATGAACCTAGGGAGTGTAGCTCTGCGGCGTTCCCCTGCTCCCTCATCAGCAGGTGGTGTCTCACCCCGCCCAGGACCACGGCCTCTGACCCCTGCAGTAGTTGGACGCCCACGTCCATGCCCTCGTCCTCTACCCCTAGCCCTCGGGTTAAACATTTTCAAAATTAAAGTGTAAACTGTAAATTTTTTTTGTTTTTTGTTCTTTTGTGTTTTTTTTTTTTTTTAAAACAAAACGATGCTATCCTATTGCTATGGCTAGTTTCTAACCTACACTGACAGCACACAACTGGATTTTGTGCTGTGCCTGATGACTTTGAGTTATAAAAAGAAATAAAGGTAAAAAAAAATAAATCAGCAGACTCTGCCTAATTCAAATCAAACCCCTAATAAATTGTCCCACTTTGGTGTTTGAGGTGGATATGTGTGTCACTAAGAGCTAAACACAACGGTCGCAAGTCTCCCTGCAAATTACTCACAATATGGTACTAGCTGCACTACTAGTGGCAGCAGGCCCAGCCACAAGCAAACCAAAAAAAAGTAAAATATAACGTTATTGTAGACCTAAATTAGCCGTTCGGGTTCTCCTATGGCTATTTTCTAGCCTACACTGAAAGCACACAGCTTTGCCAGATTACTTTGAGTTATAAAAGTAAATAAACGTAAAAAAAAAAAAATCAGCAGACTGTGCCTAATTCAAATCAAACCCCTAATAAATTGTCCCACTTCGGTGTTTGAGGTGGATATGTGTGTCACTAAGAGCTAAACACAACGGTCGCAAGTCTCCCTGCAAATTCCTCACAATATGGTACTAGCTGCACTACTAGTGCCAGCAAGCCCAGCCACAAGCAAATAAAAAAAAAATATATAACGTTATTGTAGCCCTAAGAAGGGCTGTTGGGTTCTTGTAGAATCACTCCTGCCTAACACTATTCTAATATAACACCCTAACGCTTTCCCTGACCAGCAGCAGCTCTCTCCCTAATGGCATCCAGACAGAGAATGATCCGAGCAGCGCGGGCAGGGGCTATTCTATTCCAGGGTCACCTGATCAGGCCAGCAACCACTGCTATCGACGTGTAAGGGTACCATGTCATGCTGGGTGGAGTGCAGAGTCTCCTGGCTTGTGATTAGCTCTGTTTCTGGCCGCCAAAAATCAAAACGGCGGGAGATGCCATTTTCTCGAGCTGGCGAAATACTCGTCCGAGCAATGAGCAGTTTCGAGTACGCTAATGCTCGAACGAGCATCAAGCTCAGACGAGTGTGTACGCTCATCTCTAGTAAAGAGCCATTGCAAATGTCTAATTCACCCGAAATATATACCCTCATCAACATTAATAGAGCAACAGAGGACATCCACCCCAACATCCATTTGGACAAATTTCTTCATCCAGAGGCGCTTGCATGTACTTGCATGTATACAGCAATGGACTATTACAGTGCAGGGCAGAATTTAGTTTTCCAACCTTCTTTGTACACCTTTAGTTAGGGAAGTGTGGGGTCAGTCCCATAGCAATTTCCTGAACAGTTGCCTGAACCTGAATGTGTTAAGTTCCCCTGCTTGTCTGGGACTCTATGTGATGACTCTATATGATCAGTTGTTTACTAAAAGGTACAGCTAGTCGACCTGTTATAGTCACTGCTGTGGCCATAAGTGTTTCTACTTAGCCTTATAGTGCCACCTATGCTACTGATCCAGATCTGACAGCCAGCTTGCAAATTTACAAATTATGGTGCATCTGAAGCAGTAATTTTTGTAATTGTATAACGTTTATTATTAACACTATGCAATACCCCTGCCAATGCAGTGTGGATGCCAAATCTCCCATTAGATCTAATAGTCTGATCAGCTGTTGCGTCATCTACTGTATATAAATGGTAATGCAGCTGTATAATAACTGCCTGGATAGGAAGGTTATTTAATATTGACCATTTGAATGTAATGTTTACGTGTTACAAAGGTGCTGGTAAGATAACAACTTGGCTGACCACTACCATAGGAAGTTTATATAAATCCAGAGGAATCTAGTCATGTGCCCAGACACACTGCCTACAACTAAGGCCTGCAGATCTCTACCTGTTGCTGAAGCAGCCACTTATCTCCAGCCTGAAGCTACCTATACTGAAGACCATCCAACCATGAACTACTTGATATGTTTTCTGCTGTTGTTGCCATTGCTGTGTCCTGGAATGAATAAACTGTAAGTTTATGTTTGGCATCCCTTGTCTCCGCGTGATCCCTGTTTAAAGCTGCTGACATCAAGGGCACCCTATTACCATCTATAATCCATCATTTCCCTCTTCTCTTGCACTGGCCTGTTACCAAAGGTAATCCAGCTGCCTTCAAGCCCAAAAAGGCTAGGCCCCGGTGTCGGATGTTGCAAGTACTGTAATACAATTACCTTGAGACGTTATTTGGTGGCAATGCTAGTATCCTTTCAATTTTTGCTTATGATTGTACTAATTAGCACTAAATTGTGCTAATGAGCCTGAATGGTTCTAGGAGCATTACCAGAGCCCCTCAGTAATACAGATTTACAGGCTGTTACAATGAGCAGAACATGTCTCACCCAACCCCCTGCTCTCTCCCTACTCCCTGTGCCTTTGTAATCTAATATAGAGAAAAAAGAAAAAACAGGGACAAAAACAAGAGGACGGCGCCTTGTGTATTATTGTGGCATAGAGGATGAAAATAACCATGTATCAGCGAGATATGTATGTTGGGGAAGGGTATAGGTTATACCCCCCTAAAATCAGGTGTATATCTCCTACCAAGCTGCCCTTCAGCTTACTGGTGTTGTCCCTCGGAAGGGTCTCAACCAGTGTTCGAAAATGTTGCAAGAAGGTTTCAGGAAACCGAGAAAAAGTAGCTAACACAGCGCTGATTAAGGTAGAGGGTCGTCAAGTCGATTTTGATTTTTATTATTCCAAACTGGTAAACGCATTTCAGGCGAAAACGCCCTTCTTCAAGTACAATTGGAACGGTAATGGTAATTGTGGCGCTCTGCTCGGTGTTTGTAATCTAACAGCATCAAGAGGTTGTGAAGCAACTCATAAATTAGCATAGTTATGAAAGTTGATTTTAGAGGGAATGAGCCATGGATAACAAATAAAAACATCTTTAAAAAGATCTATGCTTGGATCTATGAGTAAGTGCCCCTGGTTTATCATGCTTGATTTTGAAGGTATATTTCCTTTAAATCTGATGTAAGTCATTTATTAGCAGCCTGGGTGTGCTCGCACATTGCCAGCAATACTGCAGGAACTACAGAATATCTGCAATGTTTGGCCGGTTAAAGGGAGAAACTAAATTTGCTGCATCGTACAGTCAGTGCCATGGTGCGGGCAGAGTAGTGGACTCTTATAATTAGGCTCCTTAATGTACATGACAGATTTATGCAGAAAACTGGTCATAAAAACAAATGGGAAATGACTCAACAAACGTTGCAGCAGACCTGCTAGAACAGGAAGAATTCCCAACTGGTTTCCATGGGAGTAATTTCTCTAACAATTAGATGATTACCTAAAAATGCTTTAATGCCAGATTTGCAGCTGTGAAACACCAATAACTAATGAAGGAGCTAATTGATTCATACCAGTTATGTTTTATTTCATACAGGGCTGAATATGAAATTTACCAAAAAATTTTTAGCAAATATTTACATTATTTACGTTCAGAACATATACTTATATTAGTGTTCAAAAATGTAATGAAATGTAAAGAAATAACAGCAATCATATCTAGGATCAGTAACTTCTCCGTTCTCATGAAAAGGCTAAGCTCCGGAGACATTAGGGCACATTTACTTACCTGTTCAAGGAGATCACCCAAAGTGCATTGTTCCGACGATAATGCACTCTGACGCGATTCACTAAGATCCTGCGCCCGATATCCTGCATCTGTTACTTCCCCACTTAGGTCCGCCGGAGTTCACCTTCTTTTACCGGTGTATGTAAGTGCATTGTCTTGCGGCACAATTTTAAAGTTAAATCCCACACCCAGTCCAAATCCGTCAGATTGTCCGCAACCCTCCCCCCCCATTTCTGTTGCTTGAAAGCTGGCGCCAAAATCTGATTGCGCCAAAATCTGATCGCGTGCGACACAATCCCCTTCTAAGTATCTGTCCCAGCCCTGCAATTCCCGAAAATGCCTGAGTCTCAAAAGTCTGAGGGAAATGCGATCCGTGGAGCCTTAGTAAATAAGCCCCATTTTTCTACAGCAGGGGTACACAGCCCCTCGGTCTTAGGGCTGTATTGTTAGACTGCTCGATGGCTGCACTAGTAATACTAGTGATACATGAGACCCACAGAGCAGGACATTACACCGGAGACCCCAGAATCAGATCTATAATAATGGAGACCTCTGGAGCAGACGTATAGTAAAATAGATACACAGAACAGACCTATGATACTGGTTACACCCAGACCAGACTTTTAATAGTGGAGACCCACGTAGCAGATAATAACAGTAGAGACCCCCCAGAGCATTATAGTGGAGAGCTGAGCGCTGATTACAGAACAGCTGACGTGTACACACCAATCGGTAGGGACCCCAATACATATATACCAATAGCATCAACTCCTCTTCATACTCCCCGCCCACATCTGCTTACACTAAAACAACAACGCGTATCATATGCACCTACAGAAAACACATTTCTATCTATTACATCCAGTGACTAAAGGTGCCCTGTACTTGGATTGTAGTTGTTTGCATTGCTTTTTTTCTCCATTAAGCCCCTCTAATGTGCCACCTACCTTAATGTGGCCTGACATAAATGCTATACAGAAGAGCCCTTCAATGTGGCCCCACTAATTCCCTCTCACTGTGACCCCCACCTAGTAATGCCCCTGAATGTGACACCCACAGTAAATAATGCCCCCAAATTGTAGTTCACCACCTAACAACCACACTGAATAATGTCCCCACGCCAGTAATGCCCACATTGCAGGTAACACCCTCACACTAATTATGCCTCCACACAAGTAATGACCCCACGTGACTCCACGTCACAATGCCAGTAATGGCTCCTCACTATTTGTAACCCCACAGCAGTAATGCCCCCTACTATTTGTCCCCCACAGCAGTAATACCCACTCCCAATTTGTGCCCCCACACCAGAAATGTCCCCTCACTTTTCCTATCCCCACAACAGTAATGCCTCTGACTATTTGTGCCTCACAGCAGTAATGCCTCCATTGTAATTATGCCCCGATGCCAGTAATGCCCCCACACTCATGTGGAATCCTGAAAGAGTTAATTATACAATATAATGCAATTATTGCTCCTGATTGAGTAGTCCAAGTAAAATCCTCTAATTTTCAGGTAGTCTTTGCCTTAGTAGATTTCAGAGGAACACAATGCTGTGTGCCTGCAGTGTATCGGCATCCTAGTAACATCTCACTACATTTTGCATCTCTGGGCAGCTTTATACTAGTGACCATAAAATCACTGGAGAAGGGATTACTGTCAGTGAAGACAAATGTGCCTATTCAGATGTGCAGATGTGTTGCTGCAATCATAGTTTCCATAAAATCAATCCCAAGAACATAAAAAGAAGGGATTCTGGCAAATAGTTTCTCTTTAGTTGAGGTATTTTACTTTTTTTTCTCCCTTTGTACAATGTATACTTTATAGCAATAGAGAGATGTAACATTCAAATGATGCGACAGTAATTTAACACAATTAGGTTGATAAATATTTGGACAGACAACATTTTTCTAATTTTGGTTCTGTACAGGGCCGATTCTAGCATATTTGCTGCCTGAGGCGAATATTAAAATGCTGCCCCCTCCCCCGCTCCCTGTTCAGTAAATGCTGAAAACTTTACTAACAAGTAACATCCCCCCAGGCAGCTCCCTGACACTGTGTGACTGACTGCAGGACCTGGGAGTCATTGGTGGCATCTACTACCTTATAGATGTCAATCTCTTCCATCATGAGGACTTTTTTCCGGGTTCTCCAATCCATGACGTATCGCTGCTGTGTTCACGGGCAGATATCTTCAGCTCCGTGCAGCACATCTCCACCCGGCGTCCCTAAAAATACCACAGTCACTTACAGTATAAAATCTCCTGGATAACAACACTGTGCTCCTAAATAATATATACCCCTCACAACACAACTGACCTCACTCTCCCCACACATAAAAAACATTCCTTCATTATATATAAATATTCTACTGGAATTATAGCATGCACAGCACCAATCAATATACAACACCCCCAATTTATTAATACAGACCCCTAACATTTGGTCTACATGCAAAGTAATGTATTGTATCCTATAACTAATATATCCCACCGTTATGTTACATATGATTTTCTATACAGTGCCCCCCTGACCAATGTAAATTTAAAGCACGCCTTATTTATGGATATATACTGTATATATAATAATTTACTTTTATAAAGCCCTGCTCTCATATATTTAAAGGCCTCATTATTCACCCCCCCCCCCAATTAAATATACAGTTCCCATATATTTCCTCCCAGTTTATTTAATATCTTGTCCCCATATTTAGATCCCCCTCAGTCTGACTATATACAGTCTCCCATATAGCACAACCCCTGGTTTAATTATTTACATGCCCCATATATACGGTAGATTTCCCCACCCCAGTTTTATTATATTTCAAAGTCTCCCAGTTTTATACAGCCACACATATATAAATATATACAGCTCCCCCTGTATAATCAGAATCTGCCCCCATATAAATATATACAGCTCCCCCTGTATAATCAGAATCTGCCCCCATATAAATATATACAGCCCCCCTATATAATCAGAATCTGCCCCCATATAAATGTAAACAGCTCCCCCCTATATAAAAAAATGATTCTGGCCGCATATACATGTATATAGAAGCCCCCACATCTACCCCCTTATAGAAGTATTAGCGTTATTAGCCAGATTTAAATAATAATTGTCCATGAAAAATAATAAAACTTATACTTACCACGAGGCAGGTGCTCCCACGGTGCGCAGCTCCCTTCTTCCTGCAGCTCTTCCATCATCGTCTTCCCGCGGCTCCACTGAGTGACATAGGCGGCGTGTCGTCATCATCCGCCGCCTGTGTCCCTACAGAGAACGGAGCGACGCCAGCAGCCAGATAGGTGCTGCGTCGCTTTGCATATAAATTGTGCCTGTGTCTTAAAAAGACAGGCGCGATTTATTTATCAGGTGAACGATTCGGGCGCCCGAATCATCCACATTAGAGCGGCAAAATGCCTCTCTTTAACAGGGTCCGCATTCTGCCGCCTGAGGCGAGAGTGCAGAGTAGAACTAGTGCAGAGTGCAGAGTAGAACTAGACAGATCTCTGCTGTGGCAGATTAATCCCTGTGTCTGATACTGGATAATTAATCTGGAGCAGTATAGGACTGTTGTACTTTCACCTCCTATTACTTGGTCAAGTTTGCTGCACCACAATATTGAAAATTCTGGAGCACAGTTATGTTCTGGTGCAACCACATCCACTTTCCATGTATCCTTTTTAACCAAGGACATTCCCCCTTTTTAGAGGAGTTGGAAAGCTTCCTAAAAATTGCCTAAAACCTTCAGTAAATATGGTGCAACTTACTCAAGTTTTGTGGTGTAGACAGATTAATACACCTCCCCTCCTTCTTAATGCTCTGCCAGGACCTCACTGCAGCGGTAAGTTGCTGTTTGTTTGTAGACCTTTCTATCTAATGTTTAGTCTTTAACCCTTTAATAACAAGGCCTGAATAGGTTTAAATGACCAGGCATTTTAGGCAAATTTTCTTACGTTGTGGTTTTAGGACCATAGCTATATTTTTGCGTTCTATCTTAAAAATGTGACAGAAATGGCTAGTCCAAAGTTAACAAATATTAAAGAAATATTTGGGGGTTAAAGTTACAAAAAGCTGAAAAAGACGCTTTACTTTGTAATGTAGACCAGTTCCACTGGCATCCATATATCCCAAGCCATCACACAACCTCAACTGTATTTTACACATGATGTGGTATGCTTTGGATCATGAGCTGTTACCGTGCCTTTGCCATACTTTTTTCTTTCCATTTGTAAGGGCAGGAAACAGTAAAACCTAATTCTGAGCCCCTCCAAACGACCTTGACAATCCAACACACAACAAGATAGCAAGCAAAACACAAAGTCAAATATAGAATAGTCGAGAACATAGCCAATATCAAAATACAAAATAACAAGGAGTAGAAAGAAAAGCGCTGACAGGAAGCTAGAAATACAAACTGTTTGAGCAGCAAAGGATGGTGCAAACAGGATTTTTATCTGAGTTCTCAAGGACTTGGTCTGCGCAGTTAACCCTCTGTATTTACTTTCATGCAGTCTTCTCTTTATGGAAGATTTGGATATTGGGAGATCTGGTAGATCCCGGAGGTTGTTCTTCACTTGATTGGCTGTTGTGGAGGGGTTTCTCTTCGCACTGGAAATCATTCTTTGATCATTCACCACTGTTATCTTCTGTGGACATCCATGTAGTTTTGCATTGAACAGTTAACCAGTACTTGCTTTCTTTCGTTCATTCTCAGGGTGTACCAAACGGTAGATTTTCCCACTCCTAATATTGTAGCGATTTCTCGGATAGTTTTTTTTTTCTGTTTTCAGCTTAAACTTGTTTCACCTGCTTGGAGAACGCCTTTGACTGCGTGTTTTCTTCATCACAAAATCTTCCAAATGCAAGAACCACACTTCTAATCAACTCCAGGCATTTTATCAGCTTAATTGAGAATGACCCACACCAGCCCAAGAAACAGCCTTTAATCCAATAGTCCAATTACTTTTGGTCCCTTAAAAATATGGCGGCTTGTGTTAAGGAGATGAAATTCCTAAGCCCTTGATCCAATTTTAACGTGCATACCCTAAAATAAATGTTTTACTAAATACTGATCACAGGGGGAGATCTTTTGTTTGGATCAATTGTAGGAGGTCCCTTTAACTCTCCATAATTTCCATATAGCAAAGAAACATTGTTGCAAGCATATATCTTTTTCACACAGTAGAAGACAATTATACAATAAGAGTCTTGGTAACTCCACCTATATAAAGCCGGAGCACACACACAACCCTTGTATTTGTTTTTCTCTTAGGTTTTAGAGCAGAGTTCAGGTCCTGGGTTTTTACCAATAGATCTGAATTGTCCACATCAATCAATGACTACATGAGATGCTGTTTAATCTCTCAGGCTCCTGACCAGCTAAGAGCCTACTCCACTTCAGCCTCCTTAGCTGAGCTTTGTCACATCTATCAGTTCTACAGAGCACCCACTTGGTCCTGGTCCTGGTGTTGCACTGAGGAACCCATTAAAGGCAACAATACTAGGAAGAGAAGCCCTTGACTCAAATCTTCTCTGACAACTGCAGGAATGTCTTGAAGAAAAATACTGAAATTTCCTCCTGGTTGCGGAGCTTGGCTCAAAAGTGTGTATGGTATGCTTTGGATCAAAATAGCAAACCTGAGTCTTCGACTCTAGCCACCAGGGCAACGGCTTAAGGTAGGTTATGGATAGAGAGATACCTCTCACCAGAGAGGAAAGAGAAGGATCGACTAAAAAGATGCATATTAAACAACAAAATCTTTATTTGTAACAACAATGCCCTCCCGGACAGCGGCAAAAATTCCACACCTCCACTATCGGCTAAGAGCTGACATTTATTTTCCCCAAAGCCACAGGTCGTGATACCTGGGCACAGGGTAGTATACCCATTACATATCATATGCGCCAGAGTGGTCGGTTTTTATTACCACCACTCGGTCGATACAAATCCAAAATCTCTGCAGCTTAACTGCCAATGTGTTTGGCGTACTGGTTCAGTCTCTTACCACGATATGAGTTACCTTCTTTATAACTTTGCCCTGTCCGGGTCGGCCCGCTTTTTCTTTTTGTACTCCACCACTTGTAATTTTAATGCATTTTAATCTTGAGCATTGTTGTTACCAATAAAGATTTTGTTGTTTAATATGCATCCTTTTAGTCGATCCTTCTCTTTCCTCTCTGGTGAGAGGTAGCTTTTGTATTCAATATGATTATTGTGGATCAATATTGACTAAGTGTGGTACATTTAGGGTGACCGAATACTGAGCCATACATTAGGCTCCGGTTTAATTTGGGGGTATGGTACCTAACCTCCCCATTACCCAATCTCCTGTATCCATTTTGTTTGTTTATATGGATAGAGAGAGCATAAGCAGGCCTCTGACCTGGCTGAATTTCAGCTCAGCACACTCTACTGAGTAGGCCCAGGGAAATCTAGACACCTCCTATCGGGGGGGTTGACCTTGCACAGGGTCTCCCCAGCCAAACAGCAGGGAGCCCTGTGTAAATGCATAGTGTAAGAATTTCACACAGGGTCTTCCGGAAGGTTCCAGAATATTCTGAGTAAATCCAAGAGTGAGAGAGGAGAGATGAGCCCTCCAGTGACCCATCAGCTCTTACATAACTGTAGCAATCACATTTCAATCACAATGTCAACACAGTATAGGAAGTATAAAACAATATCAATCTGAAAATAGGTGCTTTTGTGCAAACCTGTAAAACAACACAATGCGATACATTACATATAAAGTGCAAATATAACATTTGCCATCAAAGGTACAGGAAAACCCTAAAACATACCAAAGTGGTTCCTCTGGGTCACTGCACAATCGCGTCACAAATGAGTTCTTAAATACATGTGCACACCGTTTGCACATAAAAGAATGTGCAAAGTCAGAAAGAAAACTGGCACAAGGTCCTTAGTAGATGAGCCTCAATGTGCTATATCAAGAACTATGGTGGTAGATGTAGGAATCCCCAGTCTATAACAAAATGCTGATTTTGAGTAAGGGGCCTGCTATAAAGTGAACGACAACACTCACTAGTAGGGGGATGGATGGTAGATGCTAAATGATGAGGATTAAAAATAAGGTTTGATAAAGGGATCCATTGACTCCCTAAATAGATAGCACCCATATGGCTCACATTTTATATGACACAGGAATTCCTGATCAATACACCTTTATATAGTCAAAAGCAGTGTGGGTGTATATGATCAATGTCTGTGTTGTATGGTAAGTGGGAGTCCCTGTAATTCTCCCCCTCCCCCTTTTTTCCTTTTCCTAGAGGTGCAATTGTTTCACGTTTATCTGTTATATTATGTAAACCACCCAAAAAGTTTTTTTAGTTCACACAAGGTAAACCCATACCACAGTATAAAATATATATAGATAATCTTTATTGTGTAAACAAAATAACCAATATAAAAATGACAAACATTATTGGAGCCACATACAACACACAACGCCTAGGTACAAATATGGTAGTAGTAGTATTATCCCCTATATATATATAAACACATGCTCCAAGGAATGAAAGCTACAATAGGCTAACAAACCAATAAAACCTACCGCACACCTGAAATGGCGAGTTGAATGCAGGATATGAAGGATATGAAATAGTAGGGGGACAATGAATAAACAATTCAATAAACAATGAACAATAAACAATATATCCAATAATGTTTGTCATTTTTATATTGGTTATTTTATTTACACAATAAAGATTATCTATATATACTTTATACTGTGGTATGGGTTTACCTTGTGTGAACTAAAAAAACTTTTTTGGTGGTTGAGATGGGGGATGATGGTGTGTAGCCCAGCCCATTTATCCCAATACGTGTAGGTGTAGTTATATTATGTATGTGTTATATGGAAAAATAAAAAGAAGAAATATAAATAAAAGTATGAAAAAGTGATTTTATACAGTTATGTGAAATGGGGGTACACATGTAGCATATGATCGTCATGTTCAGTGTCCATGAAAACAATAATAATCAAATACCTGTCACTATAAAAGGATTTTAACAAACCATCAATGACATTTGATAATATGTTAGATAATTATTTCATGTTTAAAATGGTATAAACGCTAATAACATTATCACTAAGGTTCGCTGTAAAATTGTTAGCTTTGCATTCAACAAGTCATATCCAGCTACAAGAAAAGGAGGTGGTAAAAGTAGTTACAGTATCTCTAATACATAAATGACTGCTGCGATCAGCAGATGTAGATCAGCTCTGCCAGGAGACTGCATCTTGTCATCTTTTCCAAACAAACGGGGGCGACAAAACCCCTGCTCCCAAATGTAGCAGTGTAGGATGTCAGCATCTCCCTGGGCTGCTGTAGCCAGGACTAGTCTGTGCAATGATTGGCGCAGCAGCTATGTGATTCATCCCAGACTATGGAGCTATTGGTCTCCCTCAGTAGCAGCCTCTGCTGGGGGAGGTTCAGCCTGTGCTGTGCTGGATACAGAGCTGAGACTCATCCATACAAGGGCAGCAGCTCACATACTGGAGTGGCTTACTCACTGTTTGGAGAGCTTGCGTTTCAAGAGAAAGGTAAGATTTTCAATCCGCTTTATGATAATGAAACTTAGCAGAAATCCTGGCCGGGGAAGCATGCACTTGTCATTTTTGACATTGGAGATTGTATGTTATAGGAATAATGTCTACAAAGCAATACAGCTGATTAATAAAGTGACATTAGTGTCTTGGATTCAGAAATGACAGATTCTATCTATTACAATGTGTTTAACCCTATCCGATGTCCAATGCAGCTGTAATAAATTCTAAGCGTCATGCAGTGGTATTTTATTATAAGCACTTGGGGATATCACTAACTATCACTGTCCATTCTGGATTTCAGGATGCAACAATGGTATTTTATGACGTCCATAAGATGCCTGGGGGTGGGCTACCTTGTAACTCTTTCTGCGCCTCGGTGGTATTGATAAGCCATATAGAACTTATTTGTAGATCCAATAACCAAATAAATCCTGGGGCATTTTCATTTACTATAATCTTCTGCCTGCAACACCTAATACTGCTATACTGTTGCATTTAGGTTGCACCAAAATTGACAAATAGTCTGATACAGATACATTTCTAGGATGATAAACTACAGCAACCAGCATCGTCTCCATGTGTTATTATCAGAACAGATCACATCTTGGAAGCTGATTTCTTAAATTAACTAAGATAAATTAACATAATCCTTAAGGCATAATACCACTGCCTGGTGCTAGGCAAAATACCAATGAAGTAACTAGGCCACTGGCTAGCAATTAGGTTTGGCTGTTAACTGCTTATTGTGTAGATTTGTGCCATGTTAGCCATGGAGAGCAGAAGACAGAAAGGTGGTTGACAAAGGGTTAAGGAGTGTTTTAAAACACTTGACTTAGAGCAGATTATGTATGTAAATGATATTCCGTTATAAATGATCCCTTGTGTGATGGAGGAGATGGAGGTGTGGTTGTATAGGTGGCAGTATAAGTAAAGCGTATGCAGTGGAGACACAGCAGCATAGGTGGAGAAGCAGTAGACAAGATTCAGCACTAGAGCAGTGGACAGCTCCTTCCTATCATTGGCCAATACAGCACACAGACACATTCAGAGTCCATAGCTTGAAATCTTATTGACTGGAGGAGGGGGGTGGGTTTCCTAGGTGATTTCTAGTCATTAGAAAGCCAAATAGCTCAAGAATGGGATGTTAATCAAAAGCCGCAGCGCTGCAAATTACTCTAGATAACAATGATAGAGAGGACGAATTAATAAAGGCCACATCAGGATCTGATCACTGAAAAATGAGGCAATTTTTATTGCACTTACTAAGTGACCTTGGGAATGAGACCTATGACCTATGATCCCAGAAGTGGCCATAAATTTGTTTATAGATAAATAGTATTCAAACTTGTGCAACCCAACTAAGATGCTGGATGTGTCTAAGTAATAGGACATGCTAATTTCTAACCAATTCCTAAATTACTAACCATAATATAGAAAAATTCAGACAGATACTTGCTACATTTCAACATAAGGTGCCATTTATTGTTACATAAAATAAATATTGTCTGTCTCTTATATAAACCAATATCACCTGGAAAGATATATGAGTGACAGGTCCAATTTTACAATTTGCCATCATAAAGAAGATGGGATCTTTAAATGCCATTGCAGGAAAAGCTGTCATAATGATTATGGTTATAAGGTCTTTAAATGTTTTTTCCCCATAAACTAAGTTTAAAGAGTATGCAAATTAACCCCTCAAAAGAAATACTTCATTAAAAACTATGATTAAAAGCATTGCCCTTATCCCTGAATGGTTCAACTCCATCTCTGCAATGTTAAAAAATCAGTTTGTAAACTTATATGCAACTCATCTGAGGTGAGTCCAATGTCACAACTAGATTCCAATGAAGCCCTTTATATTCATGAGTTACTGCCTTGCCCTGCCTTGCCTCCTAGTTTCTGATTGACAAGTCTCAGTATTACAGAACTGCTGCTATGTGGAACATTGAGTTACAGCTCTGTTACATCATTGGCCACTTCATGTCATGTGACCAGGGTGACATCATCTAAGGTCCTGTTACATTTGCACAGTCGACTGTATGTATATATATATATATATATATATATATATATATATATATACAGGGCCGGCTCCAGGGTTAGGTAGGCCCCTGGGCGACAGAGCCTTGGTGGGCCCTTTTTTAGAAATCTCTTGTCCTGGTGCCACACTGCAACTCCCCCCCCCCACATGAGCCACACTGTCCCTCCCCCGTAGCCACACTGTGCCCCCATAAGCCACACTGATGCCCCCATAAGCCATACTGTGACTCCCCTGTACCCACACTGTCTCCCCATAGCAAAACTGTCCCCCTGTAGCCACACTGTCCCATATAAACCACACTGTCCCCACCACCGTACCCACACTGTCCTCCATAGCAAAATTGTCCCCCCATAAGCCACATTGTTGGCCCCTGTAGCCACACTGTCCCCCCATAAGCCACATTTTCCCCTATAAGCCCACCTCCCATAATATGCAGAGGCTTCTCTGCAGCCTCTATGAATAAAAATACAGGACAAAGGCAGCAGCCACCATCATTCAATATGTAGATTAAAATGAACATAAATCATCTTGTGGCCAGTAAAAAAATAATAAACGCTAACTTACCTCAAGAATTCAGGTCGAAGGCTCCGTCCCGCTCTCATCTTCAGCGCAACGTCCAGCACAGACGCATGCGCCGTAAAGTCATCTTGCGGGTCCGGCAAGCATCCTGCACAGAGATGCCGGCAATGGAATTATTGTGTCCTACGATCTGCCCGCGGTGCCGCCCCCTGTCACCAGAGAACGCTGTACGATCTTTCAATTACATCGGCGACGGCATCCTTGTGCAATAATTCCATTGCCAGCATCTATCACTGTGCAGGACACTTGCACAGGTGAGGAGACGCTACTTGTGCTGCAGGAATCTCCCCCGGCTACACATTCAGGAGCTGCCGCTGCCGGGGAGAGGGGGGTGCAAGGCATGTGACAGATTTTTCTGATCCTGGTGGGCCCAGTGGGAGCTCTGGGGCCCTGGCACTTGCCCGGGTAAGCCAGCCAGCCCTGTATATATATATATATATATATATATATATGTGTATATATATATATATATATATATATATATACAGGTGGTCCCCTACTTAAGAACACTCGACTTACATACGACCCCTAGTTACAAACGGACCCCTGGATGTTGGTAATTTATTGTACTTTAGCCTTAGGCTACAATAATCAGCTGTAACAGTTATCACAGGTGTCTGTAATGAAGCTTTAGTGTTAATCCTGATTCTTAAGACAACCCAACATTTTTAAAACCCAATTGTCACAGAGACCAAAAAAGTTCTGGGTGTGATTACAATGATAAAATATACAGTTCCGACTTACATACAAACTCAACTTAAGAACAAACCTACAGACCCTATCTTGTATGTAACCCGGGGACTGCCTGTATATATATATATATATATATATATATATATATATATATATATATATATATATATATGATCACATTAAATAGATGATAGGGAGGAGTAAAATTCCACAGAGGCATGCTAAAATCATGCCATGGTACTGCCATGTGATCACATGGTGTACAGTTTGCTAATGTTAGAAGGCTAAAGGACCTGTGACGATGTGACCCTAGTCACATGACATGCTGAGAAGAAACATGGGACATGATGGGATGCACCCCTCTGATGTCAGGTAATAAAATTAAAAAAAGAAAAAAGACAGCAACCAATGTATTTACCAAAAGTTGTTTGTTTGATGCAAGCAGCCCAGGGTCCTAGTGTGCAGGATCCATAGTACAAGACAAAAAGAGGAGAGAAGGCCACAGCATCCAATATGATGAATTCACAATGAATCTTTGTCAATAAAATTATTTATTGGGATGTAAGGGAAACAAATTTTAGCTGGAAGAAGGGTTTCAGTTAGTTAATAGGTTCCCATAGAGCCATATCACTAGCTTTGTGAAAATGTAACGGGTTCCTTTTATACAATTTGTACAATTTTCTCAACATATTCCATTTATGCTCTCTTTGTTTGATACAAGTCTGATACATTGCTTGCTCAACAAAACAAATTTAAAATCTATGATAAATCTATACAAATCAATACAGTGGTGGTTTACCACCATCACTACTAATGTATATTGATACAGGGAACATGTGCATTCAGTGGTATCATGCAATCTATAATTGAAAAGCAAAAGTATACAATATTTTGGCTGCACACAGTTCAAAATTACAGGATTGTTCCACATTTTCTATAAGGATATTGGTAAATTCCAATGCAGGAAGTATGGCTGGCTGTTCTGGGATGTTTTGGAGTGATTTAGGGCACGGAATACATTTTTTTAATTAAACCATTGGCATTGTTGGTGACTATATGATATCTTTGTATGTGCAACATTTCAGCAGCCACGTACTAGGATATGGGATTCTCGTTTCTCAGCATACCTTTAAGGCTCCTGCTTTTGTAGTTTTTTGCCTGGTCTCTCTTGTTCAGGAAGGGATAGTCTTCACTACTCACCATCCATGAAAGGTCATTCTCATTGACAGTAAAGACTGCCACTTGACATTCCACCATTGCTGGGTGCCAAAACTGATGGGCACTAACTGCAAGTAAATTGAGGAGGTTATTATGAAAACAACATAGGTATCATGGTGTCTTTAAAGGAATGCTGCCAGTTTCACATCTTGAAAAACTAAATTAGAATGTATTTTTTAAATTCGCTTAGATTTCAATTACTGGTCCCTCTATATGAAAATTGATGTTCAGGTCTTTTATGGAAATTCCAAGTAAAAAAATTGGATACTTAATACGTAGCAGGCAAAAGTTTTGGTTATATCATAAACAAAAAGAGAGGAATACTAGTTATCAAATTGATTTAAAAAAATTTAGTCTGCAAAAGTGTCTGCAATTAAGCTTTAGTGTTAGTTTTTGTTCCCTTATCAACCTAAAATTATTAAAATATAATTGTCAAAGAGACCAAAAAATAATTTGACTCAAGTAACACTTACAAAATATCCCTATTCTGACAAATTCAAATTAAGAAAAAACCTATATAATCTTGTACCTCACATGGGGACTGCCTGTATAGATTAAAAGGGAAAATGCCTCTTTCTCCCCTTACCTGGCTGCTTTCTAGCCTATAGTACTCTGTGTGTGCAGTGTATTGGAGACATAGCGGCTAGTCCCTAACATCTCTGAGACAACTGACAATATGAGAAAAAAAAACTGTAGAGGGCAAAATTGCTAAACGGAATACAGAATACAAGTCATACAATGATTACAAATAATTATATTCCTTTGATCCGTGCAAAGTTTGGGCAGTTCCCGGGTTACGTACAAGAAAGGTTCCATGGGTATGTTCTTAAGTTGAATTTGTATGTAAGTCGAAGCTGTATATTTTATAATTGTAGCTCCAGAAAAAAACATTTTTTGGGCCTAGTGACAAAATTTTATGCTGTAATGGGACCAAGGATTATCAATAAAACTTCATTACAGACACTTTACAGCTGATTATTGCAGTCTGGGACTATAGTAAAGCATCCAGAAAGCTTTATCAGAGGTCACAGTGGGCAGAGGGGTCCGTCTGTAACTAGGGGTCATCTGTAAGTCGGGTGTCCTTAAGTAGGGGACTGACTGTATTCACCATATGCTGTGCCCCATGCCCCTGCACTGATGATGAGAGTCTCTGTAGGCTTATTCAGTACTAATGAAGGAACATCTGTTCTATATTATAATGTTTAGCTCTTGATTTGTGCAAAAACTCCTAATGGTGTCACTTTGTTGCTATGGCAAATCCAAACTGTCATCCTTTTGCTTTGATGTTCTCTCAGAGGTATCGCTGCTATAAAGGTTTGCAAAACATATCAAGTTGATGTCATTTCCTTATAAAAGTGTCAATTATTTCAGCTCTGCTCTATATACTCTAAGCAGTGGTTGATGTTAAATAGTAAGCAAATGTTTCATTGGTATTAATATTATGCATTCATAAATTATATAATTGGTTTCATTATCAAGTTCACACCAGGGGCAGACATATCATACAGATCTCCAGTAGGCCCTCTGTATTACAAAATGTTCATAAAACAAAGGACGTATATATACTGGTTCACCACTGATTCCACTAGGATTAAATTAGTGTCTTGCTAAAATCTGCTAAAAATCCACATCCCATGCATACAATTTGGATTTCCACCTTCTTGTCTTTGTACAAGGTGTCAGCCTTTAATTTCTAGAATATACTATAAATCTGTGAAAATAACCTAAACCTAGCATTTATGGTAAAAGTAAAGACGAAACAATCTTGTTCGTTCTGTAGAAATTTTTCATGATCTAGAAACAGTTTTGTAGAAAACATGTACACATTGGTGTTAATTTTGTGCTGATCTGCTTATTTTCATCTGGTTAACAACCAAGGTGCTTATTTTTGGGGAAGGATTAACATTCCTTGTCTCAAGGAATGTAGTCTCAAAACCAGAACAAGGAGAACACATGCAACACAAATGGTAAACATGAAATTGGGAGGAATTTGTTGGGATTATTTAATTAATTTTTTTTTAACGTGATCCTGATGACCTAGTGTTGCTACATTAACTCTTCTGCTCCTGCAAGATAACATGAGCAGATATCTGGCATTCACAAAACAAGTTCTGCATTCATGACAACATGGTCAACAAGGCTTGAACAACATGTTTTACAAGGCTTGTAGCACATCATCTCTCCAAGGGCCACTCACCAACCTGCTTTGCTTAGGACAGTATAAAAAGTTAACCTTTCCTTAGCCCATTTAAAATTGACAATTACTACAAAACATGATTGTTTTGTTTCTGGGTGATCAAATGATACACACTGGGTCTCAGAAACAACTGTAGACCCCAGGGAGTTGCTTTTTATTACCACTTCTCCACTTTTCACTGCATCTCGCTGAAGTAGCGCAGTTGTGGCACTGCCGCTGGCTCTATAGACTCGGCAGTCACATGACTGCACAGGTCTAAAGGGGTTAATAAGAGCTGCTGGGTGTGATCAGACTCAGTACAGCTCTGATCAACATCAGCAGTCACTGGGGGTCATTTATAGATGCCCCAGTTACAGGGGAAAACTTCAAAAAAAAAAAAAATCAGTGGAAATGCCCCCCAGTGGTCTTTTATGACCTTATTGGGGACGTATAAAGTAAAAACAAACATACACAAAAAAATTAATAAATATTCATAAAATTACATACACATTACCCCATATCATTAAAGAAAAAAAAAACGTGATACTATACAAAAAACATTGCCATAGTCTCCCGGGTTTGTCCGAGACTATACATATTGGGGCACATTTACAATCTCCAAAACCCCAGGATATGTAAAAGCATTACAAAGTTACTACCACTTATAATGACACAGGGCACATTTAAAAAATCAGGCTTGGTCTTAAAGCCCTAAAAAGGCTTTGTCCTAAATGGGTTTATTTATATTCACATTTATAACATCTGAGAAAATCTATGGTTACTATCTTGATCTTCAATATGATGTCCTTATTTAGCTTTTTGTTACTAACTGTAAGAATAAAATGATATTGATACATCTGTAAAAACTTACTTTACAAATGTTATCCAAAAAACTAGCTGCATGTTATAGAGCAGAATTGGACCACCCACTGGATTTCTAAGCATAAAAAGAAGATGCATTTAATCAATACATTGACAAGGTTGACTGAATCCTTTCTCAAAATTATATACATAATTTGGGCACAGCTCCTTCTGTTAGCCCTCATGCAGATTGGACTATAACACAAATATTTTGGACTCATAAAATACAAAATAGAAATTTTCTGTTTGAGTTAAGCCATATAGAAACTCCAGTAGTCCATTACACTGTTTCACTTGTATTTTAAATGGTAATAATGATGGTTCCTTCGCTTAGAGCTTCTTCAGGCATTAATATGCCCCATCAATAGCCTGGAGCAGTCTTCTGTTACTGCTTGGCTATGATGGAAATACTGGTCTAGAAGTGATGTATGCTCAAGTAACAAACAGGTACACTATCAGCATTATATATGGACATGATGCAAAACCTTCCAGTGCAATGACTTTTCCAGGGGGAAGATTTGGAGCTTTGATCTCCGATCTTGTCCATAGGGATTTTACCAGGAGAACCAGAAAGGAATCGGTAGATCAAGGAATATAGCTTTTGTGTTGTTATGGTGCCACTCTACTATATTTCTACTTATGATGTCTAATGATTTCTCCATAATGAATAAGCACTGCAGAGAGGGGGACGTATGTTAAATGTGTATCTTTTTGTCTGCTTGCCGTTAAAAGTGTGTTCTTGTCTGCAATGGCTGCAGGTGTCCTCCGAATGCTGTGTGCACCTGGCAGGGAATTAGATGTTGGCCAGAGCAGAGAATACAGCTGAAGAAGAAGCAAGAGCTTCTGTTCTGTCGCCTGCGTTTTTCACTGCTTTGATGGCACAGCAATGTTAAATGTGTGTGACAGACTATCTACATGGTCAAACGCCTAAGCATATTGGAGTCCTTCAGCAGTTACTCTAATAGCCCTCCTCGTACCCTTGGTAGCCTTAACTTATTCATAGACTGAAAATTCATGACTGCAGTATTACATTAAATGTGATACCCGCAGATCTGCAGGAAGACATTAGGGTAAATGCTCAGTCAGACTTCTACTGCAAAGTAGTAGAAAAAGCAAGCAAGAAGTTGAAGCCATGCTTTAACTTGTTCATCGTTTGTATTTGTTGGGAACATTAGGAGATTAGGGTTACATTTTCTGGTCACAAGGAGTAAGCAGGGGCATAATTAGGAAAGCTCGGGTGTGTGCTCGAAACAACCCATGCTAAACTGGACCGATTTCTGTCCAGGGCACATGGCCAAGTGGATTCCCCTCTCCATAGGAAGCTGAGGAGCTGTACCCAAAAATTGGTCCAAAGATAGGCCACTCTCTATCTTTAGTAATGCACACAATGCAAGAGTGCCAAAAATGATCTTATTTCCAATTAAAAACAATTGGGCCATGTACTAGCCGTATAAAAATGGTATGGCTAGCACATAGCCAAAAAAAATGTTTGTGTTCAAGGGACCTTAGACTTCATGCACACGAACATGTGCCACAAAGAAGAGATCATGATCCCTTGTTTGTGGCCTGTATGTCATTGGATGGTGAGCACCAGTGACATACGGATTACAATAGAAAGGGACTGCCCTGACTGCAAAGACAGGCAGGTATAGAACCGGCTCTATCTTTTCATAAGCAATAGCCGTACAAAGTAATAGGGCCATTTGCTAGCTCTATCTGCTGAAAAAATGCCTAGAACATGTCCTGTGTTTGTGCATGAGACCTTATATGCACAAGGTTACATGTCCACACCTAATTGGAAACTGTACATAATGTATATTGTACGTAATGTTACATAAGAATTGTGAGGTTGTGGCTACTATAATTCCTAAATATACAATAGCAAATACAGAAATGTACTACAACCTACAATGATGTCTTCCTGTCCACCCTAAAGGGCATTTATGCCGGAAGAAGACGACTGTGGATTAAGTAATACATACAGTAATGTGGATGTTATGCAGGGTCAGGGAATGGAGACACAGAAAGACACAGTGGGCCCTGAGACTAAACCCCCTTCTCAGCTGACCCTGCCTATTTGCCTGGCCCACAGTACGAGGTACGTAGACAACCAGTCAACATTTCCTACCGGCACCAGCTTAGCAGCCTCTACGAATGCTTCAGCAGTAGTTGTCATACAATGCTTTTTAACTATGTAAAAACCTTCTGCAAAAATATGATGTTGTTGTAAACATTTACAAGGAATTCACTATTAGTGCAATTATTAGAATTGATCATTGAGTCGATTAAATAGCAGTGCTTAGTGTGTTTAAAGCCCCTGTTGGCATTCTATTCATAAGCTTCATGCTGTATCCCACTAGGCTTTAGGTGACTTTCTGCTCATTAGTACTTTAGCATTAAAACCTGCCGTTATTTGGGCTGCCTTGCTGGATGTAACAATTGGTATGTTTCTCAAATGTACTCACTATCTTCAATAGTTCTTTGTCATCCCTGCACCTGCTCTTTAGATGTGCTTGCTTTAAGCCATATTTCTAGGAGAGTTGTCCTCATTGCAAAGTCTCAGAGCTGCCAGTGGATGTATCCAGTTTTCAGTATATTAGTGTTCTTGTTCAAAGTCATTAAAAATTGCCTTTAGGGAATAAAATGGTTATTCCAATAACAGCTTTCTTCCAGTACATCCATAAAGGATTTTGAAGCACTTATAAGACTCAACTGTTTTTTTGTTGTTTCCCATCTTTTATAAGTAGAGCATAAATTTTATAACATTCCTAGAATATGTGTACACTTAACGGACTGTGTTTTACAACATAGAGCTTGCTCTACGTGATCTATGTGATTTATGCATAGACAAATGTTAATGCTAGGAAACTGTCTGCTTCCTGGTCATGAGGCGCCTTATTTAGTTACTGACATATATTTCTGCATGGCAAATACAGAACTAAACTAAATACTTTAGTTTGAGGAAGGAGGGACCACCTCCTAAACGTCACAGGACATTCCAGGGTTGGCGTCTCAGTGAATAGCCATTTGTACTCAGTGTGGACTTTCCTTTGGACCATGGCATATCGCGCCGAAGTTTGGTGATGTACTTATGCTTGTTGGTCATGCATAGTATTTATATACATAAAGAAGGTTGAATATATTTTGTGGTCTGGATATTGTTTTAAAATTGCTAAACTAAATACTTCCCACTATACCCCATGGTGGGATTCACCAAGTGCTGGCACATTGTGCGCATGCTTTATGTTCTACCCTCTCCACATGTGGTGCTGGAGATACTAAGATGCTCCCACTTCAGGCCTTGCATGCAATAGAATTGCTCTATAATCTGCATCAGGATCTGGGTAATTGGATACAACGTAGTGTATGCCCCTCACTGTTCACTATGTTGGAAGGTGGAATAAGGTGGAGGAAGGGGAGGGGGTAGAAATTGCAACTTTTTCAAGGCTTATACACTAGTTTTAGGCTTGATAAATCCCCTCTATATATCAGGATGTTCAGCTCCAGTTGCATAAAACAAATAGGACAGGCAAGCAATAAGCATGATTACTATATACCATTACCTAGGATATACTAGGTTTAAGATACAATTACTTGGCCAGACATGCTCTGGAGCTGTTGTATATGAAAAACCCAACAGTACCCTGCTGCAACCAAAAGATATAAATCTGCTAGTAGACTATAACTCATCATATGGAAATCAGTACTGTATGTTATGGGCAGATTAGTGACATTGAACTGCAGACTTGTGCATGCAGGTTATTATAACATATACTGCTTTAAATCAGACTGACCTAAATGCAAAGAAAAGTAGGTCTTGTTTTACATTATGCAAAGTAGACCCAATTTGCTAAATGTATAAAATATACTAAAGGGATCTGGAACAAAGAGGTCAGGGCAAGTATTTGTAAAGCCTAAAGTATAAGTCAATCATTAGATTCATATCTCCAGCAAGTTGTTCTGCTCAGTCATGGGAAGAGAAAAAGCAATTATATATATATATATATATATATATATATATATATATATATATATATATATATATCTATAGCTTCCGACATTGCCCAGGATAGTAAATAACTGCTCTTAGCTACAACAAAATAGAATGGGTTAACAAAAAATATTTTATATGTATCTATATACTGTCTCTAACCGTCTGTCGCCGGCAGTCTCTTCCAGTGACTGTCTGTCTGTGGCGGACAGTCTCTTCCAGTGACTGTCTGTCTGTCGCCGGTAGTCTCTTTTAGTGGCTGTTGCCGGCAGTCTCTTTCAGTGTCAAGTTTCATTTTTGCACAGCTGTTAATAAAATTACAGCTGGTCTCTGATTGATTTCCATGGGCAACTGGAACAGTTTTACCTCAGATATTTCTGCTAAATCTCCCCCTATCTCTGAGGCCACATACACGGCAGTATTCTGCTCAGTATGTACTGTACCTTCAGCACTTTTAAATCAAAACCGGGAATCTACACCAATAGATGTGAAGATTTTCAATTGTTAAGTTTTGCTTTTAGTTTGCTTGCAAATACTGACCAAACATCAGAGCTAAATACTGCTGTGTGAACATGGCCTAAACTTGAATCCTGTTATCCTTCATGTTTCTGGAGTATGAACAAAGAGGATCAGCTGCATCATCTTCCCTTATTAGATTCCATAGCCGGCAGAATCTATCCACCAAATGTTAATCTGGGATTAGCTGGTCATAAGGGTCATTCATGAGACAATGAGGCCATATAGTGATGTAAAGATTAGCCATATGTGGGCTCTGCAATTGTGATGAAAAGAAGAAGGTTTTATCTTTTAGAATAAGCCCAGTTAGATAATTGTTAGGTCATACGCACGTTCTTCAGTGTGATATGTCCTCTTGCTTTACATTTTTATATGTATAGAGGAAGTCTCACCTTTTTAGCATATCATACTGTACATATTATTTCTCAAATGAGTAAATTAGGAACTGTGTGTTACCATTTCACAGAAATATGACAGGAGAGGTCACAGGATCACTTTAAGGCTGCATTCACACTAACGCAAGGGGGACGTATATACGGCCGACATATATACAGTCGATATACGTCCCCCATAGACGGCAATGGGCGCGTGGCGCCCTACGGGAGCGGTATGGTGCAGCACAAGTGCGGCACCGTACCGCTCCGTACCCTGTGAAAAAATAGGCCATGTCCTATTTTCTCACGGCATACGGCGCTGTGCGCCATATATCCCTATGGAGAGGGGGCGCTGCCGTGTGCCCGCCGTGCTACGGTACGGCGGGCAACGTTAGTGTGAATGCAGCCTAAGTATATAAAATCCATTGTCATATAAAAACATATTCTTACTGCTTGTTTTCTGGAAAACTAGGGGTGTTTTTTTTCCATGTCGGCACCACAATATTGTAGTTTTCCAACACTCTCAACATGTTCTATTTTTTAGCAAAATTTTGGCATGTAACATGCAATTCATCAATACTATGGTCAGGGGTATGTAATGATAAGAAAACACCCGACTTACAGACAACTCATAGTTACAGACGGACCCCTCTGCCCACTGTGACCCCTGGTGAAGCTCTAAGGATGCTTTATTATAGTCCCAGACTGCAATGATCAGCTGTAAGGTGTCTGTAATGAAGCTTTATTGATAATCCTTGGTCCAATTACAGCAAAAATTTTGAAACTCCAATTGTCACTGGGGCAAAAGAAAAAAAATTGTCTAGAACTTCAATTATAAAATATACAGTTTCGACTTACATACAAATTCAACTTAAGAACAAACCTCCGGACCCTATCTTGCATGTAACCCGGGGACTGCCTGTATTGGTTATTGCTATTGTTATTTTCTCTGATATTGAATACCTGGTCATCTATTTCTTATATTTCATTTACATTTCCAATTCTGTTAGTCTACTTGCATATTCAAGAAGAAACTATTGTGCAAAATCTTAAAGATGGATTCCCCTAAACCATGCATCTGGTATAATACTGATATCTTCTTATCTGGCAGAAGAGCCTTGAAGATTTCTCAGCATCTTCTATATGTAGTGGGTTGTTTTCTATTTTCTGTTTTCACAAGCTACAAACAAACAGGGGCAATGATTTTTGTGAACTTATTATAGACAATTTAACGTAAAACAGGTCTGTACGAGTACGAATAAGTTTCTGACCCCGATTACCTAATTACCTTGGTTCTCTTAAGCAGTTAGCAACTCTTGACCTTACAAGACGCAGATTACGGTATCTCTTTTTATGTTATACTGTTTCAGTTTACAGCATGGGATTACAAAGGCTAAAAATAGCATTTACCTAATATACCTTATATGCATATCTAGAAATATAGTAATCTATGGGAAATGCAGATATTTATTACTATTTCACACAAGGCATTGTATTCATATGATAACAGATGATTTATTAGTTTATGTTTTAATACATTATAGCATATATTTTACATCCATTCAAATAGATAGAAAACATTTCCAAATCTATTTTGTCAGTAAAGCCCACATGATTGTTGATAAACAATCTTAAATAACAAATAACAGCCTTAATCTATGTTAAACTGTATGAGTGGACATTCAGTATTATTATTGACCGCCATGTGAAAGTTGAATCTATAACCAGAAATGAATGAACTGACTGAATACACCAACTAGTGGACCTAAATTCTCTACTGACACATACAAACTCTTTGCAGATGTTGACCTGGATGGGACTTCAACCCAGGACCCCAGCATTGCAAGGCTGTAGTGCTAACCACTGAGCCACTGTGCTGCCCTTATTTATAACTTTTCTGCATAATAATAATAGCAATATATTTTTAATACAATAATAAATTTTCAGTTGGCATGTGAAGGTCTGACTTCACAAACACATAGGAACAAATATATGTAACGTACTTCAGATTGAGTGTAACATCTGTGCCTGCGACATACTCTGTCCATAGCGTAGAGCTGAGAACATGCTGATAGTGTGTTTCACTTTGACATTGCTAGGGTGCACTGGTTTATACTTGCTGCTAGCTGATATGCCCCACACCCATCTATCTCCTGCAAACTCAGTTCTAGTTTGCTTATAGTTAATCTGTTGTGATTGAAAGAAACCCTCTTGACTTCAATTGCCATCATAACTACACTATACTACACAGAGTACACTTTTGGTCACCTTTTGGACAGGGGCTATTGTATCTCATATAAGTGTATGTGAATCAATGTTCTTTGCATGCTACAGTGTTAGTATGTAGTAAGCTAGCTGTGTTATTTTGTCATTCTTTATTCTGGCATCTTTGACCCTTTGCTTGTATTTTTGACTTTGGATTTTTGGAGTTTTGGATTCTCATATAAGGTCTTCTGCATCTGTAATCTTTGCTTAATTTTTTTTCTATAGTATAGGACTTAGTAAGCTGTGGTGTATTCTGGTATCTGTAACCTATTGTCTGCTTGGCCTTAGAGTGGGCTGGGCAAATAGGCAGGGATACGTGGGAAGGGGGTTGTCTCAGGACCTACTGTTTCTTTCTGTGTCTCCAGTAAATTCACTGACCTTTACTGTACATGTTGCTTCATCCACAATCCTCTTCTGGTATAAATGTCCATTAGGATGGTCAGGAAGATAATGTAGGTTGTAGTACATTGCTGTACTTGTGTACTCACTATTGTATTTTTAGACACAGCCTGACAATTCCTATATATTACTACTGCAAATATGCATTATGTACAGTTTCCCCTTAGGCCAAGAGCCTGCATAACATAGAGCAATGCTTGTGTTTACCAGCCACATCTGTTCTCAGGATTAGAAATTGGGTTCCTTTCTTTACATGCTTTGTTTAAATTTTCTATATAAAGTTCTTTGTATTTGAGAAAAACTGGTCAGTATATACTGGGCAAAGTAAATCATTGTCCCTATAAAATGTCTTGCATTGAATTCCCAAGGGGCAAGAAGAAATAACTCTACTCCTAAAACTGGCAGCACTTCTAAGAGAACTGGTCTAGCATTATTTATGCATCTTTTGATTATATCTCAAGCATTATAAACTGGAAGTAACCACAAAAACATTCAATCTGAGAATAATTTTCTCTTCTTTCAACTTGGCCAATTTTCAACAATATGGGTATTGCAGATAATGCAATATTTTTGAATTAATGAGCAAACGTGATCAATCATCTTGACTAAGGCACTTCTCATTGTCTGTCTGTGTTCCTGTGTAGGCGTAGCATGCAGCTACAAGACGCTTTTAGCAGATAATAGTTTGTTGGAAGGAGACATCAGAGGACAAAGTATACAAATCTCATAGTGAATGAAAAAACGCATGAACAAACCAAGCGTAATGTGTAGTTTTAAGCAAAACCATCTGCTCCAGATTACAAACTTTAAGGATCTTACAGAAAGATAAGCACAAAATTGGATATTCATCTAACAACTGCTGGATAACAACAATACAAGATCAAACGTATACTACAGTTATTTAGATTTTACATAAAAAACCTTCACTCCAATAGTATGCAAAAAGTTATTTTAAAAAAAAAGTAATATACATGAGAAGTCTCTAGTTTGCACATATCTATTTATGTTACTATAAGCTGCTTGACCATGCATTGAAATATTACACAGTGGACACAAAGTAGCTACAGATTTCTTTCCATGCAATATAATGATATTTTATTAATGAAGCCCAACCCATTTCTTATTGGTCCCATCTCCTATAGATACAGCATTAGTGTTTTTGCTGACATTTTCCACAGTTTTTTTTGGTTCGTGTAATCATGTGGCTTATAACTTTTGTTTTCTTTCATGTATAACATATGATATAAGTTATAGAAAACAAATTAACAGATTATATGTATATTTTTGGAAGGAATATACAGAAAAAATGTATAACATACTTTCGTATGTTGGCATGAAGGGAACCAATCACTAGTTCTTTTTGGGTTATCCCTTCATATCTGAGAAAGTAATCAGAGGTCCCTTATTATTTGTCTGACAGGGGTTTTCTGCTCCATCAACAGTCCTGCAGGGTCACCCTTTTACAGAAACCTCATTGTGGAAGATTTATCATAGTGCCAGCTATGAAGATTTATCATAGCGCCTGTCTTAGAATTATGCCATAGCCCCATAGCCTGTACATGAATGAGCACAGACTATAGCTAGTGCACAGGCCAGGAACGCAAAGCACCGGCCCATTCTGTCTCCAGGTGCACATCCCTACATGCCCCTCCATGCCCACTTGGTAACTCCTGCCTGTGCACCAATTTCAGAACGTGTATGCTAATTTTCGGGAGTACAAGTCCTGATAAATCTGCCCCATTTAGATTTAGGGCGAGAAGTCAAGTTACAATAAATGGGAGTTAAGGTATTCATCTATTGCATTCCATTAGAACTGGAAATAAAGACATCTCATTCCCATTAAGACTCCTTTCCAGTTTTTTTTCCCTTGAAAAGGCTCTGAAAACCAACTCTTTGTATACAGTTTCCATACAATGAATGTGCTCCAGGCCTCTTTATTCACAAAGTCTTGGTGAAGCTCCTTTGTGTACAACAAACAGATCTGCTCCATCGAAGTGAATAGAGATGAAACTCAAGCACATAACAGAACATCCAGAGTGGAAACAAATGGATGCTGTAAATAGGTTATCACTGTCAGCTGGAAGCAGAACGCACACAAAAAAATAGTAGCCAAACAAAACATGGAAAATGGAAATCTTCTATAGATGGAAAGAGGGAGAAGTGTAACCTGTAGAGAGTCAAAGCAACTAAAAATACATTGAAAATCATGAATTCAGTAAAGAGTAAAAACACATAGACGGGAGGGAGAGCTAACAAAGGGCTCAAAAAATCTTTGTCCAATTTTTTTTTAATTAACTCCACTTCCCTTGGATCTGTTCCTGCTCATTTTTTGTTATGTGGCTTTTTTTTCTTAATTCATAATCTAGGTGGGGAGCAGTGTGTGAATAAATGAGTGGAGCTTTAAACATTTTCCACCACTTTTCTGTATAAGAAATATGGATGGAAACAACTCTGGCATTGTTTCATGTCTGCACCAGTCAATCTGGAGCTAGATGCATGGAGGAGAGCAATATTGGCACAATGTTCGCTTTTTCTGCCAATGTTCATAAACAACATGTTTTTGTTTCAAACATTTTTCTCTAAGCGTGTACAATAATAAAAAGAATTACATTGTGTTAGAGCTAAAAAAGGGCTGGGAGGAAAAAACTGATGGAAATAATGAAATCCATGACACATTTACTGTAGATCAACATCATCGATATGTTTAATAAACAATTAAAGGGAACCTATCACCAGGGACCTCATTTTCACTAAAGACAGGTTTCAGAAGCCCATCACACCAGCAGTGCACATCTGCCTTTCTGCTTTCTGTTAGCATGTGCATTACAATATACACTCACCGGCCACTTTATTAGGTACACCTGTCCAACTTCTCGTTAACACTTAATTTCTAATCAGCCAATCACATGGCGGCAACTCAGTGCATTTAGGCATGTAGACATGGTCAAGACAATCTCCTGCAGTTCAAACCGAGCATCAGTATGGGGAAGAAAGGTGATTTGAGTGCCTTTGAACGTGGCATGGTTGTTGGTGCCAGAAGGGCTGGTCTGAGTATTTCAGAAACTGCTGATCTACTAGGATTTTCACGCACAACCTTCTCTAGGGTTTAAAGAGAATGGTCCGAAAAAGAAAAAGCATCCAGTGAGCGGCAGTTCTGTGGGCGGAAATGCCTTGTTGATGCCAGAGGTCAGAGGAGAATGGGCAGACTGGTTTGAGCTGATAGAAAGGCAACAGTGACTTAAATCGCCACCCGTTACAACCAAGGTAGGCAGAAGAGCATCTCTGAATGCACAGTACGTTGAACTTTGAGGCAGATGGGCTACAGCAGCAGAAGACCACACCGGGTGCCACTCCTTTCAGCTAAGAACAGGAAACTGAGGCTACAATTTGCACAAGCTCATCGAAATTGGACAGTAGAAGATTGGAAAAACGTTGCCTGGTCTGATGAGTCTCGATTTCTGCTGCGACATTCGGATGGTAGGGTCAGAATTTGGCGTCAACAACATGAAAGCATGGATCCATCCTGCCTTGTATCAACGGTTCAGGCTGCTGGTGGTGGTGTCATGGTGTGGGGAATATTTTCTTGGCACTCTTTGGGCCCCTTGGTACCAATTGAGCATCGTTGCAACGTCACAGCCTACCTGAGTATTGTTGCTGACCATGTCCATCCCTTTATGACCATAATGTACCCAACATCTGATGGCTACTTTCAGCAGGATAATGCGCCATGTCATAAAGCTGGAATCATCTCAGACTGGTTTCTTGAACATGACAATGAGTTCACTGTACTCAAATGGCCTCCACAGTCACCAGATCTCAATCCAATAGAGCATCTTTGGGATGTGGTGAAACGGGAGATTCGCATCATGGATGTGCAGCCGACAAATCTGCGGCAACTGTGTGATGCCATCATGTCAATATGGACCAAAATCTCTGAGGAATGCTTCCAGCACCTTGTTGAATGTATGCCACGAAGAATTGAGGCAGTTCTAAAGGCAAAAGGGGGTCCAACCCGTTACTAGCATGGTGTACCTAATAAAGTGGCCGGTGAGTGTAATTGTGTGTTTTAACTTATCTGGCTTTTTGCCAGAATCATCTGTTTAGTCCCAGGGGTTGGCCTTTGGTTTGGATGCATTTCAAATACATGACTTGTCTGTGCTGCTCACTCCTGGCTCTCATCCCCCTCCTCTACAGCTACTCCCTTGCCCATTGATGTCAGCTCACCACGCTGAGGTCTGTTTATGTGAAGGAGCACAAAGATGGGGGGGGGGTGAGGAGTGAGCAGCACAGACAGGTCACATGTTATGAAATGCATGCAAAGCCAAGCCCTGGGACTACACAAAAGATTCTGTCAGGGTGCAAGGTAAGCTAAAACACACAATTATATTGTTATGACAATGCTTAGGGAAAGCATAAAGGCATACAGGCGGTCCCCTACTAAAGAACACCTGACTTACATACGACCCCTAGTTACAAACGGACCTCTGGATGTTGGCAATTTACTGTACTTTAGCCTTGGACTACAAAAAACAGCTATAACAGTTATCACTGGTGTCTGTAATGAAGCTTTATTGTTAATCTTGGTTCTAATGACAATCCAACATTTTTAAAATCCAATTGTCACAGAGACCAAAAATAATTTGGCTGGGAGTTACAATGATAAAGTATACAGTTCCGACCTACATACAAATTCAACTTAAGAACAAACCTTCAGACCCCATCTTGTATGTAACCAGGGGACAATGCAGTTGTGATCGGCTACTATAACCTGTCTTTTGTGAAAATTAGGTCCCTGGTGACAGGTTCCCTTTAAGAGGAATGGTCTCACAGTGACAAAAACTAAAGTATGATTGCAGGATAAGCTATTGTTTTATTAAATGGTGGGTTTCTGGTTAATATAAAGGACCATGTCATATAAAATATCCATCAGATAGATAAACATCACCAACTGTATGCTGTTGATGCATAAAACATTATGCTAATATAGGGGCACTGGGGGTGGCATTACCAGAGCCCCTCCATGCTGCAGCTTCACATGCTGTTACATTGTGCAGAAGCACTTCCCACCTCCCAATATATACTTGCTGCGGAAGTAGGGCGAGAAAGAGAGAGTGTAACAGCCTGTGAAGCAACAAAACGGAGGGGCTCCGGGTAACACTCCCCAAAGCCCTTCTACATTATTAGCATAATTGTAAAAATTGATTTTAGAAGGAAGGAGGCCATGATAAATATAAGAAGATTACCATTATTAATGCTTTATAACAGTACGGCACATTTTGCAAATTATATCCTGTAAGGCTTAGGCTACATTCACACGGCCGTATGGGGAACATATATATGGCCAATGTATATATGGTGTATATGCGTCCCCCAGAGTTGGCAATGGGGGCACGGCGCCGTGAGCAGTACACACCCCCTCCTCCTCTCCCGGGTGCTGACATGTGCCCACCATGCTACAGTAATACGGACACAATGTCGTGTGAATGTAGCCTTAGAGAAATATTCGGTGATTTTCCAATAAGCATCTGTAAGGGGGCTGCTGTTTGTGGCGCGTTCATATGTGTGATGTTTACTGTGAAGTTTTATTGCAGATCCTACAGTAAATAGTTAAAATATAGCAAAATAGATGTAAATCACAGCTCTGCAGTATGCTCTCTTCTGATGTGAATCTGAATAAGAACAAACATTTTTTGGCTTATTCTGCACTAGATGCCCGTAGTGTAAAGATGCAAAATTGCCTATAAGGAAAGAAGATCCGATGTCATGGATAACTACAATCAAAGATAATATTACCAATGCCATTCCTTCACATCTGTGGGCCTCTGGTTCCCTTCTTTTACATATATATATATATATATATATATATATATATAAAGATTTTTCACTGAAAACAAGGAGATGTAGCCCAGTGTCTCATAATTACCATCCGATAATCGTCATATGGATGGATTATGCAATTCCTGTAAGAGAAAATTGTAAAATTTAGAATGAAAAATACAGTTCATTAGGGGAATAGAAAGCAGTTCAATCCGGCTTTGGATAATAAGGGGGAGAATAGAATTGCACTGATCACTAGGTTTTTATCAACATTATTTTACTCACATACAGACTTCCATTGTAATGTTTGGGCTCATTCACTTCTTCTCGTGTAATATGTGGTATGCTAATGCTGTATGGTTGTAAATAGGATCTTGAAATATTCCATGTATCAAACTTTGAAGAATTTCATATTCCCAGGATTGACACTAATCTATTGGTAACACAAAGGAAACCACATGAAGTAGTGTTATGAAGGAGTGCTGAGAAAATGCCCAGAAATAGGACATGAGAAATAGGGCCACAGGACATAGGGTTCCTTTATATGGATCAGCACAGAATCCTCATGTGCTGACATACAGGTTCCATTCTACTCCATATGCAAGGAGCTATTGTCTACTATAGACTTCGGTGAAGATTTAATTTTTGTCAGTCTTGCTTGCCCTCTTTTTGTCTGTTATTTTATGCCTAATTCACTATTGAGTCACAGCTGTGGTGATACATGTGACTTTTGCATTTTATAGCACAAAAAGTTGCAAGTGGACACTCAGTGGAGGCAGCGGCTGGATGCAGTTTGGTTGCATCCGTCCCCTGGTGGCTATTACAGCCACCACTAAGTTTACTGTACACTGTCAAGGTAAGTGGATGTTAACATGCAGGCTGAGCCTTTTCTAAATCCTGTGTTTCTGCCTGCATGTACTCTAAACTGAGCAGACAATGGGCAAAATCATGCCACTGCATGCTAGTATAAGTCTTTGAACATGTTTAATGTGTATTTAAGGAGGTTTACATTTGTAAAAACTGGAGGTTTTTCCAAATCCATATATAAACCCAACATCAGTGGTCCCAAGTTCTCAGCGGACTGCATCTTTTGCAAACACCTTTCCCAAACATAAGGTAATGCAAGTTCCCATTTTGTACACAAAATTCAAGAGAGTACAGAATATTAAATAAAAGATTTTAGGTTTATAGTTTCCTTAACGCACTCCAAAAATAGGGAGTGTAATGCAACACCTCAAATCAGCTGTGAACAGAGGCCATGACTCGTTTCAAACTTTCTTTCTGTAGGTTAAGTTCCACCAAGCATTATAAAGCCGATACATTGTGAAACAGCTGACTTATTCTATCCACCTTTGAGTAATGGACACCTCCCTTGCATTCATTGTGGATGAGGCATGGAAGTTCTTCTGTTCACCAGACTTTTTTTTAAGTTTTTGTTACATTTGACTGAAAAGGGAGAGTGTTCCAGGAAAACCAGACACAAGTGTGAACTTTGCCTAAAAAGGATGGAATCTCACAGCTTTACCTATTCAATGGGTTTAATTTGTAATAAATCACTATAACAGTCGCCAAAACATCTGTATCCTTTAAATAGATCCAACTAGAAGAAAGAAATTTCTATTTTTTCATACAAGAAAAAATAGAACAGAAAGGATAAATCACCCCCATTTTTTAAAGGAGAACACACCTGTTCATGGTGAATTCAATAGAGAATATGAAGCAGAAATATAAGAAAACTGAGTATTACCCCAGCACTGTCTGTCTTGATGCAAAAGGACCTTGAAAAAAAAATAACAAAACAACACCTATTGACATTGTAACAGTTATTAATAAAAAAAGAGTTAAAGGTTTATTCCAGTAATAAGTAAAATTCATAGTCAAATGGGTCACTAAAATATAAGTTTATATGGTCAGTGGTGATAGGTGTTTGGAAGTGTTCTCTCTGCTGAGTCCTTAATCCCTTTTAGGCTTGGTAGTATGCCATTGTCAGCAAATTCAATTCTTATTCCTAACACGAATTTTGTGTTAGGAATTTTGTGAAGGGATTTCCAAGGCATACTCAGCATTACTTGCTTTAGCAGGGCCGAGCACCCTCACCTACCGAGCCAAATGGGAAACTGAACTACTTTCTCATTCACCGATACCCAGTGCCAATTGTCACTACAGACTAGCCGTAAATCTTCTCATTGCATAAACCACCCAGAAGCCTCTATGAAAATATTATATAGATGGTACTATACCCCTTATAGGATCTCTTTTTTTATGAACTTATCCATTAATCGTTGGAGATGTCAATCTGAGAAAGGTACATTACTGCACATATGGTGATCTTGCAAAGTATTTGCTACTTTTTGATAGAGCTATTATACTTAATACCAAAGTCCTTCAGTATCTTCCTCCCTGGGGCGTGTATACAGT
The DNA here is from genome assembly GCF_040894005.1 of Engystomops pustulosus. NCBI lineage: Eukaryota > Metazoa > Chordata > Amphibia > Anura > Leptodactylidae > Engystomops > Engystomops pustulosus. The sequence continues at coordinate 153,454,568 of NC_092415.1, forward strand.
GCTGCTCTCACTGGGGCTGGAAGCAGTAAATAAGACTGGTAGGGCATTAACCACTTACCGACATGTGACATACTCTTAATTCACATGCTGGCTTCAGATGTATGGGGAGGGCTCACGGGTTGAGTCCTCTCCATACAAGGTGGTCGTTTGTGGCATAATGCAGCAAAGATCCACCATTAACAACCGCGGTCTGGTGTTAAGCATGTAAATAACTCCGGCAAAGCTGGTGGAGGAATTTAAATCCTGGTGACGTGTAGGTGCTACCATCTTGTATTTGATCAGCGTTCCCTGTGAGGTCATTGAGGGGGGGGGGGTGACGATCGGATGGCATGAAAGCCTCGGATCTTACAATGTATAGGAGAAGAGAGCATGTCAGGTATTTGTGTAGCTGATGTATGTGTCTACCACATGTGCATGAGAGAACACAGCATGTCAAGTACTTGTTTAGCTGATGTCTGTGTCTCTCACATGTGTTTAGGAGGAGAGAGCATGTCAGGTATTTGTGTAGCTGATGTATGTGTCTTTCACATGTGTATGGAAGAAGAGAGCATGTCAGATACTTGTGTAGCTGATGTCTGTGTCTACCACATGAGCATGGGAGAACACAGCATGTCAAGTACTTGTTTAGCTGATGTCTGTGTCTCTCACATGTGTATAGGAGGAGAGAGCATGTCAGGTACTTGTGTACCTGATGTATATGTCTCACACATGTGTATAGGAGAACAGAACATGTGAGGTACTTATGTAGCTGATGTCTGTGCCTCTCACATGTGTATAGGAGGAGAGAGCATGTCAGGTACTTGTGTACCTGATGTATATGTCTCACACATGTGTATAGGAGAACAGAACATGTGAGGTACTTATGTAGCTGATGTCTGTGCCTCTCACATGTGTATAGGAGGAGAGAGCATGTTAGGTACTTGTGTAGCTGATGTCTGTGTCTCACACATGTGTATGGCAGGAGAGACCATGTCAGGTACTTGTGTAGCTGATTTTTGTGTCCATAATGTGTGTAGGAGAACAGAGCATGCCAGGTACTTGTGTAGGTGATGTCTGTGTATATCTAATGTGTAAAGGACAACAGAACATGTCAGGTACTTGTGTAGCTGATATCTGTGCTTCCCACATGTGTATAGGAGGAAGAGCATGTCAACAGATAAAGCACAAGCTCTAGCAATACTTTATACATTACACACAGACATAAGCAGGGGGAGGGGAGGGATAACAGGGGACATCACTTTCTCTTTCCATGTGCCAGGACTCATTTGCATAATAAAGAAAATATGATTTTAGAATGATTCATGTATGAATTAACTAATTAACTAGATAAAGGTAAAGATGGAATCCTTTTGAGCTGTTCTAACAGGTAGTGGTGACAGAATTAGTTACCTGATGACAGGTGTCCTTTTAGATGCTGCTCCATCTGCCTTTTAACTTATGAGGGAAACATCTAAGTTTAGGAATTATTGAAGTCATGAGTTTCTTGGTCAAGTCAGAAGTTGTTTACTTAAATTATTTATGTTTTATTTTCCCATCAGTTTCTGAAATGGAGGCGGTAAAACCCACCAGGACTAGTTGAAATTAATGGTTAATGAAAATATAGCCAGGCTGGACATCTTTTATACATCTCACTCAAAGGTAAGATCATTAACCACATGGTTTTATCATTACAAATGGGAGCATATGCATTTAATCATTCTGCTTTAAATTTATGATATTACTACATTTCTTATAGTAATTTAGGGTCAATTCCACAAACTTGGTTATCATATGGACCATTAAATGTGGTGTGAAACCAAAATAAGTATCAGCTCACACTTTACTTGTACACTGTTATAATCTTGTATTCTGTAATAAACTGATTCAGCAGTTTTAAAGGGGTTATCCGGGTTTAAGAAACAAGTTAGGGCTGGGTTATTTAAAAATAATAAACGTGTACTTACCACCTCAGGCGCCGCTGATGTCCCACGCCGCGGTCCGTCTGATCTGTGCCCCTGTTTGTTTACAGGGGAACAGAAGCCTTGCACAGGGAGCTTCTGGCCGGCGAGGTGGCCGACTCCTCCCATCCGTCCCTATCTCTCAGCGTTGCCATCCGGAAGCTCCCTGTGCACTATTGTAAATACACCGGCGCACAGATCAGAGGGATCGTGGCGTGGGACATCAGCAGAAGGAGGAGGTAAGTACACGTATATTATTTTTTAATAACTCACATCAGTCTGGCCCTAATTTATTACTAAACTCGGATAAGCCCTTTAAGTAGAATTTTTACAAATGTAATGCATTATTCTTGTGTTTTATCTATTTGTTCTCCATTTATTGTAAGTGACTATTATACTAAGGGACTATTCACACAACTGAGAATACTGATAGTATGTTGTCATTGACCTGTGAGAAAGCAGTGTATGCCACTGGCCATGCCAATGTGACTAGAATCTGATTTTTATAGGCAGCGTCATGTTTCTTTAGTTGCTGTTGAGCCACATTCAGACCTCATGAACCTATCCTAATCAGACTTCACTGAAATAACTATGACGGAAAAAAGAAAAGCTGAGTCATGGATTTTGTTGTCATTTACAGGAGTTTAGATTAAACTGGAGAATAGAGTTATTACAATACGAAATGTGAATTTTCATTTCCTGAGTTATTCAATAAAATGTGCACTTACGTGAAATTTTGTTCAGCATCACATTTTTATGTAGACATCAGGATAACATGCAGATGGAGGCAAACAGAGAGAGGCCTGATTAAAGAGATTTGTTTTTAGGATGTGATTGTGTAACGTGGTATATTCCAGAGAACTTGTTCAAATTGAGTGTATAATACTGATATGAGGGAAGGCAGAATAGACAAGAGCTTTGAAATGCAGCCTATTGTACACATCATACATTGAAACATCTCCAAAGACCATCTCTTGATCTAGCTTAGATTTCTGCAGTCTTTCACGAATGCTCTTTACATGATATCATTATAGAAATACTATATATAAGCAATTTAAAACTCTTGTCTTCTGGCAAACCTGCATATACAGCATCCAATTGCTTCTGTTTAATCAACAAATTGTATAACATTCTATCTTAAGAACTGAAGTGTCCTCCATAGAGATCTTTAGAAAGGAGGGTGAACGATGCAGAAGCTCCATTTCTATCTCCTTCTAATCGACTTTGGCCTGCAACGTAATGAGTTGTCCTTATAAATGGAAGTAAAGATTGGCCACATTTATCCTACACTTCCAGACGTGTTCAACATTGTTTAAAGACCTGTGTTATTGCCCATTTGTTTCCCATTCCCTTTAACAAGGGCATTGTGCAACCACATTGTTGAATAACTAATTCAGGGTGATATGGAAAACACAGTGGTACTAAAGAGAATTTTTTCCTTCCAGTAGTGTCTGACATTCACAAAATCTGATGAAAGTTATTTTCACATGTATTTGACTGACATATACAACCCCTATATGTCTTCACTGTATAATCAAAGTGGTTCACTGTGATCTACCAACATTACATCTAATGTATGTTGCAAAACAACCCCTTTACTGTAGGTAATATTCTGATAATTATTAACATGACAGATTTAAATAGTGTATCAGACCTGTTAAATGCGATGGCCATTTTACTTCTTGTTTTCTGTAATGTATGGGGGCAGGATATTGGGTAACTTACTAATATACATCTATTAAATTTTTTGTTGCGCTTTCCTGAAATGTAAAGAAAAGCACCCTGGTTCAGAACTGTCCATAAAATGGCAGGAGATTGAAGGTGTTGTGATTCTAATTGTCCTTGACCAATATACCTTCCGGGATGTTAAATTTCGATTCATAAATACTATCACATGGTCCCAGAAGGGGGGCACTTTGTGGCCAGCGTATGATTAAACCCCGCCCACCGGTGCCACCTGATACATCCGGAGGCTTCGCGTTCCTTATATATCTGACAGGGCAGCAGCAAAAATGTACAAATCAGGGCCTGGCATAGATTTGCGCTATTGGGCAGTGACCATTCAGCTTGAACGGTTGCTGTCTTTAGCGAGTTCACTACCAGCCATGCCCCCTACACATCCCTCAAAGCCCTCTTAACTTGGATTTGGCGCAAAGGGGACAATAATCGCACAGCCTTTAGTCTAGACTTTTCAATAAGTGGCTAGTCCTAGTGCTATCTGGCACTGCTCTCTTTGTCCAACAACTATTTCTGCTATATGCGTGAAGATCCACCCGCCTCTATAGATGAGCATCCTCTAATATCCAATGGCCAGCGTACTGTGGAGCAACAAACACTCCTTACCCTTATTATGTCACACAATCACATGCGACGGGCCAGCAGGGCGGGTTTACTAACCAGGTATGCTGACCCAACTTCAGTAAAAATCAGTTCACTAATCTGACCTGATCTGTCGTTACATGAATCCTGATATTTTAGTAAGTATTCTTCCCCATACTTGTGGATATAGCTGCTGTTCTTATAGGGTTGTTTGGCTTACTAAGACCCTATAAGGATATGCAAGCGTTTTAGTGTCCCAAATAGCCCTATCACGTAGCATAATTTTAAAGAGTAACTGTAAAGGTTTTTTTATCACGGGTGCTCCCCCGTGTGCAGCCCGGTCTCCTCACTCACCTCTCCCGGCTCCTGCTCTTCCCCGGACTGCCGTGCGCACGCCTCCCCGCCTCCTAGGGCGCGCGCGCGGCTCCTGCCGAAAATTTAAAGGGCCAGCGCACCGCTAATTGGTGCACTGGCTGAACACCTCACCTTTAAGAATCCTGCCTCTTCCTGATCTTTGTGCCTCATTGCCTAAGAGAAAGCTTCCAAGCGAGTATTCCTGTATTCCTGCGTTCCTGTGTATTCCTGCGTTCCTGTGTGTTCCCGTGTGTTCCCGCTCCTGAGTCCTGTGTTGCCGTGTTTCCCAAGTTCCTCCGTGTTGCTGTGTTCCGTGTGCCTGTGTTCCCATTCCCACCTGCCTGGACCTCCTGTTGCTGACCCCGGACTTGGACTTGACGTTGCATCTCTGCCGCCTGCCCTGACCCTGTGCCTGGACCTGACTACGAGATTGTCATCCGCTAAGGTACCTCGACCTCGGCTGCCACCGTGGGCTAGTCACACCTGGGAACGACCTAGTGGTATCCTGCCGCAGCAAGTCAAACCCGCTTTGCGGCGGGCTCTGGTGAATACCAGGTGCCGCTAGGCTCCGGTCCCGGGTGTTGGCTAGTTCCATCTCCCGCGGTGGTCCAGAGGATCCACTGATCCTAACATTTTTCCACCACAGATCAATAGCTCTTGGGATGTAAAATGCTTTGTCCATTATCTTTGTTTCCTAAATACAACCGTTTCTTTGCTATACCCCTCAGATTATCTGAGTACTGAAATGGGCCTGTGTTGTCAAGCCCTGTTGTCTGTATTATAAACAAACTTTATGGACTCTTGGGAGGGGCTGCTTCTCCCTGCTCACAAAGGAGGAGGTCATGTGACAGAGCTCTCTCTGTATGTAGCAGAGCTCATAGTGCTCAAGACTGTGGATACAGATGTCTCCTGCACAGAATAGTGAGGTAGAAGATCTTCCCTGTTTCCTATCAGTCCCTCCATCCCATTCTGTGATTTTAAGGAACTTTCTCTGTCTCTCTCTGCACCTCATGCTGCTCCCAAGCTATTAATCCTTAGTGCTCACACAGCACAGGCTATAGACTTCATGTAACTGGTTTACTTATGATTTTTTTCACTCACATCCTGTGTCTGCACTGTGCAGTGGTCAGTGGATTTACTTGTGGGAAACTAAATGGATTTAATGAAAAATTACTTTGAGAGAAAACACAAGGCATCATGGCATCTGTGGGCAAGCTAACTGGCCTCAGCTTGAGGGTATATACAGGCAGACATTACTCTCTGCCCACTTCACCTTTGGTGAGAAAGATCTATCTCAAATAGAGATGAGCGAACATACTCGCCCGCTCGAGAAAATGGCAGCTCCCGCCGTTTTGCTTTTTGGCGGCCAGAAACAGAGCCAATCACAAGCCAGGAGACTCTGCACTCCACCCAGCATGACGTGGTACCCTTACACGTCGATAGCAGTGGTTGGCTGGCCAGATCAGGTGACCCTGGGATAGACTAGCCGCTGCCCGCGCTGCTCGGATCATTCTCTGTCTGGATGCCGCTAGGGAGAGAGCTGCTGCTGGTCAGGGAAAGCGTTAGGGTGTTCTATTAGCTTACTGTTAGGCAGGAGTGATTCTACAACAACCCAACAGCCCTTCTTAGGGCTACAATAACGTTATACTTTTTTTTTTTGTTTCCTTGTGGCTGGGCTTGCTGGCACTAGTAGTGCAGCTAGTACCATATTGTGAGGAATTAGCAGGGGGACTTGCTACCGTTGTGTTTAGCTCTTAGTGACACACATATCCACCTCAAACACCAAAGTGGGAAAATTTATTAGGGGTTTGATTTAAATTAGGCACAGTCTGCCAGTTTCTTTTTATTTTACGTTTATTTTTTTAATAACTCAGTGTCATCTCATCTTGCATAGTAGTGTGCTTTAATACTTGGCTAGAAAATAGCCATAGGAGAATCCAAACGGCTTACTTACGCCTACAGTAGCGTTATATATATTTGATTTCTGGTTGATCTGCTGGTGGCTGTACTTGCTGCAGTGCATCTACTAGCAAATTGTGAGCAATTTGGAGTGAGACTTGCGACCACTGTGTTTTGCGCTTAGTGACGCACATATCCATCGCAAAGACCGAAGTGGGAAAATTTATTAGGGCCCGGGGTTGGATTTCAATTAGGCACAGTCTGCCATTTCCTTTTTTATTTTACGTTTATTTTTTTCATAACTCAGCGTCATCTCATCTGGCATAGTAGTGTGCTTTAATACTTGGCTAGAAAATAGCCATAGGAGAATCCAAACGGCTTACTTACGCCTACAGTAGCGTTATATATATTTGATTTCTGGTTGATCTGCTGGTGGCTGTAGTTGCTGCAGTGCATCTACTAGCAAATTGTGAGCAATTTGGAGTGAGACTTGCGACCACTGTGTTTTGCGCTTAGTGACGCACATATCCATCGCAAAGACCGAAGTGGGAAAATTTATTAGGGCCCGGGGTTGGATTTCAATTAGGCACAGTCTGCCATTTCCTTTTTTATTTTACGTTTATTTTGTTTCATAACTCAGTGTCATCTCATCTGGCATAGCAGTGTGCTTTCATACTTGGCTAGAAAATAGCCATAGCAATAGGATAGCATCGTTTGGTTTTAAAAACTAAAAAACACAAAAAAAAAAACACAAAAAAAAGTTAAAAAAAAAATTAAAGTTATACCTCTCATTTTCAAAATGTTTAACCAGAGGGCTAGGGGTAGAGGACGAGGGCGGGGACGTGGGCGTCCAACTACTGCAGGGGTCAGAGGCCGTGGTCCTGGGCGGGGTGAGACACCACCTGCTTATGAGGGAGCAGGGGAACGCCGCAGAGCTACACTCCCTAGGTTCATGTCTGAAGTTACTGGGACTCGTGGTAGAGCACTGTTGAGGCCAGAACAGTGCGAACAGGTGATGTCGTGGATTGCCGACAATGCTTCGAGCAATTTGTCCACCAGTCAGTCTTCCACGCAGTCCACCCATGTCACCGAAATCGGCACTCCTCCAGCTCCTGCACCTCAGCCTCCTCCCCCCCAGTCTGCCCCCTCCCAGCAAAATTTGCCATTTGAACCGGCATACTCTGAGGAACTGTTTTCTGGACCCTTCCCACAGTCACAAACCACTTGTCCGGTTGCTGATGAGCAATTTTCCGATGCCCAGGTTTTCCACCAGTCGCAGTCTGTGGGTGATGATGACCTTGTTGACGTCCTGGAAGAAGTGTGTAAAGAGGTGTCCGACGATGAGGAGACACGGTTGTCAGACAGTGGGGAAGTCGTTGTCAGGGCAGGAAGTCCGAGGGGGGAGCAGACTGAGGGATCGGAGGATGATGAGGTGACAGACCCAAGCTGGGTTGAGAGGCCGGGTGAACACAGTGCTTCTGAGACGGAGGAGAGTCCTCGACCAGAACAGGTTGGAAGAGGCAGTGGTGGGGCCAGACGGAGAGGCAGGGCCAGAGCTGGTGCATCAGCGCCAAATGTGTCAACTAGTGAAGCTCCCGTGGCGAGGGCTCCTGCGGCGAGGGCTAGATTTTCAGAAGTCTGGAGGTTCTTTAAGGAAACACCGGATGACCGACGGACTGTGGTGTGCCACATTTGCCAAACCAGGATCAGCAGGGGTTCCACCACTAATAGCTTAACTACCACCAGTATGCGCAGGCATATGAATGCTAAACACCCCACTCAGTGGCAACAAGCGCGTTCACCTCCGGCCGTGCACACCACTGCTCCTTCCCCTGTGTCAGCTGATAGTCAGCCCCCTGCCCAGGACCCTGCCACAAAAACCCCATCGTCGCCTCCACGATCCTCCACAGCCTCCACCAGCGTTCAGCTCTCCAAACCCCAGACGCTGGAGCGGAAACGCAAATATAGTGCAACCCACCTGCACGCCCAAGCCCTTAATGTGCACATCTCCAGATTGCTAAGCCTGGAGATGCTGCCCTATAGGCTAGTAGAGACCGAGGCCTTTCGCAGCCTCATGGCGGCGGCCGCCCCTCGGTATTCGGTCCCCAGCCGCCACTACTTTTCCCGATGTGCCGTCCCAGCCCTGCACCAGCACGTGTCAGACAACATAATCCGTGCCCTGACCAACGCCGTTTCTGACAAGGTCCACCTGACCACGGACACGTGGACGAGTGCTGCCGGGCAGGGCCACTATATATCGCTGACGGCACATTGGGTTAACTTGGTGGAGGCTGGGACCGAGTCTGACCCTGCGGCTGGTCATATACTGCCGACGCCGAGGATTGCGGGGCCTACCTCGGTCCAGGTGTTTCAGGCCTACTATGCCTCCTCCTCCTCCCACCCCTCCTCCACCTCCTCCTCCTCCGAATTACCATCCGTGGGCATGGCGCCATCAGTCGGTAGCTCTAGGCACAGCAGCAGTGCCGTCGCTAAGCGACAGCAGGCGGTGCTCAAACTGCTGAGCCTAGGCGATAAAAGGCACACCGCCCAAGAACTATTACAGGGCATCACGGCGCAGACTGATCTGTGGCTGGCACCGCTGAACCTGAAGCCAGGCATGGTTGTGTGTGACAACGGCCGTAACCTGGTGGCGGCTCTGCAACTCGGCAGACTGACACATGTGCCATGCCTGGCCCATGTGTTAAATCTGATAGTTCAGCGTTTCCTCAAGACATACCCCAATCTGTCTGATTTGCTCACGAAGGTGCGCTGCATCTGTGCGCATTTCAGGAAGTCCAGCACAGATGCTGCCACTCTCAGGGCAGCGCAGCGCCGCCTCCAACTGCCCGCTCACCGACTGTTGTGCGACGTGCTCACGAGGTGGAATTCAACACTGACCATGTTATCCAGAGTTTACCAGCAGCGCCGAGCGATTGTAGACTGCCAGATGTCAACTTCCACCAGAACTGGTAGTCAGGTCAGTCAGCTTCCTCAAGTCTACAATGAGGAGTGGACGTGGATGTCTGATATCTGTCAGGTGCTGAGTAACTTTGAGGAGTCAACACAGATGGTCAGTGGCGATGCCGCCATCATCAGCCTCACCATCCCGCTGCTTGGCCTGTTGAAAAACTCTCTGATCAGCATGAAGTCGGAAGCTTTGCGCTCGTCACTAGAGACGGGGGAAGAAGATTCCCTTGTTGATAGCCAAAGCACCCTTAGGTCTGTTTCTCAGCGCATATCGGAGGAGGTGGAGGTGGAGGAGGATGAGGAGGAAGAGGAGGAGAATGTTGGCGAGACACAAGAGGGGACCATTGTTGAGTCCTTCACTGTTCAGCGTGTATGGGCAGAAGAAGAGGAGTTGGAGGAGTTGGAGGAGGAGGAAATGGACAGTCAGGCCAGTGAGGGGAGTGAATTCTTACGCGTTGGTACTCTGGCGCATATGGCAGATTTCATGCTAGGCTGCCTATTCGGTGACCCTCGCGTTCAAAGAATTTATTCCAGCACCGATTACTGGGTGTTCACTCTCCTGGACCCACGGTACAAGCAAAATCTTTCCACTCTCATCCCTGGAGAGGAAAGGAGTGTGAGAATGCATGAATACCAGCAGGCCCTGGTGCACAAGCTGAAACAGTATTTCCCTTCTGACAGCGCTAGCGGCAGAGTGCGTAGTTCTGCGGGACAAGTAGCGAGGGAGAGTAGGCGAGCAGGCAGCTTGTCCAGCACTGGCAAGGGTACGCTTTACAAGGCTTTTGCCAGCTTTATGTCACCCCAGCAAGACACTGTCACCTGTCCCTAGTCTCGGCAGAGTAGGGCTGATCTTTACAGAAAGATGGTGAGGGAGTACGTAGCTGACCATACCATCGTCCTAAATGATCACACAGCTCCCTACAACTACTGGGTTTCAAAGCTGGACATGTGGCACGAACTGGCGCTGTACGCCTTGGAGGTTCTTGCCTGCCCTGCCGCTAGCGTCTTGTCCGAGCGGGTTTTCAGTGCAGCTGGTGGCATCATCACCGATAAGCGTACACGCCTGTCGACTGACAGCGCTGACAGGCTGACGCTTATTAAGATGAATAAAGCCTGGATTTCTCATAATTTCCAATCTCCACCAGGTGAAGGAAGCTCAACCTGAATAATTTATCCACTCCTCCTCCTCATTTTCCTCCTTCTCCTCCTCTTTGTACAGTAAAGCAGAGAAAACTGGCTATTTTTTGACAGGGCCCACTGGCTCTAGCTATAGTACTTTATGCATTTAATTTTTCTGGAGGGCCACCTACCCGGTCCTCTGTTTTAAACAATTTTTGGGAGTGCCACATACAGGCACTCAATCTATTCCATTTTTCTGGAGGGCCACCTACCTGCTCCTCTGGTTTGAAAACTTTTTTGGACTGCCACATACAGGCACTCAATCTATTTCATTTTTCTGGAGGGCCACCTACCTGCTCCTCTGGTTTGAAAACTTTTTTGGACTGCCACATACAGGCACTCAATCTATTTCATTTTTCTGGAGGGCCACCTACCTGCTCCTCTGGTTTGAAAACTTTTTTGGACTGCCACATACAGGCACTCAATCTATTCCATTTTTCTGGAGGGCCACCTACCTGCTCCTCTGGTTTGAAAACTTTTTTGGACTGCCACATACAGGCACTCAATCTATTTCATTTTTCTGGAGGGCCACCTACCTGCTCCTCTGGTTTGAAAACTTTTTTGGACTGCCACATACAGGCACTCAATCTATTTCATTTTTCTGGAGGGCCACCTACCTGCTCCTCTGGTTTGAAAACTTTTTTGGACTGCCACATACAGGCACTCAATCTATTCCATTTTTCTGGAGGGCCACCTACCTGCTCCTCTGGTTTGAAAACTTTTTTGGACTGCCACATACAGGCACTCAATCTATTTCATTTTTCTGGAGGGCCACCTACCTGCTCCTCTGGTTTGAAAACTTTTTTGGACTGCCACATACAGGCACTCAATCTATTTCATTTTTCTGGAGGGCCACCTACCTGCTCCTCTGGTTTGAAAACTTTTTTGGACTGCCACATACAGGCACTCAATCTATTCCATTTTTCTGGAGGGCCACCTACCTGCTCCTCTGGTTTGAAAACTTTTTTGGACTGCCACATACAGGCACTCAATCTATTTCATTTTTCTGGAGGGCCACCTACCTGCTCCTCTGGTTTGAAAACTTTTTTGGACTGCCACATACAGGCACTCAATCTATTCCATTTTTCTGGAGGGCCACCTACCTGCTCCTCTGGTTTGAAAACTTTTTTGGACTGCCACATACAGGCACTCAATCTATTTCATTTTTCTGGAGGGCCACCTACCTGCTCCTCTGGTTTGAAAACTTTTTTGGACTGCCACATACAGGCACTATCCAAATTAAATTGTCTCCATAGCAGCCTCCACACGTTGTCTCCATTGCTACCTCCAAAAGTCGTCCATATAGCTGCCTCCATACATCGTCCCTTTATCAAACGAGGTGTGTCAGGCAGAAATTTGGGTTGTTTTCATGGATTCCACATCAAAGTTGTTAACTTTGTCGCCACCCAGCTGTGTTATCCACAAAATATACTGGCAAACTTTTATCATTTACCAATATTATTTCAGCGCTTCTTGCGCTTCTGTTTACATTCCCCTCACCCGCCATATCCTAAACTTATAAGAACGCTACTACACTTGATCTTATACAAAAGGTTCTTAGAAGTGCTGTTTGGGGAGTAGCCTAGAGACAGGGGCTTGGATTGGCGAAAGATCGCCTGGCAGCGTAGCGCCAGCTCCATGCGCATCATGCGCTTCTTGCGCATCTGTTTACATTCCCCTCACCCGCCATATCCCAAACTTATAAGAACGCTACTACACTTGATCTTATACAAAAGGTTCTTAGAAGTGCTGTTTGGGGAGTAGCCTAGAGACAGGGGCTTGGATTGGCGAAAGCTCGCCTGGCAGCGGAGCGCCAGCTCCATGCCAAGATCCAACTAACATAGTTTTAACTGCAGCACCTTTAATCTACTACTAGTTCACTGCCTCCATACATGGTCCCCTTATCAAACGAGCTGTGTCAGGCAGAATTTTGGGTTGTTTTCATGGCTTCCATGTTAACTTTGTCGCCACCCTGCTGTGTAATCCACAAAATATACTGGCAAACTTTTATCATGTACCGATATTATTTGAGCGCTTCTTGCTCACCTCCTTTGGTTCCTCTCTGCCACCCATTGGTTTGAAGCCTGAGTCCATTTAGGGTATGTCGCCATGACACTCTCTAGCCTGCTGCCGCTGCCTCTGCATGCCGTCCCCTATAGTCTCAGGGTCAATTATTGGATGTTTTAGATGCTATCTAGCTTCATTCTGTCACTCTGTCATGGCCATGCTGTTGCCCATAGTTTTGGCATAATGGTGCGATTAAGCAGCCTCAGAGGCATCCATGCATGCTGCCCCTGCTGTTTCCTGTCCATTTCTGTGGTGTTTCCATCCTTTTCTGAGGTTCCCAGGTGTTTGGCCAAGCTTCCCTGTGCAGAGCCTTGGTCCCCTTGAAAAATGCTCGAGTCTCCCATTGACTTCAATGGGGCTCGTTACTCGAAACGAGCACTCGAGCATCGGGAAAAGTTTGTCTCGAATAACGAGTACCCGAGCATTTTAGTGCTCGCTCATCTCTAATCTCAAACACTTTCAGAATCCATAGATTTGGAAAGAAAAGAAAGAGCAGCACAAAGTAAGCATCATTCTGTTTGTTTTTAAAGGAGGAATCACATATGATCATGTGGTACAATCATTATTACTTTTAAAATTAACATTTAGAGCGTAAATGTAGAGGAAGGAGACCACGGATAACAAATATAAGAAGAACACCACATTCACAGTGCCTAGATCTATGATTAAAGGGCTTTGCCCATGAAAGAAAGTTCCCTACTGATGTTTTCAAAATAAAGATCATTTTTAACCCCCTTACTTCAGACATTGACTCTCTAGGCAGACACTTCATGATTCCTCTGTGCTAGTAGATGCTGTATGCTTACAATGTGCATAGATTATCAGGGACCAGGGTTTATCTACACATGTTTTTAGCTTCTGAACATTCTACTAGTACACAATGACACTTTCAGCTTTGCTAACTTACCTATAACACTGACACTGTCAGTTCTGCTATATGCCTCCTTCAGATAAAGACCTTATCTGTCTGTAACTTGCAGAGTAAGTCTCTGCGCACTGCTGCTTGCCAGCAGGAAGTGCCTGTGTCTGAGCTGGTCTTGTAATGCAGGGGGGAGGGGCAGAATTCAGGGAGCACTGCAGTGTACAGACAAGAGAAGCTACTCATGAAAAGAATCTGACCATAGTCAGATTTTGTTAATAAAAGTGAATTTGAGAATATGTTATTTTGTTAACCTGAGTATATTTAAGAATCTTGTCTTTTTGGGAATACCCCTTTACGTGCCCCTGGTTTATCTATGTTTGATTTGGTGTAAGAATTAGTAGTTCAGTATTACTGTATATCAGAAATTACAGATGCATTTGCATCTGTACAGATACAGATTGCATCAATTTTAATGAGCATTGTTTAAAGTGTTGTTCATAATTTGTAAAAAAAGAATTGTCTCCATTAGAGTCCACAAAGAAGAAAATTAAGGATAAAAAATGTGGTGAAATTGAATGTGTGAGTCTACCTCCTACTATGTGAGAGGTGTTTGCAGTTTACTTTGCTTCTTATTGTGGAACCCGAATAAAGTGCTTGTCACCATCAGCATTTTGAAATACTAAGCCAATGAATAAAGGTGCTGCTTGGCTGACATACTTTGAGAACATGTTATTCCAAGCAATAAACTCTATCCAAATGCAAAAACAGTGAGCACTTTTTGCTTTCAATTGCTCAACACCAAACAGCCTGATAAATATCAAATGAATTGTCAAAAAGCCTTTAACTGCATTTCCTTTAGTTCTTTACCATGAATGAACTTAGTTGGCGAGGAAAGCAAGTCACTTATTTGTCTTCTGGCAGACATTTCATTTTTAGGACATGTAGCGTTTTTCAATAAGTTCTTTCCCAAATATCACACTTGCTGCGTTGATTTTACTAGCCATATGTTAGTCAGAATGGTTCTCTACTTTTTAGAAGCCTAAATCTACCAAATTGACAACATGCTAGGTTATTGCTCAGCTGCAATCACATTTCAGATAAAACTAATGTCTACAACATCTGTAATGTTAAAGGTGCAGACGTTACAACCTTTTCAGGCTCTCTAGTTAAATGGCTTTACGCAACAGTTTCTGGCTTGTAAAACCCTTTGTATTTTTAGGAGATATGTAACAGCATAAAGAACATGTACAATTCTTACCTGTTCTATTATAGGTGGTTTGTTAAAGGAAAGCTCCATTGCTTTTGCAGGGATGGAGCGTGACACAAGCATTTTCCCTTTGGTCAATAACTCTCCCTTTGTTATGCTCTACCCACTTAGAACCTACAAGAATTATAACTCTGTGCATCAGAAATGGACTGTACCTTTAAATATACTGAAACTCATCAAGGTAGTTTATGTGTTCTAAAATTCTAGATTCAGGACTCTTATTGCATCATAATCTTTTGTCAACCCTAGTGAGAAGAAGTCACTTAGTGGGCAGTTACTTATGGCCATGGGTTTCCAAGTAGATTCAAAGTATTGTCAATTATCAAAATGGATTGTTGTATTTATCAGTATTTATCAGTTTGTTGTCCTTACTCCATTATATAGTGCTTTTACGCCATTATGAATTCTGGGCCAGTCAGAAGAGCAGGTTAAAGACCCAGCTCCTGCCTTAGCCTAGCATGAACAAAATTCCCTGACATCCCTTGAGCTACATTTATCTGTGGATGGGAGTTGGGGGTGGAGGCTGGATCAGGCAACCACCAATTAAACATTCATTGTCTAGGTATATAAAATACACTGTATCACTTACTGAGAATGTACTTTCAGTGTTGTTATGTGTTGCAAGGTACGTCTGAGTACACTAGTTTTTTGCTGTGCCAGATTTATCACTGTTTTGATAAATCTGGGGCAGTGTATGGCTGTCGAGCCAAACTTTAGTAGGTCTAGATTAGACCTAAGTTTTTTGGCACACTATTTTGTCATGACTACGCCCCTTTTGAGATGCCACACGGCCTTAGTCGGAATAGTCTAAGATGAGTAATACATTCCACCCAATGGGGCAAATTTACTAAGGGCTTTGCGCCACACTTTAGTCGGACTGTGCACATTTTTCATGGCTAAAACAGCTTGCACAGGTATTTAATAAATGTGTGCGTTGCTATCATGTCGCAAGTGACCCTTTTGTGGTGCAGCTGCGCTGGCTTCCATGCGACACAGATTAGGGGGCCTGCCGTTGGACAGTCTGACTGATTCGAACCGAGCGCTGTATTTAACTTTCAAATTGTGTCGCGGGGAAGCGACACATTCATGATTTCTGGAGCACTATAATGCATGCGGCATTATAGACAGACAATGCACTTTTAGTGATCTGTCCGAATTTGTAAGTATATGTGCCCCAATGTGTCTGTCAAGAGTGTTTGAGCAGCCAACAAAATCTCACCAGGACTCTCTCACCAGGATTTGGACTTTTTAAAAATCCTTTCTGTGCCTACAGAGCTCCTTTTGGATGTTATGGTCAAGAATATAAAACATATATTCAATCTGATCTGCGTATTCAATATTCATTGCTATACAAACAGTATTCCTGCAATAGATTCATTTCATATCAAACACAATCTGATTGCATTAAACACATCTTTGGTCAGAATTTTAAGTAGCCAATGTTTGAAACCTCTGCTGTAATCCAATATAAAATGATGAATGGCTTTAGGAAACATAACGGTTAGGTTAATGCAGTTTTCCCATCACTATGAATTGGCAGCTATAATCTTTTTCATTCCAGACCTAGCAATGGGTTCCACAGACAAAACCTCTTATGTCAGCACATGGACCATTCCAAATATTTCAATCATAATCTAATAAAGCATCAAATGAAGCTCAGTAAATCTACTCTCTGCCTTTTCCTTTACCAAAATCTTATAGCCAATCTTTGTCATATAACAGAATCATTTTCAAAATAGAGACATAAAAAACAATATTTAATCATTGTATAAATGACTATATATCATCATAAATCAATATGCCATAAGTAACAATATGCTAAAATGTCATAAAAATTCTATATGTAACATGTTTGAGCTGGCACATTTCCTAAATACGCTCATATATTATCATCAGTATCCAAATGTTTATATTCTATTGTAATTGTCCTGTGTATGTCAACCCCTTTTGAGAGCCAAAAAGGTTTTTATTCTTCTATTGACTATTTATTTGAGTGTTTGTGTTTACAGGATCAGTAGATATTTTCAGAGAATAATATTTAATGGAATTATACCAATGTGTGTTTTATAGTGGAATTAGGAATATATCTTTTAAGTTAAACCTCCTGTCTTTTAGCTCATTGGCCAGAAATTCCTTACCATAACATGTCTGCAGATGGAGGCTCATGTGCTCTCTGACCATGGGCAATTGCCCTGCCAGGACCTTACAACAGTATTCATGAATATAAGATCAAGGTCCTAGAAAGGCAATTGTTCATGGACAGAGAGAGCTCACATGACCCACCAGGTGCAGCCATTTTATAGACAGTAATATCTGGCTGATGAGGTAAAAGACAGCAGGCTTCACTGCACATATCAAGAAAGCGGAGTGGAACTAGTAATCTTCATATATTGGTAAATTAGCTAATATCCTGACCCCTTCCCCCACACTGACACACACATTACAAAAAACATGAGGTGGCTGTGTTCGAGGTAAAGTAGGATCACAGTCAATTTTGCTAACGTTATTTATTTTACACATCTGTAGTAGTCTGAGATCACAGATATCATTATGGATATAAGATATATATAGATATATATAAGATATCATTATGGATTTCTATTATCAATTCTACATTTCATGAATGGTATCTCTATTACTTTAACATGTAATACTATAAGTATACGTGCTATGCATATCTTCACTTCTGTAAGGCAATACACTTTATGCACTGATAAATCTGTCACATTTAAGGTCTGTCAATGTCACTGCTGTTGAAACAAGCCTCCCTCCTTTGCCATTCCCATTTAACATACAGAAATTAAAAATGACATGAGATGTTGCAAAAATGCCTTAGCTCATTGATAACTATGGAGTGGACCATCTGATATAGTTTTCACTAGTTTTATGCATCACAGTGACTATAAATCTGTTTGGTGTGTTTCTGTTATCACTCTGCTTCCCATCCCTTTAACATTGCTGTCATGACATTCTAAATTATACTAAATGAATGGCCACATTGAATATGAAATAGTGAATTAATGCATCCAAATTGCCCTGCCGTTGCTCTTCTCTTTGTCTCCACCTATAAATCACTAATTATGAATAGGGATTATCTAAATCGGGGGACAGAAAATATGCCAAGGCAAGAGAGCAGTAAATAGGAATTTGCATTTAAATATCATTACTCCTGGTTCATAACTTGTACATGCTGTGTCAGATTAAAGGATGCTCCTGATTAGACCTCCCCTTTGAAACAACCTTTCATTCCTCTGGATGTCTGTCTTACACAGTTGAATCACAGCAGTGAGTCTTCATCATTTACTTTTTATTGGGATAATAGAACATTCAATCTATTGTTCCACAACAATGCTTCGCACTGTGGTGTATAATGTACATTATAAATATTTAGCCTAAGTAAATAACATCAAGCCAACCAGATAAAGTGGCCTACCTGTAAGAAGCCATTTGTGGGTTCAGGTTAAGCTTTTGGTTGATAGTAATTTAAAACATTATATGTAAAGTTGGTAAAAACAACAACCAACAAAAGATTTTTCCAATTCTATATCTAAACGGGCAAGTTTAGGGAACTACAACCTAACCAGATGTTGCTGGCATCATTAGTACAGGCAAATTTTAGAATATTTTATTATTCACTTGAACATTGAATCTGCTTTGGTCTTCCAAGACTGACTGCATCAAACTGCCGACCTTGCCTTTAATGGTAACTGCGCCTGCAGTTACATCTTCTGGTCACTACCAAGTGCTGATCAGTGTGGGGTCAGGTGTTCTGAGCACAGGCCACGTCTCCAAAGTTCTAGGCAAGATTTTGATGAATAGAGCTTTAGTGCAGAACAGTTGAAAATGCTTCTGTTTTAGGTGTTAGTGGTTTACTGTAACAGGAATTTATGAGGGGATTGTGTCACATGCGACAGAAATCGGGGGGGGGGGGGGGGCGTCTGACGATTTGGACTGAGCACGGGATTTCACATTCAAATTGTGTCGCAATCCAATGCACTTACATACACCAGGAAGAAGAAGGTGAATTCCGGCAGTGATCTTAGTGAATCGTGGCAGAGTGCATTATCATCAGACAATGAACTTTCTGTGTACAACTCTGGACGGGTAAGTAAATGTACCCCATTAGGTTTTTATGGTACATCCAGTGGGCGACATGGGTTTCCTTCTGAAATGGGCAGAGAAAAGGTGACCTCTAAGCCTGGTCTTTTAACCTCTAAGTTGCTGGAGTCACAGTGATTTATGATATCTATAAAGTTTGACCAAAAAGGATGGCACTCTGTCAGTAAATTATGAGGTTTATTAGCCACTGACAATAATACACTCGAGCACAAAGCATCAAGTACGAACACAGATTGCAGTCCCTTTTTGGACCAAGAATGTATTTAATCAATCATAATTTAAATTACAAAAATATCACACACTTAAGTAAAAAAAAAACAGTTCAGTAAAACTGCAAAAAATGGGGGGAAATCACTTGGTCTCAAATGCACAATTACCGGTATATAAGGGGTTTATTCAAACATTAATTCATTCTATTACATCAGGCAAAACATAGCATTTTAATCATTTAAAGAGACACTCCATTGATTTGTTTTCTCCTTTCATTATATTGTTGGTCCCCTAGTGCATACTGTACAATCACTTTGTATAACAAATATTTAGTTATTGCTTCTATCTGGAAAGAGCTCAGATTAATCAATCGTATCAGTCAGGTCATGTGACCTCATGGCGACCTGATCAGCATTACTTGGCTTTCTGTATCTGACAGGTCTCACTCTCACTTCCTGCTGATGCAACCACCTGGACTGTAACACACATAGGGGCAGATTTATCAAGCAGTCTGAAAGTCAGAATATTTCCAGTTGCCCATGGCAACCAATCACAGCTCAGCTTTCATTTCATCAGTGCTCATGAATATTTTAAAGGGGAGCTGTGATTGGTTGCCATGGGCAATTCTGACTTTCAGACTGCTTGATAAATCTGCCCCATAATCTTCTCAGAGAGGAGCACAGATTTAGAGGGCAGGTACTAAGGATTAAAAGCCACACAGTTATAATGAAGAAGATGACAGTGTAGCCTAAATGATGCAAACTCATGTTCTTGTTGAGCTTTTTAAAGATTTAAGTGAGAAAGAGTATCACATTGTCCTTCCAGTAATTAAACATGGTCTAGTCTGTAGCCGCCTATGTGATTCTTTCCTGAATCATAAGTAAAATGGAAGACAGCACAGAGTCAAAAATGTTAATGTCATGATGATGTCTGATGACAGCAGACAGATGGGAAATGAATGTCCCCCACATTGCAATTAGATAAGGAGTGCTGGAGTGTTGCTTTAAAACAAACGCTCTGTATAGATATTGGAATGGCTTACTTATTGTTACTTGTTATTGTGATCCCTACTGCTCTCTTGATTCACAGAACCTTATCCTAATTTGCCCTGTGTCGGTTAGGAGAAGCTACATCAACGGTCCCAATTCCTATTCACTGGCATGTATGTATCTACCACCAGGATCGAGGCTTGTGAACCAAACACACATGCTGGGGTGTGCCCCCTCTGGTGGGATCTGCTCTTCTTCTAGCTTCTTATGCCCTTGGTTTAGCAGTATGCAAATGAGCCTAAGGGACTCAAGGCTCAATTAACATCTATGGAGCCCAAAGCCCCTTAGGCTTATTTGCATACTTTGTAAAACCATTTTATTTTTAACCAGTTCGCGACCGCCCACCGTGTATTCACGGCGGCGGTCGGGTCGCGCTGCATGGAGAGGGCTCACGGGCTGAGCCCCCTCCATAGCCGGTAAGTCTTTGCTGCATATTGCAAAGCTGCCGACAGCCTCAAAAAGATAACGGCGCATGGGTGCCGCCATCTTACCTGGGATTGCCGCTCCCCATGACATCATCGGCGGGAGCGGCGATCCATCTCCATGGTAGCCTCGGGTCTTCCGAAGACGCGAGGCTATTTAGTTTTAACCCCTTCATTACAATGTGCTGATAGCACATTGTAATGAATGAGGAGGAAAATCCCCATATACTGCCGTACTGTAGTATGGCAGTATATGATAGGATCGATCAGACAACCTAGGATTAAAGTACCCTAGGGGGTCTGAAAAATAGTAAAAATAAAAATAAAAAAAAGTTTAAAAAAAAATTATAATAAAAAAACCTAAAATTTCAAATCACCCCCCTTTCCCTAGAACAGACATAAATATAAATAAACAGTAAAAATCATAAACACATTAGGTATCGACACGTCCGAAAATGCCCGATCTATCAAAATATGATAACGGTTTTTCAATGCGTTTAACCCCGTAACGGAAAATAGCGCCCAAATTCGAAAATGGCACTTTTTTGCCATTTTGAAAAATATAAAAAAATCTATAAAAAGTGATCAAAAGGTCGTACAGTCCGAAAAATTATATCATTGAAAATATTATCATATTTCACACCACCCACAGCTCTGTACACCAAAGTATAAAAAAGTTATTAGTGCCAGAAGTTGGCAAAATCAAAAAAAAAATTTTTGTACAGGAGGTTTTAATTTTTGTAAATGTATGAAAACATTATAAAACCTATACAAATTTGGTATCCCCTTAATCGTACCGACCCAAAGATTAAAGTAGACATGTCATTTGGGGCGCTCAGTGAAAGACGTAATGTCCAAGCCCACAAGAAAATTTTCACAATTTTCACTGCATTTGGAATTTTTTTCCCGCTTCCGAGTACATGGCATGGAATATTTAATACCATCAATATGAAGTGCAATTTGTTACGCAGAAAACAAGCCGTCACACAGCTCTTTACGTGTAAAAATAAAAAAGTTATAGATTTTTGAAGGTGGGGAGTGAAAAATGGACATGAAAAAACAGGAAAGGGCCCTAACCGGTTAAACAAGGGTATAAAAAGCTACAAGAAGAGGATTCCTACCAGAGGGGGCACACAACATCATGTGAGTGTAGTTGGTATGCAATCCTTCATCCTGGTTGTAGATTTCCCTTAAATGTACCCCAATTGTATTTGAAAGTATGGGGCACATTTACTTACCCGGTCCCTGTGCGAACCCCAATCCGGAATGTCTGTCGAGGATGAAGTCTGCCGTGATTCACTATGAGCTTATGCCAAATATCCTGCATGTGTAGATTCCCAGATCAGGTCCGCCGACGTTCACCTTCTTCTTCCTGGTGCATGTAAGTGCTTGGCTTGCGACACAATTTAAAATGTTAAATCCCACGCATTGTCCGAATCCGTTGGATTGTCTGACGGCCCGCCCCCCAATTTGTGTCGCGTGAAAGCCGGCGCGATTGCAACACAATCCCCGGCGCGATCCCCGAAAAGTCAGGAAACCCGACGAAAATCTGGCCGCGGGACCCTTAGTAAATAAGCCCCTATATGTTTTGTGTGATGCGATGACTCCCTCAATGCTCTTTGAATTTATCTGTATGTAATAATATACTGCTTATTATAACTCCATGGGTATGGATAAATTCTGTTAAGACTCCTCACAGTGGTGGTCAATGGTCAATAACAAAAAAATATAATACACACATTTGAAATCTTAAAGAGGTAATGATAATTTACAGAACCATAAAAAGATACTTCCAAAGTTTATGGAATGTTATACAATATCTCAGGAATTCTCAAGAACATAAAAAACTTCCCATAAACTGTAAGTTTTACTCACAACTGCATTATCAGTGGAAGACAGAGCATGGAACTTGTTCTTAACTCTAATGTACAGTGAATGCCACTGGCAAAGATCTTAAAGCTGTAAAGCAGATATTGAGCAGCACTGGGATGCCAAGAATCTGAGGCAGATAATTGAATGCATTACTCACATCTTTAGATAGAAGTGAGAACAGAGACATATCAGTTGTAAAGTATCGTCTGTTGTTATTGCTCTAACACTCCAGGGACTTGTGGTCATGTAATAAGGCAGTTGTTTAACCCTGGCTTCCTGCAATTCAAGTCTGACATTTCTCATTGTCTTTATACTTTTCTTGGTATTCTAGTAGATTGTAAGGCCTTTTGTGATGTCTATCTGTCAATGTTACATTTACTGGGATAAGTTGTGGGGAAACTGAACTGAAATAAAAATCCTTCCTTAAGAAAACAGAGACTAGTTTAAGTCTTTAATGAAAAATTATTTGTTCAAAAAAAAAAATCCTTCCTTACAGCTTAACCCACCTTTCCACCCAATAAATGCAGAAATCAGTAGTTCAAAGTGTGTACAACTACAATGGGGCACATTTACTAAGGGGCGTGCGCCATATTTCTGGTGGACTTTGCACGTTCTTTTCAGTGCAAACTGCTTGCACAGATATTTAAGAAGTGTCCGATACACATGTCTGCCGCATGCGACACAATTTTGGTGCATGTTGCACTATTCTTCGTGCGACACAAATTTCTGCTCTGGAGGGGGAGTACTTGTGCCCAGTCGGAATGTGCACATTTATTATGCAAAGTTCAACAGAATTGTGTTGCACGCCCTATGTTAAAGGTGCACCAAAAAAAAGTGGTGCGCTCTGTCGGATAAGTGCAGGCGCTGCCAGATTCAGGAAGATCGTGCGCCAGAAATCCTGAACCTGGTGCATTCTGCCCACTATACATGTTGCAGTTTGCACTGTTCTTAGTAAGTGTGCGCCAATGTGTGAGGGAAATCAACGGCACACATTTACTAAAAACACTATGCACTATGTGCAGTTTGCCTGTGTATAGTGCAGAGGGCACCAGATTCAGGATTTCTGGTGCCCGTTCTACTGACTGAGTGCACCACTATTTTTTAGCTGCACCTTAAACATAGGGAATGCGACACACTTCTTTCGGACTTTGCATGATAAATGTGGGGCACGGTCCAACCGTTCACCGTAACGCCAATTTCAATGCAGATTGGGTCACGTGAAGAATAGTACAGCCACAACACAAAAGGATTGCGTGCAACACAAATGTGGCGCAGACACTTCTTAAATACCTTTGCAAGCAGTTTGCTTAGTAAATGTGGGCCAATGTTTCTGGTCATTGTGTACTTTTATTATTTATTTATAGAGAACTAGTGTTCTCTAAACCAGTGGGTTTAAAGGGTTTACATGGAGAGACATATTTATTCTATTACGATGATCTGTATACACAAAACAAATGAAAAGTTTGCAAATAAAACAAACTTATTTTGTAAAGAACAGCTACTATTACTTTTATATTCCACCTACAAACCGGATTGAAGGCAATCTGTCAGGGTGATACAGGACACTAAACCAACTACAGGTCCTTACAGATCTATGGTTTAGTGTCTCAAATTGCCCTGTATCATATCTTTCCATGGTCACTATGTAAAAGAAAAAATACTTATTACTTATCTAGAGATGTCTAATAAGGCTGATAACTCTCCTCCAGTGAGCTTAGCATTGCTCAAATGAAGGCAGAGTAATTCATTGCGGCTTCTTTGCGCATGTACTGTATCTACGCAACATGTAAAGTGAAGTAGGGTGTAATATTCTGAATGGCTGCACAGGTGCCAGTATGTAGACATGTTCTTGTCAGAGAAGCCCTATTGACTCAGCATTGAATCATATCATATCACATTTACGTCAGATATCTTTGAATATGTGCTACTGAAAATGCTGCTAGCATTGTGTGTCACGTAGCCTTACTATTATATGCATGTGCTGTTTGGTTTGAATTGGTCGTTTTATTTTTATATAATATTTTCATTACTAACAGGCCAGTGGTTACAGAAATGTGATAATGTACATGCACTCGCAGCCTCCATAGCCAGGACTGACAATTCTAACAATTTAACAGGTCCTTGCTATAGCTGGGTGTTGATTAATATGTCCTTCAGCCAGATGATGAAGTTGGACTACTGTACAAGCTGATAATTACAGCAAGTCACTTGACACATGGAGCATGTCATCTGATAAACTCTGCTTACAGGATGGAAAAATAGCTTTATGTATTGAGCTGTCACTAAGTGTAACCTCAAGAGACCTCAAGGGATAGCATTACACAGTACAAATGTGTACAAATCTACCATCAAAACTCATCATGATAAACCAGGGACACTTACTTACCCATAGATCCAGGCATTGTATATGTGTAATATTTTATATTTGTTATCCATGACCTCCATCTTTCCAAAATCTACTTTTAAAATTATGCTAATTAGCCTGTCTTACAATTAGCAGAACATGTCTCACACTCCCCCTGCTCTCTCCCTCCCTCTGCCTGTGTAATCTAGTAGCAGCAGAAAGTGCAGTGGGGAAAGAAACCTGCTTTGCTCATTGTAACATCCTGTGAAGCTACAGCACTGAGGGGCTCTGATAAAAACCCCAGGGCACTTCAGGCTTATGAGGATTATAAAAGTTTATTTTAGAAGGAAGGAGACTATGGATAACAAATATAAGAAGATTAGCAGTGTCCCTGGATCTATGAGTAAGTGCCCCTGGCTTATCATGCTTGATTTCTAATTTTAGGTAAGAGAACCATCCCTAGCAATTGTAGGACATTTATTCATCCATCTGTATTGAAATGTGATTGATGTAGAAGCAACGGACTATTCTTTGATTCTTTGATCTCAAAACACAAACTTGTATTGCATATGTGGAGCCTTCTAGAGGTCTTTAAGCCAAGCTAGGGAAATACTAAATGATATCTGCCCATCAGATGCTTCTTATGATGTCTAACTTAAAACTTTACATCTAAATATATCAGCATTTTAGGGCCAAAGAAAGTACTTTGTTAATGGTGCCAGTAGGAAATCCATGTTGCCTATAACTAGGGCATCCTGAATCTACTGACAGATTCCCTTTGAGCCATGATTAGTTTACCTTAGATGGATGTGTTATATATCCATCAAAATAGAACTGTAATATAAAGAGTATGGAAATAATATTGCACACAACTGTCCCTGTACACATCACATCATTATTAATACATGCCATAGCGTAATGTCACATGTACAATACTATCAGTTACCTTTCTATACATAATGACACCATACACTACCACAGCAGGAGAACAGGGTAAATTGTAACATAATAATACTACTTATTATTGCTGTCCTGCTGTTTGTAATGATGTCTGCTCAGCTTGCCAGTGGATCTATAAGAAAAGCATTTACAGAATCATACAGAATAATGTCTTTTCTTGGCATCTGTAAATGGTAAAACTTATAGTTTTGATTTCTCCAAAATCTATTTTAATAGAAACCATAGCAGTACTATAAATAGTATGCAAGGGTTGAAGGACCATTGATGCTCCAAAGACTCATTTTATGCCCTAAACTTATTAACATCCAATGAAGAAGTAGCTGATTATGGAAGTACAGTATCTATTCATATTTATCATAATGGGATTCATTCCACGCTATTGCTCGCTCTTAACTTGTTTGTGTAGCAACTCAGACAAACTGAATGTTCCCAGGATCATGTAAAAAAAAACTGACAAAAATACAAAGCTAAAAACAGAAGATTCTCCAAAATGGCAGAACAGGAAAGGAGTATGTAAAAATGTTATAACCTTTCCATTTTGTGGGGAGATGCAGGAGCTGATAGACTCCCTCTAATTAAAACTCTGTGGGGCACATTTACTAAGGGTCCGCGGACCACATATTTGTCATGTTTCCCGACTATTTTCGATTTGCGCCGCATTTAACAGGGTTTTTTGATGCACGTGATCGGATTTTTGCGCCGACTTTCATGCGACACAAATCGGGGGGCATGGCCGTCAGAAAACCTGACTGATTCGGACTAAGCGCGGGATTTAAAATTCAAATTGTGTCGCAAGACAATGCACTCACATACACCGGGAAGAAGAAGGTGAACTCCGGAGGACCTGAGCAGGGAAGCGACACATACAGGATATCGGGTGCACAATCTTAGTGAATCGCGCCGGACTTCATCCTCATTGAACAATGCGCCTCGGGAATCGTGACAGGACCGGGTAAGTAAATGTGCTCCTTTATCTTATTTTATTTCCCACTAATGCCCTTTATTTGCTGTGGTGTGTACTGTTGCTGTACAGAACATAAACCTTTGGCAAATCACTTCACTTTTATACAGAGAAAACTAGGATGAACAATGTTAATGCAAATGTAATCACTGCAATTGGGATCTAGAAACATTAGGGAAATCTTAAAAGGTAGTTTTTTAGGAATCATTACTTGTGTATAAACAAATTGAATTAAGTTATATTTACAGTATTGTACAGTGCAGTTCTATGTACGGAGTAGATACAGTTTAAGATAATCAGAGACATGCAAAGGTTTTTTTTTGTTGGATTATGTTCAAATCCAAAAGGAAGTAAACCATTCTCCAACACAGTTGAAAGGTGAAAACTGCAGGATTGATGGGGGTCTCACCATTTGCCTTATTAACAAAACCAGATAGCTGCTGCTATATACATCTCTGTGGAATTATCAAAGAAAAGCCAAAAGTACCGTACTCAAGCAGTGCCAAGAGGGAACACAAGAATTGCATTCTGCTTGGGCTGATGGGGCTACATATACTAGTCAGGAAATTCCTATTTTTAAGTCACAAACCAATTACTTTTTTATCATTAGATCCCTAGGAAACTGAGTTTCATATGGTACAGTATATGGTCAAGCAGTTCTTGGCAGGGTGACATAAAGATGCATCTATTTTTTCTTTGTTCAAGATATGGCGAGCTGGAGAGAAGCAATTACCTATGGTATAACATATGGCTCTGCTGCTTAGACTGAATGTGTAGAAACAAAATCACATCCAACAAAAGATTATGATTATGTGGTTTAATGACAGTACACAGTGGTGTTCACAGATGTGCAATGAGATGAGAATCAGATTGTTTATTATTCCTAATAATTATAATAATCCATTTGGAAGATTTTATGGAAGGATCATTAACATTTAATAAGACAACCAGCTCCATGTGCTTGCTGAGAACAACACAGAATAGCAATGCCGAACTTTATGTATTACAGATTCATATTTGGACTGTTTTTCCAAAATTGTTTCCATGACAAAATAATCTTGAGTTTTATTTCAGGGGAAACAGAATAAAAAATAGACAATTTTATAAAAATCTGACTTCATACTTGAATTCTTTACTGTAAGAGCATTGAAACTATATAACTCAATACTACATGACGTCTTTCTTCAAAATAAAATTATCTTTAGCTATGGGAACTAGATCTTTAGATTGAGACTTTGATACAGGGACCAATATCTGGAGTTAGGCAGGATTCAGCACCGTAACTTCATTGTTTGCGTTTTATGGACCAAAGTCAACTATATCCAATATGAACTTAGGAAGTAAAACTAGTATTGTGTATTTCATTGTAGACTCACTGTAAAGTTTAGGCATTGGATAGTAGTAATTCCATATGTGCACACTAAGTACAAGAATATTTTCAGAAGTTTAAAGGGTTTAGCCACTTTTCCTCATGTTTTTTGTAATGTATAAGTGTGGGCGTTTTGCACCATTTTATTGATATGTAAATTGAAATCTTCTGTCTTTTACCTTATCAGCCAGACATACCTGACCATAAAATAGCCACAGTTCTGTAGTCTGTTGGGATTTATTAGGAGTCTGAAGCCTCCTGATAAATCTAGCGGGTGGAGGGGTGATTTCATCCCACTTGTGTATCCAGAAAGAAAAACTTCTATTGTGGAGCATGGCTTAATTTTATTTTTGTTTTGGATGTTTTACCTTGAGTTTGATCCTCTTAAAGATGTTTACTGTATAAAACCAAGCAATAATAATGGGCATGTGCATGACTGACTCTGCTAAGCTTTGGGATCCCATCTCATGTTGGAATGCATGTTAAGAACTTATAATAAGTTCTCTGTTTTGTCCAGATGGTTGTAGTGCCAAGTTAATTTATTTAATACAAACAAAATAAATCCCAGGAGGCAACCAGACAATGAGAGAGTCAGAGCCTGTATACAAAGTTATTTAGTTAAGCTCGCTAAATCCTAAAAAGGAGAAATACCAACCTAAATGTTATTCAGCTCTGCAGCTTTAGATTTATATCCCTGTGGTATTTGCCATGCTTGAAAGAGATTTTTTAATGGCCTCTAATTAAGACGACCCCCCCAAAAAATTCCATTCTTTTCATCTGGGACTGGAAGCCATAAAGCAAAGGTCAAAAGTAAAATGTAGAGCAGACAGCTGCTCCTTCCCGATGTCTCCGCTCTACGATGTTGGGAATAACATCCTTAAGGTTTACCTCAAGCAACTCAATTCCAAGTCTTAAAAGCTTCATTATAAAAACATTACAACACCCTAAGAGGTGTCTACATTTATTTCAGTTTTCTAACAAACATTATATATAAGAGAATATTGCTCTTTGGTATAGTGGATGTAACTGATGCTCCCTTATGGTAGCTGCCACTGTAGTTGTTCTTACCAAATCCATCATGTTATACTACCAGAAAGTGCTCAATACTGAAACTGTGTCATTGAGGCATATTTACTAAGAAGGATGGAAACTTCACTAAAAGTGCTATTTCCATATATAATCCATAATCCTGGGTGTGCCTGAAATCATGAATCTGTCGCTTCCCCGCACTGGCCCGACAGAGTTCAACTTTTTTGTGGTGCACATAGGGCGTGTGGCACAATTTACATGTTAAATGCATGTTAAATTGCATGTTAAATACGGTATTGGCGGCATGCCCCATAAGTTGTGGCACTGGGAGGACAGCGCAGCTGCGTACAAAAGGGTCATGTTGGACACAATATCAGTGCAGACACTTCATAAATGCCTGTGCAAGCCGTTTTCCCTTACAGGAATGTGCAAAGTCCACACCACTGCAGCCATATTTTCTGTAGACTAAAGCTGAATTTTCTTCCAGATCTAACAAGTCTGATGGAGATTGAAAGTAAATGCAGCTGTTTAATACCCCAATCTTAATAAATTCTCTTCCTGCATTATCCACATCCTGCAAGTTCCTACACTGTACCTACCATAATTTGCCCAAATAAATGCTAGGTTTTAGGGTTTTAGTTGTGATCTATTGCCTGCTGTATGCAGCACATTAATGTTGATCGACAAAATAAAAACACAAAAAACTAGATCTGGATGTTAGGATCTTTGGGTGTGGAGTGGGCCTTAATATCATAAATACCTCATCATTACCCCTAGAATTTAGGAACACACTTCAAATGAGAAGAATGAGATAAAATGTTTAAAAAAACTAAATTGAGACTAATCTGTTCAATTTTAGGCTACTAATTCATTTGTTAAAATATTGCCACAATAGAATCATTTCCCACACAGCAGGAAAAATACTGGCACTATAAAATATTGTCACTTCCAGAAATGTTAACTCTTTCATCATATAACGGCAACAGGACCAACTGGCTCATTCCTATTCTCTGAACTTCCCTACTAGTTCTCAAATGAAATATAGAGTCAACTATAATTGTTTTTTAACACATGGAAACTTGATGGTTTGCCATACATGTTAATAGTCAATGAAGAAGTGTATTAAAATGCAGTACAGCTACCACTTTTTTGATAATTATTGTCATTCTTAAAAAAAACTTAGTTCTAATTTTGTGAAAAGAAGAGAAAGTAGGGTAAAAGCTTAAAAACTAAATTGGCATCTAACTTGGAATGGAAAAGTACTGTATTCCAGGGAAGTAATTATATCTAGAATGTTTGTGGTAACTGTCCCAGGAGGTTATAAGGAGAGTAAATAAAGCTGTAACACTGCTCGATATATTCTTTTGTGCATGTGCTTGGCATTGGCCAGTGTGAATAGGCCTTTATAGACAATAAAGTGGGTGTTATTGGTGCATTGACAAAATATTGCTTGACTTGGTGGACTGAGCTATGTCCTCACATTACTGTGCTGCACTAAATTGTTCCACTTCACCTTAGCTCAGTGAAGGGATCTCTCACTGAGAGACTCCCCCAGTGTATCAAGTCCAGCTACAATCCTGTAATATAAATAAGTTTTTCCCAGTCTTGCTGCTTTTAACAATATACACCAATGGATGTATTAGACAGCTCTATAGGACTTATACCTAACACTTTCTGCATTTTGCTGATACATCCCATCAGTCAGGCAACATGTAAGATGTTATGTTGGACATTCTTATAAATAATAAAATAAACTCTATATAGAGTAGAGTGAATGCCTTTAATAAGTACAAAACTCATCTCATAACAGATCTGTTTCTTAATTGATTACTTGAAACGCACTATGCTAATTCTTAAAACACATGGGATGTTTTGTACAGTAAATTAATTCTGCCAGTTTAGCGTCTCCGAATGTTCAAAAACTGTTTTGCAATTTTGTGCCTTCTCCAGCAATTATCCGAGAATATATCCTTCTATAAAAGAATGGGAAATGAGTGGAAGCTTTTCGACATTGGTGCTTTTTTCTTTCATGTTGTGGGATGAAAGGTTTGAAGGCAATCGTACCAGATTTAAAATTAAGCCTATTTGCATATGTTGCAATCAGAGGTAGCTCATTAACCATGCAAATATTAACATATTTCTGAAGTACATAGTTTTCTTCTGATGCTGTGATATGGCTCTACATAATAACAGTTTCTACATAATACATTTTTATTTTACCTTTGTAACATAAGTAACATTTAGAATACTGAGCACCAACACTTGGATTTGACCAGGAATCTCCAACTACTGTCGATACCAAGTTACTTTACTGTTTGTAAACTAGAACAATCACATATTGGCCATTTTAGACATTTAGGTCCATGGGGCAGATTTACTTACCCGGTCCAGTCACGATCCAGCGGTGCGTTCTCCGACGCTGATTCGGGTTCTGCTGGGATTCACTAAGGTCGTGCGCCCGATGTCCACTAGGTGTCGCTGCTGCGCTGAAGTCCGACGGAATTCACCTCCTCCGTCTTGGTGTATGTGAGTGCTATTTGTGCGACACAAAGTTTTTTTTAAATTCCGCGGTTTTTCCAAATCCGTCGGGTTTTTCGATGGCCGATGGCCAATTTCTGTCGCGTGAAAGCCGGCGCCGATGCGCCACAATCCGATCGCATGTGCCAAATTCCCGGGGCAATTCGGCGCAGACCGGAAAAATTCTGGAAACCCGGCGGAAAAACGTGACTGTAATGTGCTGTAACCTTTTCATTGTTGCATTGATGTAGATGGTAGACAGCTTGTATTTTTTGATAGTGTCATTTTAGTTGCCTAAAACCCATTGGGGTTGATTAGGAAATTTGCAATTTTTTATTTTGGGGAATTTAGGGCTTGATTGATTGCTCTTAATAGGTGTTATCTGTAGTTTAACTGTAGTTTATGCAACTCATGAAGGCCTTTTTAAAAGGCCAGCTGGAGATTGGAGCTTATTTTGCTAAAAAACATTTTGACTTTTTTCAACCGTTATACAAAAATGTAACATTTTTAAAACATCAACATCTGGACTCTAAATTCAAATCAGGAGCATTGTTGGATAAATCAGATGTGGCAAACTTTGATAAGTGGGTGAAAAATATCACAAACAAATCCACCAATCCACCAACCGTCCAAAAAAGTCACTCAAATAAAGAAAACAGAATGTGATACATCCATCCACACTGGTTTGGCAATGCCCAGTGTGCACCTGTCAGATAGCTATGCTACAATTATGTGATTATGGCCACATATAGCCTGTTTTTATTTGTAACCAATATATCAATTGCTGGTGACATCATCTGCTCATTGGGAGAGATTTATCAAAAGTGTCTGAGAGCAAAATAATAATAATAACTATTTATATAGTGCACATAGATTACGCAGCGCTGCACAGAACTTGCCAAATCGGTCCCTGTCCCCAATGGGGCTCACAATCTAATCAACCTATGTTTTTGGAGTGTGGGAGGCAACTGGAGGACCCAGAGCAAACCCACACAAACATGGAGAGAACATACAAACTCTTTGCAGATGTTGACCCTTGGACATGAACCCAGGTCCCCAGTGCTGCAAGGCTGTAATGCTAACCACTAAGCCATCGTGCTTCCCCTAATAGCAAACAATCAGAGCTCAGCTTTCATTTTCCCACAGCTGTTTATAAAATTAAAGCCAAGCTCTGATTGGTTTCCATGAGCAACTAGAGCAGTTTTATCTCTGACATATCTGATAAATCTCCTCATTGTGACAGTAATTGCTGCTGTTGAGATTCCGCTGTGCATCAGCAATGAGTATATTTATGGTAAAAATCCTTGTTATATTCATTTCTCTAATCGCAGTCCACAGAATTATGATGCTTAGTGGAAAAGTAGGATGCTCCTATGGGAACGTTTTACATTGCATGAATTGTTAGTAATTGCCAAGGAAAAAATTTCCTTTCCATCCTATATTACTTTATCAGACCACAGTTTAGCTGAGAGTGGCAAAGCTAGGATATAAATGTTCTCCATTACCAGTTTCTTTTGATCTCTTGCCAACTACTTCATAAATTTGTTACCGTTTAATAAAATACTACTAGACATTGATTTTTCACAGGGCCAGTTTCCATGCTGGTCTGTACTCACAGCCAAATTGTCTATCCTGAATATAGCTTCATGGAAATTTACTTTTATAAAATTAAATATTCAATTGCAATATGGTCTGTCGTTGAAGAGGTCATATTCTGGAAGTATTGTGCATACAGTGTGATAACTGCTGATAAAGGGTTAAAAGTCCTCCTGATATCACCTAAAATTAACTGCCAGTGGGGCATTGTACCTTAATCACAGATCCACCTAATAAGATAGATACGGTGGCAGGTTTCGGGGTTGGCTCCAGGTTTTAGTAGGCCCCTGGGTAACAGAGTCTCAGTCAGCCCCTGTGCAGTGAATACAAATAGCAGCATTAAAAATTCAGGAACTACAACAGTCTCCTGTTTTTTTACACAGTGTCTTGCAGTACATTCATGACATCTGACCAGAGATTATCACAGGTCCTTTAGCCTTCTAATAATAGCAAACTGTACACCATGTATGTGATTACATACATACATGCAGCCTCCAAGGAGGATGGAAAGGAGTAGAAGTCCAAGGAGGCTGCTGTGAATTCATGTGGTCAGATACATGCATGAGGTACAGTTTGCTATTGTTAAGAGGCTATTAGGGACCTGAAATAGTGTCACTCTGGTCACATGACATGAACTGTGGCCAGTAAAGAGGCATAAAGCATGGAAAGTATTAGATGGGAAGTGTCTGGTGAGCAGGAGACGCCCTCTTTATATATAGGATAAAAGGTGGTTTATTTGGATACAATTTTTAGCTAAAAGAAGGGTGTCAGTTAGTTAATAGGGCTCTATAGGAACTTATCACTGACTGTATATGTGCAAATGTGGTGACAGGTTCCTTTTAAGTGAAATGGGTTTTCCATAATTTTTGCTAACCACTGCCAGTCACGTGCCATTGATTCCCTAGCCGCTAGCTGGTCTCTGTTACCAGGCTTCAGGGATGATGTGAAGCATCAGCACTCCCTGTTCTCACTATGCTGCCTTCTGCATATACACATAGGTGGCTCTCTGGAACTCATAGCTGACTCTATAGGCGGTCCTCATGGTGTCTCCCACTGTGTCTCTCTTCTCACAGTCTGTCCTCAGTGACAGACACAGGACGAGTGGAGGGGGAGTGAGCAGGATGAGTCATAACCATCTTGCTACAGCTCCTCCTACTCAGAATCACTGAAGAAAAAAGCACAAAGGGTCTGCACACAGTACAAAAGTAAGTAGCAGGAATGCTTGAATCACTTGATGAACATTCAGGTATTTTCCACAAGGCAGTAAATGCACATGGGCAACTTATGCAAAAGAGTGGCCAATTCCTTAAAGTCTAAACATTTAACATATAGCTAGAAAACATAAACATGTCACCAAAATGGAAGGAATAATATATATATTTTCTGCATGTTCTAAAAATACAGATGAAATGCTTAAAAAAAATTTAAGTATAGGGTAATAAGATACTCCTTAAGGGCTGTCAAAATGATTTGACCTTGAATTGGTTACAAATAAAAACAGGCTATATGTGGCCATAATCACATAATTGTAGCATAGCTAAAAAAATAACATTATTTCTTTCATGTGTCATAAAATATGCAAATTATCTGACAGGTGCACACTGGGCATTGCCAAACCAGTGTGGATGGATTTATCATGTTCTGTTTTCTTTATTTGAGTGACTTTTTTGGACGTATTGGTGGATTTGTTAGTGATATTTTTCACCCACTTATCAAAGTTTGCCACATCTGATTTATCCAACATTGCTCCTGATTTGAATTTAGAGTCCAGATGTTGAAGTTTTAAAAAAACTTTACATTTTTGTATAACGGTTGAAAAAAGTCACAGTTTTTTTTAGCAAAATAAGCTCCAATCTCCAGCTGGCCTTTTAAAAAGACCTTTATGAGTTGCATAAACTACCGTTAAACTACAGATAACACCTATTAAGAGCAATCAATCAAGTCCCCCAAAATAAAAAATTGCAAATTTCCTAATCTTAAAGAAAAATCAACCTCAATAGGTTTTAGGCACCTAAAATCACACTATCAAAAAATACAACTTGCAAAAAATAAGCTGTCTACCATCTACATCAATGCAACAATGAAAAGGTTACAGCATATAGGGGCACATTTACTAAAGGTGCGAATCACGTTTTTCCGCCGGGTTTCCATATATATATTTTCTGCATGTTCTAAAAATACACATGAAAGTGCAAACATAAATGCTTAAAAAATGTTAAGTATAGGGTAATAAGATACTCCTTAAGGGCTGTCAAAATGATCTGACCTTGAATAGGTTTCAGGATTTAAAAAAATGTTACATATTGCTAAGGGATATTATAAAAACAATAAACTTCTTATACTCGCCTCATCCAGCACTCGCGTTCACCCGTAGCAGAATAAGTCACTACCAGTCATTGTACAGACTGGTATACAGAGGCCGAAGCTACCACCCAACCACAGCCTCATGCCTGTTACATCAGGAGCTTGCTATAGCAGATGCACAGAACCATAGGCCTCTGTATACAAACAGCAACCCGTTTTGATGGGCGGTACCACGGGTGAACGGGAGCACCAGAGGAGGTGAGTATAAGAAGTTCATTGTTTTCATAGCTGCCCCCTCTAGCCATATATAACATTTTTTTAAATCCTGGACACTTCCATCAATCTACCCTTCAATAAGCCAAGTGTACTAGAACATTAGTTCAAACTTATTTCCATAAGTTTAACAGGTTAACTCTAATTATTCTTCCTTAAAATATATATATATATATATATATATATATATATATATATATATATAAATATATATATTATATAGTTGTGTTCTTAGTGGTTTATTTTATGTTGTATGTAAATGTTACACCGCATGCTAATGGCAAAGAGACTAATGGACAATAAATGAATTAGAATTTGCAGTCACATGACTGCAAGCTATCAAAGATAGCCATTGAGGTATCAGTCAAGTAACCTTTTAGTCATTTAAATTGTTGATCTGTAGTCGTCCTTGTAAGTGAAGAGGTTCGCTAAGCATGACCACGTTCAATAATCTGTTTAGCTTCTAGTGCCCGACACCATGATAGGTACACTAAAGGATTGATCGTCTGTTAAGAAGTAAACCATGTTAAAAATCAACTCGATAACATTAAAAAGCCACATAAATCATTGCAACCTGACTCTTGATGTAGATGGCTAGATGTTTGTCTTGGTAAACAGCCTATTTATTGAGAAACAAGAAATCTATTTCTTTTGTAAATTATATGTATTGAACACAAATAAATTGGGAAAACGCCCATCACATTTTCTTTTATCTAAGTATATTGCGGGATTTGTCACAGGTTTTACATTTTTGATCATTACTTTAACAGCCATCATCTTACCTGAGAATATACAGTAGTTCATAAAATAAGAGGTTGAAAATGCAATAATGGGGGAGGGGAATTTATGGAGCTTGGACTCCAAGGTATCAAAAATGTGTAGACCAAAGAGGGTTTGGCTAGTCTGGTTAGCTAAGGCTGAGTTCACGACACGTTAATTGCTATATGTTGAAAGGACATTCTGACCTGTCCTCAAAACTTATGGCACAGACATATCCCACTGTATGTCTATACAGTGGAATAAGTTGGGGGAGCCTCCTCAACCCTGAATATGGGGGAGGACTATACGTCAGCAGCAGCCAGCGATTAGCTGCTGCTGAAGAATTAGGTGATTCCCCAGTGATGTCACTGTCCTAATATGAACAGTGACATCACAGGGTTCTCCTTCCTGCCGAGCTTCATATGCACTCGGTGAGACTGTGAGGAGGGATTGAATGTGCTGCATCTGCTCCCGGTAGCTGTCCATTTCCATCAGTAAGCACATACATCACTCAGCTGAAGGCTGCAGGATGAAAAGATGGTATAGTGGTCAAATGGAGGCAACAACTATACCTCTGTCTGCCACTATTTGTCAATGTACATGCCAAGGGTATACGTTGGGTGCTTTGCCAACGTATACACTTAGGGTATACAAAAAACGTGGTGTGAACCTACCCTAATGTGTAAAATTTCTTATAAAAACAAAATGCATAATGAGAAGTGCTAGATTAGTTATAATGTGCCAGGTCATTCAACACCATTTACAGTGGTTTGCAAAGATTCAGACCCCTTTAGATTTTCCAATCTTTGTTTCATTGCAGCCAAATGGAGATCAAAAAAGTTCTTTTTTTTTTTTTGCTTATTAATTTACACTATGCACCTAATTTTGACAGAAAAAAACAGAAATGTGGATATGTTTGCTAAAAAAGTAAATAAGAAAAACTGAAATATGACATGGACATACCGTATATACTCGAGTATAAGCCGACCCGAGTATAAGCCGAGACCCCTAATTTTACCATCAAAAAGTGGGAAAACCTATTGACTCGAGTATAAGCCGAGGGTGGGAAATGCATTGGTCACAGACCCCCCCAGTATGTAGCCAGCAAGCCCCCAGTAGTTTACAGCCTGCCCCCAGTAGCATACAGCTTGCCCCCAGTAGTATACAGCTTGCCCCCAGTAGTATACAGCTTGCCCCCAGCAGTATACAGCTTGCCCCCAGTAGTATACAGCCCGTCCCCAGTAGTATACAGCCCATCCCTAGTAGTATACAGCACTGCCCCCAGTAGTATACAGCACTGCCCCCAGTAGTAAACAGCACTGCCCCCAGTAGTATACAGCACTGCCCCCAGTAGTATACAGCACTGCCCCCAGTAGTATACAGTACTGCCCCCAGTAGTAAACAGCCTGCCCAGCATTAAAAAAAAAAAAACTTATATACTCACCCTCCAGTGGCCCCGACGTGCAGAGGAGGACCCGCGCGGACATCGGGGGAGCAGCGCTGCACGTCGGGGCCACCAGAGGGTGAGTATATAAGTTTATTATTTTTTTAATATTTTTTATTACTTGTGTATGACTGTATGACTCGTGTATAAGCCGAGGGGACGTTTTTCAGCACATTTTTTGTGCTGAAAAACTCGGCTTATACACGAGTATATACGGTAATTATTCAGCCCCTTTGCTCAGAGTAGACGCAACTTTTGAGCTAGTACAAGCATGAGTCTTCTTGGGAATGATGGAACAAGTTTTTCATAACTGGATTTGGGGATCCTCTGCCATTCTTCCTTGCAGATCCTCTCCAGCCATTTTTAAGTCTCTCCAAAGATGCTCAATTTGGATTGGGTCAGGGTTCTGGCTGGGCCATTCAGGAATGGTCACAGAGTTGGTCTTAAGCCACTGCTTTGTTATTTTAGCTGTGTGCTTAGGGTCATTGTAATATTGGAACGTGATGCTTCTGCCAAGTCTGCTATCCAGAGCACTCTAGAAGAGGTTTTATTTATCTGGGATATCTCACTACTGCAACCAGTCTTTCTTTCCCTGCAGATAAAAATCAATTGTATTTGGCAGGTGATGAACAGTGCCGTGATTTTCTCCACACATACAACCTACAATTAACACCAAAAAGTTCAATCTGCATCTCATAAGAGCAAAGAATCTTATTTCTCATAGTCTGTGAGTCCTTCAAGCATTTTTTGCAAACTGTATGCAGACTTTAATGTGTCTTGCACTGAGAAGAGGCTTTCGTCGGCACACTCTGCCATAAAGCCCCAACTGGTGGAGGGCTGCAGTGATAGCTGACTTTGTGGAACTTTCTTCCTTTCCCTAACTGCATCTCTGGAGCCCAGGCACAGTGATCTTGGGGTTCTTCTGTACCTCCGTTAACAAGGGCCTTCTTCCACAATTTAGTTTGGCTGGACGGCCATATCGAGAAAAAGTCTAGGTCATCCTAAACATTTAAGGATGTGCTCTTAGGAACCTTAAATGCTGCATAAATTCTTTTGTAACCTTGGCCACATCTGTGCCTTGCGACAATTCTGTCTCTGTGATCCTTGGGCAGTTTCTAAGACCTTATGATTCTCATGTGCTCTGACATGCACTGTGAGCTGCAAGGTCTTATCCAGACAGGTGTGTGCTTTTCCTAATCAAGTCAAATCAGTTTAATTAAACACAGCTGGACTCACAGCTGGAGTAGAACCATCTCAAGGAGGATCTGAAGGAAATGGACAGGGTGTGTGTTAAATAGGAGTGTCACAGCAAAGGGCCTGAATACCTATGTTATATTTCAGTTTTTCTTGTTTAATAAATTAGCAAAAATATCTAAATTTCAGTATTTTTCTGTCAAGATGGTGATCTTACACATGAACCCAAACTGTCTGACGGTTGTTTAAGCCAAAAACCCCTGGAAGGTTACTTGTCTTTAGATAGACCTTCAGAGGTCCTGAAAAAAGATAATTGACAAGTGTTAAAATAAAATACGACATCACTCAGAATAAGCAAAAATGTAAGGTATGAACTTGGTCCTAAAACTTGAAAGTATGAAATATACAAAAAAAATAAATGGTTTACCATTTATGAGTGGTGGTATATATTAGGATGTCTGTGGAATATGATTTTATGTAA
Source organism: Engystomops pustulosus (assembly GCF_040894005.1). Taxonomy (NCBI): domain Eukaryota; kingdom Metazoa; phylum Chordata; class Amphibia; order Anura; family Leptodactylidae; genus Engystomops; species Engystomops pustulosus. Next base: position 153,494,322 of record NC_092415.1, read on the forward strand.
TTTTACAACCTATTTCTATTGTTATAAGAATAGGGAGATGATGTACCTGGGCTTTTCCTAGGATTAAGGTGCCTTTCATATGATAATGATCAACAGCTGAAAATAGACTAATGTTCAATTTCATGTCTTCCAGACAGTATGACGAGTAAGCTAGAGGACACGAAGGAGCAGATGATACCATGAAGAGAAGGTCACAGGCCCTCTGTTGCCATCTGTTTAGTAAGTAAAGATTAAGTCATTGACAGCATGTTTACTTTCATTAATCTTTTTATAGATCCAGTACAACAGAAGTGTGTCACAGCTGTATACTAACCCACCTGGGTAAAACATGTACTCAAGGTTGTCAAGGAAAAAGTACCGCCTTACAGGGTCCACGTCCACTAGTCCTTGACAGGATTTTCTTTGGTCATTTAAGATATTAAATCACGTCCAAATATATGTGTGTGTATATCTATATAGCAACCTATCCCATAGCAACCAAGCACAACACGGCTATTATTTTATGGAGCATTATATGAAAATTGTAAATAGCATGAATAGAAAGTACACCGGCACCACCTCACTCTGGTCTTGTATCTGGAAGACGCTCCCATCATGGGCTATAAGTGCTTAACTCCCAGTACAAGCAGAAGGTTCAATCAAATAGGAAAAAAAGATGGACTCACCAAGCTTTATTAGCAGAATAGCAATACTGACATACTGCAGACCGTGGCAGGTGATGGTCCATTTTGCGCCAAACGGGCGCTTTCTGTAGCCTACTGTTTGGAGAGAAAATGACCTGTCATAGTCTGCAGTATGTCCGTATTGCTATTCTGCTAATATAGCTTGAAAATGCATTAAGTGAATGCCGCTCATTTTTTCCATTATTTTACATGAAAATTGAGTCGCTTAGGATATGTTGCCTTCAGCGCTTATTTAAAGCAAAACTTCCTGGGCTTCCTGGGATGGCAGGAATAGCAAGGAAATGACTGGATTATCATTGGAGCACCTGCCCAGTGACTCTTACTGTTCAAGGGAACCCAGTGGGAAACCTTAAATGATAACCTGAATTTCCCCTTCTTATTTCAGGGATACTCAAGACACAAGTTATTTAAATCTGTGTCAGAGTAGAAAGCAATAAGTTGCTGATCAAATTGCCATTTTGGCTCTTTGTGATAAATAAGTGTTTTTTTTTATTCTTTTGGCACTCGGCTTCTAAAAGGTTCACCATCAATGGCCTAACATGTACAGCACAGATTAGACAGTAACAGACTTTAGGAACATGTCCCATTGACAAGGGAATGGTATTGCCAGGTATGCTCAGAATGTGTTTGTCATTTAAAAATGCCTATGAGACCCCTCAATCTATGTTTAAGATAAAGTTAAGAGTTGTGTGGTCACAAAAGACGTGACCATCTTTTTCAAGCTCTACTAAGAGAGATGGTATTGGCTCTATAACAGCTAGATAGCTTCTATAAGTCTTTACATGTATCTCTTGGGTAGAGAGGGAAAATCATCAGGACCAAATGAACATAGGGAACAGCCAAGGGATTCTGGCCCATTTCAGCAAATTAATATTGAATGCTGATTTCTTTCTCCTGAAAATTCTGGCCGTGTACTAAGTTTTTGTGAGTTTTTCCATGATTCTTTTTCCTCTGGGTGCTTCGGTTTCCTCCCACACCCCAAAACATATTGGTAGGTTGATTGGATTGTGAGCCCCATTGGGACTGTTTTGGCAAGCTCTATGCAGCACTGCGTAATCTGTGGGCGCTATATAAATAAAGGATTTATTATTATTATTATTATTATTATTAATAAAATAAAGGTGATAGGGAGATTGTGGATAAATGGTAAAAAAAAAAACAAGTCCAGAAATTAATGGCATCAAAGACAAACACAGCTTTCCAGATTCCCTGACAGCCTTTTCCAGTTTCCAGCGTTGGTTCTAAATTTTGGAAGAGACAAAACAGACAGCTATTGAATGTAATCACCCTTCAACAGGCTATTACATATGTGTGCCAAACCACTTCTACTCAACTGGGTAGACCACTCAACTGTTCTGCTGGCCAGTCTCCTTCCTTAAATATACATGTCATAGATAGCTCATTTTTATACTATTCCATTGCTAACTTGTGACTGATTGTGACTACTGCTATTTGGGACAGATCAGTCTTTCCCTTACAAATTACAACCTCCCTTGTTTTGCTCTTAGATAATTACCCCCCCCCCCCCACATCCCAGCCCCACTACAGCTAGAGCATCATATTACACTAAATCACTTTTCTAAAATCTCTTTCTAGAGATTGAATTTAAACTGTATTTGTCCTAATTTTCCTTGATCTTTACTATTGTTCTTATACATTCTGTTCATGGCTTTGCGTATAGTCTGCTTACTTGAAAACTGAAATACACATAAGAAACCAAAGGTCCCCCACAGGATTCCTGTCATGACCCCCCAAGCAAAATACATGTCAGGTTTTTCCATTGTATATTTGGCTGTATGACCATATCATTAAGGGAGATTTCTTTGTTGGTTGATCATCCTCTATAAAATCAAATCAATCATAATCATCATTTGAGAAAACATTTTTCTTATATGCTTTGTGAAAAATGCTGCTTAGTTTGTAAAAAAAATCATATACCTTATATTGGGGTGTGGGGGAGATTTATCTCTGCTTAATTGCCAGTTTTTTGCATTAGAAGCAATGAAAGATTTTTAGCTGAGGGAGGCTGAGGGGATAGGGAGCTGACAGTGTGGGGCAGCTAATAGTCTGTGGGGCTAGGGGCTGAGGTAATTGGGAACTGATAGAATGTGGGGAGGCTGAGGGGATTTGGAGCTGATGGTATGTGGGGCTAGGGGCTGAAGTCATGGGGAGCCAATGGAATGTGGGGGGAGGGAGATGATAATGTGTGGAGTTAGGGGTTGAGGTCATGGATAGCTGATGGAATGGGTGGGAGACTGAGGGGATAGGGAGTTGTTGGAAGGATTTAGTGAATATGGTGAATAGGCAACTGAGGGAAGAAGAAGAGGGGGCACTTACTATAAAATTGGGCAAAGGAAATATTAAACATGAACGAAGATAGAGGAAATGAATGGGTGCTAAATTTAAAAGATAACAGGACATACTTATGAGGCAAGGGTTAACTAAATTTTGGTAGGGGCCCCTTTAGGAATTTTGCAACGGGGGCCAGTGGACTCTTGTTACGCCAATGGGTATGACCTATGTACCTTCCTATCTACTTTAATATGCTAATAGAAAACCATTAAGCATTCACTTGCTATCTAGTCCCTTTGCATAGTAAAACAAGTGATATTGTAACACATATAATTATTTTCATATCAATATTTTGAATTGAAATATATTTGAATTTTGTCTCTTTTATAAAGTGGTTGAAGTGGTTGAGTATTGTAATGGCACATCCTTGTTGGTAGTATTGCTTTATTAGCTGTAGAGAATAAAAACTTCTTTCAGCTTAATATTATGTTGTATGGGTTTTGTTGCAGCGCTTCAATAAATTTGTTAGACAAATGTACAAATAGTAAGTAAAAAACCTTGACTTGATTTTTGAAAAAAACAACATGAACTCCAAACCTCAACATGTTGTAGTATCTCTGAGCTGAAATTTGTTCCTTGCTGGTGTGCAGGAATTGACTCAGGAGCGGGCTGCCCTGAGAAGAGTTATCTCCATACACAGCACAGTGGCAGACAGTCTACCAGACAGCTCACAGCAGGCACTAATAACACGCCCTGTCTGCTCTCACATCTAAATGAAAAAATTGCTTTTCCCCAAAGAGATGTCAATTTCCACCTGGCATCAACAGGCCATGTTACATTATCTTGGAAATTAATATAGCTGGATTTACTAAAATTAAAGGTATGTTCCCAACAAATAAATGTTAATGTATGTATAATGAAAAGTTATACCGTTTTTCAATATACTTTTTGTAGCAATTCCTTTCCCCTTTGGTTTTATAGATCTCTGCTTGCTGTCATTTTATAGAACGCTCCTATGTTTGCTTCCTGTGAAAAGAAATTTGTCCTTGGTCATTTGATGTCACACAGGTGCACAGCTCGTTATATCGTTGAATAGAATTCAGAAGTACAGTCAGACGGCACTCCGCTGTCATGGTGCTCCAGGTCCGGACCAAGGCAATATACAATTCAGAAGTAAAGATCCCGGCACTCATATTTCTGCATCAGCATGTAGGTATATTTTGCATCAAAAAGCATATCACAGTGACCATGGAACGTGTTTCGCCTTGTATCCCAAGCCTTTCTCAACCAAGGCTTGGGATACAAGAAAGGCTTGGGATACAAGAAAGGCTTGAGATACATGTCCCACTGTCGCTGTGATATGCTTTTTGATGCAAAATAAACCTACATGTTGATGCAGAAATACGAGTGCCAGGATCTTTACTTCTGAATTGTACACTCACCGGCCACTTTATTAGGTACACCATGCTAGTAACGGGTTGGACCCCATTTTGCCTTCAGAACTGCCTCAATTCTTCATGGCATAGATTCAACAAGGTGCTGGAAGCATTCCTCAGAGATTTTGGTCCATATTGACATGATGGCATCACACAGTTGCCGCAGATTTGTCGGCTGCACATCCATGATGGAATCTCCCGTTCCACCACATCCCAAAGATGCTCTATTGGATTGAGATCTGGTGACTGTGGAGGCCATTTGAGTACAGTGAACTCATTGTCATGTTCAAGAAACCAGTCTGAGATGATTCCAGCTTTATGACATGGTGCATTATCCTGCTGAAAGTAGCCATCAGATGTTGGGTACATTGTGGTCATGAAGGGATGGACATGGTCAGCAACAATACTCAGGTAGGCTGTGGCGTTGCAACGATGCTCAATTGGTACCAAGGGGCCCAAAGAGTGCCAAGAAAATATTCCCCACACCATGACACCACCACCACCTGCCTGAACCGTTGATACAAGGCAGGATGGATCCATGCTTTCATGTTGTTGATGCCAAATTTTGACCCTACCATCCGAATGTCGCAGCAGAAATCGAGACTCATCAGACCAGGCAACGTTTTTCCAATCTTCTACTGTCCAATTTTGATGAGCTTGTGCAAATTGTAGCCTCAGTTTCCTGTTCTTAGCTGAAAGGAGTGGCACCCGGTGTGGTCTTCTGCTGCTGTAACCCATCTGCCTCAAAGTTCGACGTACTGTGCGTTCAGAGATGCTCTTCTGCCTACCATGGTTCTAACGGGTGGCGATTTGAGTCACTGTTGCCTTTCTATCAGCTCAAACCAGTCTGCCCATTCTCCTCTGACCTCTGGCATCAACAAGGCATTTCCGCCCACAGAACTGCAGCTCACTGGATGTTTTTTCTTTTTCGGACCATTCTCTGTAAACCCTAGAGATGGTTGTGCGTGAAAATCCCAGTAGATCAGCAGTTTCTGAAATACTCAGACCAGCCCTTCTGGCACCAACAACCATGCCACGTTCAAAGGCACTCAAATCACCTTTCTTCCCCATACTGATGCTCGGTTTGAACTGCAGGAGATTGTCTTGACCATGTCTACATGCCTAAATGCATGGAGTTGCCGCCATGTGATTGGCTGATTAGAAATTAAGTGTTAACGAGCAGTTGGACAGGTGTACCTAATAAAGTGGCCGGTGAGTGTATATTGGCTTTCTATAGAATCGCATTAAGCAGAGATATAAAAACAAAGGAAGTGATACAGAAAGTATGTGGGAACAATGTAAAAAAAATTTCATCATACAAACAACAACATTTATTTGCTGAAACTGGAACATCCATTTAATGGTAGTTTGTTGAAAAATATTCTTGTATAAACCAAGGAATAGCTATTAAAGTAAATCTACCAGCATAATAAAGCATAATAAATCTTCTTATATTTGTTATCCATGACCTCCTACTTCTAAAATAAATTATTTTAAATGATGCTTATGAACCAGAAAGGCTCTGGGTGAGACCCTCCATGCTGCAGATTCACAAGATTTTGTATTCTGAAGGAGCACCTGGGCCTTATTTGCACAAATTACTCTTTCATGACCATGTTTATTTCTTATCTTTTATATGCAGCATTCAATTCACGTTTATGCTACATGCACACGATGAACGCCTGCCGTACCGTACTACGGCAGGCATACATTGGCGCCAGGGAGAGGCTCACCCCTGTCCCTCTCCATAGGAATACACAGACATGTCCTATTTTTCTACGGACTATGGAACAGTGCGGTGCCGCATGTGTGCTGCACCATACAACTCCCGTACGGCACCGCAAGGCCATTAAAGTGTATGGGGGACCTATATACACTGTATATACGTCGGTTGTATATACGTCCCCCATACGTTCGTGTGAATGTAGCCTAAGGGTGTGTAGATAAAAGGGTATGCTACCTGAAGTGGATACAGTGGCATTCAGAACCATCACAATAACAAATGATAGTAGCAACTGAAGCAACACATTGAGACAAATGCATGGACTGTGATTGGGGAATAACTCATTCTGTGTATTTTCCAAGCAGAACAAATCTCTAATAACAGCAGCCATAACTTCACTCACTTTCTGTAAATCTGCAGTTTCCTTTTGTGTAGTTGTCAAATTAGATCTTTTAGTCAGAGTGGAACAAACAGGGCATTAGCTGAGCTTTTTGTGGTTGAGATTTAGTCATCTGTTACAAATGGATTTTGCATTGTGAGAACTAGAAGAATTGTAAAATGTTGCCATTGTGAGATGATAAAGTTATTTTGTTTTGTTCCATACAATTGTATGCTTAGAAATCTGGAGTAGTTTGCAAAAGAGAAAAACATTTAGCCGTGAGAATTTTTCATAAGTTGTCTTTTTGCTGATGCCTAGATGGATAGTCACTATTCTATTAGCTCAAATTCTTCCTGGTGGCACAGTGGGATATTGTATTTTATGCGCTACACGGACATGTGCCTGTTGGCCAAGAAGCTTAGCATGGAAGCAAGGAGCAGCTAGGTTGATAGTCCTGGAAGTGCTCGCTTGAGATAGCATGGGTTGCCTTTTGCTGCTACATCTAATACTATCACACAGGTTCAAGTGAGCTTATAATGGGCTTATAATGGGCTTACAGTTTGAGTGAAATTAGTACAAAGGACCTCATGTTCATTTTATGAAATTGTAGTTTATTAACGATAAATCACAGTAAAAATTCAACAAGCAAACTTTATTCTTATTTATTAAGTGTGACAGTTTCCATTTCTTACTAACTTTAAGTGAATAATTATTGTGTTCTTAGTTCTAAAGTAGAGAATTATCTTGCATGATTTAGTGTTTATATTGTGTTTAGACAAAACACAGGCTGCCTCCAAAGGGAATCAGAATAATTTCCTATGTTGTCTATTGTGTTCAATGACTTGTGCGTTTTGTATCAATTCTCTGGACCTTTGATCATTGAAACATAGAATTTGAACTTAGAAACATTCAGTATTAATACCAATATATACAGTACCTAATGGAGACAATATGGCATCTTAGTAGGTTGCTGTGTGTCATTGGTGCTCTATGCTAGGCAATGTAATGTGTTTGGACTTTTAGCTGCTTTGGGCCACTGTGCATAAATGTGAAATGTCAAATTGGCCAAGTGTCAAGGTCTATGTTTTGGTGTGGGGGTCTAAATTCACTGCCTGGAAGAAGGAAGGATCTAAACGTCAAATTCTAGCTCTAAGCTCTAAATAATTTATAACAATACTATGGAAGTTTTTAGTTGCATGATGATGGCATCCAAATGTTACAATATAATATATAAGAAATCTTAATCTAGAGAACATATTGACTGCAGCTTCTGACAACAAATGACCCCTCAAAGTTACAAGAATGGGTCTACAATAGCACATGTTATATACTGCATATAGTCTGTGCATTCTCTCTTGCCCACATGAGCCTTGAGAAAGGTTTAATATACAGTAGGAGTTTCTACGTCTCAAACGTGAGTGAATTATAATGATAAAAGATTGTACAAGCCTTCAGAACTTCATGACTCCCATTCTCATTTACATATAAACACTCTGTTTTACAAAGTCTGTAAAGTGTAGAATGAGAAGACTGTACAGTAACAGCATAGAAAAGATATTCACGAATTGCTGTGGTGACAGACGAGGAAGCATTGAGATGAGATCTGAACTGAACAGTGGCACAGCAGGGGCGCCTGGATATGCAATTTTCTATGTCACTTAAAATGCTGTCATGTCAAAGCGTTTGGCTTGTAATTTAACAGGACAACCCTACACATTTTCCCACATAAGACCTTATTTTACAGTTGATATTGCCTTACCAGACGCTCTTTTGGGAATTTGTGTGGCTAAACATTTGTACTATTAACACAGCTTCCAATAAGGAGTGATTTGTGATAATGAGACTCCCAGCTTGTCAGGAGAATCCAGATATGAGCAGTAGGTATACATTTCAGCAATGGGGATTCTGACTACAAGAGTTCATATCTTTCCTAAGCACTTCCTTGAGCTCTTTGAAATAAAGCTAAGTTAATTTTATCAATGCAAGGTGCAATGGCAATTGTTTCTTTTCTAAAGATCTTGCACCATTAACTCCTACTTTCAATTCCCATTTGTCCCAAACGGCTCTTGCATACCCTGTTTCTCTGAAAATGAGACAGTGGGGCACAAAGGTTGCACGGTTCCCTTTGTCGGACTGTGCACGTTCTTCATGGCTAAAACACCTTGCACACATACCTGTTTTGTGGCTCATCTGCGTTGGCTTCCATGCGACACAAATTGGGGAGTGTGTCGTCAGACAGTCCGTCTGATTCGGACCGGGCGTCGTATTTAACTTTCAAATTGTGTCACATGCCCTATGTAGGTACACCACAAAAAAGATGGTGAACTCTGTCTGACCAGTGCGGGGAAGCAACACATTCATGATAACTGGTGCACAATCTTATTGTCTTATATTAATTTTTGTTCTTAAAGAGGCACTAGGTCTTATTCTCAAGGTGAACAAGAAGGTATTTTTCCATGAACAAGAATTCACAATTATTGTTGAACCCAGGGGCGTCGCTAGGTCAAAAGATCCGGGGCTCATGCCCCGGATCTTTTGGCCAGTGCCCCGAATCTCCTCGGGTCAGCAGATCATCTGCCCCGCTGCCCGGGAGATTCCTTCCATCTCGTTCTCATCACGATCTGTGTCCTCAGATCGTGATCTGTGTATCCCTGAGGAAGCCTGGTGACACAGGCGAAACGCGTGGGGATTATTATTATTGTGCACTGGGGACATGGGTAATTGTATGGCACCTAGGGTGCTTTTTTAATTGTTTTTAACTTCATCTTTGTATTTGCGAAACCAATAAAGATTGTTATTTGCACTCATTCATGAACATCCGCTTTTTCTTTAAATTGTCATAGTAATTTTTGGATGTTTTATTCTACCTCTGACCCATAATTGCTGGGTAACCACAAGTGATGGGTAACTCGCACCTGGTTTTGTTTAAATGCAAGACAAACGTGTGAGCGCAGCCTTACAGTATTTGGGGAGATTGTTAGGGGCGGCAGCAGGATAACACTGCCAGGGAACCAAGATGTAGGGAGAATGAGGAACATAAGATGTGGTGATGGGGATTTCTCCTTTGTTCTCTGTAGCTGTATATACCAGAAGTAACCTTGTTATTGGCACAAATACATGTGAGGGGGTTATGTACAGGAGGGGGCATTACTGAAAGTGCAATACACATGCATTGGGGCCCGTGCCCCGGATCTTTTACCACCCTAGCAACGCCCCTGGTTGAACCCTTATTAATATCCTGTAGCCCTACCATCACATACACCAGCTTATAATTCTAAATCTCTCTGTCTGTGTATAACAATCTCTGGTACTTTATGCACAAAAAGCAAGATTATTTATTTAAGGACCATTATGTCAAAAACTTCTTTAACATCCTTCTCACTCTACAAACTTTGAATTTCAGGCTGAGTTTCTTGTGACTCCATTTCTATTAGAATCATTGGCCCCAATCTCTCATGTTTAGCACTTTCCTTCAATGTCACTTTCAAATAAACAACGATTTTATTCCATGAATTCTACACTCATGTCACAACCTCTTGTAGTATCTAAATGCTCTACCAATGCTCTAGTAATGGTGTCCGTTAGGTCTTATTTTCAAGGAAGACCTTATAGTTCTAAGCTTGAAAAAAAATGTCCTAGGACTTCTTTTCAGGGAGTGTCTTACACGGCGGTCCCCTACTTAAGAACACCCGACTTACATACAACCCCTAGTTACAAACGGACCTCTGGATATTGGTAATTTATTCTACTTTAGCCCTAGGCTACAATGATCAGCTGTAACAGTTATCAAATGTGTCTGTAATGAAGCTTTAGTGTTAATATTGATTCTTATGACAACCTAACATTTTTAAAATCCAATTGTCGCAGAGACCAAAAATGTTCTGGCTGGGATTACAACGATAAAATATACAGTTACGACTTACATACAAATTCAACTTAAGAACAAACCTACAGACCCTATCTTGTATGTAACCGCTATAACATGTTAAGAAAAAGGACCTTACGAGTAAAACTGTGATTTTCAAAAGGTTTAAAAAGGATTTGGAAAATAATTTCAGAGGAATGTGCCTTTTACACAGTTTTCCTTTTTTATTCATGAGATTGATTCATTATTATTGTTTAATGGGTGACCCCCGCTTAACCCTTTGAACCCTGTGAAAGGCCCATACAGTGCATATGAAAAAAGGTCACAACAACATTGTAGATGAATACTCTTTAATGTAAGAGCGATCACTTTGTCATGGCAAAAGGACCTCGGGTCTCTTATTAATTATCCTTGATAATTGCCTATGGCAATGGCTAGGATAATAATTTTGTAGTTGTGGTGGAGTTATTGACCACAGCCTCACAAGGAAGGAGGATCTAATAAGGGCCTTGAAGGTATAAACCATTGCACAAGCAGTAATGCATTAGAACGTAGAATGTCTTAAATCCCCTTTGCAGACAAAAAAATAAATGAACATTTATATTTTTAGTTACGGTAACTATATCGGTTAAAAACTGAAAAATGGAGAAAAGTTTTGCATGCAGCCGTATGCTGAGTTCACATTTGCACAGCTCAGATAAAAGGACATTCTGTTATACTGAACAAAAATTTAAAAAAACTGAGGAGTGTATTGGGATATACTAGGGTCTGTAATTTATTACATCCATCAAAACTTTGTGGTTTCCAATAAGAGGATTATCTTTGCATCTCAAGTATTGACTATCTGTGCATCTGAAGTCAATAGGACCATTGGGATTGATGGCTTTCACATTGTCACAAAATAATAAAATCTAAAGAATGATGAGTCTAAGATGCAAGAAGCATGAGCGGTGCGGGATAGTTATACATATCTTTATCAGTGGGGATTCACCTTCAGGTTGCTCAGTAGAATCAAGTCTTGGTTGTATAATGAGTCAGGTTTTTCATTGTACATTGTGGATAGTACTGTAGAATATGACAGTTGTGTCTCATGTTACACATGCTCCAGGGAGCCTCACCTTAGATGAAGATACTCAGAAGAACGCTTGCTGTGATGTTCCTGCCTTAGTTTCAAATCACAATTTGACATCAGCAGATTCTACTTTGCATTTTTGACATATTTGATGCTAAAGCCACTCTGATAATACATTATCAGAATTAAATGTAACATATGCTTGAGACTTTTGGTATTACATTTGTCAGCATTTTGGTGCATGAAATGTAAAAAGAGATAGCTTGGCTCTTTTACTGTCTGAGGACGTCTCATGTTTGTGGATGCCTCGCTCACACCTGTGTGTCTCTTGATGCATAGGCAAGCAATGAAAATCACTAGTCCGCTTGACGGTAGGGACTTGAGTCAGCTATTTGGGATTTATTATTATGAGATTTCATAGCTAGTTTGTCATACAGGCCACCAAGATGAGAGTTGAATAACATACAATGGTGATGTATAGCACAGTGTGATGGAGTTGCAGATAAAGATTTATGCGCACAATGTATTGTACAGTAGAAGAGTATTAGAAGCTATCAAGTGATTAACCAGCTCAAACAGACCTGGAGAGTAGATTACAAAGATTATTCCATGTGACACTTGCCCATGGATACATTTTTCATAAAGCAAAACAGTGTTATTTGATGTATATACCCTCCCTTATCAACTGATGCATCAAGAAACACCATAAAACACCTGCATGTGTCCATTTCTAAGTTGTGTTTGTAAAAACTGACCTTTCTGTGCAATGCCAAGCTAAATTTGTTAGGATTGAAATAGTCTATGGAAATTCCAGACAGCGGGATCTATCATAGGATAATTCTAGGTATGTACAATACTTGGTACAGAAGCTACTGTACACAGGTCCCAAATGGACTAGTTCTGTATATAATCAAAAAGTTCTGTCCGGTTCTTTACATACAGGGGCAAATTTACCCATTAAGCAAACCAAGCTATTGGTGGTTATGGGGCCCAAACATCAGAGAGGGCCAACACAGTGGCGGTCAATTTTCTCAGACCTGTGTCTGGACAGAAATGTGTCATGTCACACAGGTGCGCGGCTCGTTAGAATCACAGAGAACAATCAGAGATATGTGATATAACAACTCTTGCACCTGTGTGACATCACATGACCATGAACAGATTTCTGTCCAGTAGAAATAAACATAGAAGATTTCTATAGAATGACAGCAAGCCGAGATCTAGAAAACAGTGAGGAATTGATACATAATGTACATTGGAAAATTGTATAATCTTATCATTACACAAACACTATCAATTTCTGAACCTGAACAACCCCTTTAACCACTCTGTTGCCAGTGTGTTTACCCCCTTCCTTATCAGGGCCATTTTTTAAAGTTTTTTTTCTAGCAATGGGCCTGTTTAACTGCAAGTTACAATTAGAGTTCTAATTCAACATTGAAGTGTTATGTTTTTTTTAAGACTAAAGTTTAATGCAATTAAATGATGCATCCAATAGTTTTTTGTAATATTAAAGGAAAAAGGCAAACATTATTGAAAAACACATTTTTCCATTTTTCTAGGTTATTTTTAAGTTACAACAAAGTTTGAGACAAAATATTTTTGTGAACCATACCCTATATATTTGCACTGTGATGATGGATTTTGGAGACCATTTTTCCTGTTGGCCAGCTATCACATGGCTCATTTGCCCAGAGAATTTTGATGGTCTTTGGAGTAAAAAACAGTAAAGTTTTTATGAATGTCGGACAACCCTTTTAATTACACATGCTATAATTATTATTAAATCCATTAAGAATTTCCGGACTTACATTTACATAGCTGTGTACATAGCACAAGGTTCTAAACTAGACATAAAGGAGTTAATACATTTCAGCTTCTGCAGAAGAAAACAATGTTTTTCCTTTAGTTTATTATCAGTAAGTTCCACAAACTGATGCTTTGTGGTCAGTGGTGGTAACTAAGCTACCAGCATGATTTTAGATCACCATGGAAACTATAATCAAATGGAAGTAGTGCAATATCTTTTTTTGTTACACTGCATACATCAGTTTGTGCCTGATAAGTAGGTAGAACTGCAAAATAAGGAATAGTCCAATATGGATAAAATTGCAGTTTAGGCAATACACTATTAAAGGGTGAATCCAGCGGCTCCAAAGTCCCCCAACATTAAAAATGATAAAAGACTGATGGGAAGTGATTGTCTAAAAATTAGGATCAGAGTAGAGTTTGCTTGGCTCTCTTTTGTTGTACAGTGGGTGCGGAAAGTATTCAGACCCCTTTAAATTTCTCACTCATTGTTTCATTGCAGCCAATTGGTAAGATCAAAAAAGTTATTTTTTTAGTTCATCATTGTACACTCTGCACCGCATCTTCACAGAAAAAACAGAACTCTACACATTTTATGGTAATTTATTTAACAAGATAAAGTGAAATATCACATGGTCATAGGCATTCCGACCCTTTGCTCTGTATTGAGTAGAAGCACCTTTTAGTACAGCCGTGGGTCTTCTTGGGAATGATGGAACAAGTTTTTCACACCTGGATTCGGAATCCTCTGCCATTCTTCCTTGCAGATCCTCTCCAGTTCTCTCAGGTTGGATGGTGAACGTTGGTGGAGGACATTTTCAAGCCTCTCCAGAGATTGGGTTTAGCTCAGGGTCTTGTTGGGCGAGTCAAGAATGGCCACAAAGTGGTTCTGAAGTCACTATTTTATCTGTGTGCTTAGGGTAATTGTCCTGTTAACCTTTGGCTCAGACTCAGGTCCAGAGCATCTGGAAGAGGTTTTCATCCAGGATATTTCGGTACTTGGCCGCATTCATCCTTTCTTCAATTGCATCAGCCAGTCGATTGTAAAGGAAGCACATGCCTGTCTGTGTCCCCTCTGGTAGGATCTACTCTTCTTTTAGCTTCTTATGCCCTGGTTTTACAAAAAAGGCTGGAGCCCAGAACCACGTGGGTTTATTTGCATATTTTGTAAAGCCTTTTTTGTAAAAACCAGGGCATAATAAGCTAAAAGAAGGGGGCACACACCAGTATGTTGCTGTGCTTGGTTTACAATAATTCATCCTGGTGGTAAATGTCCTTTTACGTTAAAAATGTTTCTTATTTCATTTTTGGACCATGCCTTATAGATGTTTGGCTTTCTAATGGTTAACTAGACTTCAGTTTTTCAATGCATATTCATTTATGCATAATAACAAAGGGATTGCCTCACCAAAAAAAACAAAAACAATTACAGTAACTTTATTTCAATCCCAACATTTCAGTGGAGAAGAGAATCATAAAACAGTACGTCGTTCCTACTTAGAAATGTAGCATGGTCCTTGCCCAAGCCATTCATTCGTTTGTTTCTGTGTATTATATTCTTAGCATGCACAGCTTTCTGAAGCTTTTCCTATGGCTTAGATTGCCATGGTTACTGGACGCGATGACTCCGGGAACATGATGTTTGACCACCCTTTCCATTTTGTAGCCATAGTAACAATGTGAAGTGGTAATAAAAGAATAAAAGAGTGGCACAGCCTTAACCGAATTTTACTCCATATAATTTGATTCCTTTAGGGACCAATCCATAATTACACCATCATATAGCATGTTTAGTCCTATGTTTCCCTTCCATGTTGTGACCCACAGCACATGATACAAATCTAAATCTGATTGCCATGCATTAACCCATGTCAGATGGAGGCCTTAGACCTTTGTACTGCTTTTTAATTATTAATTAGTTATGTAAACTGCTTCCGGACTTTGAATCAATAAACTGGCCACCAAGACAGGGTCACTTCCTTTGCATAATAAAATGATACAACTCAACTGCCTCCTCATCCCCTCCAGGAGATGTTGTATTTTTCTGTGCCATCACATCACACCTCTCAAGTAGAAACAGATGTTACACAAGTTGCAATAGAACAATCTTCCTGTAGTGCATCTAGACAGAAATTGAAATAATATAAAATACATGCCTACAACCGGGTATAAGCTTGATTAGCTATTGGGACTAGGACCAGGGCCGGCTCCAGGTTTTAGTGGGCCCCTGGGCGACAGAGCCCTAGTGGGCCCCTTTATGGGCCGCCCTCCAGTAGTCAGACTGCACCCCCCCTCCCCCGTGTACACATTCCTCCTCTCCCCCTGTATACACACTGCCCCCCTCCCCCTGTATACACAGTGCCCCTTCTCCTGTATACACACTGCCCCCCTCCCCCTGTATACACACTGCCCCCCTCCTCCCCCTGTATACACACTGCCCCCCTCCTCCCCCTGTATACACACTGCCCCCTCTCCCCCTGTATACACACTGCCCCCCTCCTCCTGTATACACTCTGCCCCCCCTCCTCCCCCTGTATACACACTGCCCCCCTCCTCCTGTATACACTCTGCCCCCCTCCTCCTGTATACACACTGCCCCTCTCTTCCCCCTGTATATACACTGCCCCCCTCCTCCTGTATACACACTGCCCCCCTCCTCCTGTATACACACTGCCCCTCCTCCCCCTGTATACACACTGCCCCCCTCCTCCCCCTGTATACACACTGCCCCCCTCCTCCCCCTGTATTCACACTGCCCCCCTCCTCCTGTATACACACTGCCCCCCTCCTGTATACACACTGCCCCCCTCCTCCCCCTGTATACACACTGCCCCCCTCCTCCCCCTGTATACACACTGCCCCCCCTCCCCCTGTATACACACTGCCCCCCCTCCTCCTGTATACACACTGCCCCTCCTCCCCCTGTATACACACTGCCCCCCTCCTCCCCCTGTATACACACTGCCCCCCTCCTCCTCCTGTATACACACTGCCCCCCTCCTGTATACACACTGCCCCCCTCCTCCCCCTGTATACACACTGCCCCCCTCCTCCCCCTGTATACACACTGCCCCCCTCCTCCCCCTGTATACACACTGCCCCCCCTCCCCCTGTATACACACTGCCCCCCCTCCTCCTGTATACACACTGCCCCTCCTCCCCCTGTATACACACTGCCCCCCTCCTCCCCCTGTATACACACTGCCCCCCTCCTCCTCCTGTATACACACTGCCCCCCTCCTGTATACACACTGCCCCCCTCCTCCCCCTGTATACACACTGCCCCCCTCCTCCCCCTGTATACACACTGCCCCCCCTCCCCCTGTATACACACTGCCCCCCCTCCCCCTGTATACATACTGCCCCCCCTCCCCCTGTATACATACTGCCCCCCTAGCCCTGTATACACACTGCCCCCCTCCTCCTCCTGTATACACACTGCCCCCCTAGCCCTGTATACACACTCCCCCCCTTCCTGTATACATACTGCCCCCCTCCCCCTGTATACATACTGCCCCCTCCTGTATACACACTTCCCCCTCC
Source organism: Engystomops pustulosus (assembly GCF_040894005.1). Classification (NCBI taxonomy): domain Eukaryota; kingdom Metazoa; phylum Chordata; class Amphibia; order Anura; family Leptodactylidae; genus Engystomops; species Engystomops pustulosus. The sequence goes on from NC_092415.1 coordinate 153,511,124, forward strand.
TGTATACACACTGCCCCCTGTATACACACTGCCCCCCCTCCTGTATACACACTACCCCCTGTATACACACTGCCCCCCCTCCTGTATACACACTGCCCCCTGTATACACACTGCCCCCTGTATACACACTGCCCCCCTCCTATATACACACTGCCCCTATATACACACTGCCCCCCTCCTGTATAAACACTTCCCCCTCCTGTATACACACTGCCCCCCCTTTTGTATACACACTGCCCCCTGTATACACACTGCCCCCTGTATACACACTGCCCCCCTCCTATATACACACTGCCCCCCCTCCTATATACACACTGCCTCCCTGTATACACACTGCCCCCCCTCCTGTATAAACACTTCCCCCTCCTGTATACACACTGCCCCCTGTATACACACTGCCCCCCCTCCTGTATACACACTGCCCCCTGTATACACACTGCCCCCTGTATACACACTGCCCCTGTATACACACTGCCCCCCCTCCTGTATACACACTGCTCCCCTCCCATTTACACACTGCCCCCCCTCCTGTATACACACTGCCCCCCCTCCTATATACACACTGCCCCTGTATACACACTGCCCCCCTCCCATTTACACACTGCCCCCCCTAATGTACACACACTGCTCCCCCTCCCTTATACACACTGCTCCCCCTCCCATATACACACTGCCCCCCCTCCTGTATACACACTGCCCCCCCTCCTGTATACACACTGCCCCCCCCCTGTATACACACTGCCCCCCTCCTCCTCCTGTATACACACTGCCCCCCCTCCTCCTGTATACACACTGCCCCCCCTCCTGTATACACACTGCCCCCCCCTCCTGTATATACACTGCCCCCCCCCCTCCTGTATATACACTGCCCCCCCTCCTGTATATACACTGCCCCCCTCCTCCTGTATACACACTGCCCCCCCCTCCTGTATACACACTTCCCCCCCTCCTGTATATACACTGCCCCCCCCTCCTATATATACACTGCCCCCCCCCTCCTGAATATACACTGCCCCCCTCCCTGGCCCCTGTCATGTCTCCCCCTCACCTGATGCAGCTCTCTCCTGTGGTCACTGCTTTCCCCGGCAGGTCATGTGACAAATGACATCATCAAAGGTCCTTCAGCCTGTGGGAAAGCAGTGAGTGCAAATGCTCTCATCGCGATCTGTGTCCGGAGGATACAGATCGCGATGAGAGAGGAAAGGAATCTCCCGGGCAGCGGGGCAGATGTCCTGCTGACCCGGGGAGATCCAGGGGCCCGAGTGGGCCCCTCCATTACCCCGGGGCCCCGGCACTTGCCCGGGTTAGCCGGGTGCTGGCGCCGGGCCTGACTAGGACAGTATGTATAGTTGTTATTGGTTACTATTCATACAGGTATGCACACTCGCATGTGTTTTTAAATGATTTGAATATTTTCTGTGTGATGGTATATTAATAAAGAAACATTACTATTTTTGTAATAGATTGCGGTTTCATTAATATAGGCTGATACACATCCATTTTTCTTTCTTTTGGAAAAGGACAACTCGACACGTAAAAAATAAGCCCTAAACCAGCTCTGTCAACCAAAAAATATTAAATGTCTATACAACAGTATACGTGTAGGCCACCTAGCAGGACATCGGCACCGCCAGACTAAAAGTGAAGGGTGATCGATGGCAAGGGCACCGTGATACAGGCTGGGTCTATCTGATTCATATGGGTGGTGCTCAGCAGGCACTTCAGCAGATAAATATTCCTAATAAGCAGAAGAAAGACAAGAAGTCGCGGCACTCACCCAAAAAATCTTCTTTATTCAGAACGGTGCATAGGACAGGGAGGCGTAGCACAAGAAGAAATTCGGCGACAGGCCGTTTCGTGCACTCCTGCGCTTCGTCTAGCCGTATGGTTTGTCTTAAAAAACTTCATAAAAGTTGTTTTACATATGGTGAGGGGTGTAGTTTCTATAATGGGAAAATTTATGTGGTTTTACTATTATTTAACGACCTGGCCCTATTTTGTTTTTTTCATTTACATTTTTCATGTTTAATATTTAATATTGTATATAATATTCTGTGCCGTATACTTGGAAATGGTTAAAAAATTCCAAATGCTGTGACAATGGTGAAAAAATTTATTTTTGTTGTTTTCTTGAGGGCTTGAATTTTATGTCTTTCACAGTGTGACCCTAATGACATGTCTACTTTATTCTTTGGGTTTGTACAATCACGGGGATACCAAATTTGTATAGGTTTTATAACATTTTCATACATTTACAATAATTAAAACCTCCTGTACAAAAATGTTTTTCTTCATTTTCCCATCTTGTCATTTTTCAATTGACTTGAAATCTGAGCAGGTCCCTCAAAAGTATGATTTTTATTTTTTTATGAAAATGTGAAAAATTGCACCTAAAAGTTCTAAGCTTCATATCATCCTACTAAAATAAGATGACATATAAAAAACCATGCAGACAGTAAATGTTAGTTATCAAGTTTTTTGTTTTGAAAAAAAAAGAACATTAGAATTTCTAAAATTGATAATTTTTCCAAATTTTATCCAAATATCAATTTTTTTCCTAAATAAACCCAAAACATACCACCAAAATTTGTCAACTAACATGAAGTACAAAGTGTCACAAGAAAAACTATTTGAAAATCACTTGGATATGTTAAAGGGTTTCAAAGTTATAACCACTTATACTAACACTTGGCTGATTTGAAAAAATGGGCTGTGTCAGGAAGATGAAAAGTGGCTTCGGTGGCAAGGGGTTAGAGGGGTCACGCAGTTGAACAAACAAAAATTTCAAAAATTCTACACCATTGCTTTAATTGTTAACAAGCACTGCAGACCTGTAACATGTATAAATTATTAAATTCTTTGAGCTCACATCACCCCATACTGATGTGTGTGAAGTAGCCTACCTTCCAGGATAAAAGTGGTACTGACTCACAGAGCACACACTGAGTCTCAGAATCTTTCTGCAACACCTCCTCCCTGCCATATTCAAAGCATAACTAAAATTTTACAACTACTAGTGCAAATTATAACAGCTTCTTCTCTTTGTACAACGCTGACAACTGAGAGATAAAGAACCCCAATGAACCCCAACTCCTTACAGAGCTGAATCATAAAATGCAATATGCTCGAGATATGGAAAGAGTTAATCATTAACCTCCTTATGTGTCTGAAGTGTAGGGATCTCAGAAGGCTTTTAGATAAACTGCTCATTCCAGGTTTTTTGTAGACCATATTGGGGCACATTTACTTACACATCCCATCGACAGCACTGATCAGGAATGTCCGACGAGGATTCGGAGCTGCCGCGATTCAATAAGATCATGCGTCCAATTTCCTGCATGTGTCACTTCCCCCGCTGAGGTCCGCCGGAGTTCACCTTCTTCTTCCCGGTGCATGTGAGTGCTGATCTTGCAACACAATTTGCTTTTTAAATTCCGCGGTTTGTCTGAATCAGTCGGGTTGTCCGACGTCCACGCGCCCCGATTTGTGTCGCATGCAAGCCGGCGCCGATGCGCCCCAATCAAATCGCGTGTGCCAAAAACCCGGGGCAATTCAGGGCAAGTAAAAAAAAAACGCAAAACCCAACTAAAATGCAGCATTCGGACCCTTAGTAAAAGTGCCCCAATGTGTATGTTTTGTGAACACATTTATCATCACATCCAAAAAATAGAGTGTTATACCATGTAACAATTGCATATGTTTTGTTTCCACACTACAAACAGAGTTGTTGCACATGAAAAAAGGACATTTTTATCCCAGGCAAGTTTGCAATTAGTACAGATACAGGACAGCTTAGACTCATTTACAACATAATAAGGAAACACAAACAATATGACTGATTTTTGATTATTAATATCGGACCTTTTCCAAATACAGACTTCTCGCTGGCATCACAGTTGATGAATACAATGGTGAAGTGTGCCGCAGATGGCAAGAAGGAAAATATATACCATCAAAACATTTTCCTTCCAGCATATTTGGCAACATTACCAGCATTAACGTCGACTAATTTTGCCAGTGTAATACAACAATGATTTCCTAATGTCATCTACACTAATTAACCACAGGATGATTCCCATATTCTGTTGGCCCTTTGGGTTGTACGCACCATCTGTTCTTATGTGCCATATCTGCAAAGTGCCACCACGCAATTAAAAATGATTATATGAATACATTTGTTCAGCATCTAATAGCTTGTACTTGTATATATCTAATCCGTGCTATGGATTTCCACACACAGGTTACATATCTGTCTAGATACTTGCTGGTTTTCATATGGCTTCATTGGTACCTTCTTTTAGAGTCATACCTAACTCTGTGGTCTCACTATGGAACTTTTCCTTTGCTTTTTCTTTTCTAACTATGAAACCATGACAATCACAAGCTGCCATCTAGTAGGTGGCAGAGTTGCATATGGCAGATATATGAAGTTAATATATAACATAACCTGTATAATAAAGATAGACAGTGTCTTATTCTACTGTGTATTTTGAATCCCTATTACAGGCAAAAAGCTACAAATCCTATACTTTAAAGGGGACCTACCACCACGATTCTACCTCTAAAGGTAGAACGGGTGGTAGGTGGATGAATGGGACGTAAGGATAGCCCTTTTTGGGCTAATCCTTACGTCCCGGCTATCCTTTTGTAAACTTTAATCAGTTGATATGTTAATTTAATTAAGCGGCTACTGGGGCGTGGAGTAGCCGGACATGAGGCTACTAGTCGCGGCTACTCCACGCCCCAGTAGCCTTGTTCCTCCGCCTACCATGTAATCTTCGGCGCGCAGCACCTCGTAGCTGCGCGCCCTCGTCCGAGCACCCGGCGTCTGCGCATGGGTGCTATCCTTACGTCCCATTCATCCACCTACCACCCGTTCTACCTTTATAGGTAGAATCGTGGTGGTAGGTCCCCTTTAAAGGAAACCTACCACTTGAACTCAGGGTGAGCTGGTGCCGGAGCTTATTTTTGTTAGTGTTTTAAACCACTGTATTGCGGTTTAAAACACTTTTTAAACTTTATAGCCGGCGCAGGGAGATACGCGCTCGGCGCTTACCATGCGCGCGGCTCTCCTTCACTTCCTATCTGGTCGCGCGCATGGTAAGCACCGAGCGCGTACCTCCCTGCGCCGGCTATAAAGTTTAAAAAGTGTTTTAAGCCGCAATACAGCGGTTTAAAACACTAACAAAAATAAGCTCCGGCACCAGCTCACCCTGAGCTGGTGCTCGGTATTTCCATCAGAAACCTGCCACTTCAAGTGGTAGGTTTCCTTTAATCCATTATTAAGGTTGATGCCACTGGGTTTTGTTCAAGGAAAGTTCCAAGTGTCATGGTCAGGAGTTATTATTCCATTCTTACAGGCAGGTCCACAACTGTCAGTTTTGTGTCCAATCTCCAGTGGCCTTTTATTAAAGGAGCAATACCAACGTACTGTTTTATTGTGTTTTATTTAGTACTACAGGGGGTCCCCTACTTAAGGACACCCAACTTACAGACAACCCATAGTTACAGACAGACCCCTCTGACCTCTGGTGAAGCTTTCTGAATGCTTTACTATAGTCCCAGGCTGCAATGATCAACTGTAAGGTGTCTGTAATGAAGCTTTATTGATAATCATTGGTCCCATTGCAGCAAAAAATGTTTAAACTCCAATTTTCACAGGAGACAAAATTTTTTTTGTCTGGATCTACAATTGTAAAATATACAGTTTTGACTTACATACAAATTCAACTTAAGAACAAACCTTCGGACCCTATCTTGTATGTAACCCGGGAACTGCCTGTACTTCCAGCTTCCACAGTGCTGTTCAGAGATTGTTTGTCATCACTCACAGTGGTGTCTGTCCCAATTTCTGCTCTCTCTCTCTCTCATATATATATGCATGTGTTATGTGCACTGACATGTTGCAGCATGTTGTTAAAGGACATCTACCACTAGCATCGAGGATTGTATACCAAGCACACTGACCTACTGGTGTTTGCCCCCTCTGGCAGGATATGCTCTTCTTTTAGCTTCTTTTGCCCGTGTTTTTACTAAAAAACAGATATATCAATTATGCAAATTAGCCTAAAAGGGGTTCCCGCCTTCCATTAACACCTATGGAACCTAGAGGCCCTTAGACTCATTTGCATAATTCTAAAAGCAGTTTTTTGTTTGTAAAAACAAGGGCATAAGAAAAGACCATAACTTTATGATGTGTTCATGTGTATGTAGCAACCAGCTAGAGAGTTCTTCTAACCTGTATATCTGCGTTACTTTGTCTGGTTTACAATTCTTAATCCTGGTGGTTGATTTCTTTTAAGGTGAGTGAGTGAAGGTGCAGCCAAATAATAACCATGGAGGAATTTATCATGTACCTGTGCTCCATGCATGATGAATTGCATGGTCCAATGATAATTCACTGTGCTGTGATTCACTAAGATTGTGCGCCCCATATCCTGCATGTGTAGCTTCCCTGCTCAGTTCCGACAAAGTTCACCATCTTTTAAGTGGTGCATATAAGTGCATGGGCTTGCGACACAATTGGAAAGTTAAATCCCGCACTCAGTCAGATCGTCCGACGGCATGCCCTCCAATTTGCGTTGCATGGAAGCCAGCGCAGCTGTGCCAAAATCCCAGCACAGACACCTGTTAAATACCTGTCCAAGCCGTGCAATCCCTGAAAAAGGTGCACAGTCCGACAAAAGTGAGCAGCACGACCCTTAGTAAGTGAGCCCCAATATATCTCAAAATAGAACAGCAAAAGTGAAACTTTCTGCCTCATCTTTGTAGTTCTCCTCGCTTTGGCTCACTAGCAGACTCATTTCTTCAGCCTCCTCCTGGTCTGTAGCATCCTCATGGCACGTTCTGTTCTATGGTAACCAGTCATAGGGGGTCATTTATCTTATTCAAGGAGAGGGGGTAGTAGAAGGAACTAGATGGCAGGTAAAATATAATTTTTATTAATACAGTATATGTTAAAATCCTATTCCTTTCTTCTAGTGACATACACAAAAATGTGTGAAACATGAACATGAGAAGCCCCAGAGGAAGCCGTAGGATTATCAGTAGGGCAAGTCTGTGTTTATTGTATGGACGGAAAGCTAAAGATCCGACTGGAAATAGCTTTGTAAATCTTTGTAAATTAACAGAGAATCAGGAGCAGAGTGTTTAGAGCGACATTCTGGCAACAAAAGCTAGCGACGGTCAAACAACCAAGACTGCATAAGCAGCAGCTATAATAATTCAATGGCTGTGCCCGGTTCACAATAAAGTAACCGGGGCACAGTCTTATACCGTAGTATCCATGCTTAAGACGGCAGTTGCTGATGAAAGGAGACCGCCAAGTCAAAAAAAAAATAATATATGATGCTATAACTTGCAGAGCTTGCAAAATAAATCTCTGTATTGAAGTCATATGCACTCAATTAAGAATGTGCAACCTTGTATTGTGTCTCATTACACAAAAGAGTTGTAAATAAAGCATTATCATATTAAAATCTATTTTCAGCACATTATACAGAAATAGGGTGCATTCACACGCGGTTTCCTCGCCGTGCGGGCATACCGCCGTGTGCTGGAGAGGAGGTGGCCCCTCCTCCTTCCATAAAAAACAGCGGCGTACGGCCGCACACTCACAGAAAGACAGAGCATGCTCTGTCTTTTTGTGGTGTGCCTCCTAGATGCCACTATTGCCGTCTATGGGGACGTACATGCAGCCACAAATTTGCGGCCGCATGTACGTCCCCGCAGACAGCCATGTGAATGAACCCATGAGAAGAGTAAGAAACAAAGCTAATCTGATCTAACATAAAATATAGATCACAATTTAATTGTTGAACCCTATATGATATACTCTCTTACATTCCCTCAATTTAAGGGAGTACGTGCAGAACACAAAATAGGGGTCACTACCTGCATGTAGGAGGATAATACCTCCGGTCCTTGCCCATGTTCACACTTTTCTATCATTTTTGTGTATGTCAGTAGAAGAAAGGAATGTGATTTTAACATATATTAATAAAAGTTATATTTTACCTGGCATCTAGTCCATTCTACTACCCCCTCTCCTTGTATAAAAGATGAGCCTGCTATTTGGTGGTGCACACCTCGCAGAAAAATGAAATGATTCCTTTTAATCCTATAAATCGGTGATCATCTACTTCAATTCATAGTTCTCATGGGAGTAAAGACTTAATTAGAATTTTGGATAAATGTGTTTGCTGGGAAAAATGAAGTATGTGCTGGTTCATACTGTATATTTTATGTGCTGTGAAACTGGCTAGCTTTATATCACAGGAAGGATGTACATAGTAATGTATGAGAACAGGATAAGCATTCAAAGATATATACAGTATTTTACAATTCCAAAGTGTATGAATCCTAAGAGGGATCTATATATACAGCACTGCAGAATATTCTGCCACAATATGATAAAAGGGATGTAAATGATCCCTTCCCTCAAAAAAAAAACAATAAGAAATGAATCCTTGAGTTATTCTCTTGTTAAGTCTGTTGATTTAAATTGGATTCAATAATACATAAGGAAAAAATACAACAATGGAACCCAGCCATGCTAGTTTGTTTCCCTTAAAGTCATGTCAAAATGAGCAGAGAATATATGTGGAGACTGCAGGGGGAATGCCACTTCAGATCCTATCTTTGGGTCTTTAGCATCTGATGGTGCTGTGAGTTACAAAACTGGAGATACACATAGATGGAAATATGAGTTGGAGATAAAGATCCAGTTCCAACCTTTTTCTTTGGCTGCCTATATCTTCGGTTCTTTAGATCACAGAACCACAAGTCTGATGTAAACTGAAAGATAATGGGGCAGAATTACTTACCCGGTCCTGTCGCGATCCAGCGGCGCGTTCTCTGTCGAGGATTCGGGCCTTCCGGCGATTCACTAAGGTATAGCGCCCGATGTCCACCAGGTGTCGCTGCTGTGCTGAAGTTCGCCAGAGTTCACTGGAGTTCACTGTCCTATCGTGGGTGCAGGTAAGCGTGTGTCAAGCGACACATTTTTTTAAAAAAATTCTGCGTTTTTTCCGAATCCGTCGGGTTCTCCAACGGCCACGCCCCACGATTTCCGTCGCGTGCATGCCGGCGCCAATGCACCACAATCCGATCACGTGCGCCAAAAACCGGGGGAATTTGGCGCAAATCGGTAATTTTCGGGAAACCTGCCGATAAATAGCGATTCGGGCCCATAGTAAATGCCACCAATATTTTTATGCTAAACATATATAATATATTTCTAGGTACTATACAACTGAAAATAGGGGCATCTAGGGTGATCCTGCCCTTCATCCACTAGACTCAGCTCATTTGCATATGACTTTGGGGAAGATTTTTATGGTTAAAGGGGTGACTGGCATATATATACTGGCTGTAGGGTTGTGTCAGTTCAACAACATGTGACTCATGCAGCCAATCACTGGCATCAGTTGTGTTAACCCGAGTCCAGTGACTGTCTGCTGCTGCTGTCTACAAACACAGAGCCATGGCACTGGTGAAGAGGGGTGTAATCTGCTAGGTACATATATTTTCTGTTCTTTATACAGTTCTCAGTATTAGGCCTCATTCAAACAGCCGTCTGTGGGGATGTATATGCGGCCACAAATTTGTGACCGCATATACATCCCCGTAGATGGCAATGACAGCCCACCGTTCCATGCTGTACACCGGGAAAAGATATAGCATGCTCTATGAAAGTGTATGAATGTACCTTTAGACAGATTTAACTTTAAAACAGACAACTCCTTTAACTAGTAAGATAGTTTGTATGTATATTGTAATGGGTTAATGAATGAATTTTAGGGGACTATTTTTACATGTCATGACTTACCTTTTCAATTATATGCAATTAGAATCTCTCAGTAGGCTAAATAACCCGAGCATACATCTTTCATGTGGCTGGCTAGATTTCGTTCACTTGCTGTCTCTTTTGTATTTCTTCCTTTTAATATTCTGGATGAATTAGACCCATTAATTACTGGGGAGGGGAAGACATTGCTGATAGACCGAGGGCTTTTGTGAATTAGAATAGGACAGCAAGCAAAGTAAAAAATGGCACAGAAACAGTTTCATGTGAGACTTGTCTGCCTGTCTGGATGTTGTTCAATAAAGATTACTACCTACTGCGACCATTGTAATTTTTTTTGCCTCTTGAGATTGATTTCATGGTTGACTTGACAAAGGCACGTGTAGGTTAATCCAAGAGCTGACTAATGGTGGGAGGCTATAATAGCATTGCCCAAAGAGTAAGGAGAAGATTGCCCACTTCTGTTTTAAAGAAAAATAGTGTTTACGGCATTCAGCAGTAAAATACAAGGTCACCCCTATATCATCCACAGTGACATCAAGAGGCCTGAAAATCATGTGTGTGATATATTGTAGTCTTAGGTGGAAGATGTACATAGATATTTGACATTTAAATGTTGCAAAACAATCCAAACACTTTTATATGTTATCACCGTACAAAGCAGCTGCTGGATTATACCTCTAAATAGTCATTATGAGCCCACCAACTCTGCACAAAAAAATAAGTTATCATAGAGACAACCCATGCTCTTTCTGTGGCGCACTAAATAAGGTTGGTCCTGCCAGGTTTATTGCAAACAAGTAACAGAACTGACCATGCTGTTAATGGATGCGATAGGTGAAAAAACATGGGTGTAACCTTAGGGGGTTCAGTTGCGACAGGGCCCATGAGGCCTAGGGGGCCCATTAGGTGTCACTTTCCCATAGAAGACTAGTACTCTAAACTATACATTATAGTCAGAGCCTGGCACAGACTTTGCACTGGGGCCCATCAGCTTCAAGTTACACCACTTGGAAAAAATGCTAAGCTTTCCTATTCTAAAATAGTAAGATGCTGACCATCGGCCACTGATTTCCTGTGCTTACACAGAGTTCTTTAGGATTTACAAAGCAACTATATGAGTTCTGGTTATTGTAACAATGTAGCAGGTTTATAATAGCCTTGTGGCTAAGGTGGGAGTTCAATTTGAAAATCAGCCCGTTTAGGAATATTAGCATAAATTGGTTATTATAACATTAATTAATAGGGGGGGGGGGCATCTTTCCAAATATAAAGTACAGTGCCGCAAATCAAGTAACGTACCATTGTAATATACTGGGAAACTAAGCATTGCTCCCCTCTCTGAAAACAGCAGACCCAGTAATGTCAGTAATATAATATGGTGTTCTGATCCAACATGGTCACTAATGGAGATTCGTGTGACCTGATACATGATTGAATTAAACAAGACATGTTGCTATGTCTTGAGGTCCCCACTTAAAATTTGAAGTTCATTTATACAAACAGTTTAGGGATATGCCTGTGCAAAAATCAAACAGTTCAATACTAAGTTAAAACGTTGCAGTTACTGAATCCAAGATTCACAGAACTCGATATGAGAATGCATTATGGAACTTTTTCATCTATTTTGCTGAACATAATCCCTTAGATAGGCTTAATAGTCTTTAGGATTCCATAGTTCATAATACTACATATTACAATACAATAATACATGTGATAGCTAAGATCAATAAAAATACACATAGAGATATTCCTAATATAAATATTTCCCTGTACTCTATACTCGTATTTCTTACAGTGATGTATATTTGAATAATACTTGTTTTGGCTTAGTTGGTGTTTTTAATGCATAAGGTGATGACCTTAATTTTAAAGTAATAGAAGTTGGGAAAGACCCAGTGCCTGATATTATGGATGAGCATGAGCAGGTCCATAGTACTGAGTGAATAATTGCTCATGAAATTAGGGTCATGCCTCTTTTAAATTGCATTAAATGTTTATGACATTAAAACATCTGCCTATTCCACCGAGCTCCAGGCTTGTGAGCGCTATTTATCATGGTTCAGCCGGATTGCACAATCTGCTTTCTTATACTGAGCAGCCAGGGGGGAATTAGGTTCACTAAGGCATTACAAGAGTCTTCTACAATTATATGATATCACTGCCAAAAGGTTGATAAATTTGTGTTCGTAAAAATTAAAACTTTGCTCGTTGTTAAAGAGGACCAACTACCCACCTGACATGTCTGCCTAAAGTAAATACTGGTAACTTCCTATATTTGCAAACAATAAGAATTCCAGGTTAACTCTTGCTGTTTCTCTAATATTACTACTAGAAATGGATGTTTAAACTGACAACTAGGTATTTCCAGTTAGCAGTATGTTCTTATAGACCAGTGATGGCGAACCTTTTAGAGAAGGAGGTGCTAAAACTTCAAACAAAACACACTTGCTTTTCATAAAGTGCCAACACTGCAATTTAAGAAGTAACTTATTGCTTACTGCTCTGTCATAGCTTTCAATTGTATCAGTGTGCGGAGAAGGATAAATGCTTATTGTCCTTGTAGCTTCCCTCCAGGGTCTCCTGAACAGGTAGAATCACAGGGCCCGGAGCAGGAGCTCCAATGATGGCACTCGTCAATTTTCTTATGCAAATGTATCTTCTTTTATTTCATCATTAAAAAAATCCACCTCTGTTCACACCTCTTGACCCCTGAAGTTACAGACAATCAAGGATCAGTCGCTTGAAAATAGCGCTAACTGGGCTGACTGAGACTGGAGTAGGATGTGTTCTCTGGCAAACTCTGTGCTAGGTGATGGCCTGGCTGCTCACAGAGAGGACTCTGAGTGCCGCCTCTGACACCCGTGCCATAAGTATACCATCACGGCCATGGACAATGAGATTAGCAGACTATGGAGGAACTCAACCCAAAGACAAATTGTCGATTTGTCAAGGAGAATTAGCAGTTTTAAGAAATGTAATATAATTTTAAAAAAAAAGGATTTACTGAGTACACATGCCAGGAGAGACTATGTGGTCTATTTAAAGGGAACCAATAAGCATGTACCCTCCTACATACCTCGCATACCTCCCAGATTACTTCCTGCCTTTGGTTATAGCTGGATGGGTAAGATCTAACCTGTTTTCTATCAATAGTTGGACTGAAATTGATAGATTGGTTTATTAGATCATCCACATGAATATTATGCTGTAAGTTTTTTTAATGGTTTGTACCTATATTGTTTTCAGCCTGCATATATCAAAAGTTATGTCTTAAATACTGGCTGGTGGATAACAGCACTACTTGTTAATGTATCTCTAGTCTTGACCACACACTGAAAATTCTCATTTTTCTAGTTTTAAAAATCAACTTTTATTCCCTCTGGTCATCCTCAGCTTACTGTAAAGTCACGAGGAGCTCAACCTTGAAGTTCTGTCCGACTCCTCTCACTCCTTCATCCTTCATCAATGCTTCTTTCCTCCCTGTGAAGTCTGGCTCACTATGAAATCTTGCACTTTTGCTGTGTCTATAGTAATCCAGTGCCTGCCCATATCATTTGGGTGTACATTGGCTGGCTTCATATATGCACTGTGTATGTGCATACGTATACTGTCCAGTGGCGTAACTAGAAGCTGATGGGCCCCAGTGCAAAGTCTGTGCCAGGCCCCCCAACTATAATATATGGTTTATAGTCTACTCATATGGGAAAGTTACACCATAAGGACCCCCTAAACCTCTTGGGCCCGGGTGCGATTGCAACCTCTGCATCCCCTCTAGTTACGCCCCTGATACTGTCCCATAATATAATATCAATAGATTATTTTTCTTTTCAGTGCTGTGGTGTTAATAAACTGATGGATGATGGATTTATCACGACTGGGTGCATGGATTAAATTAACGCCAGGTCCTGCCTGCACCAGGAAGCTGCACAAGCTCCATGCCCCACCCATGCCTGATGATGGCATTGTAGGGGCTGGGGATGTTGCTATGTATAAGTCAAGGGGAAAGTAACAAACCAATAGATTAAATGATACAGAAATTTGAAAAAGGATTTGTAAAAAGTAATATATTTAATTAGTAAAAAAATTTTTTTTTACATTTTTTAAAATACATTCCCTTTAAGATTCACTGGTATCTATTTGAAAACAGATCCGGTATAGCTGTGTGAATAGAGTTTGAGGCTAATATGACTCTTGCCTTAGGGAAATGTAAGGGACTCCAAACAAAACATGAAGTAGGCAGGTCTACTAAAAGCTCATGCTGTGTTTATTAAAACATATATTACTTTCTAATAGCCTGTATCATTCTCCAAAATTACATGTGGAATAACATAATTACATGTTACATTGCATTTGGAAAATATTCTTATTTTGGTGTGTGGAATAATTTATGTTACATGTTCAACTGTAACATAATCTGCATTTGTCTGTAATCCCTACAGAGAAATGTCTAGTATGACAGTCCCTGGAGCATTGATTTGGGACTTTTCATTTTTAATTATCCTTCTAAACTTGTAAAGTGATTGTAATGCACAGCTGCCTTCATTAAGTTGTCATATCATATTTGGGGAAGTGTCTGCTTAGTGCTTAATACTGTCTGCAGATTTTGATGAGTGACAATTTTCTTAAATGAGGATCAAAATATCGTTGTGGAAAGCATTTTATTTAAGCCACATCCACTAGTCTTTTGCTGGATAATGATATAATCACATTCTTCAGTTTTTTTGCTAGATGTTAAGTAAGATGCAAAGAAATAATAGATTATAAATATAATACATATTGGGCTAAAATGGTCTCCGACCGCCCATGGACTTTTTAAGTCAGACAGTGCAGGTCCCAAGTGTTAAGCAATGTCTTTGGCTGTGACTGCGTTCCTCCTGCATGGATGCCTTGCAGTGATCAGGAGTCTCTTCACTTATACATTACTGTATACTGCAATATCACTGTATTGCAATAAACTGTGAACATACTGTGCCAAAGACAGCTATGGGAGCCTCTAACAGGTTCTCAGCTATCATGACAACCTATTGGCGCCCTCAGATGATGTCACAGGAGGCACTGATCGCCAATCCAAGATGGTGGCATACATCTGCAGCACTGTTAGGCCAAGGTTGGTTCGATCATGGCACATAACAAATTACCTGATATGATTCGTGCCAGCACCATCTTGTCTTTGCCAAATTAATGAAAGACAAAGCAGCATTGATGTTAGGCAGAACATTCTCATATTGTTATTGCTGAAAAATCCTCTTAAATTTCCACAAAGTTTGGTAACTATGTAAACACATTGGGCGTGATTTAACATAGGTTTTTCTTTTTTATCTTATATTTTTTACTTTTTGTGATATATTAAATATATTAATGTGCCACAACTGGTGCCATTTACACTTAATAAGCAAACTTCACATCATCAGAGTTTTTCAGTGTTGTATCTTTAATATCTGGAAGTGGACATATAAAAAAGTAGCAATTTTGGCAACTTTGCTAAGTGCATAATCTTTGCTTGTTTCGTGCAAAAAAAACACCAGTTCTAAGCAGGTATAGGAAAAAGTTTAGAAGGGTTTATTCATCTCAAATGTCTCAAAAAATCCAAAGACTTAGGTATGGTACCTAAAAGATCATCCTCCCAAACTGTCCAAATTGTCCAAAACCAGGACAAAACAAAAAGACTACAGATAAATGACCCCCATTAAATCACTTGATCCTTATTTATTTGTTTGTGTTATAGTCCAGAGTTGCAATCATACTTCTGTTTGTTGTCATAAGAGTTGTTGTGTCTGCAATATTAACGTAGAGGAAAAGCAACAGTAATAAAAACGTAGTGGCAAAAAGCTAGTTATAAGGTGCCCATTGTAAAGATTTTACTCCTCAATTTAGTTTCCTAAATTGTGAAAGCTGAAAATATCCTTTAACAAATAGCTTTTTTTTCTTATTACTTCTGGTCACGGATTGTGCCCACTGTATTAATAGTGGTGCATTGTGCGTCATTGTGCACCAGTCTTAAAGATCAGTGCACCCTACATCCCAGAAATACCACGAGGTTCCAAGCTCTTAGTGATTCTGATTTTGCACTCTTCCACCCGAAATTAAATCTATTCCAGGTACAGGCTGGCGTAGATTTCAGCTTTAACCTGCACCAGGTTTTTGGCACAGGTTACAATTTGTCCGGCCAATGGCATCCAGTCCCTTTCAACTACCCTGTTTCCCCGAAAATAAGACAGCGTCTTATATTAATTTTTGCTCCTAAAGCGGCACTAGGTCTTATTTTCAGGGGATGTCTTATTTTTCCAAGAACAAGAATTTACATTTATTGTTGAACAAAAAACCAACTTCTCAAACCTCCTTATAACTCTCCAAACTCTGAATTATTGGAATATTTGGCCCCAATCTCTCATATTTAGCAATAGCACTTTCCTTAAATGACCACTTCATGTCCATGTAGCTGCTTGTAGCGCATTTGTCCTGAAACAGTCAGTGATTTTATTCCGCAAATTCTTCACCCATGTTACAACCTATAAAAGATCTACTAATACTAATGTACGGCATGGGGGGAGATGTAGCAATGACTGCCGCTAGGTCTTATTTTCAGGGGAGGCCTTATATTTCTAAGATTGAATAAAATTGTACTAGGTCTTATTTTCCGGGGATGTCCTATTTTAGGGGAAACAGGGTACATGTTTCAAAATATATCCTGCCTCTTTCCCCATGCATGATCAGTGATTTTGTGACACACCTAGAGGTTGCTCCCTGTGACTTGCAGATGTGACAACGCTTCACATCTAATGATGTCTCATGAGTTAATAATGTTGTTAATAAATAACCTCACCCAGTGAGATCAGAGCAGTTTTTCCCCCCAAAAAAAATTTTATATGCACAAAATATTATAAATAAGTGTACAGTAAGTGCTTGTTCTTGTTTCACACCACAAATGGAAGTGCTTGTAGATTCTTACAATCTGATTTGCGCTGCATAAACCAAGTCATTATGAATTCTACTGATGCACTTGTATTGTTTTCTTGCCCAGACTTGCCGTGAGCTTAACGTTCAGTCTGTCAGGACCGGTATGTGTAAACTAACTACAAAAATAAAATATACAGGAGCACCAGAAATATAACGTGGAAGCTGCAGTATAAATGCTCTGTATCCGAAGTCTTGGCTTTTATATTTGTGTATTGTATCTTTTTATTGTGTGACTGTTCCATAAAAATATTGGTAATATTGTACAATGTTATGAAACCAACCAATGAGACGAGAAGTGGAACCCACACACGAAAAAGCTATACAGGAAAACCTGCATTGTACGGACACAATACTGAACACATACCAACTGTGTGAAAGTGACCTTATACATCTTTCATAGAAGACAACAAAAGCTACTGAATAGCAATTAAAAGATCCCAGTTAACATCATGTGAATTAAAAGATTCTAGTTTGTGTCATAGTGGGGCACATTTACTCAGAAATTTGGAAAATGCACTAAAAGCACTCTAACTGTGTATAATGCTGCGTGCGGCGTTTCACAGAGATCATGTGCAGGAAATCATGAATCTGTCGCTTCCCTGCACTGGTCCGACAGAGTTCACCATCTTGTTTGTGGTGCACCTTTAACATAGGGCATGCAACACAATTTGCAAGTTAAATACGGCCCTCAGTCCGAATCAGTCAACGGTGCGCCATTTGTGTCACATGGAAGCCAGCACAGCTGTGCCACAAATGGGTCTCCTGCAACACAATAGCAGTGCAGAACTAACACTGATCGAAGATGTGTGAATAAAATACCTGATCGATTGGGGGACACCACATTTGACCGTGCACTGTTCCAGTGACTGACTATGTAATTGTGGGGGCAATACAGTGCATAAATATGTATTAATATGCAAATCCCTTTCTAGAATGGGCTAAGGAAAAGTTTGTCTCAAAGCTACATTTAAGGCAGCCCCCTTAACTCCAAGCATGACTTTTTCAAGAAGCCTTATGACATGACATGTAATAATAGCCAAACCAGTTTATCGATTGCTAAAGAAACTGTGGACTGGACAGACGTATTTGATAATAAGATACAGAGGTATTTTAGTGAATCTTAGGTCTAGGGCTTCGGGGATCTCCTGGTCCACCAAATAAACGCATCTATGAATAGTGCCCTATAAATCAACCATTTGAAACCATTTTTTTGTTTCATCAAGTTTTACTTCTTTCAAATATATACATGTATTTACATCAATTCATTTTCATTTTCTTAAATCTTCTTATATATTACAACATTTTTTCGGCTAGTGTACGTACGTCCTAGTGAGTGTGCTATCACATGATTTTTAGAGCTATAAAGAAATTCACCTCATTTGGCGTTCTAGTAGTTTTTTTCTTCGCAACACTCACATGTTTGGAGGCCCCAGGGCTGAGACTGCCTTGTCTCTGACTGTTGGACAGAGTGGTATCGTCCACCTGCTGTGACGTTTCGAGGGACACGTCCCCTTCCTCAGACGTCTGAGGAAGGGGGCGTGTCCCTCGAAACGTCACAGCAGGTGGACGATACCACTCTGTCCAACAGTCAGAGACAAGGCAGTCTCAGCCCTGGGGCCTCCAAACATGTGAGTGTTGCGAAGAAAAAAACTACTAGAACGCCAAATGAGGTGAATTTCTTTATAGCTCTAAAAATCATGTGATAGCACACTCACTAGGACGTACGTACACTAGCCGAAAAAATGTTGTAATATATAAGAAGATTTAAGAAAATGAAAATGAATTGATGTAAATACATGTATATATTTGAAAGAAGTAAAACTTGATGAAACAAAAAATGGTTTCAAATGGTTGATTTATAGGGCACTATTCATAGAAAAGAAACTGTGGACATCACTTTTTCAATATTTTCGCATCCCGCACAATGTAGGGAACTGGTTTGGCTGGATCATGTAAATGGGTGTAAAAGTCCCTAAAAACCTCTTTAGGCTTTACCACATAGTTAGAAATGATCAAGTCTCACATTTTTACATCATAGATGCCTCATAGTGGAACTTATTGGGTCATAAGCAGTATCAGAAAAAGTTATTTTTATAACTCTTTATTGCTCTTGGCATGCTACTTTTGTTTTTTGAACCACCATTTTAGACATCTCTGCTGATCTTACAATTAATAGTAAATCACCTTTAAATGGGTTTTCCCATACGCGCATTCACATTTAATTCAAATCATCTACCATGTATAGACATTAGTTTATTTGCATGTTATTAAACAAATGTACCTGTGTGAAGATAATTTCCCATAAATGTATCCATGTTGTGGAAATTAGATAGCTGCCTTTGGATATGACCACCACTGCACTCTGGCAGAGGTGTTCATGCATGCCCAATTGAGCCCTACCTGGTCACCTGGATTTAGCATTTATTACCACAGGATAGCTGTGGGACATGCAGTAACTCCTGGCTATTTTGTGAGTAAAAAGTATTAGTTTTTTTTTGTGCAATCACTCTAACACCGGTGGTCGTATCCAAGGACAACAATCTGGTTTCTAATGGACAACATGGCTACATTTATCAGAAATTATCTTCACACAGGTACATTTCTTTTCATAACATCCAATTGAAGAAATGTATATATATGGCAGATGAATTAAATTAAAAGTCAATGACCAGATGAGTATACCCCAAGAAATTTCCTCTTGGTTCATTATTTAAAACCAGCAGAACAGATCATTTTCCTCCCCACCAGAGAGTCATCTCTATGTATTGTTTACATTCTATATAATATTTGTATTTCAAAATACTTTGCCACTTATATTTTTTAATTGTGAAACACCCAAATTTTTACCAAGTTTTACTTTAAAGTACACAACTTGCATCAAACAGTTGGCAGGAAATTTTTATAACTAGAGTGGTTAGTAATGATCCCACTTTTAAAGGGTTATCCATGGTGATGCCATGTATTTGGATTGAACCATAGAACTAAAAGGATCTACAGATTTTTTTATTTGTAGTGTTACCTATTTTCTGCATTTTTCAGGTCTGCCGGGGAATGCTCCTTCTTTGTTCATGTTCATAATTCACCTCGATAGACAGACAGATAGGTAGATAGGAATAGAGCTTGCGAATCCCTTTGCATTGCTTTGTAAGGCAAGCACTGAGGCCCCCTCTTCTCATAGGCACCTTAGCCGCTGCTTGCACTTGCCTCTATGCTGTACACCGTCTTGGTTAGTGGTTTTGATACTGCGAGACATAATATCACTAGGCTACATATATGAACTCCTCAAGGCCAAATTCACATCTGTGCCAATGGAGTCTATTTTGTAGGAAGTCTACAACATGTAATTCACATTAACCTGTGAGCTTCTTTATTGTTCTGCATTCAACTGGAAATGATAAAAATAATTTATTCCAGCCTCCTCTGATTTTCTTTTTTTCTCCGGGAAATTAAAATACACAAGAGACAGGTAATGCTCAATCTGTGCCCGGCATGCGGCGATACTGATATGGTTGCGTGGCAACCAGCAGCGGCTTCCGTGGAGTGACCGCGAGATCCAACAGAGTTAACCCTTTTCTTTTTGAATCTGGGAATTATGATCAAGAAACCCCAACTGTGCTTATAACTAGGGCTGCAGAATACATTACATGACTAGACATGTTTTTAATGAAATATGGAATCACATGAGTAAAGTGATTGACTGCATGAAAATGTGAGCAACCAAAGTTATTTTTGTGGTGCAAAATAGCTGAGGAGATAAATACTACAAGAATCTACCTTGTATAGTTGTGTCTAAGGCTGGGATTACACCTAAGTAGATAATTTCCACAACAGAGTTATAAAATTGATGCATCTGCATAACATATTGGTATTCCGTATTATTTTGTTTGATAAGTATATATCACCCACATCCCGGCCCACCCCCATCCGTTTTTCATAGTATTAATTGGTGGATAAAGACACAATCGCAGCATAACATTTTTTCACTATTCTTTTGTACAGAAAATAGATGATCAAATTGTACTTTTTCTAGTCGTCGCAAGTTTAATATCACTGAGAAGCTGGATCACCTTTGTTCAGTATCTATAGCAACAGCTCCTAAATAGAAATGGCACTGCCAACCTTATACGTGCATGACTAAATCATGGCAACTTAGCTCACGGCTTCAGATACTCTTAATAAATATCTTTTTTACTTGTATTTTGTGCGAAGATTGAAAGAGAGACTGAGAGATCACCCTTTTTGAACCATTTATTGGAGGGCTACCTTTCTTTGAATTATTGTATGCCAGGACTCTTGGGTAAGAGAATTAAGGATAGCACCCAGGGCCGGCATTAAGGGGCATAAAACTGGGCATTTGTCCAGGGGCCCCTGCATGTGTACTTTTGTGGGCAGAGGATGTATTGTTCCATTAATACCCATTGGTGGAATGCCTGGGTGAAGATGCTTATCATCTATTTCCTGTCTATATATCATCTTTTTCCTGTCTATATATCTATCATCTATCTTTCTAGTTATCTATCTCTTATAATTTGTCTATTTCCTATCTATATATCTGTCTAACCATTTATCCATTTTTTTCTGTCAATTTACTTATAAATCTTCTCGATACCTACCTCCTATCTATTATCCATCATATCTATGTCCTATCTATCTATTATCTATCATATCTACCTCCTAACTAGCCATGTATCCATCTAAAACTGTTGCCACTATTTTTAGACTTGGAAGTGCTGCATTTTACTTTTTTGAATAGCTAAAAGGCTCCTAGCCTGAAATAAAGGGCTCAGCAACCCCCGTTCTTATAGGGACTCTGGTAAACACTGCCAACAGCTTTCTTTCCCACCATTGCATCTAATGAGTCCAGAAGATTCAGACCTAAAAATCTGGGACTGTCCCACTAGATGCTGGACAGTTGGGAGGTATGATGAGATACATATAAGATACATTGATAGAGGTTAGTAATAGAGCTTCAGAAATTCAACAGGTAAATATCAATTATTTTTTAATTAATTTTATCACAATTTTTGCCAATTTTATTGCCTTTTTATGCTGTTGCCAATCCTGGACAACCCCTTTACGTGTTTGCTTTGTCCTTTTTTCTCTTATAGGTATTGTACTCGTTTTGGCACAGGCTGAAAGAAACACACTTACAGATAAGGAACAGTTTCCAACTTATCACTTACTGAAAGAAGCAAATACAAATGCAGCAATGGTAATGCCAAGTGTCAGCTCTGGACTTGTTAGGAAGTCTGCGCGGCCTCCTTTTCACAGTAAAGGTGTTGATTACAGCGACAGGCATATGGCAGCACCATTTCTCAATATTCAGGGTGTAACAAATTCCGGAAGTGCACACACTAAAAGGAAAACTGTTGAAACTGTGGCAGATGAGTTGACTGGGTCTACTGAAACTTACCTCAGACCAGAGCCCCATTCAAGCGTTCCACTGAGGACTACAACCACCCCTGAGCGTACTAGCACTATACTTGCTTTCCTTAAAGACACTTTTCATCATGTTGGCACTTTGCAGAGCCTTTCCCAAGAGGAACAGTCCAAGAGTTCACCAACTGTTACCGATGATATGTCAAAGACCATTGAATCAGTGTCAGTGCCTTTCATGTCCCACCATTATAAACTATGGGATGTATTAAACAGAAATGGCTCGTTATTCTCTGTACGACAACTGAATGGATCTTCTCTTACTACCATGAGAGTGACTACATCCCCAACTTTTTTGCAGTCCTCCTCAGTTTTAAAGACCACTACATTGGTACAAGGAACCACAAAGAGTACTGTACAGCTTACAGTGCCAGACAATGCCACCACAGTACAATTGATTCTTACTATGGATGCTACAACTAGGAGTCCCATTACCATGTCTACAGCTGGGTCCTCTGCAACTGGAAATTTTCTAAATAGGCTGGTGCCGGCAGGAACATGGAGGCCTGGGGTTCCAGGGAATATTTCCCATGTAACAGAGGATGGAGGTCAACCGCAACACAGAGAGACCATTTGTCTTAGCAAGGTGGATATTGCTTGGATATTCCTGGCTATTAGTGTACCAATATCATCATGCTGTAAGTATTCCATTTTATTCTGTTAATTTTTTTCAAGCAAAGAATTGGATGTATGCTGAGCATTAGTCATGGGCGTAACTACAGTGGTAGCAGCCATAGCAGCTGCTACGGGTCCTGCAGTGTGAGGGGGCCCAGTCATACGAGCTGACACACTTAAGAATGGAGGATGTACACCATTGTATACATATTATGTTATATAACATATATGTGGTGTAAATATGTTATATCTATGGTGTATATATGTTCTATGTTTGTGCATGAGTGTATCAATGTGTGTAAGACAGTTAAAATGTGTGTATAAATTAAGAACTGTATGTGTATAAGTATATAAATTAGTGCATATATGAGTGTATAAATGTGTGTGATTGTAACTCACATGCATGAGTATACAAATATGTACAAACATTTTGTTTAAGAGGGAAGGGAGGCCCATTCAGAAGCCTGCTATGCCCGCCCCCCACAGGTACGCCCCTGGCATTAGTGTCGTTTTTATTTTGTTGTTTTAACAATTTTTACAGTAGTGTTTAAAATTCTGCATTTGTTACTTTTTTCAGCTTATTATTTCTCACGCTATTTTATAATCTTTTCATGGTATATGTTGCATCTACTTGTTGGAGGTTCAGCCTATTTTTTAGCTAACACTTTAGAGCTTGTCTTGTTATATGACCCATATATTTTCTATATCCAATGTGACTCTTCTTTCTCTGTGATACTCACATTGATGGCAGTAGATTATTAAGGGTTTTACCTTAAAGGAAATCTACCAACAGATTAGTGGTGGTAGACTGTCCTATAATTGATGCTACCATTACCTCTATGGGATGATGCAAGTGACTCCAGCTTAATCAAGGTCACTTGTAGTCCAGAGAAAATCAGTTTTTAAAATTATGTAGGCGCTCAAGCTCACATCACTTGAGCGCCTCATGGCTACTCCACTCCTTAGTTATGTACTCCCCCGGCTCATTAATATTAACCCCCTCCGTCCGCTCGCTCGAGAACAGACTGCTGGTGACGTCATCCGGCTGTCTGGAAATTTTGTGCATACGTGAGAGCTTCTTCCTTGCGCAGTGCGTCTGCGCAAGGGATAAGTTCTGGAGCGTGACTTAATGTCAATATTATAATTGTAGCCTAGTAAAACAAAAAAGGTACAACTGAAGTAATAGGGATAATTGAATACCATGCACCAGTTTTTAGTTATCTGGCGCACCCTGCACATTTGTGAGGCAAACTGCACTTATATATATGTCCCCAGTGGCGATACGGTGAGTACACCTGTGCCGCCATACCATGGACAGGGAAAAGATAGAGCATGCTTTATCTTTCTCTCTGTTTACAGGAAGTGCTTTGCTTTGATATAGAGGTGAGCCACTGTTCACCCCTCCTCCTCTGCTGCCTTGTGCTGGTAAGTAGCCTTAGTGCAGTTGGCCTTATTTTTAATAAATCTGGGCCATTATTCTTTTTGCCCCAAGGCCAAAATTTGCCAATGCCAACTCTAGTTGGTTTTATTTTCACATCAGTGATTTCCACATGGTTCATTTTCAATCAGGTAAGGAAACATGCATTTCATGTGCTGAGCAAGATGTGTATAGAACAATTATTGCTGATGGCATCATACGCTTGATGTATTTCTGACTGAACAGACTTGGTGTAAGTTTAAATGTGCATACAAAGCATATTGAACTAAGTGCACAGAAGTGTATGAAGAGCTACAGTATGTTACTGAACGGAGTTGGAAGCTGGTGTAAGGCTGTGTCCACCTCTGCACTGAAAACTCTGTTCAGAGCCACTTTGCAGACTTCACCATTGTACACTGCTTCCATCATATTAATTGTTCTGCTCCAATAACACAACAGATCATCAGAAACCCCTGCGCTAGTGTGAACCCAACTAAATAAAAAGGAATATTTGGAGCACATTTACTTAATAAAGAACCGATGAAATTTTATGACTGTTTGTGTTCAATTGTATGAAATATTCTGCCTGAAAAAAGAACACTTAAAACCTAATATTTATTAAATACTTGTTAAAATTGAGGCCACTCTTCAGCCAAAAACGTTATTTTACATCAAACAGGCATTCAGTAGGTGCAGGGGTCGGAAATCCCTCACTTAAATATTTCCGATCGTGCATTAGCTATCTGCACACTACTGACAGATTTGTGTGAGTGGCATCCATGCAGCCAATTCACACAGTTTCAAGTCGCTGCACAGTGTCACGTATCACCACTAGTGAAACAGGTGCTGTACACATTGGTATACACACTAGCATATATCCTATGTATATCCTCCGCCACATTTACTTACCTGTCCGACGAAGTTCACAGAAAGTGCATTGTCTGACGTTAATGCACTAAGATCGTGCACCCTATATCCTGCATGTGCTGCTTCCCCGCTCAGGTCCGCTGGAGTTCACCTTCTTCTTCTTGGTGTATGTAAATGCACTGCATTTCGACACAATTTGAAAGTTAAATCCCGTGCTCAGTCCGAATCAGTCGGATCGTCCAGCTGCCCCCCCGATTTCTGTTGCATGAAAGCCAGTGCGATTGCGCCAAAATACGATTGCGTGCGACACAATCCCAGTGCATACACCTGTTCAATACCTGTCAAAGCTGCGCAAAAACCTGAAACTACCGAACAGTCCGACGAAAGTGCGATCCACGACCCTTAATAAATAAGCCCCTTTGTGTTGGTTATTGGAAGAAGAGCCTATACAGCAGACAGTCTTAAAGGGGTTGGCCATTTCAGTAAATAATTGATGTGGTTTGTGTAAGGAAAAGTTATACAATTTTTCAGTATACTTTTTATATCAATTGCTTACAGTTTTCTAGTTCTCTGCTTGCTGTGCTGCTATAGAAAGCTTCTATGTTTACTTCCAGTGCATATAATCTGTCCATGGTGAATACTTCAGCTGAAATGCAAATTCATCCATGTATCTGTAGTTAAAAACATTAAATACATTAGTGTTCCACCCTCTTTATAGTAATCCAAAAATCCATATGCAGTGGAAGATGAGCTTTGGGTGCTTCTATAGGGATGCAAGGGATTTTGTAATATAACTGCACATTTACCCTGGTGAGACACCTTTTAAGCATACCTTACATTTTTACAAAATTGCATAAATGAATAGTGCGGATGTCCTTTATCTTAGCCTTAGTCATCAAAAAATCCATCAAAACAAGCATGGTAAACAAGGAACACTTACTCATAGATCCAGGTATTGTGACTCTGGTAATCTTATATTTGTTGTCAATGACCTCCTTCCTTCTAAAATCATCTTTTAAAACTATGTAAATAAGGCTAAATGGCTCCTGGGGTGTTACCAGAGCCCCTCCTTGCTGAAGTTTCACAGGCTTTTTAACTGTTTCTCTGTCCCAGTCTGCTCTCTCAGCACTTCTCCCCTCTTTCTTATGTAAACTTTCTGCAGCAGAAGTTCCAGCACACAGCGGGAGGGGGGAAGTACTCCTGCACCATGTAAAAGGCCATGAATCAGCAGCATGGAGGGCTTTGGTAATAACCACATGAGCCTTTCATTAGCATAATTTTAAAAGTTGATTTTATAAGAAAGGAGTCCATGGATAAAATGATATAATAAGATTTTCACTGTCGCATTGCCTGCATCTATGAGTAAGTGTAATTGGTTTATCATACTTAATTTCGAAGGTATATTTACTTTAAAGAGGACTTGTCACCAGATTTTGCCCCCCCCCCCCTGACTAACAATGACTGCTGATAAAGGGTTACAAGTCCTTCCCATATCACCTAAAATTAGCTGCCAGTGGGACACTGTACCTTAATTACAGCCAAATTAGCTTTTCTGACTTTCCTGAGAGAGGAGAAGAGTCAGAGATACCAGTGAACCACGCCCCATTATTCTGACTGACAGCTCTGTGTCTCTTCAAATTCCTGCTCTTCCTCCTTGTACTTAGGGACCGTCTGCTAATATTCAACTACAGACGTATAAAGCTCTATGTACAGATGGGAAATATTGTGTCAATCTTTTTATACGGTACCTTGTGTTACATTCATGACATGTGATCAGTGACATCATCGCAGGTATGATCACATGAAATGCTGTGACTTCATGTGGTCAGATACATACAGTTTGCTATTGTTAACACACTAAATGACCTAAGAAGATGTCACTCTGGTCACATGATGTGAACTGTGACCAGTAAGGAGGCCTAAGGCAAGGGGAGCATTAGATGGGAGGGGCCGAGCAGGACACGCCCCCTCGGATGCCAGGTTATATAAGATAAAAGGTGATTTCTGTGGATGTAAGCGAAAATATTTTTAGCTAAAAGAAGGGAGTCAGTCAGTCAATTAATAGAGTTCTATAGGAACCTGTCACTGGCTGTATATGTGCAAATGTGGTGACAGGTTCCCTTTAAGCAGTTTGTGTAAATCAGCTTTTTGTCCTGTTCTTCACTGACAGCTTACAGATAAAGGAACCTGTTAAAGTATCTAATGACTTAACTCTCTACAGACAGTCACTGGATTGTCTAATCTCACAGAGAAGAATCCTGGTTCATTGGGATTTAAGATACACTGTTCAATGCAGGAGAGTGAAGCAATAAAAAGCACAGAGAAGCGGTTTTACCTGTTGACAGGATGTTAAAAAAAGAAATATATGGCAGGGGGGGGGGGGGTTAAAACATATATACTGTACACTGGAGAATGCATAAAGGTGGACACTGGTTTCCAGGGCAACAAACACACGATTCCACTAATTCTTTCAGGGTAGAGAATGAGTTAAGGAAATGCAAGATGGGTTTTTTAATAGATAAGTGTTAGAAGCTTTCACAAGTATAAGTGCATTTCACACTAGGAGCACAACACTTTCTTCTGGCGAGATATCTTGAATAGATTTCCATAGTTTACAATGCAAAAAGACTGTCAATAGTCGGTAGTCTGTTTTAGGGTTGTATCACATAAAAGGCATTCTAATGTTAGCACAAATCAGAAAATGTATAAATGCATAAATACATGTAAATATATGCATAAGCGTGCATTCATTGTAGATATCTCTCTTACCTTTCCTGCATGCGCTGTGTTATCCATACCTTCCAAATGTTGTGATAGAGCAGGAGGGACAGATGATGTGGCGAGCAACACAGGCAGCAAGATTTTGTGCCCTAAGCCCTACCCCTATTATATCCTCACAGTATGATACACACATTACAGTGCAGTGGTGGTGGACATATGGCAAGGGAGCCAGAAGTGGCACCCAGAGCCATCTTAATTGGCTTCCAGGCCATCACCCCGCACAGTTTACCAGACAGGATGAGTGATTGAAGGCATCATCCTTCAGTCCTGGGTAGTCCAGAATATTCATGCAGCACTATTTAAATCAATTTGTGGGCTTCCTGGGATGGTAGGAGCAAGCAGGTGTTGACAGGGGTGGATTATCATGCTCCTGCCCTGAAATTGTTCTTGTGGCAGAGAACGGAGCAACAAGTTGCTGATTAATTTGCTGTGTTGGCACTTTGTGATGAATAAGTGGCTTTTTGGCTGTAGTTTGGGCACTCGGCCTCTAAACAGTTCACCATCACTGCCTTAGTGGCCAATCCTTCCTGTACCACCCTCACATATAACAGCTCTTCATTTTAGCTCCACATTTTTTGTGGCCTCCTCTATATCACCTTTTATATATGCCCTTCATATATAATCCCCACTTTCCCCACTGATAATGCCTTCCTTTCTTTTCTGAACTCAAAATTGTAGTGTAGTGTAGGGGGCGCCAGATTCATGCAGAATGGGTGCCACAATCTGGCGACCCCCTGCACACTACACAGGCAGACTGCACATAGTACAGACTGCACTGTTCTTAGTAAATGAGGCCCAATGGCTCCTTGTATCACCATCACATCTGCATCTGTAGGATATACCTCCTGCCACTCGGGACAGCGGTCAAACCCCATAATCTGGGACTATCCCACTGGATTCGGGATGGTTGGGAGGTGTCCTGTTATCTATTCTTGTATCCTACAGACATATTACACCCTGAAAGACAAGTGAGTAGCTGAAGCCTCACGGGTCCTATTGCAAAAGTTTTGCTTACAGGGATATGACCTAATAATGCAACACTGGCACCCCCAAAATATATGTTTTTATGCGTCTATAATTATGTTAGATAACAGTTCTAAATAGTGAGAACTGATTATGGATAAGTTATATACAGTGATGTCGACCCTTTCAGCTGTTTTTTTCTGCAAAGCCTCCCTTACATGATGCCTAGCTAGTGCCTACCTGTGATAATCCATGCTTGGGGGAGCATGTCTGGCAGTCTCAATCATAAATCTCAGTAAAGTTGAAGGATTTGAAATACTTACTTATTGAGGCTTGTGGGCCCCGTGGCTTATGGACCCGAAAAACCACCCATAGATCTTTTTTCACTTAAATTTAGTTGAAATGCAAGTATGGATGCAAAATTTACTAATATTCATTATTACTGAATTTTGCAAATTTCCATTAAAACAAAACAAGTGAGCATTGATAAGGAATAGAGATGAGCGAACATGCTCGTCCGAGCTTGATGCTCGGTCGAGCATTAGGGTACTCGAAACTGCTCGTTGCTCGGACGAATACTTTGCCCGCTCGAGAAAATGGCAGCTCCCGCCGTTTTGCTTTTTGGCGGCCAGAAACAGAGCCAATCACAAGCCAGGAGACTCTGCACTCCACCCAGCATGACGTGGTACCCTTACACGTCGATAGCAGTGGTTGGCTGGCCAGATCAGGTGACCCTGGGATAGACTAGCCGCTGGCCGCGCTGCTCGGATCATTCTGTCTCTGGATGCCGCTAGGGAGAGAGCTGCTGCTGGTCAGGGAAAGCGTTAGGGTGTTCTATTAGCTTACTGTTAGGCAGGAGTGATTCTCAAAGAACCCAACAGCCCTTCTTAGGGCTACAATAACGTTCTACTTTTTTTATTTTAATTTGCATCTTTTACCATTTTGTGAGGAATTAGCAGGGGGACTTGCTACCGTTGTGTTTAGCTCTTAGTGGCACACATATCCATAGCAAAGACCGAAGTGGGAAAATTCAGTAGGGGTTGGATTTCTATTAGGCAATAACTCAGTGTCATCTCATCTGGCATAGTAGTGTGCTTCCTTTGATACTTGGCTAGAAAATAGCCATAGGAGAATACAAACAGCTTCTTGAAGCCTACAGTAGCGTTCTATATATTTGATTTCTGGTTGATCTGCTGGTGGCTTTAGTTTCTGCAGTGCATGTACTTGCCAATTCTGAGCAATTTGTAGTGAGACTTGCGACCGCTGTGTTCTGCGCTTAGTGGCGCACATATCCATAGCAAAGGCTGAAGTGGCAAAATTCAGTAGGGGTTGGATTTCTATTAGGCAATAACTCAGTGTCATCTCATCTGGCATAGTAGTGTGCTTCCTTTGATACTTGGCTAGAAAATAGCCATAGGAGAATACAAATAGCTTCTTGAAGCCTACAGTAGCGTTCTATATATTTGATTTCTGGTTGATCTGCTGGTGGCTGTAGTTTCTGCAGTGCATGTACTTGCCAATTCTGAGCAATTTGTAGTGAGACTTGCGACCGCTGTGTTCTGCGCTTAGTGGCGCACATATCCATAGCAAAGGCTGAAGTGGGAAAATTCAGTAGGGGTTGGATTTCTATTAGGCAATAACTCAGTGTCATCTCATCTGGCATAGTAGTGTGCTTCCTTTGATACTTGGCTAGAAAATAGCCATAGGAGAATACAAATAGCTTCTTGAAGCCTACAGTAGCGTTCTATATATTAGATTTCTGGTTGATCTGCTGGTGGCTGTAGTTTCTGCAGTGCATGTACTTGCCAATTCTGAGCAATTTGTAGTGAGACTTGCGACCGCTGTGTTCTGCGCTTAGTGGCGCACATATCCATAGCAAAGGCTGAAGTGGCAAAATTCAGTAGGGGTTGGATTTCTATTAGGCAATAACTCAGTGTCATCTCATCTGGCATAGTAGTGTGCTTCCTTTGATACTTGGCTAGAAAATAGCCATAGGAGAATACAAATAGCTTCTTGAAGCCTACAGTAGCGTTCTATATATTTGATTTCTGGTTGATCTGCTGGTGGCTGTAGTTTCTGCAGTGCATGTACTTGCCAATTCTGAGCAATTTGTAGTGAGACTTGCGACCGCTGTGTTCTGCGCTTAGTGGCGCACATATCCATAGCAAAGGCTGAAGTGGCAAAATTCAGTAGGGGTTGGATTTCTATTAGGCAATAACTCAGTGTCATCTCATCTGGCATAGTAGTGTGCTTCCTTTGATACTTGGCTAGAAAATAGCCATAGGAGAATACAAATAGCTTCTTGAAGCCTACAGTAGCGTTCTATATATTTGATTTCTGGTTGATCTGCTGGTGGCTGTAGTTTCTGCAGTGCATGTACTTGCCAATTCTGAGCAATTTGTAGTGAGACTTGCGACCGCTGTGTTCTGCGCTTAGTGGCGCACATATCCATAGCAAAGGCTGAAGTGGCAAAATTCAGTAGGGGTTGGATTTCTATTAGGCAATAACTCAGTGTCATCTCATCTGGCATAGTAGTGTGCTTCCTTTGATACTTGGCTAGAAAATAGCCATAGGAGAATACAAATAGCTTCTTGAAGCCTACAGTAGCGTTCTATATATTTGATTTCTGGTTGATCTGCTGGTGGCTGTAGTTTCTGCAGTGCATGTACTTGCCAATTCTGAGCAATTTGTAGTGAGACTTGCGACCGCTGTGTTCTGCGCTTAGTGGCGCACATATCCATAGCAAAGGCTGAAGTGGGAAAATTCAGTAGGGGTTGGATTTCTATTAGGCAATAACTCAGTGTCATCTCATCTGGCATAGTAGTGTGCTTCCTTTGATACTTGGCTAGAAAATAGCCATAGGAGAATACAAATAGCTTCTTGAAGCCTACAGTAGCGTTCTATATATTTGATTTCTGGTTGATCTGCTGGTGGCTGTAGTTTCTGCAGTGCATGTACTTGCCAATTCTGAGCAATTTGTAGTGAGACTTGCGACCGCTGTGTTCTGCGCTTAGTGGCGCACATATCCATAGCAAAGGCTGAAGTGGCAAAATTCAGTAGGGGTTGGATTTCTATTAGGCAATAACTCAGTGTCATCTCATCTGGCATAGTAGTGTGCTTCCTTTGATACTTGGCTAGAAAATAGCCATAGCAATAGGATAGGATTGTTTGGTTCTAAAAACTCAAAAAAAAACAAAAAACACAAAAAAAAACAAAAAACACAAAAAAACACACAAAAAAAAAAAAAAAGTAAAAAAAAAAAAAAGTTATAACTCTCATTTTAAAAATGTTTAACCCCAGGGCTAGGGGTAGAGGACGAGGGCGGGGACGTGGGCGTCCAACTACTGCAGGGGTCAGAGGCCGTGGTCCTGGGCGGGGTGAGACACCACCTGCTGATGAGGGAGCAGGGGAACGCCGCAGAGCTACACTCCCTAGGTTCATGTCTGAAGTTACTGGGACTCGTGGTAGAGCACTGTTGAGGCCAGAACAGTGCGAACAGGTGATGTCGTGGATTGCTGACAATGCTTCGAGCAATTTGTCCACCACCAGTCAGTCTTCCACGCAGTCCACCCATGTCACCGAAATCCCCACTCCTCCAGCTCCTGCACCTCAGCCTCCTCCCCCCCAGTCTGCCCCCTCCCAGGAAAATTTGCCATTTGAACCGGCATACTCTGAGGAACTGTTTTCTGGACCCTTCCCACAGTCACAAACCACTTGTCCGGTTGCTGCTGAGCAATTTTCCGATGCCCAGGTTTTCCACCAGTCACAGTCTGTGGGTGATGATGACCTTCTTGACGTAGTGGAAGTGTGTAAAGAGGTGTCCGACGATGAGGAGACACGGTTGTCAGACAGTGGGGAAGTTGTTGTCAGGGCAGGAAGTCCGAGGGGGGAGCAGACTGAGGGATCGGAGGATGATGAGGTGACAGACCCAAGCTGGGTTGAGAGGCCGGGTGAACACAGTGCTTCTGAGACGGAGGAGAGTCCTCGACCTGAACAGGTTGGAAGAGGCAGTGGTGGGGCCAGACGGAGAGGCAGGGCCAGAGCTGGTGCATCAGCGCCACTGTCAACTAGTGAAGCTCCCGTGGTGAGGGCTCTTGCGGCGAGGGCTAGATCTTCAGAAGTGTGGAGGTTCTTTAAGGAAACACCGGATGACCGACGGACTGTGGTGTGCAACATTTGCCAAACCAGGCTCAGCAGGGGTTCCACCACTACTAGCTTAACTACCACCAGTATGCGCAGGCATATGAATGCTAAGCACCCCACTCAGTGGCAACAAGCCCGTTCACCTCCGGCCGTGCACACCACTGCTCCTTCCCCTGTGTCAGCTGCTAGTCAGCCCCCTGCCCAGGACCCTGGCCCAAAAACCCCATCGTCGCCTCCACGATCCTCCACAGCATCCACCAGCGTTCAGCTCTCCATACCCCAGACGCTGGAGCGGAAACGCAAATATAGTGCAACCCACCCGCACGCCCAAGCCCTTAATGTGCACATCTCCAGATTGCTTAGCCTGGAGATGCTGCCCTATAGGCTAGTAGAGACCGAGGCCTTTCGCAACCTCATGGCGGCGGCCGCCCCTCGGTATTCGGTCCCCAGCCGCCACTACTTTTCCCGATGTGCCGTCCCAGCCCTGCACCAGCACGTGTCAGACAACATCATCCGTGCCCTGACCAACGCCGTTTCTGACAAGGTCCACCTGACCACGGACACGTGGACGAGTGCTGCCGGGCAGGGCCACTATATATCGCTGACGGCACATTGGGTTAACTTGGTGGAGGCTGGGACCGAGACTGACCCTGGGGCTGCTCATATACTGCCGACGCCGAGGATTGCGGGGCCTACCTCGGTCCAGGTGTTTCAGGCCTACTATGCCTCCTCCTCCTCCCACCCCTCCTCCACCTCCTCCTCCGAACTACCATCCGTGGGCACGGCGCCATCAGTCGGTAGCTCTAGGCACAGCAGCAGTGCCGTCGCTAAGCGACAGCAGGCGGTGCTCAAACTGCTGAGCCTAGGCGACAAAAGGCACACCGCCCAAGAGCTATTACAGGGCATCACGGCGCAGACTGATCTGTGGCTGGCACCGCTGAACCTGAAGCCGGGAATGGTTGTGTGTGACAACGGCCGTAACCTGGTGGCGGCTCTGCAACTCGGCAGACTGACACATGTGCCATGCCTGGCCCATGTGTTAAATCTGATAGTGCAGCGTTTCCTCAAGACATACCCCAATCTGTCTGATTTGCTCACGAAGGTGCGCCGCATCTGTGCGCATTTCAGGAAGTCCAGCCCAGATGCTGCCACTCTCAGGGCAGCGCAGCGCCGCCTCCAACTGCCCGCTCACCGACTGTTGTGCGACGTGCCCACGAGGTGGAATTCAACACTGACCATGTTATCCAGAGTTTACCAGCAGCGCAGAGCGATTGTAGACTGCCAGATGTCAACTTCCACCAGAACTGGTAGTCAGGTCAGTCAGCTTCCTCAAGTCTACAATGAGGAGTGGACGTGGATGTCTGATATCTGTCAGGTGCTGAGTAACTTT
The DNA here is from genome assembly GCF_040894005.1 of Engystomops pustulosus. Classification (NCBI taxonomy): domain Eukaryota; kingdom Metazoa; phylum Chordata; class Amphibia; order Anura; family Leptodactylidae; genus Engystomops; species Engystomops pustulosus. The sequence goes on from NC_092415.1 coordinate 153,545,501, forward strand.
GAGGAGTCAACACAGATGGTCAGTGGCGATGCCGCCATCATCAGCCTCACCATCCCGCTGCTTGGCCTGTTGAAAAACTCTCTGGTCAGCATGAAGTCGGAAGCTTTGCGCTCGTCACAAGAGACGGGGGAAGAATATTCCCTTGTTGATAGCCAAAGCACCCTGAGGTCTGTTTCTCAGCGCATATCGGAGGAGGTGGAGGTGGAGGAGGATGAGGAGGAAGAGGAGGAGAATGTTGGCGAGACACAAGAGGGGACCATTGTTGAGTCCTTCACTGTTCAGCGTGTATGGGCAGAAGAAGAGGAGTTGGAGGAGTTGGAGGAGGAGGAAATGGACAGTCAGGCCAGTGAGGGGAGTGAATTCTTACGCGTTGGTACTCTGGCGCATATGGCAGATTTCATGCTAGGCTGCCTATCCCGTGACCCTCGCGTTCAAAGAATTTATTCCAGCACCGATTACTGGGTGTTCACTCTCCTGGACCCACGGTACAAGCAAAATCTTGCCACTCTCATCCCTGCAGAGGAAAGGAGTGTGAGAATGCATGAATACCAGCAGGCCCTGGTGCACAAGCTGAAACAGTATTTCCCTTCTGACAGCGCTAGCGGCAGAGTGCGTAGTTCTGCGGGACAAGTAGCGAGGGAGAGTAGGCGAGCAGGCAGCTTGTCCAGCACTGGCAAGGGTACGCTTTACAAGGCTTTTGCCAGCTTTATGTCACCCCAGCAAGACACTGTCACCTGTCCCCAGTCTCGGCAGAGTAGGGCTGATCTTTACAGAAAGATGGTGAGGGAGTACGTAGCTGACCATACCATCGTCCTAAATGATCACACAGCTCCCTACAACTACTGGGTTTCAAAGCTGGACATGTGGCACGAACTGGCGCTGTACGCCTTGGAGGTTCTTGCCTGCCCTGCCGCTAGCGTCTTGTCCGAGCGGGTTTTCAGTGCAGCTGGTGGCATCATCACCGATAAGCGTACACGCCTGTCGACTGACAGCGCTGACAGGCTGACGCTTATTAAAATGAATAAAGGCTGGATTTCTCAGAATTTCCAATCTCCACCAGGTGAAGGAAGCTCAACCTGAATAATTGATCCACTCCTCCTCCTCCTCCTCATTTTCCTCCTTCTCCTCCTCTTTGTACAGTAAAGCAGAGGAAAATGGCTATTTTTTGACAGGGCCCACTGGCTCTTGCTATACTTCATGCATTTAATTTTTCTGGAGGGCCACCTACCCGGTCCTCTGTTTGAAACAATTTTTGTGAGTGCCACATACAGGCACTCAATCTATTCCATTTTTCTGGAGGGCCACCTACCCGGTCCTCTGGTTTGAACAATTTTTGGGACTGCCACATACAGGCACTCAATCTATTCCATTTTACTGGAGGGCCACCTACCTGCTCCTCTGGTTTGAAGAATTTTTGGGACTGCCACATACAGGCACTCAATCTATTCCATTTTACTGGAGGGCCACCTACCTGCTCCTCTGGTTTGAAACATTTTTGGGACTGCCACATACAGGCACTCAATCTATTCCATTTTACTGCAGGGCCACCTACCTGCTCCTCTGGTTTGAAGAATTTTTGGGACTGCCACATACAGGCACTCAATCTATTCCATTTTACTGGAGGGCCACCTACCTGCTCCTCTGGTTTGAAACATTTTTGGGACTGCCACATACAGGCACTCAATCTATTCCATTTTACTGCAGGGCCACCTACCTGCTCCTCTGGTTTGAACAATTTTTGGGACTGCCACATACAGGCACTCAATCTATTCCATTTTACTGGAGGGCCACCTACCTGCTCCTCTGGTTTGAAACATTTTTGGGACTGCCACATACAGGCACTCAATCTATCCCATTTTACTGGAGGGCCACCTACCTGCTCCTCTGGTTTGAAACATTTTTGGGACTGCCACATACAGGCACTCAATCTATTCCATTTTACTGCAGGGCCACCTACCTGCTCCTCTGGTTTGAACAATTTTTGGGACTGCCACATACAGGCACTCAATCTATTCCATTTTACTGGAGGGCCACCTACCTGCTCCTCTGGTTTGAACAATTTTTGGGACTGCCACATACAGGCACTCAATCTATCCCATTTTACTGGAGGGCCACCTACCTGCTCCTCTGGTTTGAAAAATGTTTGGGACTGCCACATACAGGCACTATCCAAATTAAATTGTCTCCATAGCAGCCTCCACACGTTGTCTCCATTGCTACCTCCAAAAGTCGTCCATATAGCTGCCTCCATACATCGTCCCTTTATCAAACGAGGTGTGTCAGGCAGAAATTTGGGTTGTTTTCATGGATTCCACATCAAAGTTGTTAACTTTGTCGCCACCCTGCTGTGTAATCCACAAAATATACTTGCAAACTTTTACCATTTAGGGATATTATTTCAGCGCTTCTTGCGCATCTGTTTACATTCCCCTCACCCGCCATATCCTAAACTTATAAGAACGCTACTACACTTGATCTTATACAAAAGTGCTGTTTGGGGAGTAGCCTAGAGACAGGGGCTTGGATTTGCGAAAGCTCGCCTGGCAGCGGAGCGCCAGCTCCATGCGCATCATGCGCTTCTTGCGCATCTGTTTACATTCCCCTCACCCGGCATATCCTAAACTTATAAGAACGCTACTACACTTGATCTTATACAAAAGTGCTGTTTGGGGAGTAGCCTAGAGACAGGGGCTTGGATTTGCGAAAGCTCGCCTGGCAGCGGAGCGCCAGCTCCATGCGCATCATGCGCTTCTTGCGCATCTGTTTACATTCCCCTCACCCGGCATATCCTAAACTTATAAGAACGCTACTACACTTGATCTTATACAAAAGTGCTGTTTGGGGAGTAGCCTAGAGACAGGGGCTTGGATTGGCGAAAGCTCGCCTGGCAGCGGAGCGCCAGCTCCATGCGCATCATGCGCTTCTTGCGTATCTGTTTACATTCCCCTCACCCGGCATATCCTAAACTTATAAGAACGCTACTACACTTGATCTTATACAAAAGTGCTGTTTGGGGAGTAGCCTAGAGACAGGGGCTTGGATTGGCGAAAGCTCGCCTGGCAGCGGAGCGCCAGCTCCATGCCAAGATCCAACTAACATAGTTTTAACTGCAGCACCTTTAATCTACTACTAGTTCACTGCCTCCATACATGGTCCCCTTATCAAACGAGCTGTGTCAGGCAGAATTTTGGGTTGTTTTCATGGCTTCCATGTTAACTTTGTCGCCACCCTGCTGTGTAATCCACAAAATATACTGGCAAACTTTTATCATGTACCGATATTATTTGAGCACTTCTTGCTCACCTCCTTTGGTTCCTCTCTGCCACCCATTGGTTTGAAGCCTGAGTCCATTTAGGGTATGTCGCCATGACACTCTCTAGCCTGCTGCCGCTGCCTCTGCATGCCGTCCCCTATAGTGTCAGGGTCAATTATTGGATGTTTTAGATGCTATCTAGCTTCATTCTGTCACTCTGTCATGGCCATGCTGTTGCCCATAATTTTGGCATAATGGTGCGTTTAAGCAGCCTCAGAGGCATCCATGCATGCTGCCCCTGCTGTTTCCTGTCCATTTCCGTGGTGTTTCCATCCTTTTCTGAGGTTCCCAGGTGTTTGGCCAAGCTTCCCTGTGCAGAGCCTTGGTCCCCTTGAAAAATGCTCGAGTCTCCCATTGACTTCAATGGGGTTCGTTATTCGAGACGAGCACTCGAGCATCGGGAAAAGTTCGTCTCGAATAACGAGTACCCGAGCATTTTAGTGTTCGCTCATCTCTAATAAGGAACATTGGAACTTATTATTATTAAAGAAAAGATGTTATGATGATCATTTTAGAAAAAAATTTCGAGATAAAACTCCAAGCAACCTTCAATAAGAAAAAGAGTCACTGCTGCCATCTAGTGGACATGACAGTAATTGCTGCACTAAAAAATGTAAATTTCCTTTCTGCAGTTGCAGTTATATTTAGGAAGTTGATTAGTAATTGTTCACCTTACGCTTCAATGATGAGTGGAAATGTCAGAGCTATAAATCACTGTCCACTAATGAGCCGTTCTTGTAAGCTGCAAATTGAAGCTTGCTCCATGACTGATTGATGATCCTGTTCTGACATCTGTTCTTAGAATTGCACACTGCTACAATTGAGGAAGATGACAGATTTAACCAGTTACTACCCAGGGTAGGGACTAGGTGGTCACGCTTATCAAAAACAAATGTTGCAAGATTTTAGAAGAGGGTTGTCATAGTGTGTGGGTCCCCACATTAAGAATAGAATTACAGCAAGCAGAGATCTAGAAAACCCTGAGGAATTGATACAGAAAGTATATTGAAAAATTGTATAAGTTTTGATACTACAAACAATAACATTAATTTCCTATAACGGGAATACCCCTTTAATCCCACATCATTGTATTAGACTTCTTGTAGGTAGGTTATACTTGGTGTTAAGGGGGCTGCCTTTCAAGGTAGGAAAAGAAGGCATTTTTTCCATTTTCCACCTTGGAAAACATATTTGCATACTTCCTGCACTTTACCTATGGGAAGGATCCTGGATTAGTGATTATATTTCATATAATATGATTATACAACTGATATCTCTAGTGGTCAGGATAGGACGGGATATTATACATTGTACACAGTGGTAATAGGTAAATATAATTTTTATATGGTAGTTTCATTAACAATTAATTCTGTTACAGCATACAAAATGGTGCAAGTATAAGGTGACTCTATGGGGGACATTTACCATACTGTCACCGGCAGATGCACCAGGGACCCAGTGCAAAGTCTGTGCCAGGCCCCCTGACTATAATGTATGTTTTATAGTACTAGTCTTTTCATATGGGAAAGTGACATCTTATGGGCCCCTAAGCCTCCTGGGCCCGGTTGCGATTGCACCCTCTGCACCCCCTCAAGTTACGCCCCTGGGCAGGCAATGCTATTACCTGTGACTGTTAAGGCCTGAAAAGTTACAGGCTATGACGAGTGCTCAGGGGCAAGAATGCCCCACAGCAGCACCCACTCCGTCGCTGGGAAAACTCCCTCTACAACCCTTCTTGCCCACCTATTGTGGAGGTGGAGTAAATGGAACAAAATCACAACTCTTGAGGGTTTGCAAGGAATTGTGATTATTAAAGGGATTGTACACCAAAAGAATGCCATACAAACCCTGATAATTGTCAGCCTTAAACATTATTTTATTGAATATAAAGGTTTATAAATCTAATGGTTCTCTGCCTAACACAGTGTAACATAATACAATTCTGTCTTTCCTGAAATAATAAGCTCCTCCTAGTGGTGGAAGAAGATATTAAAGCTTTTAGGGCACATAAAACTCCTCAAATCTGCATCTCTTAGATTTGATTGGCAGCCATTGATGGCGTAGAAGTCCTGGTAAATCTTTGCCATTATTTTTATTTACAGCAGAAATATGAATAATCGGATCGGGTAGATCCTACAGCCTGGCCCATTTTCGCAGTGCTGCTTTTTTTTCTTTTTTGGGTATAGAAATGTACCTTCCCACTTTTAGGTTATGGATTCTGGCAGTCAAATTGCTGCAAACTATTGGTCTAGAGTAGACTCTAGAGCTGTAGATTAAATATAAAAATCATAATGATGATGTAGTAGTAGTCATTATCAACAGCCATTAACCTGTCACCACATTTTCACATATTCAGCTCGTGACAGGTTCCCGTAGAGCCCTATTAACTAATACCCTTCTTTCAGCTAAAATTGTTTCCCTCACTTCCCCTTAAAATCAACTTTGTTATATTCCCTGGCATCATAGAAGGCTTGTTCTGCTCGGCCGGTCCTACTCCTCTGCATGTCATGTGACCAGGATGACATCATCATAGGTCCTTTAGCCTCTTAACATTAGCAAACTGTATCCCATGAATAAATCTGATCATATGAAATCACAGCATGCTCCATGGATTTCTACTCCTCCAGATCCTACACGGAGGCTTGCTGTGCATACATGAGGTAGACGTTGCAGATGTTACACTACCTTTGATGATGTCATGCTTGTCACATGACTTCAAGTGCCCAATAATGTTACAGAGTTCCCCATACAGCAGAACACCATAGCCTGTCAATCAGGAACAAGAAGGCAGGGCAATGCAATTAATATGCATGACTGAATTAGTGTGATGGATTCACATCAGGTGAGTTGAATATAAGTTTACAAACTGATTTTTGTAAGGGAAATAGTTTTTAATAGTTTTTATTTTGGGTGGGTTAATATGCATGATGGGTTCTCTTTAAGTTTGCTGACATCAATGGCTGGCTTCAATGTGTTGTTTCCCAGTCATCAGTTTTTTCACCCTTCAGCCTGTACTGTAGTTCACACATACATTATAGCACAGGGAACACTATAGCCCAGTGATGGCGAAGCTTTTAGAGACCAAGTGCCCAAACTACAACCAAAATCCACTTATTTACCATGCCACTTAACTTATTTCTACCAGTTCTTCAACATCATTCAATTATATTGGCTCTGCTAAGGCCATCAATAGAGTTGAAAGAAGATGGAAAAATTCAAACCATCATTGTAGCTTCTCTCCAGGAAGAATGGTGGGTTCAGCAGGAGGACCTCCAAAGATAATGCAGTTCTGTCTACACCTTCTCACTTTTCCTGCAGTTCAAACAGCCAATGAAATGTCGCTTTAAAATTGCGCGGAGAGCAGTATCTTTTAAGTAGCTTGGGACTGCAGGAAGATTTGGTGGATTTGGTCCTGTTTGGTGAAATTGGGACAATGGCCTGGGTGCCCACAGAAAGGGCTCTGAGTGCCACCTCTGGCACCTGTGCCATAGGTTAGCCACCACTGCTATAGCCGCTCACCAAGTGTCAAAGCTACCTCCTGCCTCTACATCTGCTCCCACACACAGGTAAAAGATAGAACATGTCCTATTTTTCCCCGTCTGCATGGCCGTGCGCCATGTATCTTTATGGAGTTCACCCTAGCTTTCTATCTTTTTATGAGGAAATATTCTAGGGGGACTTTTGTTTCTCACGTACACCTTTGTCTGCACCTTGTGTATATTTATTTTCCAAGTGTTCTTTGTGAAGGATTTTTGTTCCTGGACCCTGTTTATACTTGTACATTGGAAATAGTTGACACGCTTTAAGGTTGTGTTCACATTTGCGTTTCTGCAATGCATTTAAAAACGCAAAGTAAACGCCATGTATTTTTCATTTTACTTTGCGGTTGGCTAGTTAGAAAAACATCATCCCTGGAAGTGTAAGCAACAATAAAGAGAAAGCTTTCAAACCAACCAAATGCATGGTAACATGTAAAATGCATGCATTTCTGCAATGGTTAGAAAAACACATGCCAAACACCACATGTGACCACATCCTCATATGTCGTCATCTCCTTGGTGTGCTTAAATATGCAGCCCATGGCCTCAAATCCAAAATTTACATTAGTGTCCTCTCCTGTACATAAACCCCTCAAATGCCTTGTCCAGGTTCATTTGAGACATTTGCAACAAAAAGTCTCAAACAAAAAGCCAAAAGTTGCGCCTGTCAGGACAGGAAAAACTAAACATGCAACACAAGAAAAAATACATGATTACACTTAGGGTGCAAAAAGACCAAAAGTCTCAATTATACAACAAAAAACAGATACAAACAAAGATACATGTCCCCCACTGTGTTGTACAGACATCAGAAGACATGACCCATGCATCTACAATGACTTCACTGTACAAAACATCAAAATTCATGACCATAAGAACATGGAGTATGGGGGCATTGGACAGTAACTATAGCAACTATTAAATGTAGAATAATGGCAGAAGTAAATAATAGAAACCTGTGAGTCAGTGCACGGCAGCACATTCATTTCATTAGTTGTGCTGATGTCAGAGAAGAGACGACGTGCAGAGCATGCAGGCCGGGAAAACGTCAGCAAATCCCACAGATAAAAAGATTGCCCTAGAGTTGGCCCTGCTGATTTGTACTATTGAAAAATTGTGCTTCAATAGCACTAATGATAAATCTGATTCAGCGCATGGAGTCCAGCATCTGGGGACGTGTAATATACGATCATATGTCTGATGTATTATTTATACTACTGACTTGTACTAGTACATTATATTTAATGGGATATGTGGTTATAAACAGTTCATTCACAAAGTCACAGGATTTTACAGTAAAAAGTCTATTTCTTAGTATTAACGACTTGGCCCTTTTTGGTTTTTTCACTTCCATTTTTCACTCCCCACCTTCAAAAATCTATAACTTTTTTATTTTTCCACATAAAGAGCTGTGTTATGGCTTATTTTTTGGTAACGAATTGCACGTCAAAGTGACTATATTTAATATTCCATGCCGTGTACTGGGAAGCGGGAAAAAAAATTCCAAATGCAGTGAAAATGGTGAAAAAATGCATTTGCAATGTTTTCTTGTGGCCTTGAATTTTACAGCTTTCACTATGCGCCCTAAATGACATGTCTACTTTATTCTTTGGGTCGGTGCGGTCACCGGGATATCAAATTTGTATAGGTTTTATAATGTTTTCATACATTTACAAAAATTAACCTCCTGTACAAAATTTTTTTTTTAAATTTTGCCATCTTCTGGCGCCAATAACTTTTTCATACTTAGGTGTACGGAGCTGTGGGTGGTGTCATTTTTTCCAACTTTTGATGGCGTTTTCATTGCTATAAATTTTTAGGACTGTGATCTTTTGATCACTTTTTATTGATTTTTTTTATATTTTTCAAAATGGCAAAAAAGTGCAATTTTCGACTTTGGGTGCTAGCATTATGCAGCAAAGACTTACCGGCTATGGAGAGGGCTCGGCCCGTGAGCCCTCTTCAAGCACTGGGACCCGGCTTGTGCCGTACTAGTAAGGCGTAAGTCAGGAAGGGGTTAAGAAATTGGGCAGTACCCTTTCTAGTTATCAAATCCAAAGCCAATGAAGGAGAAAAGGTCTCCATATTCTATGATGTTACATGTTGTGCTTTTTTCTTTCACATTTTCATACATCTTTCTTTTGCACAGCATAGCTCCAAATGTAAGAGCAGGGAGTTAATTACTCACTACTTATAAAGGCTACATTCACATGGACATATGCCCGGCTGTAACCGGGGGGACATACATCTGGCACGCAGGGGAGGAGGAGGGGTTGCCCATTCCCTCTCCATAGACAAAGGGAAAGATAGGACATGTTCTATCTTTTCCCCATGTGCAGAGCGGTATGGTGCCACGCGTGTGCATCACCGTATCGCTCTGTGCGCCTATTGCCATCTATGGGGATGTATGTACAGCCACAAGCTGCAAACAACAGATTTGTGGCCAATGCAAAAAATGGCCAATGAGTCATCTGTATGTCTGGCAAATAATATCAGTAGCTTGTCCTAACTAATTAAAGGGGTTATCCGAGAGTAGTAATAACTTAGGGCCGGGCTGTGGTGGGCTTTTTAAAAATAATAAAGCTGTACTCACCTCCTCCGTTGTTGCTGAGGTTCTGTGCTGCGGTTCATCTGATCTGTGACCCTGTTTGTTAACAGGGGCACGGAAGCTGCACTCGAGCTTCCGGCCGTCCCGGCCACTCCCATCTGTCACCGTATCCCAGCAGCTACAACGCTGAGAGATAGGAAGGGATGGGAGTGGCCGTTTTCCTCTGCTGCTGGAAGCTACCCGATCGCAGGGGCACAGATCAGACGGACTGCGAAGGAGGACTGCGACATCAGCAGCGAAGGAGGAGGTGAGTACAGCTTTATTATTTTTAAAAAGCCCGGCCCTAAGTTATTACTACTCTCGGATAACCCCTTTAACATCAGAGCCCGTTTTGGCTTTCCGGACCAAGCCCTATTTTTAATATCTGTGTCGCTTTAAGTGGTTATAACTTTGGAACAATTTAACATACCCAACTGATTTTGAGATTGTTTTCTCATGATACATTGTACTTCAATGTAGTTTAACAATTTTGGTGATTTGTTTTGCATTTAGTTATAAACATTTTGGAATTTTAAAAATGTTATAGAAATGTGAACAATTCCACCAACAATTTTTAAAAAACCATACTGACATACAGTAGACATTTGGTAAATATTAGTTATCAAGTTATTTGGGGATATTACTATCTGCCCGGAAAGCAAAAACAGTTGAACTATGAACATTTGGGATTTTTAAAAATTTTAGCCAAATTTTCATGGTTCAAATTTTCTTGCTTTCATGTGACGTTGAGAGGTCTAAATAAAGTAGTAGTAATAGTAAAACCTCATAAGATAATTATAGGAATGGCAAAATCAATGTTTGTAAAACAACCTTTATGAAGTTCATTAACACTTTAAGTGTTTCATTTCGGTTAAAACAAAACGGAGGTTCGATTTAGAAATTGTGATTTTTTTTTACATATAATCACTTATGCCAAAAAATGACACATTCACAATGCATTAAAATTTAAAAAAAATGCTTCCCAAATTTGATACCCAATTTCTCCCAAGTAAAAAACTACTTCATATGTGGTAGAAAACTGGTGTATGAGCATCATTCAGTGCAGATACGTATTGTCACATATTACAGGCTATAAAAAAATTTTAAATTGAGAATGTGTAGATATTGGGGATTATACTTTGCTGGATTAGATTGAATTTATAGCTACCGTATATACTTGTGTATAAGCCGAGTTTTTCAGCACAAAAAATGTGCTGAAAATCCTCAACTCGGTTTATACACGAGTCAATAGCCAGCCCAGCACTTAAAAAAAAAAATTATATACTCACCCGCCGGTGGCCCCGATGCACACCGCTGCTCGCCCGATGTCAGTACGGGTCCTCTTCTGTCTTCTATCTTCTTCTTTCTTCAGTAACATCCTGCAGGGCACCGCCATGTTCTTCTCCCAGCCGTCGCATAGTATGACGTCAGCAGCGGCCGCATCATACTATGCGCCTGCCGGCCAGGGAAGGGCATGGCGGTGCCCTGCGGAAGACAGAAGAAGATAAAAGACAGAAGAGGACCCGCGCTGACATCGGGAGAACAGCACTGTGCACTGTGAGTATATAAGTTTGTTTGGTTTTTTTAATGCTTGGCTGGCTGTATACTACTGGGGGCAAGCTGGGCTGGCTGTATACTAGTGGGGGCAGGCTGTATACTACACGGGGCAGGTTGGGCTGGCTGTATACTAGTGGGAGCTGGCTGTATACTACTGGGGACAGGCTGGGCTGGCTATATACTACAGGGGGTAGGCTGGGCTGGCCGTATACTTAAGGGGGCAGGCTGGGCTGGCTGTGTACTTAAGGGGGCAGGCTGGGCTGGCTGTATACTAATTGGGGCAGGCTGGGCTGGCTGTATACTACAGGGGGCAGGCTGGCCTGGCTGTATACTACTGGGACAGGCTGGCTGGCTGTATACTACTGGGGCAGGCTGGCTGGCTGTATACTACTGGGGGCAGGCTGGGCTGGCTGTACACTACTGGGGGCAGGCTGGCTATATACTACTGGGGACTTGCGGGCAATATACTGGGGAGGGGTGTGATCAATGCATTTCCCACCCTCGGGTTATACTCGAGTCAATAGGTTTTCCCAGTTTTTGGTGGTAAAATTAGGGGTCTCGGCTTATACTCGGGTCGGCTTATACTCGAGTATATACCGTACTTCATTTTGGTTACATGATATTATACAGCAGACACCTGCCATTAACTCTTGTGATTGGTCCTGGCACGGATCTTGGCAGTTAACCTGTTAGATACCAAAGCTAAACCGGGGCGCAGCACCTAAACAGCTGCACCCCATGGAGGGGAACCAATCAGTTGCCATTACAAGAGAAAGCCTCTCAGAGTCTCCAGGTCTGTCACTCACTATTTTATATTAAAACCTTAGACAGGTAAAATCATTTTTTGTTAGAGGGGATAAAAAATGGAACATATGAATATCTTTTAGGGATCCAAAGTGCATGATCACAGATTTGTTTCACCACAATGCCCACACAAATCTCTGCTGCCATATTACGTGTAGAATTAACAAACGGTAATTTGTGCCATCTGCTTAATGTAAAATAGCAAAAATTCCTGCCACAAGGTCATATGATGATATTGGGTGCAAGGTCGATCTTCCTAAATGCTGCCAATAGACAAACTGTAACATTTCTTATATTTTTTGATATAGCCGTCCTACTGACTGTGTGCTGCATGAGACGGAAGAAGAAGGCTTCTAATCCTGAGAATAACCTAAGTTACTGGAACAATGCAATTACAATGGACTATTTCAATAAGCATGCTGTGGAGTTACCGCGAGAGATCCAGTCTTTGGAGACATCAGAGGTAAAGCACTAGAGAGGAAAGAATACTCTGCAGAAGCTCATGTTTATGGAGCCCGTTGTCCTATACACCCCATTATCTTCTATTTAATAGAAAAATAGAAAATTTTATGTACTCAATATAGGACAAGCACACACATTTATTGGCACTTTGACACAGACTAAGGTCAATCAAGTCCCCTCCTTGAAGAACATCTACAATCAACAGATTTAGGCCCCTTCTACACTTGTTAGTGTGATGCAATGAACTCGCAAGTCCCGGTTTGCAGCGTTCGGGCCGTGCGATCCGGGCAGCATGCGTTGCGAGTATGATGCAAGTTCATCGCATCAAACTTGCGAGTGTAGAAGGGGCCTTACTGATGGCAGACTGCCCTCACTTTCTCATTAAGTTCTCTAGGGGATGGCACAGTTTTGTTTAATCCTGGAACGGCCAGATAAAATATGTAAAGGGATCTGAGGTGCTCCAGCCAACGTCATTAAAGCGCCTCTTGGATCCACCATGTCATAAAGTTTGCATGCCCCCACTCACTTAACATTTCCAATCGTCCCATCCCCTGACACTGCTTGTCTGTCTGCAAATCTCACGTATCCAGCCGGCTGTGCAAGCAAGTATGATGGCGCATGCTTGTGACTTACAGACAGTGACGGTGCCTGGCTGTCTGTGGATCAGCGGGCAGGATGAGGACGGAATATTGAGATAGTGGGGGAGTGCATACAATATGTGATAGGAGAGCCAAAAGTCTAATTTGCATATTTTATAAAGTCGTTTTTACGCGAATCTGTCCATTCCAGGTCCAAGAAAAACTGTGCCATCCGATAGAGAACTTAAAGGGGTATTCCTACAAAGCAAAGATTCTTAAATATACCCAGGATAAACAACACATTCTCTAATTCACTGTTATTACAACAGCATTTAACAGATATAATTCCAGCCTGTCTCTATCAGTCCTCTATGAACTTTGATTGTCCCTGGATCTGACAGTAAATCTTCTGACTATGGATGGATTCTTTTCATGAATAGCTTATCTTGCCTGTACGTTGCTGTGCTCTCTTCCTTCTCCCGAGCCCCCTGCATTAAAATACCAGCTCAGACACACTACAGACACAGACACTTCCTGATAGCAAGTATTAGCATGCAGAGACTTACTCTACTAGCTATAGACAAGATAAGGTCTTTATCCTAGGGGAGGGGGAGACATAGCAGAACTGACTGTTTCATTGTGTCTTATATCCATCTCACGGATCTCTCATCTCTGGGCTGTCTCATCTCTTTGAGAAGTGTAGCGAAACCCTGTACCCTGATAAACTGAGCACATTGTTAGAACACAGTATCTCATAGCACTAGAGGGATCATGAAGTGTCTACTTAGAGAGTCCCTGCCCTGTTAGAGAGTTCTTACACTGAACATCACTGACCGTGTTATAAGAGCTCAAAAAGCTATAAAACTCACTAAAATTGTAAAGTAAGGGGGTTCTTGGGCAAATACCTTTAATGAGCAAGTAAGTGAAGGCAGTCTACCATCAGTTAATCTGATGGTAACTTTGCTTTTAAATATCTTTTTAAAGGGTTATTCCCATCTGGACCTTTAAATTTAATTCATTTGCCATGTGTAAACATTTCTTCAATTCGATGTTATTAAAAAAAATGTTCCTGTGTGAAGATAATTTCTCATAAATGTAGCCATGTTGTCCCTTAGAAACAAAATGGCTTCCTTGGATACGACCACCTCACATTTTGGCAGCGGTGGCCAGAGATCTGCAGGACGGCTGTGGTGTTATGCAGTAAATCCCGGACATTTCATATACAAAAATTTTTTGTTTGTATGTGCGATCCCTCCAGCAGAGGTGGCCGTATCCTGGGACACAGTCTTGTTTCTAAGGGAACATATCACTACATTTATGAGAAATTATCTTCACACAGGTAATTTTTTTTAATGACATCTAATTGAAGAAATGTTTATATATGGCAGATTAATGAATCACTATCCTATCCAGCACCTCCTTGCAGCCTATTTTATAACGTGGGGCATACGAAATAAGAAAAAGGAAAATTGGCTGTTACTGAGTGCCAATCTTCTCCAGTTCCAATGCCATCTGGTTCAAACTGGAGACTGGAAGAGCACAGTGTAACTTCCACGCCAAAACGTCCCTCTATCTGCAGTTGGCAGATAAGGTGCCATTAATTCCTGTTTGCGTTTCCTGCGTGTGAACTGTGACTTAGACTTTGTTGTGTTTTGATTTACTGAGCCACACCCTGCTCTATGCAGTTCAGCCTGCCAAGTAAGGGTTACTAGCCTGACGGACAGCTGCTGGAGGGGAGTCCAGGATCTGCCTGCTCAGTAAAGACGTCACTGGTTATAGGTTTAACCACAGCTCTGCTTCTCTGTCTGTGCTTTGCTATTGTTGCTATATCATTTATTCTCGTTTTGACGTTGCCTATTGTACCTTTGACCTAGGGAGAGAATGACTCCAAGTTACTGCCCACTGCTTAGAGTGGGGCCGGTATGTAGGTAGGTGACAGCTTGGTTGGCTCAGTTTAGGGCTTACTGTCCTGTCTGTACTCCTGTGCCCCTTGACACCCTCCTCACACACACAATCACTAGCTAAGGAACGTGACCAATCATTGGTTAAGGGGGACCTCTTGCCATTGTCTTGTGTCAAACACTACTAAAAGCTTCTTTAGGGGGTCCGTAGGCTGTTTTTATACATTTTTAATGTTGATACTTTCTGTACATAATGTTTATTTTTTTTTCAGGACCATCTCTCAGAACCACGCTCCCCAGCCAATGGAGATTACAGAAACACTGGAATGGTTCTTGTCAATCCATTTTGTCAGGAAACGCTTTTTTCAGGACGTGAGCAAGTTTCTGAAATATGACGATTGAGCGAAGCTCCATTCTGTGTTTTACATCTAGAAAAGAAACAGCCTTTAATAAAATGGACGACTTGTAGCCAAACATACAAGACAGTGAAAGCTCTATCCCTTCACCTACAGTAGAAACTGGATACCAGGTGGTTTAAAGTTTAGTTGGATTTAGTTGATCTTACAGCCATCCCTCCAAAGTACCCCAAGAGCAGATCATACTCCTATATCATATAAATATGCTTTGTGTAACCCCTTCCCTTACAATAACTACAATGTTTTCAGCTTGTTTTCCTAAGATTTGTCATCTTTTTACGATTGTGGTAAGACTTTACAGAATAATCTGTGGCTTTATAAAAATAAAGTTATTTATATGTAAAACTGTGTTTTTGGTTAATAAAATCTAAATAGAATATACATGGAATCTGCTGTATTTCAGTTTAGAAGAGCTTTTTATGTTTTTTTCACATGTACTAATAGTGTTACGACTCCTCAACCAATCCCAGGAAACAGTGACAGAGCGCTGGGCTTGAAAGTGGGGCCTCATATGTGTCAGGATCAGTGGATCCCCTGGACCACCGCGGGAGATGGAACTAGCCGACACCTGGGACCGGAGCCCAAGCGGCACCTGGTTTTCACCAGAGCCCGCCGCAAAGCGGGTTGGACTTGCTGCGGCAGGATACCACCAGGTCGTTCCACAGGTGCGACCAGCCCGCGGTGGCAGCCGAGGTCGAGGTACCTTAGCGGATGACAGTCTCGTAGTCAGGTCCAGGCACAGGGTAGGGCAGGCGGCAGAGATGCAACGTCAAGTCCAAGTCCGAGGTCAGCATTGGGAGGTCCAGGCAGGTGGGAGCGGGAACACAGGCACACAGAACACAGCAACACGGAGGAACTCGGGTAACACGGCAACACAGGACTCAGGAGCAGGAACACACAGGAATACACAGGAACGCAGGAATATACAGGAACGCAGGAATACACAGGAACGCAGGAATAATCGCTTGGAAGCTTTCTCTTAGGCTATGAGGCACAAAGATCCAGCAAGGGTAACAGGAAGAGGCAGGCTTATGAAGAATTGGGCAATATGGCCAGCGCCAATTAATGGCGCGCTGGCCCTTTAAATTTGGAGAAGGTGCCGCGCGCACAGCGGAGGGGAGCGAGCCAGGAGCCGGGACGGGTGAGATGCGCTGGCGGCAATATGTTTGAAAATCATCCCAAATTTCATGGTCAAGGGATGAATCTTAGGCCTATCAAGTTAAGTGGTGCCTTATCATTTTTTATGCACTCCAAGTTTGCCTACATTTTTTAGATTTTTTAATACAATTTTATTGTGCCTCCATGAGAAGTTACACTATTTTTGTTCTTATAGAAAGCACAAATATTCTGTTCCTTAAAGTAAATCTACTGGAACCCACTAAAGCAGAGCCAACAGGAGTTTCTTCAAAGCATCTTGATACAGGAACGGTCCATAAAATGTCACTTTTGTGAAAAAAAAACAAAAGTTTTAAAAATATGTAAATGAACCTCAAGTGCTTTGGGGGCAGCACCAGAGCTCCTCTGGGCTCTGACAACGCAGTTACTCGCCCCCTGGAGCATTTATTACACACACCCTACTGGCTTCAGTAAAACTGACAGAGCAAGGGAGCTACTGCGCAGACATGGGAGCTCAAACCAGCCGGCCTGTACCGTAGCATAAGCTGCGATAGGAAGTAAAAATGGGCAGGGGAATGTAATCAATGCTCAGTATTTTTAAAACTCTGTTTTTCATATAAAGGACAGTGTAAAAAGTGTGAAATGGATAAAATTCCTGCATCATGATGCCCTGAGGAATCTACCACTGGAGCTGCTTCAGTACGTAGGTTTTATACTGTAGATTTCCTTTAAATCTTTTGTGGAGGACATTATAGAAAAACATTGATCAGTACTGAGGTTACTATAACACTTGGGATTAGATAGCAAACCGTGTCTTTCTTGTTTTACTTTCCCCCTTCCTCTCAAACATCCTCTCAACAGATAAACATCTGGATACAATATTCACACGATGTATGCCAGCCGTGAGCGCTGCTCACCCCCGCCCCTTTCCATAGGAAGATACAGCGCACGGCGACGCATCACGGGAAAAGTTAGGACATGTCCTATCTTTTCCTGGGCTACGGAGCGGTACGGTGCCGCACGAGGGCTGCACCGTACCGCTCCCGTACAGGGCCGTGAGCCCATAGAAGTGTATGGGGGACGTATATCGGCCGTACATACGTCGGCCGTATATATGTGTGTGGATGTAGCCTTAATCTGATACCTCTGTGTGAATGAGAAACCAGTACATTTCCCTAGTTTATAAGAAGACCCCATTATTGTGCTGATTTGTATCTCTTGGTAATTAATTTTTATGAGGTATACAATAAAAACCTGATGAAACATAAAGGAGTCTTCAAAATAGATATACTGTAAGTGTTCTAATACAAATTTCTGCCTATGGAAGCAGCTACAACATACATAACAGTGGAGGAAGAAGTACAATTTGTTATGCAGAAAATAAGCCCTTGTACATCTTTTTCATTTTTATGTGCACAAAGCTGTATATTTTTGAATATGGGGCGCGAAAAATGGCTGCATTCTTAAGGGGTTAAAGTACATATAAACAGGTGAGTAAATCCAAATGCGTTTCCTGCTTCCGGCATCTGAGTATATCTGGCACACGATGAATCATTCTATGGCAGGCCATGTCTAGCATAGAATCACGCAATGACCTGCTCCAGGAACTGGGGGATTGCGCTAGCACAGGGTGTGCCCACCCGGGCCCCTGTGTGCTCTGGCAAGGCCCACTCTTCCCCAATCCCCTCCTAGTGTTGAGGTGTTGTAAGGGGGTGTTGTTTGTTTTAATTGACACTATTAATTATGATTTTGCACCTATACCCTGAAGTTACAGATTTAAAGCAGTACAGGCGGTCCCCTACTTAAGAACACTCGACTTACATACGACCCCTAGTTACAAACGGACCTCTGGATATTGGTAATTTATTGTACTTTAGATCTAGGCTACAATAAACAGCTGTAACAGTTATCACAGGTGTCTGTAATGAAGCTTTATAGTTAATCCTGGTTCTTATGACAACCCAACATTTTTAAAATCCAATTGTCACAGAGACCAAAAAGGTTCTGGCTGGGATTACAATGATAAAATATACAGTTCCGACTTACATACAAATTCAACTTAAGAACAAACCTACAGACCCTATCTTGTATGTAACCCGGGGACTGCCTGTAACCTCATACTGTGCCTCTGCAAAAGACTATACTGATGTGTAAAAGGGCTGTTGCAGTATCTAACTCACGTTACTGTATGCCGCTAAAATTACAAATTCCTGTTACTTAGCATTCAGCAGTTTTCTATAAAAAGTCTAAGTAAATAAATTGCTGCCCCAGAAGTGCTCAGTAATGTCTTGGAAGTCATTATGTGGCACATGTTCTCATAAGTGCTAGTTCTGTCTTCTTCCATGAAGAGATTATTATGGAGCATAAACACCTGCAGTGACATTATAGTAATAACAGATCTTCTCCAGCTGCCTGTGCCCTAAGCTCCCCAATGTCTAAGACAGCATGAAAAATGTCTGGAAACATATTCACCAAGCAGCGAAAGAGACTCACAGGCTCTTACTTACACAAATATGCAGAATAAAATAACATGAATTTTGATTACCTTATATACTCGAGTATAAGCCTAGTTTTTCAGCACAAAATTTGTGCTCAAAAACCCTAACTCGGCTTATACTCGAGTCAACTAAAAACATAAAGACAAAACTCACGTTTCTGACGTCACCCATAGGTCCTCTTCTGTCTGAGACAGTCTGAGACAGAAGAGGACCTATGGGGGACGTCTGAAAGATGAGTACAGTGTTATTTTTTTTCCTACTACAGGGGTTGGGTAGGCTGTATGCTACAGGGGCTGGGCAGGCTGTATGCTACAGGGGCTGGCAGACTATATACTGGGAGGCTGTAACCAATGCATTTCCCACCCTCAGCTTATACTCGAGTCAATAGGTTTTCCCAGTTTTTTTGTGTTGAAATTAGGGGTCTCGGCTTATACTCGGGTCGGCTTATACTCGAGTATATACGGCACATGTATTTTTGAATAATAAGAAAGGTGAAACAGGTGCCGAATGACCCATTTATATATATATATATATATATATATATATATATATATATATATATATATATATATATATATCTTGTACAATGATATATGATGATAAATTTGTTAACCAAGACACATAATGAATTTATATAGAGTAGATAGTCACCAAAAGTTAAATCTAGTTTCTATGCAATACACTGGAATACATTTTTGACTTCACAAAGAAAAGCTACTACATGGAAGCTCTCATGACTTTTGTTTTCTAACTACAGCTTGAGTAAACATCCAGCCTTTATCAAGCTGAATGTTGTTGTATTATGTCATTCTTGTAACTATATTTGCCATAGTTAATTAACCTGGAAATCTCATGTGTAGCCCAGTGAAAACAGGGGTATCATCATCTCTAGATCCCTGCCTCACAAACGCAGCTATAACGAAATATGGAGAACAAAAGGGACAACAAGGAGGACGGCGCCTCGCGTGATATCGTAGAGATAGTAGTGGCAGGTAGATATTAAAAAGGTGCTCACCTGGTGGGCACTTGTATAAGTGCTGTTAAAAAGCCAGAATAAGGGGGGATAATATCCACCCCTTTTTTTGGGGCTCCGATATTGGTTACTCCAGCAGCTCCCACTTGCTCCAAACACCGGAATCCAAAAGGAAACCGTAGTAATGTAAATATGGAAGAAGCAAAAGTTTTTTTTGGAGCTATGTGTGGGTGCGCTATTAACCAAAATTAGGAGATGAAGAATAATAGGTAGGTAATGAATAGATACAAGCTGAAAGATGAGAAAGATTATGTGTAATTATATTTTTATTTTTAATACAGCAGTAGGAAAGTCCAATGGACTTGCTGTATTAAAAATAAAAATATAATTACACATAATTTTTCTCATCTTTCAGCTTGTATCTATTCATTACTTACCTATTATTCTTCATCTCCTAATTTTGGTTAATAGCGCACCCACACATAGCTCCAAAAAAAACTTTTGCTTCTTCCATATTTTCACAAACGCAGCTAAACTGTGCACATACACCTGTGTATCACACTACTACACAGCAACTATAGAGTTAACTAAACAAAGCTGCTGTAGTGACATCACACAATATTGTTACATTTTGCAGAGCAGGTCCAGTGTCTGTGTGGTAGTGCAGTGCAGATTCAGTGTCTGAGTTGTTGTAGTGCAGCAACCTGCAGGAGCAAACACCTCAGCAAAGCTGGGAAGAGATTGCACATTAATCGCACAATAGAAAGAGTTGGAAGCAGGGGCGGACTGGCCATAAGACCCACCGGGAGAAATCCCGGTGGGCCGATTGGTTTGGGGCCGGTCCTGGACTGCTGGGGCCGGTGTAAAAACAATAACACATGAAACTCACCTCTCCAACGCCCCGCCGCTGCTGCCCTGCTTGATCCCAGTCCGGCCGCGGTGACAGCTCCGTACGGGCCGGCGTCGCATAGACCGTGACGTCGGCAAGCGGCTGACGTCATGGTCTGTGCGACGCCGCCCCGTACGGAGCTGTCACCGCGGCCGGACTGGGTTCAAGCAGGGGAGCAGCGTCGGGGCGTCGGAGAGGTGAGTTCATGTGTTATTGTTTTTATGTACTGGCGTGGGGGTGGCTGTATACCAGGGGCAGGCTAGTATACCAGGGGCTGATGCTGTACGCCTGCGGCTGGCGCTGTATACCAGGGGCTGGTGCTGTATAGCGGGAGCAGGGTGCAATACTGGGGCTATGGGCTGCAATACTGGGGCTATGGGCTGCAATACTGGGGCTATGGGCTGCAATACTAGGGCTATGGGCTGTACACCAGGGGCTTTTGGCTGTATACAGGGCTATGGGCTGGCTGTATACAGGGCTATGGGCTGGCTGTAATACTGGGGCTATGGGCTGTAATACTGGGGCTATAGGCTGTAATACTGGGGCTATGGGCTGTAATACTGGGGCTATGGGCTGTAATACTGGGGCTATGGGCTGTATATCAGAGGCTGGCGCTGTACACTGGGGCTCAGGGCTGTAATACTGGGGCTCAGGGCTGTAATACTGGGGCTCAGGGGCTGTAATACTGGGGCTCAGGGGCTGTAATACTGGGGCTCAGGGGCTGTAATGCTGGGGCTCAGGGGCTGTAATGCTGGGGCTCAGGGGCTGTAATGCTGGGGCTCAGGGGCTGTAATGCTGGGGCTCAGGGGCTGTAATGCTGGGGCAGGGGCTCAGAGGCTGTAATACTGGGGCAGGGGCTCAGGGGCTGTAATACTGGGGCAGGGGCTGTAATACTGGGGCTGTAATACTGGGGCAGGGGCTGTAATACTGGGGCTGTAATACTGGGGCAGGGGCTGTAATACTGGGGCAGGGGCTCAGGGGCTGTAATACTGGGGCAGGGGCTCAGGGGCTGTATACTGGGGCTTTCTGGCTGTATACTGGGGCAGGGGCTATATACTGGGGCTTTCTGGCTGTATACTGGGGCTACGGGCTGTAATACTGGGGCAGGGGCTGTATACTGGGGCTGTCTGGCTGTTTACTGGGGCTGTCTGGCTGTTTACTGGGGCTGTCTGGCTGCATAATGGCTACTAGTAATAGTAGCTATATTCTTGTACATAGGGGGCAGTATTATAGTAGTTATATTCTTGTACATAGGGGGCAGTATTATAGTAGTTATATTCCTGTACATAGGGGGCAGTATTATAGTAGTTATATTCTTGTACATAGGGGGCAGTATTATAGTAGTTATATTCTTGTACATAGGGGGCAGTATTATAGTAGTTATATTCTTGTACATAGGGGGCAGTATTATAGTAGTTATATTCCTGTACATAGGGGGCAGTATTATAGTAGTTATATTCTTGTACATAGCGGCAGTATTATAGCAGTTATATTCTTGTACATAGGGGCAGTATTATAGTAGTTATATTCTTGTACATAGGGGGCAGTATTATAGTAGTTATATTCTTGTACATAGGGGGCAGTATTATAGTAGTTATATTCTTGTACATAGGGGGCAGTATTATAGTAGTTATATTCTTGTACATAGGGGGCAGTATTATAGTAGTTATATTCCTGTACATAGGGAGCAGTATTATAGTAGTTATATTCTTGTACATAGGGGGCAGTATTATAGTAGTTATATTCTTGTACATAGGGGCAGTATTATAGTAGTTATATTCTTGTACATAGGGGGCAGTATTATAGTAGTTATATTCTTGTACATAGCGGCAGTATTATAGTAGTTATATTCTTGTACATAGGGGGCAGTATTATAGTAGTTATATTCTTGTACATAGGGGGCAGTATTATAGTAGTTATATTCCTGTACATAGGGAGCAGTATTATAGTAGTTATATTCTTGTACATAGGGGGCAGTATTATAGTAGTTATATTCCTGTACATAGGGGGCAGTATTATAGTAGTTATATTTCTGTACATAGGGGGCAGTATTATAGTAGTTATATTCTTGTACATAGGGGGGCAGTATTATAGTAGTTATATTCTTGTACATGGGGGGCAGTATTATAGTAGTTATATTCTTGTACATAGGGGGCAGTATTATAGTAGTTATATTCTTGTACATAGGGGGCAGTATTATAGTAGTTATATTCTTGTACATAGGGGGCAGTATTATAGTAGTTATATTCTTGTACATAGGGGGCAGTATTATAGTAGTTATATTCCTGTACATAGGGAGCAGTATTATAGTAGTTATATTCTTGTACATAGGGGGCAGTATTATAGTAGTTATATTCTTGTACATAGGGACAGTATTATAGTAGTTATATTCCTGTACATAGGACGCAGTATTATAGTAGGTATATTCTTGTAGATAGGGGGCAGTATTATAGTAGTTATATTCTTGTACATAGGGGGCAGTATTATAGTAGTTATATTCTTGTACATAGGGGGCAGTATTATAGTAGTTATATTCCTGTACATAGGACGCAGTATTATAGTAGGTATATTCTTGTAGATAGGGGGCAGTATTACAATATATTTTACTTAGGGGCAGTAGTATTATACTAGTTACATTCTTGTTTATTGGAGAAGGTATTGTAGTATGTTTTTAGTGTACATATATGGCAGTATTAAGTTGTGTGCTCTTAAAATAGAAGTGTTATTCCTTTACAAAGAGGCAGTATGAGTCTCTTTCTCTGCGGTGTACATGTTGATTTAGACCATCTATTAACAGTTTGCATGGAGTTTAGTAACTCCACCCACATCACAAGGCCACGCCTACTTGTTTTGACCCCGCCCACCGAATGGGGCAACTTTTACAGTTTTTTCCAGGGCCACTTTAAATTCCCAGTCCGCCCCTGGTTGGAAGCACAAGATATTTCTGTACAGGACAGAGAGAAAGAATATATGTAACTGCAGAAGCTACAGAGGATCCAGAGACATGTGCAGACTCCAGAGGGAGGACACTGGAGCACAGAGATCCCTCAGCCTCATATATCAGGTACTGAAGTCACTGCCCCGGCCCCTAGAACTTGTCTTGGATATTATTACTGTGATTGCTGACTGAAGTGTTCATACTGCTGAGAATAAACTGTTCAAAGAGACTGTGGAACATGTGCTTATCTATCTGGGCCTAATATCCCCTAAACTACACACCCTCAGGATCCTAAAAGAACTCGCCCCTGCTAGCCCATCGTGGTCTGGCGTGTGTGGCTGTTACATTGGTGGCCCGTACGGGGATTTTGAGTGGATTTGGGATGCCCCAGAGTCTCTTAAAGATACAGTACACCGCTAGTGAATCTCAGAACTGTGTATAAAGAGAAAGTGCCTTGCTGTACTAACAATAGCCATGGATATACAGCAACAGTTAGATGCCATCAGTGGGTCTCTCCTGCCATTAACCCATGCAGAACTGGTGTCAATGGCCAAACAAGCCAAGGTGCCAGAAGACAGAATTAATCAAGCCCGCACCCGCAGACATCTTATCACAGCCATTAATAGCACCCTAGATGAAGCTGAGGAGAGTGAAGAATCAGAGACTGTGATTGTGTTCTTGCAGAGACTAGCCCAATTTATTACAAGCCTGGGAACCAGTAACTCAGATGAGGGTTTGGTGTCTGAAGAGGACCTGTCATCCCCACAAAAGGTGCTGCAAGGATTAAAAGATCAGCTTCTGCCCAACAACCTATCAACTGGACTTCTCATCACCAAGAAGTGCTAGAGGAACTAGTTGACTGTTTGATCCAACCACCAGTTATGGGATACCCTGACTTTAACACTTCATTTATCCTACATTGTGATGCTTCTCAAGTAGGACTTGGAGCCGTCCTGTACCAAAGACAAGATGGAAAACAAAGAGTTATTGGTTATGGGTCAAGAACTTTAACACCAGCTGAGAAAAACTACCATTTACATTCTGGGAAGTTAGAATTCCTAGCTATGAAGTGGGCCATCTGTGAAAGATTCAGAGACTACTCATACTACAGTCCAGAATTTGTGGTCTACACAGACAACAATCCTTTGACTTATGTCCTAACCACAGCAAAACTAAATGCAACTGGTCAAAGATGGGTTGCGGAACTAGCAGACTTTAATTTCAGTATTAAATATCGTCCAGGCAAGTCTAACACAGATGCAGATGTCTTGTCAAGAATGCCACTTGAACCAGATGACTACATGCAACAATGTTCAGAAGAAGTGGGAATGGAAGACATTGTGAGTACTGTCCAAGCCATTCAAATACAACAAGAGGAATACATGCCTACATGGTGTCCTCTTGCCGTGGAAATAACTGTAAAGGATCAGCAATTGGACTCTACTGTTTCTATTCGCCAGTTGTCCAAAGAGACAATTAGAAAGGCTCAGAAAGAAGACAGAGTTATTGGAAGAGTACTGCACTATCTAAGTCAAGATAGACTTCCAAGCAAAAGAGCGAGAGAAGCTGAGTCACCTGCTATCAATACTTTATTGAAGGAGTGGCCTAAGCTCTATTTGACTTCAGATGGGATTCTACATCGAAAGAGAGGACCCCATTCACAACTTGTGTTACCAAGAGTCTACCACCATACAGTGTTCAGAGAACTCCATGAAGACATGGGTCATTTAGGAGTTGAAAGAACAACTAACCTAATTCGAGAAAGATTCTTTTGGCCTTATATGCAGAAAGACATTGAAAGATATGTGACTAAGGAATGTGGTTGTTTAAAAGACAAACGCCCTCATAAACCTATCAGAGCACCCATGGGAAACATCACAACAACTTACCCGTTTGAGATGGTGTCCATTGACTTCTTACATCTAGAACAATGTAAAGGAGGTTATGAATACATTCTTGTTGTCATGGATCATTTCACTAAGTTTGCACAGGCTTATGCAACTACTAATAAGTCTGGGAGAACAGCTGCTGAGAAAATCTTCAATGATTTTGCCCTCAAGTTTGGCTTTCCAACCAAGCTCCACCATGATCAAGGCAGAGAGTTTGAAAACCAGCTCTTCATCACCTTGGAAGATACTGTAGAATTCAGAAATCACATACCACTCCATATCATCCAGAAGGAAATGGCCAAGTGGAAAGATTCAACAGAACTCTACTATCCATGTTGAGAACTCTTACCTCAGAAGAGAAAAGAGATTGGAAAAATTCACTGTCTAAGATGGTGCATGCCTACAATTGTACCAAAAGTGAAGCCACAGGATATTCACCCTTTATCTCCTATTTGGCAGATCACCCTGTCTTCCAATAGACCTAATGTTTGATACACCAGTTTCAGACACTTACAAGACCTACCCTGACTATGTTCATGCTTGGAAACAACGCATGACTGAAGCCTATAAAATAGCTTCTAAAGTTGCCACTGAAGGACAACACAAAAACAAAGACCACTATGATAGGAAATGTCATGGCGCTGAATTGTTACCTGGAAACAGAGTGTTAGTGCGAAATCTACTTGAAAAAGGTGGACCTGGTAAACTCCGTTCTTACTGGGAAGACAAAATCTACATTGTTGTCAGAAGAAGGAGTAAAGATAGTCCTGTATATGAAGTGAAGCAAGAAGCGGGAAACAACAATAAAACAAGAATCTTACACTGAAACTTGTTATTGCCTTGTGACTACCTACCACCAGATAAATTCAATCTTGAATTAAGGAATCAACCTAAACCTTCAAGAAGACCTCAACTTGAAGAACCTGAAGAAAATTACTTAGACAGCTCAGATGAAGTAGATAATACTTACATCTTGAGAATGCCTACTAGGAGCAGTTATCCTCAAAACAGAAATACATTAAACCCTGAAGCCTCAGAGTTTACACCACAAACATCTTGTGAAGAAACTCCTGGAAGTACTGAAATCATACCAGAGCCAACTACAGTTGAACCAGAAGCTGAAACAGATCAGGAACCTGAACTTGAACCAATTCCGGAAGTTGCTGATGATCCAATACCTGAGACTGTAATCAGATCTTCTACAAGAGAAAGAAGAAGACCTCTTACTTTAACCTATGACACATTGGGTGAACCAAGTGCTGTACCAAGAACTGTTCAATTAAAACAAGTTTCATTAACTGTTACCGAGGAATTACAACCTGAGTGGTACCTACCAACCACTTGTTTTTCCGCACCTTTTTGAACAATGATTTTTGAATCCTTTCTCTCATATTTTTTTTTGATGGACTAAGGACATACAAATGTTCTATCACTTAGTTAGTGTTAGCTTAGGTTTCAAGCTTCAAGGAACAACAGACCAACCCAACAAGATCTCAAGAAACTGTTTATATATATTTATGCAATGTTTAATTCATCTTTAACATTCTTTTTCTCCTTTAAGCAGGAGATTCTTCGAGAATGTTAGTTAGAATTTATAAAATA
Organism: Engystomops pustulosus; assembly: GCF_040894005.1. Classification (NCBI taxonomy): domain Eukaryota; kingdom Metazoa; phylum Chordata; class Amphibia; order Anura; family Leptodactylidae; genus Engystomops; species Engystomops pustulosus. Next base: position 153,572,563 of record NC_092415.1, read on the forward strand.
GGATGTTATTGTTTTTGCTGTAACCTGTTTAAACCTACATAATATGTCAGGTCATCACCTCCCTTGTCACCTCACAAAAAGGACAGGTCAAGCAATATACACCTACCACGGTGGAAATCTGGTTCACATGCCTTAAACCAGTTTACCAACTGGACCACTGGAAGTGTAGACGTCCACTACCCAGAGGAAACCTTACCAGGGGTAACAACCCTATACCAGGAACAAAACTGGGAAGACTAGTTCCAACCAACCCTGTCTTCACCAGTGTAACTCACTGATGTCGAGGACGACATTAAATTCAGAGGGGAAGAGTGTAGCCCAGTGAAAACAGGGGTATCATCATCTCTAGATCCCTGCCTCACAAACGCAGCTAAACTGTGCACATACACCTGTGTATCACACTACTACACAGCAACTATAGAGTTAACTAAACAAAGCTGCTGTAGTGACATCACACAATATTGTTACATTTTGCAGAGCAGGTCCAGTGTCTGTGTGGTAGTGCAGTGCAGATTCAGTGTCTGAGTTGTTGTAGTGCAGCAACCTGCAGGAGCAAACACCTCAGCAAAGCTGGGAAGAGATTGCACATTAATCGCACATTAGAAAGAGTTGGAAGCACAAGATATTTCTGTACAGGACAGAGAGAAAGAATATATGTAACTGCAGAAGCTACAGAGGATCCAGAGACATGTGCAGAGGGAGGGCACTGGAGCACAGAGACCCCTCAGCCTCATATATCAGGTACTGAAGTCACTGCCCCGGCCCCTAGAACTTGTCTTGGATATTATTACTGTGATTGCTGTCTGAAGTGTTCATACTGCTGAGAATAAACTGTTCAAAGAGACTGTGGAACATGTGCTTATCTATCTGGGCCTTATATCCCCTGAACTAAACACCCTCAGGATCCTAAAAGAACTCGCCCCTGCTAGCCCATCGTGGTCTGGCGTGTGTGGCTGTTACACATGTTATATGTCACATTGCTCAGTTATCATCAGCTCAGTATATAAAGTTCTTGTTTCTCTAGATGCAAAATGATATTATATGCAGGGGCGTTGCTAGGGTGGGAAAAGATCCGTTGCACGGGCCCCAATGCATGTGTATCAGACTTTCAGTAATGCCCCCTCTTGTACATAACCCCCTCACACGTGGTTGTGCCAATAACAACTTTACTGAGGGTGTATACAGCTACAGAAACACAGGAGAAATCCTGACTTACATCCAGTGACTGCGGGTCCACTTCACTATTAGGGTGGTGGCACACATGACCTTTTGAACCCGTTTTTTCTCAAGCATTTTCAGTCTGTTAAAAAACGCATACATTTTTGTCCGGTTTTCCCAATTATCTTAATTAAAAACGGACAAAAACGGATGCGTTTTCAAAAAACTGACTAAAACCTGGATCAAAACGCCACATGTGCCGCCACCCTTAGGCCCGGCATCACCATGTCTCCTTCCTGTGGAGTTCACCGCACAGACATCTTATGTCCTTCATTGTCCCGAAATCTTGGTTCTCTGTAGTTGCGTTCCCATGTTGCAGTTACAACTGCATCACAATCAGTTTTGAGAAGGTTTTAGGTGCAGTTTTGTTATTATAACAAGTGAATGATATTTGTGGAGCAGGTTTCCCCTTTAATCTCAAATTCACTCATTCAGTTCATGTCTTTCACTTGTTAAAGTAACAAAACTGCACCTAAAACCACCTCAAAGCTGATTGTGATGCAGTTGTAACTGCAACGTGTGACCGCACCTTCAGTGTTGTCCTGCTGCTGCCCCTAACACTCTCCCAAAATACTGTAAGGCTGCGCTCACAGGTTTGCATCTAAACAAATACAAGACACCAGGCGCTCTTATCCATCACATAACCATCACTGGAAACTCATGTATGAGCAAACCTAGGCGCTTCCTACTGCCACGTATGAACACGCCCCAAGAAATGTCCCCACAGCCCGCCAGTAATGTCCTCCACACAGCCCCCAGTAATGTCCCCCACACAGTCCTCCCAGTAATGTCCCCCACATAGTCCTCCCAGTAATGTCCCCCCGCAAAGTAATGTCCCCCACACTGTCCTCCCAGTAATGTCACCCAAACAGCTCCCAGTAATGTGCCCCACACAGATCCCCCTGTAATGTGCCTCCCACAGATTCCCTTGTAATGTGCCCCATACACATCCCCCTGTCATGTGCCCCACACAGATCTCCCTGTAATGTGCCCCACACAGATCCCCCTTCAATCTGCCCCACACAGCTCCCCCAGTAATGTGCCCCACACACAGATCCCCCTGTAATGTGCCCACACAGATCCCCCTGTAATGTGCCCCACACAGATCCCCCTGTAATGTGCCCCACACAGATCCCCCTGTAATGTGCCCCACACAGATCCCACTGTAATGTGCCTCATATACAGATCCCCCTGTAATGTGCCCACACAGATCCCCCTGTAATGTGCCCCACACAGATCCACCTGTAATGTGCCCATATAGATCCCCCTGTTATGTACCCCACACACATTCCCCTGTAATGTGCCCCATACAGATCCCCCTGTAATGTGCCCCACACAGATCCGCCTGTAATGTGCCCCACACACATCCCCCTGTAATGTGCCCCACACACATCCCCCTGTAATGTGCCCCACACAGATCCACCTCTAATGTGCCCATATAGATCCCCCTGTTATGTGCCCCACACACATCCCCCTGTAATGTGCCCCATACAGATCCCCCTGTAATGTGCCCCACACAGATCCCCCTGCAATGGGCCCCACTCACAGATTCCCCTGTAATGTGCCCCACACAGATCTCCCTGTAATGTGCCCACACAGATCCCCCTGTAATGTGCCCCACACAGATCCCCCTGTAATGTGCCTCCCACAGATCCCCCTGTAATGTGCCTCCCACAGATCCCCCTGTAATGTGCCCCATACAGATCCCCCTGTAATGTGCCCACACAGATCCCCCTGCAATGTGCCCCATACAGATCCCCTGTAATGTGCCCCACACAGATCCCCCTGTAATGTCCCCCACACAGATCCCCATGCAATTATGTAAAAATGTAAATGTATGTATGAAGAGCAATCTTTATATGCTTAGTAAGCTAGAGCAAACTGCTACACACAGTGTTTTTATATGTTACCTAAAAGAGTGACTCTATTACAATAAGTAACTGGGAAATGTTTAGTATATTTGTATCAGGAACGAACACAAGGTTTTAAAAGGTAGAAACATAGTCAGAAAAATATTTAATCAACTTTACAAATTCAAATTGTCAAAGCAAAATTGCATGTACTTTGCTGTAGATGGCATCTGAGATGTTGTAGATATGCTAAACCCTATTGTTAACCATAGTCTGCATGCAAAGTCCTTTCAGGATGGGGATACACAGGTTGTGTCTGCAGCAGAAAATTTGTCTAAAATTATGCTCCAAAAGTTGCATCATGGAGTCCACAGAAGAATGTCCTATAAATCGACCAATTGAGACCGTTTTTAGTTTTATCAGGTTTTACTTCTTTCAAATATATACATGTATTTTACATCATTTCATTTCATATTCTTCTTACATACAAAGTTAATTCCTCGGCTAGTAAATGTACAACCTAGTGAGTGTGCTATCACTTTTAAATAATGGAAGAGTTTCACCTTGTTTGGCGTTCAAGCAGTTCAGGCAGTTCAGGCAGTTTTTTGCAGCACTCACGTGTTCAAAGGCTCCAGGGCTGAGACTCTGACTGTTGGACAGAATGGTATCGTCCACCTGTGACGTCACCTCGAAACGTCACAGGTGGACGATACCTGTTGGACAGAATGGTATCGTCCACCTGTGACGTCACCTCGAAACGTCACAGGTGGACGATACCATTCTGTCCAACAGTCAGAGTCTCAGCCCTGGAGCCTTTGAACACGTGAGTGCTGCAAAAAACTGCCTGAACTGCCTGAACTGCTTGAACGCCAAACAAGGTGAAACTCTTCCATTATTTAAAAGTGATAGCACATTCACTTGGTTGTACATTTACTAGCCGAGGAATTAACTTTGTATATAAGAAGAATATGAAATGAAATGATGTAAAATACATGTATATATTTGAAAGAAGTAAAACCTGATAAAACTAAAAACGGTCTCAATTGGTCGATTTATAGGACACAGTTCACAGATGCGTTTCTTTGGAGGATAAGGAGACCTCCTAAAGTCCTTGACCTAGAATCTATTTAACACCTCTGTATTTCTTTATCACTGCCCTCATCCAGGTCCACAGAAGAATGTCAAGTTTACACTTTCCTGTTCCTGCTGTGGTTTTTGTCACAGCTTCCACATGGATTACACAGAAAAATAATGCTAATCTGTCATAATGTGATTAATTTAGGCAGATTATCGAATTGCAAAGGAATAGTCAAATAACATAGCAAGGGTCAGATACACAGTATAGCAAAACAGTAGCAAAAGGCAAGAGAAATGGACAGTGTGTGTCAGAAGGCTTCAACAACCAGAAACCTGGACTGGTCAGATATATAAAGGAGTTCCTGGACGCCACCACCAGCAGCAGACTGGCTCGGCCATCTGTTACTCATTCCATATAGATCCTTACAGGCAGCTGTCAATTACAATCATTTTTTAAACACAAAAGAATTAATCCTGATCCCTGATGCTAATTATTATTATTGTTATTTATTAATTAATTAATGTAATAAGGGGGTCACATACATTAGAATAAAGGGAACCTGTCACCAATGACACTCCCCATAAATCACATACAGTGCCTTTTATATGTTATTATACAAGCCTCTATCCATTGGATTAGTGCCACCATTCTTCTAAAATAACTTTTATTGATGCCCTGTGTTACTAATGATCCAGTCATGGAGGCAGAGGGAGCTCTAGCATACAGTCAAGTTACTCTGCCTCCTAACTGTTCTTGCCACTCCTGATACAAGCCCCCCTCAAGAATGAGGCAGTTGAGAGAGAGGATGGCTGTGTGGGACTCCATGAAGAGAATTCTTGAACCCCTCATTTCCCCTTCCACAAGAATTTTCTTCAGTGAGTCACACACAGCCAGCATCTCTCTGAACACCTCCAATCCCCTCTCCCTTAGGAATTGTCTTTAGACAATGTGAGACAGCAATGTCTGTCTCAACTTCCTCATTCCTTAGGTGGACCCAGTTAGAATACCTTGACTGTAAACTGGAAATCCCACTGCCTCCATGACTGGATCTTTAGTAACAGAGGGCATCAATAAAAGTCTTTTTAAAAGACTAGTGCCTCTAATCCCATGGATAAAGGCCATCAGTGAAACGTGTATAAAGACATCTCAAAGGTATTGTGTTTGGTTTGTCTTGGAGTTGCTGCTGACATGTTGTATCACTGAGATTACATGCGGTGTAATTATATAGAATAACTCCACTGGGGTATCGAGATCACTGAAAGTGGAGATATTATTGATAAAAGATAAAATATAACTTTTATTAAGTGCTAATAAAATAGGACTCAAAATTGCAAACAAACAAACATGAAACAAGTATGAATCTCTTTTTGGACATAAAGGGTGGGTGCTTGCATAGTTTCATGCACGCAAGCCATGCGGTATAAACCCCCCTCTCTAGTTATAATTGGGGAACTTACTAATAGCTAGTATGTCCTGAGATTACAGTAAAACACTGTATTGGTGTGGCTATTAAAGTTTAGTACGCCACCTCAATACTGTAGAGTAGTAGGTAGTGTGCAAAATAATCACTAGAGGGATGGCATACTCGTTGAACGCTAATGCACTGTCGTTCCCGTTCTCCAGTGGAACTTGTCGCTGTGCCTGTGTCACTGGAACAAGTAGTTGTGCCTGTGCCTACACCTATCCCAATAGCAAGCCTGATTGCTGCCTAAGATTGTAGCAGTTGACTAGCAGCTTATATGCTGTAAAGCTGCCAGAACAGTGACAGTCAAGATCGCCAATGTTGTTGGCACTCTGTTGCTGACACGATAAGGTTAGCAGATGACTGGCAGCTTATATGCTGTAAAGCTGCTAAGTCAGTGACAGTCAGATCGCCAGTGTTGTTGGCACTCTGTTACTGACACTATAGGGTTTACAAACGACTAGCAGCTTATATGCTGTAAAGCTGCCAAGTCAGTGACAGTCAGATCGCCAGTGTTGTTGGCACTCTGTTACTGACACTATAGGGTTTGCAGATGACTAGCAGCTTATATGCTGTAAAGCTGCCAAGTCAGTGACAGTCAGATCGCCAGTGTTGTTGGCATTCTGTTACTGACACTCTAAGGTTAACATATAAGGAGCTGTATATATGTCTGCTAGCAGCAGTACACCTATCCCAATGAACAGGCCTGATTGCTGCCTTCAATAGCAGCGGATGACTAGCAGCTTATGTACTGTAAAGCTGCCAGGTCAGTGACAGTCAGATCGCCAGTGTTGTTGGCAGTCTGTTACTGACACTGTGAGGTTAGCAGAAAAAGAGCTGAATATGTATCTGCTAGCAGCGGTACCGCCTGTCTCGCTGGTTGCGAAACATATCTAACAGCTCCAGCTTAACTTTTATGTCTCCTATGGACTCTCCTCGCTGAGTACAGAATTCAGGCTAAAACACTTCACCTACTCCTGCTAAAACGTATGCACCCTAAGACCCAACGCGTTTCGTCCGCCTAAACTCATCAGGGGTCATTCATTGCGGCATTACTATTACTATTATGTGACACATACCCCTAATAGTAATGCCGCAATGAATGACCCCTGATGAGTTTAGGCGGACGAAACGCGTTGGGTCTTAGGGTTTATACGTTTTAGCAGGAGTAGGTGAAGTGTTTTAGCCTGAATTCTGTACTCAGCGAGGAGAGTCCATAGGAGACATAAAAGTTAAGCTGGAGCTGTTAGATATGTTCCGCAACCAGCGAGACAGGCGGTACCGCTGCTAGCAGATACATATTCAGCTCTTTTTCTGCTAACCTCACAGTGTCAGTAACAGACTGCCAACAACACTGGCGATCTGACTGTCACTGACCTGGCAGCTTTACAGTACATAAGCTGCTAGTCATCCGCTGCTATTGAAGGCAGCAATCAGGCCTGTTCATTGGGATAGGTGTACTGCTGCTAGCAGACATATATACAGCTCCTTATATGTTAACCTTAGAGTGTCAGTAACAGAATGCCAACAACACTGGCGATCTGACTGTCACTGACTTGGCAGCTTTACAGCATATAAGCTGCTAGTCATCTGCAAACCCTATAGTGTCAGTAACAGAGTGCCAACAACACTGGCGATCTGACTGTCACTGACTTGGCAGCTTTACAGCATATAAGCTGCTAGTCGTTTGTAAACCCTATAGTGTCAGTAACAGAGTGCCAACAACACTGGCGATCTGACTGTCACTGACTTAGCAGCTTTACAGCATATAAGCTGCCAGTCATCTGCTAACCTTATCGTGTCAGCAACAGAGTGCCAACAACATTGGCGATCTTGACTGTCACTGTTCTGGCAGCTTTACAGCATATAAGCTGCTAGTCAACTGCTACAATCTTAGGCAGCAATCAGGCTTGCTATTGGGATAGGTGTAGGCACAGGCACAACTACTTGTTCCAGTGACACAGGCACAGCGACAAGTTCCACTGGAGAACGGGAACGACAGTGCATTAGCGTTCAACGAGTATGCCATCCCTCTAGTGATTATTTTGCACACTACCTACTACTCTACAGTATTGAGGTGGCGTACTAAACTTTAATAGCCACACCAATACAGTGTTTTACTCTAATCTCAGGACATACTAGCTATTAGTAAGTTCCCCAATTATAACTAGAGAGGGGGGTTTATACCGCATGGCTTGCGTGCATGAAACTATGCAAGCACCCACCCTTTATGTCCAAAAAGAGATTCATACTTGTTTCATGTTTGTTTGTCTGCAATTTTGAGTCCTATTTTATTAGCACTTAATAAAAGTTATATTTTATCTTTTATCAATAATATCTCCACTTTCAGTGATCTCGCTGCTGACATGTTCCCTTTAAGACGAATGCTAGTACAAATACAATACAATACAAAAACTACAGGGATCTAAATCAAGTGGAGATAGGACCCTGCCTGTGAGGGTTCACAATCTACAGGCAGTCCCCGGGTTACATACAAGATAGGGTCTGGAGGTTTGTTCTTAAGTTGAATTTGTATGTAAGTCGAAACTGTATATTTTATAATTGAAGTTCTAGACAAATTTTTTTCTTTTGTCCCAGTGACAATTGGAGTTTCAAAATTTTTGCTGTAATTGGACCAAGGATTATCAATAAAGCTTCATTACAGACACCTTACAGCTGATCACTGCAGTCTGGGGCTATAGTAAAGCATTCAGAAAGCTTCACCAGAGGTCACAGTGGGCAGAGGGGTCCGTCTGTAACTATGAGTTGTCTGTAAGTCGGGTGTCCTTAAGTAGGGGACCGCCTGTATATGAATCTGACCTTCACAGCATGTAAAATAGCTTCCAAGATATGTTCTTTAGCTTATCATTTTTGTTTAGATGTTAGTGCCCTTGCTACTTTTTGGTTAATGTGTTGTAAAGTCATACATTATACTGGCAGGGCCAGCTTCATCCTATTACCTTTTTAAGAGCACAGCAAAGACTTAGGGTCACTTTTTATTGGTATGGTATGACTGTACTTTACTTTAACATAGTGGCTCTAAGAAAGTAAAATATTAAATGGTTAGTTGAATTCTGCCATTGGCTAAGGGTCAATCTACATCTAACTAAGTATTCTCTAATGGAAACATAAATGACACACCGATTTCACCTAACCATGGACAAGACATATAACGTATTTACACATGAAGTGTTGCTAACAGCAGGACTGGCATTAGGGAGAGGCAAACTGTACTAAAGGGCCTCCTGCATGTGGACTTTTGTGGGCAGAGGATGCATTGCCCCTCAAATTCCCTGGTGAAGATGCTTATCATCTTTTTTCTGTCTATATATCTACGATCTATCTTTCTAGTTATCTATCTCCTATGATTTGTCTTTTTCATATCTATATATCTGTCTAACCATTTATTTATCTATACATCTTCTATGTATCCCCTATCTATTATCTATCCATCTATCTTCTGTCTCTCTTCTACTGCATCTATCATATCTATCTTCTATCATCTATCCAGCTATCTATATATATATAACCTACGTATATTTATGCATCTATAAATCTATATAATCTTTCATATTTATCTTCCATCATCAGTCTCCCTATCATCTGTCTCTCTTCTATAAAATTCTCCTATGTCCCATATTACAGATTTCCTTACCGTACTACTGTTTGTAACCTACAAAGTCTTATTGTTGTGCAGGGCTAAAGGGGCATCTTACTGACTGTAACTGTTCATAAAATAGTTCTATTTTATTAATAGTTCCACTTTTAGTTCTGCCCAGGGTTCCAATTTGTTTAAAACCGGCCCTAACTACCAGCTTATAAATATGTTCTCAAACCTGCTTTGTACTGTCCCTGCTTTATTCTCTGTCACTGCTTTACATTGGAGCTTTATTTGTAACAATCAGATTAATCCTGAAATGAGTTGCTGACAGTGGAAGCTGTAGAACAATGACACTCTGCATGACAAATAGTACAAACACCATGTTCCAGAACTGCAAATGTTAAAATGTAATCCCAAAATTTTAACAACAACAAAAAAACAACCTAGCATTGAGAAGGGAACCTAAACTGTGTGAGAGCAGGGACAGTGTGGTGAGAGTCTTCTGCAGCAATGCCACTACCAAGGCGTAGGTCATCTATCTTAGGGCAACAGCCCCCTTCTGCTGAGTGTTCTGGGGTTACCAATCGTAGGGTCAGCATTGGCAGTGCAAGCAACCTCCCAAGGCCACCAGGCGTGTATGTAGGAAGTGTCCCAACTGGAGGTGTAAGTAGTCTTGGCACTCGGGTATCTCGACGTGCCCTGGGCATCAGCAGTGTTTTTATGCAGGGACTACGCAGCTCTGGCCCCCCAGTTCCTGTCACCCAAAGCTTAGAGAGAGGAAGACCCCCCACATTTGAGTCGTTAAATGGCTGCTTGGTGGAATACATAGATAAAGTAAGAGCCTTAGAACAGGTGAATCGTGAGTTGGAAGAACACATCCGAGTTTATCTGGACAAAAAAGTGTCAACTGTAAGCAGCTGGGGATCCCTCAGAGACAACTGGGAAAATATATACCATCAGGTAAGTGTTTTGTGTGTGCTTATAGAGCAATGGATTCAACTGTGATGTAAAATAAATTATATTTTTATGGTTAATGAACTGCAGTGAAAGTTATTGGGCCACATTTACTTACCGGTCCTGTCACGATGCCCGAAAGTGCATTGTGCAACCGGAATGCGCCCGATATCCTGCATGTGTCACTTCCCCGCTCAGGTCCACTGGAGTTCACCTTCTTCTTCCTAGTGTATGTAAGGGCTTGATCTTGGCATACAATTTTAAAGTTAAATCCCACGTTCAGTTCGAATCCCCAGTTAAAGTCACAGCAGCGCAAATCTTGAAAATGTCAGAAAATCCAACAAAAGTGCGATCCGCAGACCCTTAGTAAATAAGCCCCATTACCTTTAACTTGAGAATAATAGTGGCCCTTCTCACAAACACACAGCAACTTAGTTCAATCATTCTAGAAATGTAAAGCCTAGTATCAGTGTATTTAGCGTCTGTAACACTGGTTCGGTGCTCTAGCCAGCTGCAATGTTTTCTTAGCAAATTAACAATCTATAAACTCTGCTTTCTCTTCATAGCTTCTGTCATGCACTTAAGGGATAGATGAATCAGATTCTACTACAGGAACTTATTAATCTACTACTACTTGTTAATTTTCCTTCTTTGAGCTTGGATGTTTATCTGTACATTCCCTGTATGTAACTTCATATATGTAATGTATTGTATTCTTTACATGCTGCCTTGCCATATTCCAAGCCTGTGCCATCTGTGCCTTGCAATGGTACTCCATGTATCACACAAATTAGCTGTCACCAAAACAGGGACTACTTCAAGTTTAAGCAGACAAGTAGTTTACTGCAGTGAAAATTATTATGTTTTGAATTGAAAAAGTTTACAAGAATATTACAGCACCCGAACCGATGTCATAAGAACTAAGCAAAAGAACTGAGTTTATAACATAAATAGAAACACAAGAGACAGTACATAAAAAAGTACTAGAGCCAACTTCATTACATATATACAGCACTAGAACCATGCTTAATCCATATAAGCTCCTAAAATAAATTCTGTATCAAACTATAAAGCACCAAAACAATATTAGTGCCTCCACAGTGGCCATAAAAATTAACAGTGTCTCTTCACAGTGCCCCTAAACAAAATTGTGCCTCTATAGTACCCCTAAACAATAGTTCCCCCTGAGTAACAGTAACAGTGTCCTAACTGATAAAAGTGCCAATTATCAATACACTGTTCCCTCAAATAATAACAATGCTGTCAAAATATTAATATATAGTAATAGTGCCCGCAATGTATAAATAGTGGCAGTGCCTCCAAACACAAAGGAGCTCATTTGCTAGGGGTTCCACGGCCACAATTTCGTCGGGTTTCCCAAAATTTTTCCGTTTTGCGCCGAATTCCGCCAAGATTTTGGCGCACACAATCACATTTTGCCATGTGCAAAAACCGCGGAAATTAAAAAACAAAATGTGTCGCAAGATCAAGCACTCACATGCACCAGGGAGAAGAAGGTGAACTCCGGCGGACCTCGGCGCAGCAGCGACACCTACTGGATATCGGGCGCACGACCTTAGTGAATCCTGGCAGAACCTGAATCCTCGTTGGACAATGAATTGTGGGATCTTGCCAGGACCGGGTAACTAAATGAGCCCCAAAGTGTCATTTAGTGCCCCTGCAAAACAGCAGTTTCCCCATAAAGGTCCTGAAATAAAAATGCCCCCATGGTATCTAAATTATAACAATGCCTCCCATACTGTGCTCCCAAAACAATAGTGCCCTTAAAAATAAAATACCAGGTTTTTACACCAACCTGTGGTCTGCTTTCCATGATGAATTAAATGACTGCCACCTATCAGATGCAAATCAGTGAGGATATACAGCTGAAAATACGTTTCTTGTGGTTTTGTGACACAGTCGGCGTTATTTTCTGAATGTGATGATGCAAATGCGTCGTGTTTATAAGGGACATTTCATTTATCATCTGGTAGTTTAGTTTTTGAGTGTATTAAAACTACTAACAATTTAAAACCTGCATGCACATTTCTAGATGTGGCCACAAGAGGGCGGCAGATGCATAAAATATTGCTATTGCATAATTTAGCAATGTTATGTATTATGCTATATTATACAAGTTTATAGGGGCTGATAATCCCAGCCCCATCCTTGGTGTATTTTCAGTTCTTGCAGCTACTGAGAACTGACATTTCGGCAGAATGTGTGGTCAGATGTCTGATATGAATGACCTGTCCTGTTTATTGAAAGAAAAATCAATAAAACACAAGTACATTTACATATTTTCACTGAAGGATTCCAGATAATTTCATGCATATAGTCTGCCTAGGGGTCAACACACATGGTATTTTTTTATACAAAAAAGGTCTTTTAAAACACCTTTTAAATACAAGGCAAAAAGTTTTGGCAGCCTAAATAAAGTGCAAATTACTATTCCAAAGCCATCAAAATCCTTCATATAACCCAAGTGTTATAGTAACAAAATTGTCTATGAAGACTAAAAAGTCTTACCCATAATGTTGATACCACCAGTCAGACATCCCAACACGCGTTTTGCACTACCCGGGTTCTTCAGGGGGCTTAAAACACATGCTGGGGGCCGATCTTTTATGTGCCAATAAGAAGATTTCACGGCCTTCACAGCGCATGCAATTCTTCCCCATTTTCGGTATCGCGATGCCCCACTTCTGGCATCTTGAACTACATCAAGCATGTCCAAACTCCGGACATGTCATCAGAGGACGGACATCGCACACACAGTCCAGGAATACCAGTCGGAAAATCCTGAGCGAGCAGAGGACTACGATGCATGCACACCCAGCATGAAGCACAAAACGCCAACTTATGAAGTATGCCCACGAAGACAAGTTTCTTATATGTACACATTCTCTAATTCACCGTTATTAACGAAAATACAGCATTTCACAGATATATTTCAAACCTGTCTCTATCAGTCTTGCTGTACACAATTTCAGTTGCCCCTAGACACGACCCTGTAACTTCTGACTCTAGGGTCGGGCCGCCATCTTGGATTTCTGTGTGACAGCCGTGCTTGCCAAGTTTCTGTGTCTGCTCTGAGCCTGTAGCCCCACCCCCTGCACAGAGCTCACACTTACTAATTCATTTCCTGCCTGAGGAGGGAGAAAGCTGAAAACTGCAAGCTACAAGGAGATAAGTGATCCGGGGGAGGGAGAGGCAGGCACATATCTGTGAGATGTAGAAGAGCTCACAGTGTAACAGTGTAAAAGTCTTTCAGCCTCTGTGTAATAGGCATCATGCATCTCAACATCTCTGATCTGTCTCAGCTCTCTTTCTATGTGTCAGTGTGTTAGTACAATGTCAGAAGCCACATGAAAGTGTATATACGCCTGTACCCTCATAATCTCACCCCAGTATGTTTTTTTTTACATTTGGAACCATGCATAAATGGATACTTTCAATACCAGAGTTTTTAGGCTATGTATAAATGTACAAGAATAGCACAGAAACACCCCATAAAAACCCACTCATGTCCCCTCTACATTTGGTTGTAAACTGGGTTGTAAACTTATCTTGAGGCTATTTATTATATTACTGTACAAAGTTTTCTGCACTATTTTTGCAATTTGCCTTAAGACCACAGCCTTGCGCCTTCTACAGCAGGAGTTTCAGGCAATAGCAGGCGCACAGCTCGAGTGCCACTGGCAGCTACATACAAACAGACTGCACCAGAGAAAGTGAGTATAGGATGTTTATTGTTTTATAGCCCCCCACAGCCATAAATAGATTTTTTTAATTCCTGGAGACAACCCCATTAATATATATGATTACTACACTCATTCCTGTAGACACATATTATAAGCTTTACTACACCTAAGACCTTTTACATATTATTGGCAAAATTTGTCATTCCTTTTTTATGGATTATGAGTGACAACTAGATGGCAATGATAATCAATCATGCAATCAATACTGTTTCACAAAACTGGTTTGGGCCACTCAATAGGGTGTTATTCAAGTGACCCATTGTATTTGACCCTTTAACCCATTTGCTGGGTTACAAACTTCTCTGGATGTGGATCTGGACTCGGTGTGCCATGAATAAGACCTCCGTGTCGGCCAACTATGGAAGCTTATTAGTTCCAGCCTCACAGAGATTCAGGGTGGAATTTTAGGTTGCATATGTACTCATTCTAAATGTCGCACTATGACTCTTACTCATGGGCCCACATGATCCTGTAGCTTGCCCTGTGTTCATTTTAGAGGTTTATTCAACATTACCTAATTCAGCTACTGTAAGATGGTGAAACAGCCTCCATGTTGTGTATGCACCTGTTTCTGTAAATGGGTTTATGTTAACCCCTTAGTGACCAAGCTCATTTTCACCCTGATGACCAAGACCTTTTATTTTTCAAAACCAGCATGTGTCACTTTATCCGGTTATAACTTTAGAAGGCTTTATCTTTCCCAAGTGTTTTTGAGTTTGTTTTTCCGTTACATTTTGTACTTCAAAATAGCGGGAAATTTTGGTTGATATATTTAACATTTATTTATGAAAAAAGGTGAATTTGATAAACATTTTGAAAAAAATTAGCTATTTTCAAACTTCAAAATGTTCAAACTGATAGTATTACTACCCAAATTAGTTACTAACAAACATTTACCATATCTCAGCTTTGTAGAAAATTTTAGAATCAATTATTTTAGGGGCCATTTCATTTCTATAGGGGTTTTGGAAGTTCTGTTAATAGAAACCCACATATCACCCCTCAAACTATTCAAAACAGGAGGTAGGAAGCTTATTAACCCTTTATGTATTTTACAGACATTCAAACAAAATGAAGGTTTGATTTGGAATTCACTAATATTCATTTAGCTGCACATAATCTGAATAAAAGTAGAAAATGCATCTACTTGGTGTTGGAGTATGGAGTTGTCTATGGTGTCATTTTATTCTGGGACGACCTGACATTTTCATTGTTACCATTTTGGGGACTGTGCGACCTTTAGATCAATTTTTATCATGTTTTTTTATGTGTTGCAAAACTGCAAAAAAGTCAATTTGAACATTTGTGCGCATTTTTCCTTTACGGGGTTCACCGCCGGGAATAACCGTTGTTATATCTTTATCGATTCTGCATTTTGGGATGCGGTGATCCAGCTGTGGTTTTTTTTTACATTTTTCCACTTTTTTTTATAATGTATTGTTTTATATGTGTTAGGGGCTTTTGGGACAATTTTATTAATTTCATTTATCATTTTTATTAATTTTTTTATTTATTTATTTATTTTTCCTTTTTTCTATTTTCACATTACTATCATATGAACTAGTGATCATAACTAGTTCATACTAATGCACTGCAATAACCATGTATTGCAGTGCATTACAAGTGTCAGGCTATGCATCTGCATAGGCTGACAGGCAGTTACTCAGTCCAACCAGGGACTAGACTGAGTAGGCATGTGTCAATAGCAGACCCGGGGACCTTCATTAGGTCCCCAGCTGCCCGGCATTGAAGACGGCACCCCGGGAGGAGAGAGAGGAAGCTCCCTCCCTCTGAAGGTACATCGATCCTGTGGTCACAACATTGACTGTGGGATCGAATGGGTTAACAGCTGGATGGGGACTGTTAGAGCAGGGTCCCCGCTGTCAAATGACAGCTAGGGCACTGCTCTTCCCTGCATGGGGGGCCTGTGCAGACCTTAGGTTAGACCGACTGAAAATACAGTATGTGTAATATTAGTTAAACAGTTATCTAGAAGTAGCCCATGTATCACAGAATTAACAGGACTTTTTTTTTTTAATTTTTACAGGTGGGAGATGCTGTTTTGGTGAATGCAAGACTTATGCTGCAGACAGAGAATATACAAGCATGTGCAGAAGACTTCAAAGAAAGGTATATTTCTGGAAAGTGTTCTGGACTAGAATAAGGGCAACACAAAGCATTTCTGTCTCTCCTTGACAAAATAGCTCTGCCTTTCTGTTGGTCTAAGGAGGTAAAATGGATTTATGATATAACTTTGGTTGTCTATGGTAATAAAAGGATTGATACCAAGATCCATATTAATTCAGGGAAACAATGGATTTCCCGTGGTAATTGCTAATGATAATTATCATTGTTTACGTGATTACATTTAGTAGCTACAAGTGAAATGATTAAAGGCAACTTACCTTGTGGCCTATGATGTGAAGGGATTCATTCCCACCTCCTATGTGGTGAAGAACAAGGTATAGGTAGGTTTTAATACATCAAAATCTTTTTCCTGAAAGATGGGCATAAAAGATTTTTTTACTGTAAGTGTATAAAATTATTGATTGCTTAGGGTAATAAAGGGGTAATATCATTGGTAGTTTAAAGATTTAAAGAACTTAAGGCCTATGGACTCGTTATAACGTTTACAACCTGCTTTTATTTTTGTCTAATATTTTTAATAAGGTAAATCTGAATATTGTCTTAGCTAAAAATGCCCCATTGTTCTGTGCCTACAGGCAAATATGCTTCCATGACAATAAACCCTATGTAGTATTATCTGAAAGTTATGTTGCCTCATTATAGTCTGGTAGTTCTTACTGACAGAATCTAGTAAGGTTGGCAATATGTAGGGGTAAAGACGGATGTTAATCTAGCTGTTGGTTACAATAAGATTATTAGTTACCCGTATTTTCCGAACTATAATGCACACATAAAAACCTAAGATTTCCTTAGAAATCCAAAGTGCGCCCTATAGTCCGGTGCGCCTTATGTATGGAGGAGGGCAGCGGACCCTACCTACATAGGTCCCCGCTACTGGAGACCGGAGACCGCAGATCTCCAGCGGGAACTGCACACCACGGATAACAGGCGCCATAGCGCGAACCAACTTCTGCCGCGTGGTCTGCAGTTCCCGCTGGAGATCTGCTGTCTCCGGTAGCGGGGACCTATGTAAGTAGGGTCCGCTGCCCTCCTCCACCTGAACGGACTTCCTTCCCCATCTCCCTGGGGAGACCGCTCACCTCTTGCCGGGTCTGTGGAGAGTCGCTGGTTGCGACCTCTCCGCTCGGTTTTCAAACCACGCCCCCAGACCTCCTCCACGCTCCCGGACCCTGCGCCTTATAGTCCGGTGCACCTTATATATGGAATTATTCCATATATAAGGCCTTTATTAGTAATGCGCCTTATAGTCCGGTGCGCCTTATCACCAGGAAAATACAGTATCATGAAATATTTCATATAATCTTTTTACCACTCCAAAGTTCGCATCATTACCCCTTAATGGAAAGCCGAACAATGTTTGTATAGGAAGATTAGTGCAGATGGGGAATAAAGGGGACTGTTCAGAGTGAAAAGCCTAAAAAAGCATTTGCTCTTATTACATACTTCTTATACTGCAAAGCTGCATCTTTTTTCTTTTAACTAGAAATAACAGTTTAATGTATAATTATATGGTGGCTGCATATGCTTGACAATGTACTTGAACCTTAAATTACTTAATCCTAAAATTATTTGATCTCCTAGAATCAGTAATTAGATGAAATTGTCAGCCAGTAATTGCTTGCAGAAATTAACCAAGGCGACTTAAAGAGTTCTTACAACTGTGATATCCTTAGTTTTTAAGAAATAAGGCCTACAGTAAGGCCTACAAAAATGGTTGAAAATGTGATGCAGACCCTGGTTTAATTAAATGGTTTCACTATTTTCTATAAAGCAAGATGAACAAAGCATGTGTTTTCGTGTGGTGGAGCATGTGATAGGGCTAGCGGAATCTGCGGCATCCACAGCAGTACAGTTTTGAAAAAAATGAATTAAATTTTAGGTACAAATTTGGAAAAGATTAGCAGTAGAGAGGTGACTTTATAGGGAGTCAAGAGGGCCTTCTGGTTAGACTTGAAGCCAAAGCCGGTTTTAGACAAAGTGGGGCCCAGGGCAAAACTAAATGTTGGGTCCCAAAATAAAACTATTTTATGAATAGTCACAGTCACTAAGATGTTCCCTTAGCCCTGCACAGTAATCATAACACTTTGAAGTTTACAAACTGTAGTTTAGGAAGGAAATCTCTAATATGGAACTATATAAACATTTTATAGAAGATAAACAGATGATAATGATAGAAGATAAGTATGAAAGATGATTTAGATTTATAGATAGATTTATATATGCAGAAATATAAAGTAGATTATATTTAGATAGTTAGATGATAGAAAATAGATAAAAGGGGTATTAAAGGAGCACTGTATCCTCTGCCATTAAAAGTCCACGTGCGGGGGGGGGGGGGCCTTTACGACAGGGGGCCTTGGGCAAATGCCCAGTTTGCCACACCCAGTGCTGGCTCTGCTTGCAGCCGAGGGCTCAGAACAGTTGTCAGATATTTGTGCTAAATATTGAGCTAAATACTGTCAAAAGGAAGCAAGAAAGTCATGTATGTTGCTGGCTATTATTGAGGCTCCATGTTTAGACATGTGACATTTAACATGAAGGGACTGAAATCTGCTAAATGGATGGGCAGCTGCAGTGTTCTATTACTCATATTGGTTAGAAAACCGGTGCCGACAGTGCTGCTGCTAATGATATTTGTGCTATTGTCACCCACATTCATACTGCCAGATTATCTAACAATATTAGATATTACAAATCCTTTGCCACTATGTTCATGTAAAGTGGGGGCCATGGGGCAAGAGAGCCCCACTACTAATCACCCCAACTATGCCTGCCTAACTGATTACTGCCAACAATGATTCTCTCCAACTGGGTAATGTTCACTGTACTGGACAAATGAAGGATAGATAATGGGAAGACAAAAAACACATAAAAACCAAGTCAGAACCAGGTGAATATGTGAGAACAAAATCAATATCTGTAAAGCAGTCAGAATACAAACCAGGGTCTCATCGATAACATAACATAATACTTGGGGTACCAAACAGAACTCAGGTTACTAGACTCCAGATCAGCAGTTTATACACAGAAATAGGAACTAAGAATTACTGGCAGTGGGTCACAGGTAAGAGGTATATTTAGGGCTAATTATATAAGTTTCCAGAAAATAGCAGAGTGAAACCATCCATAGCTTAAACCCTTAGACTAGCTTACCGCCCAGGACAGCCAACAGGAGACATGAACTGCTATTTGGGCAAAGAAAAATAAATCACTAAAACGCTATGTCTCAAAGATTTCCTAAACACTATACTTAAAAAAATGTATTTAACAGTCAGGAATACAATTACTTTACAATAGAACAACAGCACTTAAATTATGCAGCAACAATGATGTTCAAAGAGTCTGATTGTACGGTGTGTTACTGACTGACAATGTAATGTCCGCTGCTGTTGGCTCTTATTCTTCTGCGCAAAACAGTGAAGTTACGATGCTGAACTGTCCCCTATCTCTCACCTTAATACCGCTCGTCTCACCTCTAAACTTGAATCATCTCATGTGAAAGAAGATCCATATTTGAGTGACTTTGGGGTAATTATTTTATAGGTAAATTAATGACATTTCCCATAAGGGTGAATTCTAAAAAATTATCTTTCATACCATATCTGTTTAAACCCCTGGTTTTGTGGAGTAAAACCTGTTGACAAGTTTCCTTTAATTCAATCTCACTTCCCTATAACATTCACTGTATATGTCATGACCCTGCAACATCGCAACCACAACTAGACCTGGCACAAGTTGTCACATTGGGTAAGTGGTGGTGAACTAACCCTGCGACATCCCTGCAGGCGATGGTCCCTGCCCACAGCAGATAAACTCCCCTGACAAGGGCACTCTCAGGAACCTAACATAACCCTAATAACCCCAGAAGATGACACGGAAAAACATACTTCATCTGGCAGCCGCAGGATAGTGGAGCAGACAAGTAACAGGAAATCAGAGCTAGACCAGACTTAACACAAGGACACAAAAAAAGTTTCAAGCCAAAAACAAACAAGTCTGAGACATGGAAATGGGGGATAAAACTGGGAGATACACGACACTGATCGACAAACAACAGATACAGACAGACAAGGGCAGTCGGACAGAACCAGGTCAAAACCAAGATGGCAAAAGTACAGAATCGTTTGGCAATAGAATGGTCGATAACACGTAGCTGAAATCAGGTACACATAATAGCAAACAAAGCAGATAGCAAAGAGAAGACTTAAATAACCAGAACCCTCTGAAGGAACTGGGTAGAATATAAAGGCAGTAATGGACACCATTCCGAGTGATTGGTAAAAGCTGTCCATCACTCAAGCCACAGCTGCACACAAAACAAACTCACACCCAGTTTTCCTGAAAGGAAGCTGTCAATCAAGGCAGCCTATGGTGTGGTTTTCAAGCACAGAAGCCTGATATCTGACAGATCTCCATAATATATTTCCCTCTATTTAAATTAATATTCATTTTCTTCTTTTGGCTATTCCCATAATAATTCCCATAAAACAGTCAAAAGTGAGATGACATGAACTTCATGAACTTTTCCCTCTGTATCACTCACACAAAATGCCTGTGTTTCCAAGGTTAGCTCTTTTATACTGTCTGTAAGTCATCACTGATACCACAGCTACAAATTATCTGGATTATCCCCACCCTGCCACCACTTGAGGTCACATGATCAATTCTCACTAGTTTCAAGTGCCATTAGCCATTTTTGCCTTTTCACTGGAAACAAATTCAAAGATCCTGATTTGGGGGTAATTTCGTGCTACATCTTGCTCATCTTGGCTGCTCTTATGCTTCCTCTCCAACTGATAAAATTTACTTTCTTTCAGTAATCTCTTTTACAATGCATAAAAGTTCTATGCATAGGAGAGAAGAGTGAGTAACCTCAGCTAGGTTTCCAACTGGTTTGAGTATACCTCCATATTTCTGATTGCAGAAAGGAAAGCTGCTAGAATCTTTACAATTCAAGTCACATAATGAAATAATTTCTCATGTACACACTGTGAACTACTGGAATATTTAAAGTGAATCGAATGCAGAATGCACTTCAACTTCTATATGTTCACTTTATGAATGTCCTTCTGTGAGTATGTTTATGTAAAACACATCTATCAATAGTACAGTACATTCCCACTCACAGGAATGTAATGAAATGTAATTGGATTGAATCTAAGCCTCCTTGTGCTAGAACACAAGAACACTTTTCTCTTAGATACAAGTAGCCGATTTTAGGAGGAATTCTTCAAGTAATCTACACTACAAATTAATCAAACCAAATGAATCCATAATCTATTAATTGGATCTGCAGTTTCAATTTTCTTTGCAATGATAGTGAGACTGTTTCATGGGGTTGTGATGCCCTGTATGCAATAGTGGATTAAAATACAGGTGGTTTGGGAGGTAACCCCGGGGTCCAAACCTTCTAGAGGGCTTTGGGCCACCCAAATCACCCACCAAATTTCATACTCAGCAGGACCTTCGCCCTTGATATCCTTGTGCATCTGTTCCTGCTCTCAATACACATGTACACAGGAGCCATTTCAGTACCTTTGAAGGTCATCCAAAGGTTCTGAAACCACAGGTTGAAAGCAGGCAGAAGAGATGCATTCTCCATCCCCAAGAGGGGGATTCTAGTACCATATGTAGGAGATGAATTCCAGACTAATATTCATTCAGTCCGGGGCCCATGGCAGTTTTAATCCGCCCCTTCCTATATTGCATATATAATGTTTCTATAGTGTTGCAATAAGTAGCTCCCTATATCATAGTATCCCCTACTATACTACTTTTTAGAAAATGTACATTTATATTTGTAAATGCCATTTTTATCTTGTTTATATACTGAATTAGTCAGGTCAACTGGTTTTAATTGATTTAATAAAGCTTCTACTTTAGGAGGGGTTGATTGATAGGGTTTGTTTGCCCTTTAGTTTCAGTATATTATTTCCCTGACAACTCCTGCTGGGTGAATCATTATATGCAGTTTATTATATTATGAGCTTGGATCTAATAACAGGTGAAAAAGAGGATGTGTAATGCAAGGTCAAGGAACCCCCTTTCCTACCTAGCCTATGCTGGTGGGAGACAAATGGTTGACATGACCTTAATGTGCCAAAGTGCAAACACAGAGACAAAGCAAAAGAGAAGGAGTCACCAAATAAGGGTCAGAACCAAGAAGACAATGCGGTACAAAATCACTAAGCAAACAGATAGTCAAAGAATCAGGCAAAGGGTCAGACAGAATGAACATTAGCAAGCTGAGTACAAAATTACAGCAATCAAATATCACTAGTCCACAAAAGCTTATATGAGATGTCAGAGCCCCTGTCCAGAAGATGATTGGACATCAGACAGGGCACCAATAAGAATGAGGAGAGATTCTGTCCATTACAACACAGTAGACAGTTCACAGAAGACAGATGGATGTGTTGGAAGTCAATCAATTGCAGGGGCGTAATGATCACAGTCACAGTGGGTGTGAGCATGACCAGGCCCTGGGGAGGGCCCGGGCCACAGCAATTACATCCGCTGCCCGGGCCCTCCTGTAAAAGATATGATGGCCGCTGGATTTAGCTGCTGGTAGGAGCCGCTGGTGACAGCTGATGGGGAGAGCAGCCGCTTGCAGCTGTCACAGATTAAAATCTGTGCAGCCGCCATGTTCCCTGGTGTTACAACTTTCAGATGTATCAGAGCTGTCCTCCAATACAGCTGAGAGCCATCACTCTTTGCAGCAGGAGCGTGGGGCGTCGGCCACGTGACTCCCTGCACTGAAGACAGAAGCCGGCTCCAACGGAGAGGGTGAGGTGAGTATAGATATTTGTTATTTTGTACTGGCATATAGTAAGGGTGTGTGTGTGTGTGTGTGGGGGGGGGGGTTATAATGTCTCCATATATTTAATAAGGGGATGTGGGGGGAAATAGCTCCTGTATATAATAATGGGGTGTGGGGAGAATAATGGCTCCTGTATATAATAATGGGGTATGGGGGGAATAATGGCTACTGTATATAATAATAGGGATGGGGAGAATAATGGCTTCTGTATATAAGGTTGATTCAAACTCAAAGCGTTCTGTGTTGTTGACATGAGTCTCTCTCGCCCTAATCTTGACATACCATTAGAAGACTGTGTTTCAAATTTGACTTTTGTTATAAGGGCATGAGCGACACTTCATTTGAACCCATTGTTGTATGTCACACTCTGCACATGTATGACTATGACAATGCTGGATGTCTCTGTATGTTCTTTTCTTTTTCTTTGCTATGGAGACGATCCGTTTATAGTAGCAGACCAAGTATGTATACTGTATAATTGTACGCTGTTCCCGGCTTTATTTTCTTCTCCTTTATGCGGGGTCCTGCGAGACCACCATCTATGTACTGTGCCCCTTGTGTACATTGTTTCTCCAAATGCCCTTTAATCAAGTTTTATTTAAAAGATTTTAAAAGAAACACTTTCTTGCATGATGGCAGCCCAGCGAGGTGACTCCTAACCCGTTACTCGTTTGTTTTCTCCTTGTGTATTCCAGGAAAAAAAAAGAAAACTTATTTTAAGAACATAATGTGACTCTTTACCTCCCACACTAAAGATTATCTGATGTAAATGGGTTTTCTAATTTGCAGATATGAGAATGAACAACCTTTTAGAAAAGCTGTGGAGGAGGAAATACGCTCTTTGTACAAAGTGATTGATGATGCAAACTTGACAAAAATGGATTTGGAAAGTCAGATAGAGAGCATGAAAGAGGAGCTTGCCTTACTGTCCAAAAATCATGAGGAGGTAAAAATACTAAAATGTGTAAAGCTTTATTTGCATTAAATTTCTAGTGCAATATGGTTTTCGAGTACAAATGGTGGCACTTCAAGCTGCACCCCTTTCCATAAAAGCTACACCCCTGATCAGATGATCCCCTGAGATTTAGAGTACAGTACTTACAATTCTTCTGGATATATTGTCACAGCTCTAACCGCTGGATTTGTAACATATGTATGGGGGTTCCGTTATTTCTCAGTGCCTGTTGTTAGGACCACCATTTCCAGAATGCAAGTCTTCATAACAAGGTCACTGCAGAATCAACAGAGATTGTATGGTATTCACTCAATGATTAAAACTGTAAATGCAACTCTTTGCTATAGTGTAGACTATAACCAGTAAGCCAATGGAGGAAATTAACCCCTTAACTACTTGGCCTTTTTTTGTTTTTTCAATTCTATTTTTCACTCCCCACCTACATAAATATATGACTTTTTTGATTTTTACAGGTAAAGAGCTCTGTGATGGCTTATTTTCTGCGTAACAAATACACTTTATAGTGATAGTATTTAATATTCAATGCCGTGTACTGGGAAGCAGGAAATAAATTCCAAATGCAGTGGAAATGGTGAATTTGCACCATTTTCTTGTGGGCTTGGATTTTACAGCTTTCACTGTGCACTTTTGATGATGACTTTGGGCGCTATTTTCCATTACGGAGTTAAACGCAGTGAAAAACCATTATTATGTTTTGATAGAAGGGGCATTTTTATGATTTTTACTGTTTATTTATACAGTATTTATATCAGTTCTAGGGAAAGGGGGGTGATTTGAATTTTTAGGTTTTTTATATTATAATGTTTTTAAAACTTTTTTTATATTTACTATTTTTCAGACCCCATAGGGTACTTTAACCAGATTGTCTGATCGATCCTAACATAAACTGCCATACTACAGTATGGAAGTATATGGGCATTTTCCTCCTCACTCATTACAAGGTGCTGATAGCACATTGTCATAATAGGGTTAACACGAGTCAGCCTCGGGTCATGGCAACGGATCACCGCTTCCTGACGTCACGGGGAGCGACAATCCTTGTCAAGGTCTTTTTAAAGGCCCCGGCAGCTTTGCCGGCAGCGATCGCAGGTGTCACCAGTAAGGCTTTCCTGCAATATGCAGCAATGAAAAAGCAGAAAGGGATATTTGCTTACAGCTTTAATGGGCTTTTGCAACCTGTCTTTAGTGAAAATGAGGTCCCTGGTAACAGGTTCCATTTGAAGGGACCTCATTTTCATTAAAGACAGATTGTAAAAGCCCATGACACCTGCAGTGCAAAAATGCCTCTCTGCCTTTTATAAGCATTTGCATTATAATATAAGTGTGTGTTATAACTTACTCTGGCATCCTGAGAAAATCCTGGGGTAGTCACAGGGGCTGGGCTTTGGTTTGGATCCATTTAAAAAAAACAACAACATGTAACTTGTCTAGGCTGCAGGCTGCCTCCATCTTCGTGCTCCTATACAGCTTGTCCCTCCCCCACTGATGTCATCTCACCAGGCTGTGACATCTGAGAAGGAGCAGGAGGAGGAGCTGTACAGGAGCACAAAGGTGGGGCTAAGATCTGAGGAGTGAGTAATACTGACAAGGCACATGTTGTTTTTTTAAATGGATCCAAACCAAAGCCCAGCCCCTGTGACTACCCCAGGATTTTATTTAAGAGCATCCGAATGGGGTGCGTTGATGTTCTCCTCAAGTTTTGGGACATGAGACAGGCGCTGACTTACTTGATTCCAATTTTTAATTGTGAGAACCTTTTATTGTTTTATCGCCATTTATGGCTTAAATAAAAAAAAGCCTTTTTAAGGAAAAGCTTCCAAGTAAGTCAGCGTCTGTCTCATGTCCCAAAACTTGAGGAGAACATCAACGCACCCCATTCGGATGCTCTTGTATACTGTATACTGTTTACAAGAGAGCGAACATCGGGACCGTGCAGCGGCTTAGAGCATTGGTACAGGCATCAAAAGGAGTTGTGCCCTTGATGCACAACTCTCAGAGGTGAGTGGAATACCACAACACTGATATCCATATTATCAAGGGTAATACACCATAGGAGCGCTCTCCGTCTCCTCTTGTCTCTCCACCTCATTCCTATATCTACCCCAGGATTTTTTCAGGGTACAAGGTAAGTTATAACACACAATTATAGTGTAATGTAAATGCTTAGAAAAGCCAGAAAGGCAGATTTGCACTGCAGGTGTAATGAGCTTCTGCAACCTGTCTTTAGTGAAAATTAGGTCCCTGGTGACAGGTTCCCTTTGAAAAGAATATGGTATAGAAGGACTGTACTTAGTATAACTACCAAAGAAGGGTATATAAAGTTTGGAGCAATATGTCATCTAAAATGTTCTAAAATGATCAAGTAACTTTCCAGGATGTGAAGATGCTATACAAGCAGCTGGCAGGATCTCAGCTAGAAGAAATAGATGCTCCAATCGGCACAGGACTCGATGATATATTGGAAACCATCAGAATTCACTGGGAGAAAGACATTGAGAAAAACAGAGCCGAATCTGGTGCTCTTCTTCAAGCTAAAGTAAGTGAACTTTGCATCATTTTTGTCCCACCCTCTAATATATCCTCCTAATAGGAATACATTATTTGTTGTTAATTCAATGGAGTGATTATAACTCAGCATGTGGGAGTAATGTGGGTGGTGTTCCAAGAAATACTCTCAGATGCCTAATCTCTAGGGCCTTGGGCATGAAATTAGAAATCACATGAAGCTAATCTTTGAATGTAATCATGTAGAATTTATTTTCTAAATCCCTCAATATCTAACTTTCTTCAAAATGCAACAACTTTCTTAGTAATAAACATAATTTACAGCTTTTAACATGTAGATAGTTATTGATATCACTGTATTGTTACCTCCTGATTTATCAAAAAAGAGCCAGTATAACTCAAAAGTAAAGATTCCTTAAAGGAAACCCACCATGAGGAATCTACCATGAGAAGTAGATCTGATGGTAGGTTCCTCCTGTTTGCCTCTGCCCTAATCTGTAATTTAATAATCCTGGAACATAACCTAACTTGTTAAAAACTTTATTTTAGTAATATGTAAATTAACTGCAGAGGCTACTGGGGTGTGTCCTAGCATTAGCTCCCAGTGCCTGGCCAGGTTTGTATATGCTCCAGTAGCCTCTGCAGTTTATTTATATACTACTAAAATGAAGTTTTTAGCAATTTAGGTTAGGATTATTAAATTACAGATTAGGGCAGAGGCCGGCAGGAGGAGTCTACCATCAGAATCTACAGAATCTACATTTGATAGTAGATTCCTCATGATAGGTTTCCTTTAACAAGTAAAATACAAAAGAAGTTAATAATAAGTAAAATACACCCACCTGATCTGTTTCAGCGCTAACTTCACATAGCTCTAGCTCTATACTATTGGAGGACAGGTCACCACTGCAGCCAATCAAAGGCCTTAGCAGTGACAAGATCATTCAGTGACAGCCTATGTGTTATGTTATCACTCTGGACAGTGATTGGCTACTGCGGTGACCTACCATCAAACAGCATATCACATTACAACAACTAAGCATTAGCTGTAGCCACGTCATCTAGGGATTTAGCAATGGAACACATGAATCAGGTAATATTAGACAAGAGGTTGTCCGAGAGTTATGAAAAAAACAAACGTTTTTTTTCAAGGAGGGGCGCTGCTTAAAAAAATAAAGATGTACTTACCTTCCGATGCCCTCCTCATGTCCCATTCTGCTGTCGCTGCAGTCCGCCTGCCATGTAAACAAACATGGGCGCCGGAGCAGTGCTTGATTCAGCTTCCAGCCGGCCGTTGCCGGCCACCTGCACCCATCCCTATTCACAGCACTGTGTATGCGGGCCGGATGGTTGTCGGGTCCGACCGGAAGCTGAATCCAGAACTGCTCCAGCGCCCTTGTTTGTTTACATTGTAAACCTTATGACAAGACTAAATTTGCCACACAAGATTACAATGAATGTATAAAAATATATCTTACCTTATTGATTGCACGTAGCACTAACAATAAAAACATTTAAAAACATATGGCAACATGCGCCAAGCCAAAATACACGAAAACGTCCAATAAACGCATTATGCAACCAGCCCCCTGTTGGTCAAAATGTGACCTATACCGGTGTATGCTGATGAATGGATAAATCCTGTACTTACTTAATCTATATACAATGTCAATGGCTAATCTGTAAATAAAGGGGCATGTGCCCATGGTGAGATGAATGTGCATCCAAAGCCATAAACAATCAATCACATATTGTCAGTATAACAAAGAAATGATATCACTGAGTATTATTTAGGGGAAGGGATGTCATGCCCCACGCGTTCCGCCTCTGTTGGCTTCCTCAGGAGTATATGTTGTGATGGTGCTAGATGTTATTTATGCAAAAAAGTAAATACCGAGAGGTGAACTCACCTGTGTAAGTCTTGTGTGCATATTAGCATAGCATGTGATGGCGTGACAGGGGATGATGAGCACCGTGCATGCACCTGCCCAGATCTCGCGCGGCTAGCACAAGTAGCATGTTTGTTTACATGGTGCGCGGACCGGAGCAACAGCAGAATGTGACACGAGGAGGGCGTCGGAAGGTAAGTACATCTTTATAGTATTAAGCAGCCCCTGCCGGCCACCTTCTGTATTTCCATAACTCTCGGACAACCCCTTTAATAGGTCATTAGATTTAAAGTGCACTTTTTTTTTGCTATTTTTTTTTCATTTAAAGTGAAAAATAACCAATGTGCTTTTGAACCCATGCTATTTCTGTGTTTATTTCTTTCACATTTAAGATAAGTTCATGAATGCTGTTAAAGGGATTTGACCATTAAAGAAAGTTGTCAAATAGTAATCCCCTAGAGATGTTTACACAATAAAGATCATTATTAACCTTTTACTTTACTATTTTACTCAGTTTTATTGCTGTTTTAGTTCCTATAACTCAGTGATGGTTATTGTAAAATTCCAAAGTGTGGGCAGGGACTCTCTAAGCAGACACATTATAATCCCTTTGTGCTTAGATTATCAGGGTCCAGGGTTTATCAACACTAGTTCACTAGTATCTGACACATAGAAAAAGAGAGATGCGAGATGTTGAAATCCATGAGAATTCCATGAGAGGGGTATAGCACACAATGACACCCTGCTAAGTCACCTATAACACACTCCATCACCTATACTCTATCTCAGCAATAACACACACTGTTAGCTCTACTACTGTATATGCCCCCTTCCCCTGCTATAAAGATTTTATGTTGCCTGTAGCTTGTAGAGTAAGTCTGTGCAAGCTGCTTGTTGGCAGGAAGTGTCTGTGTGTAAGTTCATCTTGTAATGGAGAGCGGAGGGGCAGAGATCACACTGCATCTTGCAGACAGGATAAGCTATTCATGAGAAGAATCCGGTCTGTATACACCAGAACTAATAGAGACAGGTTCAAATTATCTTAGCTGTATTTTTGTTATTAACAGTGAAGTACAGAATGTGTTCTTTTGTTATCCTGAGTATTTAAGAATCTTGTCTTCATGGGAATACCCCTTTAAATCAATGTTTAATTGTGACTCATTTGTGACATCTACATATACTCTTAGGGTAAATTTACAAATTTAGTCTAAAAAAATGGGGCAGATTTACTTACCCGGTCCATCCGCGATCCAGCGGCGCGTTCTCTGCGGTGGATTCGGGTCCGGCCGGGATTCACTAAGGCAGTTCCTCCGACGTCCACCAGGTGTCGCTGCTGCACTGAAGACCATCGGTATGCACTGAAGTTCACCGAGCCATCGTGGGCGAAGGTAAGTGCATGTCGAGCGCCACTTTCTTTTTTTAAATGCTGAGTTTTTTCTGAATCCGTCTGGGTTTTTTACGGCCATGCCCCCCGATTTTCGTCTCGTGCATGCCAGCGCCGATGCGCCACAATCTGATTGCGTGCACCGAAATCCCGGGGCAATTCAGGAAAAATCGGCGCAAATCGGAAATATTTGGGTAACACGTCAGGAAAACGCAAATGGGCCCTTAGTAAATGACCTCCAATGTCTCAAACACAATTGTTCCATATAATGTATAGAGTTTACTTAAAGCTGTGATAGTCTTTAGACCAGTGATGGCGAACCTTTTAGAGACCGGGTGCCCAAACTACAACCAAGACCCACTTATTTATCGCAAAGTGCCAACACAGAAATTTTAATTTTATTATTATTTATACTCCCTGCTCAGTCACAACACCTTCCCACTCCTCGAGTAGTCCAAGGTAGCATTGTCACTTTAAAATAGCTCTATGCCCAGCAGGTCCTGGGCTGTCTGGGACTGCAGGAAGATACCTGGAGTCCTCTCTGGTGATGGCCTGGGTGCCCACAGAGAGGGCTCCGAGTGCCACCTCCGGCACCCGTGCCATAGGGCCACCACTGCTTTAGACCATCAAAATACACAGGCATTCCCTGTTTTCTGATGTCCACATGTCAGTTATGTTAAATAGGCTAGGACAGGGTCAAGAGAGGACAGGGGATTAATAGTAGATGCATTGTATTGCTGAAGGCCTAGATAGGCGAAATGGCAAGGTTATCTCTCTCTAACTCCTATTTATTGCAGCTCTGCTCTATGAAAGGAATGGACAGATTTTAATTGTGCAACAGAATAGGGGATAACAAACTGATCAGTAATAGTACAACGGCTCGGACTCCAATAGATCACGAGAACGGCTCCCAGTTGCTCTGCTATTTCTTCCATACCACTGAATGGAGTGACAAGACACACGTTCATCCTGCTGATCCACCCCTAAGTGAGAAGAGGACCCCGTTCTCGTGATCGTGGGGGTACCAGGAGTCATAGGTGCCAGAGGTGGCACTCAGAGCCCTTTCTGTGGGCACTCAGGCCATCGACCTCAAGACAGTGTTCACCAAACAGGACCAATTTCACCAAATTTTTCTGCAGTCTGAGGCAATATAAGATATTCTGCTGTCAGGCGACACTTCATTGGCTGTTTGGAACTACGTGAAAAGTGAGAAGGTGTTGATAGAACTGCATTATCTGTGGAGGTCATCCTACTGGACCCTTCATTATTACTGTACAGAGAGACCCTGGTGAGAGGCTACAATGATTGCCTGAACGTGCCATCCTTTTTTCAACTATATTGCTGGCCTCAGAGGGCCGATAGGATTGAAAGATGTTGAAGAACAGGTAGCACTAAGTTACTGCTTAAAATGCAATGTTGGCATTTTGCTGTAAATAAGTGGATTTTGGATATAGATTGGGCACTCGATCTCTAAAAGGTTCGCCATCAGTGTCCTATGCTGTGGAAAGGGGATAACTTGCAAACTTAATTCAACTCTTTTAATACTTATTCTCTTTCCCAATTCCAACTGTTGATGAGTTTTAACCTGTGAGCATGAAGGGATTTTTAGCATCATACAGATTGTTAAATATCCTTTAGATATAATAATTTATAATAATTTTTGGACAGATGATTACAAATTCAATCATCACAGAACTGTGTGTACTTGCAGGTTTTTATGATACTTATAGTTATCTACCTATTTTGTCAAACAGCAATCAACAGCACTGCCAGCGTTACAGAGCCAAGAGGAAGAAGTGGTGGAGAGTCTAAGAGAAGAGTACCAAGATACAGCCTGCAAAATTCAGAGCCTGCAGGCTGAGACTGAGTCCCTAAGGACACTGGTAGGTCCATAGGTTTACAACCAATAAATAGTTCAATAATATCATATATGTATACTGGGAAATAAAGGCAGAATAAAAGCCAACAATGGGGGTCAAGAGTCAAGCCGGGACCAGTATATTATCATAAGTTACCTTCATTAGCTACCGCCCTGTTGCGAGTAAACACTTGATCCTTGTCTAATGGCCGTGATCCTCTAAGTCTACAGTAATGGGATGAGAAGAAAAATACAAGCTAGACATATCCTTGGCCATCCATGCAATGCATAGATGTCCCAGGTACACCAAAACGGCTCTCAAACCTGGCTCACATAAGGTGGTCCTAATCAAGGTGTTAGAGTAGAGATCTTACAGACTATGGGACAGTATGTTTAGATTGAAGATTCTTTTGTGTGTGCAGAGAAGAGGTCTGGAGAACTCTCTGCATGATGCTAAACACTGGCACGACATTGAGCTGCAGAATTTGGGTTCTGTGATCACTAAGCTGGAGGCAGAGTTGGAGGAGATAAAAAGTGAAACAGAGCAGCACCAACGAGACCGGGAACATTTATTGTCTCACAAGATACAACTAGAGAAGGAAATCTCAGCATATCACTCTATCCTGGATGGAGAGGAGAACAGGTAGGTGTACAATATGATAACAAGTCTTCAAGTATGGTCATAACTGTACCATGATATGTCTAGTATTGTACTGATAATGGTGGCAATATAAAAGTAATCAGTCACCACCTTTACGCTGCATCTGAGCACAGTAATACAAAAAAGTCATCAGTCAGTAGTGACCAGAAATCATGTGCAAAGGTCACTGCTGAAGCCTATGTTTGGCTGCAGCATTGAGAAGGCCCTATCTGGGAAAAGTACCCTAACTGGTTAAAGGGGTATTCCCATATGGGCATTCACATTTATTCATTTTATTCATTTTCCATTTCTTCAATTGGATGTTATTAAAAAAAAAGTTCCTGTGTGAAGATAATTTCTCATAAATGTAGCCATATTGTCCCTTAGAAACCAGATAGCTTCCTTGGATACGACCACCTCTGCACTCTGGTAGCAGTGGCAAGACATGCACTATAGAGCCCTGCCTGACCACCCGGATTCTGCGACCATAACCACAGGACGGCTGTGGGACCTGCAGTAACTCCAGGACATTTCATATACAAAAACATTTTGCATCTTTGTGCAATCACTCCAGCAGAGGTGGCTGTATCCAAGGACACAGTCTTGTTTCTAAGGGACCATATGACTACATATATGAGAAATTATCTTCACACCGGTAACATTTTTTAAATAATCTAATCTAATTGAAGAAATGTATATATATGGCCGAATAATGAAATTGAATGTAAATGCCCAGACGAAAATACCCCTTTAAGTATAATATGGGTGACCCTTTTAGGGTTTTATACTTACCCTGTTAAAGTTCAAAATAAGTGGCCAACCCCTTTAAAGTATATTACAAGCTAGAAAAACTTTAGTTTTATTTTTTCATTCTGATCTTATTAGATCAGAATAGGAAAACAAGGACGGATATTATGGGGGGCATTTCAGGCATAAAAGCACTAAAATAATCACAATTTCTTGTGCAGTATTGCAATTATTTTTGCCGCCATGCCACCACTATGTCATGTTTGCAGGATTTTACGCAAAACTATGCTAAATCGGGCCTGGTGTTGTTTTGCCAAGAGGCGGGGCAACTCTAGACATAGGCCTCTTGTTGTTTCTGCCGTAACAGGAGGGGCGTACAAAAATTCCTTTGAATTGCCATGACAGTAAGACACATTCTTCATTTTTATTTTCTCCGTGTGACTGCATGAAGGGATATTATACAAGAATTATTCCATTTTGTTCTATTCGCAGATGATGTTTAATAAGACAGTCCTATGACCATGGACCTTACTATCAAGAAAAGGATTTAGTGATTTGCACCTGTGAAAATGAATGGTTCTCTGATACAGTATATCCGGATAAGCAAAATTTGGCCTGGTTTTTATTGTGTGTATTAAAGTTTAATTTTAATTCTAAAACATTGCTCAACGATGTAGCAAAAATAAATTGATTTGACATGGTTCTAATATTTCCCCCTGCAAAATGAAATCTGATTCTAATAAAAACAAACAAACCAGTCTAATGCCCTTTTCTGCTTTTTGGATTGATTTTCCTACGGCATCTTTAACACTACAGGAATGTTCTACCAGGTAGAGAACTATTTTCGGATCACTGCAGCATTGAAATGTGTTTTATACTGGCTCTTTGTTAATATACTGCAGTTTTGTGACATTTTAAGGCATGGTGGCCAGATGTATCAAAATGAAATCTACTGAGATAATGCAGAACAGAACTGGCTATTGGTTCCAGTTTTTAACCCCTGACTACCATCCCCTGACAAAAGTTAGTGCAAAGGTGATTCTAGGCATCCCTCTCCTTCAACAATAGTTATCACTTGCTAACATACTGTACGTTCAGTCAAATATCACATTTATTTTCAACATTAAAGAAAGTTTATTTATGCAAATCAGAAAGCAATAAGTTCAATACAAATCAAGCATTGGAAAGCAAATACAGTATCACATTTATGTTATTTCCAATAAATAAAATTTACATGTACAACAAATAGGGTTAAATATGCATTATAATCAATACATACACAGAAGCCAAGTGGACCGAACCTAAACCCTATTACGTTTTCAACTTTAGTGAAGAAGAAGACAGCAGGTAAAATCATTAATGAATAAATCTCCAATTTTTTACAAAATACATTTCTAAAGGTGCCATTGGACATGAAATTTTTACTAGATGTTGTTAAAGGGGTTGGCCACTTTAATATAAAAATGAAGCATGGAGGGGGGCAGGATTATCAACATTGTTCTAACTTAACTTTATTAGGAATTCGCCAGCGTTGTCCCGTTCTTGATTGGCGATCCGTCAGCTTCTTCTCCATCTTCTTTCTTCTTCTCCTTGCTGTCTTTCCTGGGTGGCCCACAGACAGGAGAAACACGTGACATTACGCCCGCCCGTAACGTAAACTTTGCTGTGAGCGTTCACAGCTGTATCTCTGCTCAATGACCAGGTCTGACCTGGCAAAGATTTCAGCTATAGTTCCTGCCGGTAAAAAAAAAATTAAATTTGCTTGGCTTAAGCTGAACTGCCTACTCCTATGGATCAGCTTTGCATCTCATACAGACTATTACATGCTTCTCAGGATAGAAACAGTTGCAAACAGATACACAAGTATTGATGCATCACTCCTTGTATCATGGTATTCTTCACTTCATGGTACCCATATATGTATTGACTATTTCTATGGACATATTGCAGCCTTGCATATGCTAGCTTCTGTTCAAATAGGTTCTGTGATGAGATCAGACTATACCCTGGTCTTCCTCCATTCTTATATGCCCTGATACTTCAATACAAAGAGCTGTGGTGTTACGAGTACAATAAATACATACAGTCATGGCCATAAGTTTTGAGAATTATACAAATGTTAATTTTTACAAAGGACCAGCAAGCGCCAGCACTGTCTCTTAAAAGTGTTTCAGCTTTGGGATCTGGCTACCAGCAGTGCAGAGCTTGCTCAGGAATGGCAGCAGGCAGGTGTGAGGGCATCTGCACGAACTGTGAGGTACAGACTCTTGGAGCAAGGCCTGGTGTCAAGGAGGGCAGCAAAGAAGCCACTTCTCTCCAGAAAAAACATCAGGGACAGACTGATATTCTGCAAAAGGTACAAGGAGTGGACTGCTGAGGACTGGGGTAAAGTCATTTTCTCTGATGAATCCCCTTTCCGATTGTTTGGAACATCTGGAAAACAGCTTGTCCGGAGAAGACAAGGTGAGCGATACCAGTCTTGTCTCATGTCAACTGTAAAGCATCCTGCAACCATTCATGTGTGGGGTTGCTTCTCAGCCGAGGGAATCGGTTCTCTCAGTTTTGCCTAAAAACACATCCATGAATAAAGAATGGTGCCAGAATGTCCTACAAGAGCAACTTCTCCCAACCGTCCAAGAGCAGTTTGGTGATCAACAATGCCTTTTCCAGCATGATGGAGCAGCTTGCCATAAAGCGAAGGTGATAACTAAATGGCTCAGGGAACAAAACATAGAGATTTTGGGCCCATGGCCTGGAAACTCCCCAGATCTTAATCCCATTGAGAACTTGTGGTCAATCATCAAAAACGGGTGGACAAACAAAAACCAACAAATTGTGACAAAATGCAAGCATTGATTATGCAAGAATGGACGGCTATCAGTCAGGATTTGGTCCAGAAGTTGATTGAGAGCTGCCAGGGAGAATTGCAGAGGTCCTGAAGAAGAAGGGTCAACACTGCAAATATTGACTTGCTGCATTAAAGGGAACCTGTCACCTCATTTTCACTAAAGACACATTGCAGAAGCCCTTCACACCAGCAGTGCAAATATGCCTTTCTGCCTTTTCTAAGCATTTGCATTACAATATAATTGTGTGTTATAACTTACCTTGCTCCCTGACAAAATCCTGGGGTAGTCACAGGGGATGGACTTTGGTTCGGATGCATTTCAAAAAAACAACATGTGGCTTGTCTGTGTTACTCACTCCTCAGAGCTTAGCCCCCACCTTTGTGCTCCTGTACACAGCTCCACCTCCTGCTTCTTCTCAGAGGTCACAGCCTGGTCAACCTGACATCAGTGGGGGAGGGACAAGCTGTACAGGAGCAACAAAAATGGAGACAGCCTGCAGCTCAGACAAGTCACATGTTGTTTTTTTGAAATGCATGCAAACCAAAGTCCAGCCCCTGTGACTACCCCAGGATTTTGTCAGGATGCAAGAGTAAGTTATAACACACATTTATATTGTAATGCAAATGCTTAGAAAAGGCAGAGAGGCATATCTGCACTGCAGGTGTCATGGGCTTTTACAATCTGTCTTCAGTGAAAATGAGGTCCCTGGTGACAGGTTCCCTTTAACTCATTCTAACTCATATATGAGTATATGAATAATATTTCTGTATGTGATAAAAACATCTGACAAACACATAAAAACCAGAAGGCAACAGATCATGTGAAAATACAATATTTGTCATTCTCATTCTCTTATGGCCATGACTGCACAAAGAATGTCACTCTGATGCAAACTAATGATGATGCAACATATTTCATCAAAATGTAGGAACAAGGAACCGTGTTACGCCGCATTTCAACGACCAGGAGTCCCACCTTCAGAGAATGCGCATACCACTAAGTTAACTACATTATGCCCATAGCAAATGAAAATGGGAGGGAGGAAGGGGAAAAGGAACAAAGGGTAATGTGACAGCGATGAGAAGGGTCATAATCTAGATTTTAGATTTGCTATGTATCCTAAAACTCAAACAACTCTAGACTAATTTTTGTTAACAGATCTTACAACTTTTGACATTGAAAGGGAGAGGCTGTAGAACTCTTATCTACGTTCTTACAGGCTCTCTGCTTTATCCCAGAAAGTCATTGCTTATCTAATTGAGCTTCTCTCTTCTTAAAGAAAATATCTTTGTTTTCAAGAGTCCAACTGGTTACAAGACCCCTAATACTGTAGAAACTAAAGACCAAATTATATTTTCAATTCTGATCAAAATGTAAGTGCTCCATCTACATTTTTGACATAAGGATCAAGTGGGGTATCTCCTATCCTGATAATAAGGGCAGCAGATTTGCACATTAGGACAAAGGAGACTATACTTCATTCAATTATTCCTGCAGAGAAGGCTGTAAACTGACAAGGGTACTGCTTTAATTATTTTGTATCTTAAAACAATATTTAAAAAGTGTATTAATGAAAATTACAGTACTATCTATTAATTCATGGATTTTGGGGGCATTTTATTTTTACCCTGGTTCGGAAAACGTGAAAATTATATTTTTAGGGTATATAATCATTTTACATATACCACTGATGGCCACTAGAGGGAGCATCATTAATGTACAGAAAGCATAGAACATGTGACTTGTCTTAGGTAAAGGAACTAAGGGAGAGGTGAGTGCCTGCTCTTGTTCCCCTAAACCAGTGATGGGCAACCTTTTGAGCTTGGTGTGTTAAAATTTGCCAAAAAACCGAGCATAACTCAGGTGGTGTGTCACCTTGACAAAAAAATCTGAATTTTGTGACATTTATAGTTTAAATAACAAATATGTATAATTATTTAACTTCTAGGGTACTTTAACCCTAGGTTGTCTGATTGATCCTACCATGTACTGTCATACTACAGTGGGGATTTTCCACATCATCTATTACTGTGTACAAATCGCACATTGTAATAGATCGGTTACAATCAGACACGTGTGGAAATGCTTAGTAACCTGTGAACTTTCAATCATGAAAGTTCACAGGTTATAGCAAGGGAGCAAGCGCCGCTGTCTACATATCCTTCATGAGGAGCAAAATAATAGCAATGTCTGGCGATTTGCAAGGCGTTGCGATTATTTCAGGGCTTGTATGTCACAAAACTGACACACATAGATGTATATCTATCATACAGTCACTGACCTTACTCACTGTATGATGAGAGTGGTTGTCCTCCCTGGTCCCTGCTGTGGAGATGGTCAGTGTAGAGGTGGCAGCTGCTGGGACATCACACAAGGCAGCAGTGATGTAGCCTCTGTCTGTGCTGCCACCCTCCCCCCACCCACAACTATCAGGAGCTGCAGAGGAGTCTCGGTGTATGGCCGGGTCACGTCTCCGGCTGCGCCCGGTGCTGATACCTGGGCTGAGTGGAGACACGAGGCACAGCTCACACAGGGGACCGGGCCAGCCCGGGGGAGGAGGAGGAAGTGCTGGGAGCTCAGTGCATGAGAATCTCTCAGCCTCCCGGCTACTGCACCTGGCTGTGTAGGAGCCGAGGATGAAACTTAACTCTCGGGCGGGCACGTGTCAATGAAAATGGCTACGTGTGTCAGCACTGACACACGTGTCATAGGTTCGCCATCACTGCCCTAAACCAAGGAGGACAAATTTTGAAAACAGAGAACAGAGTTCATGGTGCAGTGCTGATCTGGTTGCTGCTGATCACTACAGATACCTGTAACAGTTCAGACAAATCTGTGTTGGAAGCACTACACTATCATAGTTCCTGTTCAACTGAAATTCAGCAGTTGGACATTGGTAAATATTACAAATGATTTTAGAACTTTAAATATTTTCTTAAATGTGTAAAGCAATAAAAAGGGCCCAAAAATCAGCAAATACCACAATTTGTTGCCACAATTAATTGAGCAGATTCTGTCAGCTAAGCTTGTGGGTGGAAGACATTTCTATTGCAGTCTCCAGAGAAGAGATCTATAAAAGAATACACATATTTTTTTCTTTAACCCTTAGAAAACAGTTGCCACAAACTTCACATCTAAAGGGTCCATTTGTAGTAGACAAAACTAGAACTGTGCTTGCCAACTCCAGTTACAAACTGAGCACGATGGGGGTTATTTATCATATGCCGGCGCTCCATGCACCAGCGTATGATAGCCCTGATGCTGCTCTGGAGCAGGCTCCGGCCTCTTGATGTATCTGTCTGGGGCCTGCGCAGTGTCTATCTCTAGAACTAAATGCACCCGGCGAATATTTACATGCGAAAATTCACCGGCTGCAGCGAATATGCAGTCGTGGGCTCTGGAAAGCCCCTTAACGCCCCTCCATGGCCTCCTGGCATGAAGGCGCAAAATAATCGCAAAAGTACTAGCAATAAGCTAGCATTTGCAATTATTTCAGGGCTTCTACACCACTGACTTGGCATAAAAGCCCTGTTACATACCCCTCAATATGTGGAGGAGAGGACTCAAAATGTGAGGGAGGGCACAATGTGAGATGGGAAGGGCAAAATGTGCGAGGGAGTTAGGTGGTTACAATGGGCCTGTTCAAATGTTCAATTAACCTTTTACTTTCCAACTTCACCCCAACATTTTAGTTGCCATATGTACCTAAATGGTAGTGAACATCAATTACTACTTTAGGTCAGGGCTGATTTAATCATATAACAACAGAAAAACTTGGTATGGGGCCCCCACTACTACATGACACTATTAGCAAAACAGTGCTAATGCACTCAGTGATGTCACAGTACAGAAATAATACACATAGTGATGCCACATAGATGAACAGACCCGATGTTCCCATTCTGGTTAAGGGTTCAGGTTCTGGCGCAAGACCTGGACCTATTACCGAATTGGTGGTTGAACAGCCAGTCCGGCAAATTGATGCCCCTAACAACGAGCCATGGCTAGTCAGGAGATTAAGTCAGGAGATTAAGTAGAAATGAGGTGCAGGATGTTTTAAAAGGAACCTTCCTTTTGCTGAGGTTCAAGTCAGGTAATGAAGAGATACAGGGACTTATCAGGGACTGTTCAGATTTTTTTCTCATATCCTCTTCT
The DNA here is from genome assembly GCF_040894005.1 of Engystomops pustulosus. NCBI lineage: Eukaryota > Metazoa > Chordata > Amphibia > Anura > Leptodactylidae > Engystomops > Engystomops pustulosus. The sequence goes on from NC_092415.1 coordinate 153,612,461, forward strand.
ATAAATGACAAAATCTTTACAGCTTTTAATCTAACAGCTTTTCATATAAGGATTTCGCTGTGTTTTTATGACATATGATGTTTGTAATTTCATTAAGTTTAGTTGCATTAATTTTTTCCATTGGGAAAGCTGGATAAACAGACCACCCAACCAAAATGGATCCAGTAGGAAATTCCCAGATTTCAGGATTCATCCCACTGCCTTAGGAGGTATGTCCCAGCATCTATCTGTGGAAGCAGGGCTGCTGTGGGGGAATGGTGAGTATTTGTTTTGATGTGTTAGTGGGGAGGTATAATGTGAGGGGAGGGCATTCTAAATAGGGGGTGGGAGGGATAAAGTAAAGGATTCACTATAATTGAGGAACCAAAATTAAAGGGGGCATTGTATGTCTGGGGCGTAAAGAAAAGGGGATATCATTAGTCTTAAAAAAGGGGGGACTCAAATGAAGAGGGGAATTCAATGAGAAAGTTTTTTAGGAAGGAGGTCCATGAAAGCAGACACAGGAAGGAAGCATTATAAAGTGTGTGGGTATCTTATGATATAGTGTTGGAGGGCCACAGTAAAGGGGACATTGTCAGGATTTGGGATGCGTGGATCCACTGGACCACTGGGGGAGCTGGTACTAGCCGACACCTGGGACCGGAGTCTAAATGGCACCTGGTCTTCACCAGAGCCGCCGCAAAGCGGGATGGACTTGCTGCAACAGGGTACCACCAGGTCGTTCCACAGGTGCGACTAGTCCGCGGTGGCAGCCGAGATCGAGGTACCTTAGTGGATGACAATCTCGTGGTCAGGTCCAGGCAGAAGGTCAGGGCAGGCGGCAAAGATGCAAGGTCAAGTCCAAATCCAGGGTCAGCAGCGGGAGGTCCAGGCAGATGGGAACGGGGGCACAGGCACACGGGACACAGGAACACAGCAACGCAGGAACACAGCAACACAAAGGAACTCTAGTAACATAGGAATATGGAGGGACTCTGGTAACACAGGAATATGGAGGGATTCTGGTAACACAGGAACACAGCAACACTGGAACATGGAAGGAGGAAAACACTGGAAAGCTGGAAAATCGCAGGGAAGTTTTCACAATGGCGTAGGCACACAAAGATCCAGCGAGGCAGGAAGGGAGGTGCCAGATTATAAGGAGAACGTTCAACCAGCGCATCAATCAGCGGTGCGCTAGCCCTTTAAATTTCCTACAGCCACTCTTGGAAGTGCTAGCTTGATAGCCCAATTAATGCAACATATAAATGCCAGACATAATTACATGCATGCCAAATCATGAGGTTGGGAACAGAGAAGACATATTCCCCTCATATTTACCACTAAAGAAAGGAACAGGCAACCCACTTTCACAGGTTGTTAATTTTTTGTTTTACTTGTGTTATATTAGTTGTATTGTTATCTTGGTTTATATTTCTTATCTCTTTGATTATACCATCTTCTTGGAAAGAGAAATGGCAAACATAAATGAAGAAGTCCCACAACAATATATGAACCTGATCCGGACTATAGATCCAGAGGCAGAATGATCTATCACTAACATCTCTGGACTTCTTCAAATTTGAAAAGGCTTCGACGTAATCTCACGTCGCTTGGCCTACATAGCTTAGTATTTGCTATAAGAGCAAGAAGTTAATTTTAATACTAATGTTTGCCCTTATGATTGTAATCTGAAATACTTTAATAAAAAAGTTAATACAAAAAATTTCCTACAGCGGCGTGCGCCCTAAGAGGCGGGGATGCACATGCACGGAATTCTGCAGGGAGACTGGAGCCGGGACAGGTGAGTCCGAGGCATCGATCAGAGCGGGGGGAAAACGGAGGGACACGGGTGCGCCCGTGACAGACTCTATGGGGGTCATTTACTAAGGGCCCGATTCGCGTTTTCCCGACGTGTTACCCGAATATTTCCGATTTGCGCCGCTTGTACATGAATTGCCCCGGGTTTTTGGCGCACGCGATCGGATTGTGGCGCATCGGGGCCGGCATGCGCGCGACAGAAATCGGGGGGCGTGGCCGAACGAAAACCCGACGTATTCGGAAAAACCGCCGCATTTAAAAACCGAAAATGTGTCGCTTGGGGAGCGCTCACCTTCACCTTCTATGGGATGGTGCATTCCGGGGCGTTAAGATTATTTTCGGCGCTGCAGCGCCACCTGGTGGACGGCGGAGGAACTACCATCTTAAATCCCAGCCGGACCCGAATCCTGTGCAGAGAACGCGCCGCTGGATCGCGAATGGGCCGGGTAAGTAAATGTGCCCCTATGTGTGTCAGGCTTCAAGGTTGTGGATCCTCTGGACCACTGCGGACGATGACACAAGCCACTACCTGGGACCGGAGTCTAAGTGGTACCCGGTTTTCACCAGAGCCCGCCGCAAAGCGGGTTAGACAAGCTGCGGCGTGGTACCACCAGGTGGTTCCACAGACGTGACTTGTCCGCAGTGGCAGCCAAGGTCGAGGTACAGAAACGGCAGGCAGTCTCGTAGTCAGGGACAGGCTGGAGGTCAGGACAGGCAGCACAGGATCGGAGTCAGAGACGTAGCAATAGGTCAAGGCAGGCGGCAAAGGAGCAAAGTCAAACCGGGGTCACAACGGGAATACACAGAAATAGCACACGGCATAAACAAGCTTTCTCTAGGGCACTAAGCACAAAGATCCGGCCGGGGTCCGTGAGTTGCGCCTGCGGCGCGCTGGCGTGGGCTGAGAGGCCCGGGTGAGGTATAGGTCGCGGGACCAGCAGTGACAATGTGTTGTGGGGCTTCACAGGAAGGGTGCAATATACTATGAATCGAGAATGAATAATGAATAATTGTTAATAATATATCATGAATAATAATGAATAATAATATACTATTAATAGAAACTATTAAGGAGGACAGGAAAAGAATCCTAGGGGTGGAAGAGAGGCCATGGCATAAAAACTTTTGTCCCTCTTTCTTCATCAGAAAAGTAGTCAGGTATGGCTTTGTATGCATGGTAAAATGGCCTAGTAAAATTTCAAGGTTGTTTTAATACCAGTTTCTTAATATGGAAACGTGTCGGGTGGTAGGGTATGCTGTATTCTCAATAAACAACCCTGGGTTTCATCTTTTTAATGGAGCCCTGGATTTCATCTGTTTTTTAGATGAAGGTAATACTGATTGATACTGCTGTTACGGCAATGCACTGCATGGCATAACATAAGCCTCAGTGGTGGAAAACTTAGAACAGTTGTAAATTTTGTGGTATTTCCGCCTCCATACTCCCTATAACCAAGATACAGAACTAAGAGCTGCATTATATTTTTAATCTAATAAAATGTTAAGGAAATTAGACAATTGTGCAACAGTTTAGTTGTCATAACATAGCTAGCCACAGCAGTTTCCATATAAAATACTATTATAATACATTTTTAAATGCAAAACAGAGCCCAGCATAAAGAACAAGCTCAATACTTCTACCTCTATACCCTGTACTGCTCCACAGTGCCCACCACCGTCATCAAGTGACCTCTATCTTTAGCAGCATATATCTTTGTCAATCAAGCATTTTTTCCCTCTTTGATTTTATAGCATTTTCTGGGTATTGTGTTTTTTCAGATGTTTTCATAATAAAAATTTGCATAGGCAAAGACAAAAGGCACTGAAAAACTCTGTTTATCCCCTTACTCCACCTGTTTTACACCTGGGGTTGGCCACTCATAGAAAAACTTTAACAGAGTAATTATAAGACCCTAATAGGGGCACCCTTATTATACTTACCCAGATATGGTTTCCAGTGTGACGGTGGGTGTTATGTGACCCAGGCAACAAGATTTGGAGCGCCCCTGATATGGAACTAGTTATGAGAGAGGAGGCATGCAGACAGCAATGAATGCATGGCTGTTTACATCCACCGGAGCAATCAAGACATGGGACATCAAGATATGTGCCCAGTCCCAATCATCACGTGACCCACAGTTCTCAGAAGAGACCAGGAAACTTTATTGGGGTAAGTATATAATATAGGTGTTAGGGTTTTCTATAAGTAGCCAACCCCTTTAATAACCAAGGTTGTCTGTGTTTGTCATCAATGCCTTCTACAATCGATTCATTTTTATTTTACTATCAATATTGTATCATGCCAACGCCACCATATCCAGCCCTCAGATGCAGTGGTGGCCAAAAGTATTGGCACCCCTGCAATTCTGTCATATAATACTCAGTTTTTTCCAAAAAATGATTGCAATCAGAAATTCTTTGGTATTATTATCATCATTTAATTTGTCTTCAATGGAAAACCACAAAAAGAATTGTCAAAAAGCCACATTTAATATAATGCCACACTAAACATAAAAAGGGGATGGACAAAAGTATTGGTACTGTTGGAAAAATCATGTGATGCTTCTCTAATTTGTGTTATTAACAGAACCTGTAACTTACCTGTGGCACCTAACAGGTGGTGGCAATAACTAAATCACACTTGCAGCTAGTAAATGGATTAAAGTTGATTCAACCTCTGTCCTGTGTCCTTGAGCATGAAAAGAAAAGAAAGAAGACCAGAGAACTGTCTGAGAACTTTGTGAGGAAGCATCAGCAATCTCAAGGCTACAAATCTATCTCCAAAGATCTGAATGTTCCTGTGCTTACCGTTTCGCAGTGTCATCAAGAAGTGTAAAGACCCTGGCACTGTGGCTAACCCTCCCTAAATTGTGGACGGAAAAGAAAAATTGCTGAGATTTCAACACACGATTGTGTGGATGGTGGATAAAGAACCTCAACTAACATCCAAACAAGTTCATACAGCCCGAGGGTACAACAGTGTCAACCCGTACTATCCGTCGGCTTCTGAATGAAAAGGGACTGTATGGTAGGATACCCAGGAAGACCCCACTTCTTACACAGAAACATAAAAAAGCCAGGCTGGAGTTTGCCAAAACTTACCTGAGAAAGCCTAAAACGTTTTGGGAGAATGTTCTCTGGTCAGATGAGACCTAAGTGGACCTTTTTGGGAAAAGGCATCAACATAAGAGTTTACAGGAGAAAAAAAAAACACGGTCCCTACAGTCAAACATGGCGGAGGTTCCCTGATGTTTTGGGATTGCTTTGCTGCCTCTGGCACTGGACTAATTGACCATGTGCATGTCCCTCTGCTGTCTCTCTGCAAGCTCTCTGCTGTCCCCGCTGTGATCAGCGCCTGAGGCAGGCTATTCCACAGATTGACAGTTCTCACAGTAAAAAAGCCCTTTCGCCTCTGGTGATTAAACCTTGTTTTCTCCAGGCGCACTCAGTGCCCCCTCGTCTTTTGATTTGATTTAATCTGAAACAACTTACCACCATATTTTTTTATGGACCATACATATATTTATATAAATTAATCATGTCCCCTCGCAGTTGTCTCTTTTCCAGACTAAATAAATCTAGTTGTTTTAATTTTTCCTCATAACTGAGACCCTCCTTACCTCTTATCATTTTTGTGGCTCTTCGTTGAACCCTCTCCAGCTTCAGGGCATCCTTTTTATGGACTGATGCCAAAACTGGATGGCATATTTCAGGTGAGGCCGAACCAATGCCTTGTACAGTGGTAATATTAAATCCCTATCCCGAGAGTCCATACCACTCATGATACATGACAAGATCTTACTGGCTTCATTGATGGTTTCCAGCAGGTGGTGTGTGCAAGAAATAAGCAGGGAGAGGCTGAAGTACTTGTTTCTCCCTGGGCAACCCCTGAGTGTCCATAAGATAAGTCCCTGTGTAATTGAATGGGAAGCCCATGTTGGTAGACAGCTGTATCCAGGAATCAGATGGAGGCAATGTTGTGCAAATCAACTCAGGGTTCTTTATTGAACAACAGGTAGCAGGCAATGGACCAAATGTCAAACAGCAGATTCATATTCTGGTAGTGGAGTGGTCGTGGAGAGTGGTCCACAGGAATAATGCGCCAGCCTGATGGTATATGCAGGCTTGGATAATTGAGATGCAGCTGTGTCCAAACTTTGGAAACTGCAGCTCTGGATTAGAGTCTCCAGACTCAGCTCCTGGGATTGGTATCTGACAGCACTAAAGGTGTGCTCCTAACTCTCCCTCTTCATTCTGACAGCAGGTCTTACCCTCTGCTCTGTGGTAAGACTAAGACCATGTGCTCCCCCTGCACAGGGGTTTTATACTCCCCCTGGTCAAGTGGTAGCACCTCTTCAATCACACTCCAGTTTACAATACAACCAACTGATTGTATAACATCTAACACCCATTTAACTATTGCCTTTCCAGGTAGAGTCTACAGCTGCTATTACACAATGGCCAGGTTCTAGAACCTTCATAGAGGGTTTGTGACTCCCCCTAACAGCTTCTGACCTGGAGAGGGTGCTATTTGCAACTACCAGCCTGCCTATGTATTGGCAGGGGTGTTGCACATGAAACATGAAAATTGCCGTGGTTTCCATGGCTTTGTATTAGCCGACTGCCCGAACCACAAAACTAGGAGCAGGTCTTATTTCTGTCTGTGTTTGTGGCTCAGCAAGAGATACACTGGTTGACTGTTGCATGCCATAGCCAATAGGAAAAAAAAGTATTGTGTGCAGGAGGGCTGACAGAGATGCCCGAGTTCAGTATTCAACTACTTCATGGTCAATAAATGTTGTGGCAGAGCATGTGCAGATCTTAGTTTTCTTGATCTATGGGGGTCCCAACATTTGGATCCTCAATGATCAGCAGGTTATCATCTACATGCTGTTGATAATAATAACATTTATTTATATATCGTCATTGTATTCCATAGCACTTTACAACTCGAGACCAAAAGTTTGGACACACCTTTCTGTATTTTCATGACTTTAAAAATTGTGGATCAAAGCTATGAATTAACACAAGTGGAATTATATACTTATATGTCTTATATTCTAGGTTATTCAAAGTAGCCACCTTTACACACTCTTGGTATTCTCTTGGTGAGTTTCAAGAGGAAGTCACCAGAAAAGGTGTTCACATCACAGGATTGCCCTGCCAGGTTTAATAAGTGGGATTTCTCGCCTTATAAATGGGGTTGGGACCATCAGTTGTGTTGTGCAGAAGTCAGATGGATACACAGCAGATAGTCCCACTGAATAGACCTTTAGAATTTGTATTATCACTAGAAAAAAGCAATTTAGTAAAGAAAAAGGAGTGGCCATCATTACTTTAAGATCTGTATTTAGCAGTAAGCAGGTCATTGGAGACTTTGCAAAGAGCAGTTTCAGTAGAGTGCATAGAGCGGAAACCAGATTGTAGGGGGTCAAGTAGGGAGTTAACTAAGAGAAAATGGGAAAATCGAGAATAGATCAGGTGTTCCAGGAGTTTGGAGATAAAAGAGAGATTAGAGACTGGTCGGTAGCATTGGATGGGTCCAGAGAAGGTTTCTTTAGTAACAGGGTAATATCAGCATGCTTGAAAGAAGAGGGAAAGACACCAGAAGAGAGATTGAAGTGAGGTGAGAAGTGACTGTAGGAGAGAGGCTCTGTGTGGGGATGTGAGGGGACGGGGTCACTGATGCAGGTGGTGGGGTGAGGAGAGGAAAGGAGCCTGGACACTTGTTCCTATGAGACTGGCTCATAGGAAGAGAGCGAACAGGGTGGGGTACCGGAGGGAAGGGAAGTCATGGAGTTAGTGGATTGGGAAATTATTTCCTAGCAATTGCAATAAATTTTATCGGGGATTGATAGGGGATAACTTAATGGGACCAGGCTTCAGCCTTCATTCAAATGTTGTGGTCTCCTACAGCTAACTGATGGGGTTGCTGGGTATCAAACCCGTCAACCTGATTTTAATCAAAATGAAATGTGGTCCCCACATTCATTTGCGCATGCGCCACACTACGTTGCCGACTTGGAGTAGCTATGAAGACAGCGCCGGGAAGCGCCTCTGAGTCGGCAACTTAGTGTGGCGCATGCACAGATGAATGGGGACCTTGCAGCCGCCACCGCTAAATCTGCGCATGTCCGTGCTCATAGCACAAAACATGCTGACAGCACAGGCGCAAGAATGCCTGACACGGTCAGCGGGAGTTCCGGACAGTGGGGCAGATTTACTTACCCGGTCCATTCGCGATCCAGCGGCACGTTCTCTGCGGTGGATTCGGGTCCGGCCGGGATTTATTAAGGCAGTTCCTCCACCGTCCACCAGGTGATGCTGCTGCGCTGAAGAGCATCGGAACGCACTGGAATACACCGAGCCGGGCTGAGTGAAGGTAAGTGCAATTTTCGCAACACATTTTTTTTTTAAATGCGGCAGTTTTTCCGAATCCGTCGGGTTTTCGTTCGGCCACGCTCCCCGATTTTCCGTTGCGTGCATGCCATCGCCGATGCGCCACAATGCGATCGCGTGCGCCAAAATCCCGGGGCAATTCTGGGAAAATCAGCGCAAATCGAAAATATTCGGGTAACACGTCAGGAAAACGCCCTTAGTAAATGACCCCCAGTGGGCGCGACGTGTGCAGGGAGGGTCAGCCAGGGGGTGTAATGATGAAGGACAAGGGCAGGTGAAGGGCTGGAGTATTCTTTTGAAAATCACCCACGGAGGACGGTTTCCCAAGGGTGGGGGGACTGCTCCTCTTCAGCCCCTTCCAGGGGGCGACTTGACTAGTCACAAAGCACGTCTTTCAAAGGTAATATATAATTTATCTTTTGTTCTGTAAAACCGATTTTTACATACAAAAAATGTTTAGCAGTGTGTGTGCAATGCTCTATAGAGACGGGGCAAAACGGGGTCTCCTGGTGACAGCGCACAAGGCAATTCAGTCATACGACCAGGGATTGTTACATGATGAATAAAGTTAGTGAAGAAAAAAATAAATAAATAAATAACACCACCCCAAGTGGCCGGACACGTTCCATGTAGAGTACAGGCAGAGAGGAAGACGATACCACTTTAAGGAAGGGGGGATGGAGGAGGCACACGTGATCTTCTCCGCCCTATAGGAGCAGCGAGATATCACTCGATCCTCCCCCTATGAATGCGCCAGGATGGTTTGTTCCCGGGTGTGGGCAGCGCTTCCGGCCTCTCAGCGCTACTCAGTTGGTGTGACCGGTGCGTGCAGTGCTCAGCGCTCGTCGTCACAGACGCACCTACCGCCGCGTGTGCCAGCTGTTGCCAACATGGCCGAGCCCGAGGAGAGGAGCCTGGACGACTTCTTTGCCAAGAGAGACAAGAAAAAGAAGAAAGAGAAGGGAGGCTCCGGCGGCTCGGCCGGGGGGAAGGGGGCAGCGAGGCCGGCAGAGGGGACACAGTCTGCGCTCACATCCAGCGGAGCGGCCAAGGTCTCCAAGAAGGAGAAGTCTTACAGGAGCGAGGCGCAGGACGCGCAGCAGGAGAAGGTACAGGCTGCGCCCGGGGCACACGTGTGGGGGGAGAGGCGGCAGTGACCCTGGCACAGGGGGCGCCGGAACTTGTGCAGTCTAATGCAGAATCTGTAGGTGGGCGCAGGGTAAAGTATGTAGTACTCCAGGCCTCGTCTGCTTACGTAGGCCCTGCTGGAGGTCTATGGGCATCACATGGAGGGTAGTGAGGACATGGCCTCTCGGGACTTGGCCACATGTGACGTCATAATACATGTGATATAGACCAGGCACCTGCTCTACCTGCAGTGTGTGGGCACAGCATGTGTGAATGTGGGGCCCTGTAGTCATGGCTCATGCTGGACCCAGGGACATGTGGCCTGTGGTACCTCGATTTCTCGTGTACCCCTGTGATGTCTGCAGTAGATAAGGGGCTCATCCAGTGACTCGGCGTTAGAACTAAGCCGGATATTTGCTGCAGGGCATCCTCCATGATGCTTCAGGGTTATAGAAGCTGTGCAGTCAGTGCCAAATGATTGCTGGAGAATTTTTGGTAGAAAGTGTATGTTCTATACATGTAGTGCGTCTTTATATCCAGGGCTATGGTCCTACAGTGCATTGTGCACCACTGCTACTTAATAGTCACTTACAATTGACCTGGTGTTCATCACCCCTACTTACCCAGCTCACTGGTTGTAGGTAATGTCCCAATTCTGGTATAAAGAAGGCCAAAAATTCAGGAAAAACTGAGTGGACATTATTATGGTTGGCTGGGTTTTTGTATTGAGGGAGGCCAGATCTGGCCTTGTACAGCCTTGGATGTTGTAGGAGAGGGCTCATTAGAGGTCTGTCACTAAGGCCTAGTGAGCCTGGGACAACTGTGTCCCTGATATTAACTATGAAAATGATCACCTCTGACCCCTAGAATGAGGTATGAGCCTTATTCTCATAAGGGTCAGTAACCTGATTCTGAGATGTATGGCTTCTATATCCTTTCTCCTGTAAACCAAAAATCCTTATAGCTACTGTGGTGGATATCTATCAAAAATTACTTAAAGGGAACCTGTCTGCAGAAATTGACCAAATAAACCTAGCAGCTCATGTTTCTTTTGTGGTCCTGTATGGTGGAATTATTCAGAAAATCAACTTTAACGTGAGAAACAATATTGTTGTATAGTCATGTAGGCTGGGAGTTTGGCGCTGAAGTCCAGCTCTCCTCGCATCAGAATGCACTTTCCTGCACTTGATGCGTTTATTTCCAGGACTAACCGACTCTACTACTGTCTGGTGTGTGATGTGAGTCGCCGTAGAAGGGGCATTTGGTGGCAGTGGCAGCCAGGGCTTCAGTCCTGAGTTCTGTCTGACTTTATACAACAAATTTAGATCTCTTCTCAATTTTCTATGTGAAGCCACCACACTGGACCATGTAAGACACATGATCTGGAAGGTGTTTATCTGCTTCATAATATACTGGTACTGGTTTAATCGGTCAATTTCTACTAGCAGGTTCCCTTTGTAAATGACACATGAGCCCTCTTCATGTATGGTGGATGTTTGCTGTATTATGCTATCATTGTGTGGCTCTTAACCATTTAAATTCTGGCGGAGAATGCAGTCTGCTTTGACAATCAGATACATATCTCTAGCAAAATTGCCTAAAAATTGCATTACAGTAGCATTGCTTTACATGGTGGAAGTAATTAAACCCCCATGGGTTGTAGTACCTTTAGGGGTCTAAGAAGTATGGTAAAAAAATAGTTGAGAAAAATTTTGAAAGCCTCAAGGTGGTCTTAAAATACAATATAGAGAATATAAAAATGATTGTTCCTGATGCCGAGCCCCAAAATGCAAAATGACATCCAAATCACCATTTTTACACCATTGTGCTATGCATAAAAACAGTGATCAAAAGATTGTAGTTACCAAAATGGTAGCAATGAAACTTCAGCTCCATAAACCAAAATATGAAAGTTAAGATGAGCGAAGATTTCTTTGTAAAATCTATAAAGACGTAATAAAACCCAAAGAAATTGGGGTCAACAGCTGAAAGTTGGAAGCAAGCACCCCTCTGGTGGTTAACTTTTGTCTGCATCACAACTGCCGTGTAATAGTGCCCTTATTCGCCTCCTTATAGGATTTGCATCCGATAATTAGACCAGTGATCATGACCTGGCATATTATGCCTCTGTTCTTGATTTTCTCCACTTGACACTAGATATACTAAGAGGCCTGAATTATTTCTATGCCAGGTCCTGCTTGACATGGAATTGTGCTATACAACCGGCCCCCTGCCCATTCTGCTCCATTCAGTTGTAATTCCTGGCCATGTTAAAGGAATTGACCCTTTTTTAATGGTTTGTATGTCAGAATACGGTGTACTAGCCATGATAAGTGCCCTTTTGTGTCTCTGCTGGATTGAGTGGCCCAATGCTAAGCTGCTGAGTTCTGTTCTCTTAAATCCAACGGATGCAGAACAAGTTGGACAAACTCCCTTGTATATAACCAGCTTTAGGGCGTGGGTTGGATGAACAAGACCCAAGAATCCTGGAACAATTTACTTTATTTCATAAATTCTGCTCCAAATTGAATAAACCTATATCTCCCTGAGTTCCGCATCTACTCATGGGAGCAAAAAACTAATGGGCTCCCCTTCATATGTGGAGCTTCCCAGTTACATAAACTGAGAGATGGCGAATAAAGCACTCCATCTGTACAAGGACGATGTAGCGGATTCAGATCAGTAGGAATGAGCAGTATTTGGGTGCACAGCACTAATTTTTCTGTGCTGCTGTAACAGAAGACTTCATTTAGTGAATTGGCCAGTATAGTGGTGAATGCTGATAAGTGAGGGGGTGTTTCCTTTGATACAATATCTACAATGTTAGTTTCCCCTGTAAGTCCCTTTAGACAGTGCTTCAACACTGACCTATGGGGAGCAAGTCATAGGGTTTCCCCATATAATAGCGGAATTCTAGTTATCGGCAACTACCGTATTTTTCGGACTATAAGATGCTGCTTACTATAGGACGCACCCCAGATTTTGGCTTCCAAAAAATGAAAAATATATTTTACACCAATTAAAATATTCCTGTTGGTCGCACTAATGCACAACATACGCAGCTCTGCTCCATCCACGCAGTTACACACGCAGCTCTGCTCCATCCACGCAGTTACACACGCAGCTCTGCTCCATCCACGCAGTTACACACGCAGCTCTGCTCCATCCACGCAGTTACACACGCAGCTCTGCTCCATCCACGCAGTTACACACGCAGCTCTGCTCCATCCACGCAGTTACACACGCAGCTCTGCTCCATCCACGCAGTTACACACGCAGCTCACATGATCAGTCACATGATTCTGACATCGCCAAAGGTCCTGTAGGACACCCGGGAGAAGTGAGAGCAGTGCGGAGGCTCCTCTCTGGGAGTTCTGGTGCAGCTCTATATCAGGGCATCACCCGATCTCCATTACAGCGGTCACGGTGGTCTGGCAGTGCTGGATACTCCTGACCTTCGGTCTACAAGATGCAGGCACGTTTTAGTGTTTTATAGTCCAAAAAATACGGTAAGTACTAGAGACTTGTTTTATGAATATGCTTTGCAATTCACTTTTATTCTAAGTGTAAGCAGTACAATCCTGGAGAACTGCATGTGACATGCCCTGCATTGTGCTGATCATGGGGCATAGCTGAATAGTATTTCAGAGGATCGCTGGCTTCTTATACAAAGATGTAGGGGTTAAGTGCTGAATGTTGCTGTCTGCTTGGAGTGGATTTGAGACTATATATTGTCATGGTTGCTGTAATAGTCCCTATTATATAGTTGGGGGTGGTAATTGCTCTGGGATATACTAGTGAAATGCACTTAATATAACAGCGACATGAACATATTGTTATGATGAGGTACAGATTCAGAAACGAGCTGAAATGCTTAGATGTCTTATTGACTACCAGCGATGGTAAATTTCAGCATTTACTAGATTTTTAAAATTTTTTTTTTTTTCTTTTGTAGGTTGATGATGAATGGAAAGAATTTGAGCAAAAAGAAGTTGACTACAGTGGCCTAAGAATTCAGTCTTTGCAGATAAGGTAATGGGCCCTAATTCCTATTTGTTTAAATCCAGTGAAATATGATGGTCCTATGGTAACATAGGAGCAGGTTACCATCTATTATAGATTTTATAATCTTATTTCTACTTAACAGTTCTTGTCACTTATCTAATTTCATCAATTTACTATAAACTTTATAGAATTAGCTTAATTTTCATCTGTTTTTATAGCGTTGTAACCTATGACGTCAAAATGTTGTCATCCAATTTTGGTCAGTAAACATCTGAAGTTCAACTTCTATCTCTATCCACCCAGAAGAGCACATGATACCATGGAACTATTTATTTTGGCTACTTTTACGCATTTTCACTAGAACAATTGGCGCTTTTTGTGTTATCTGTCATGCAGACATGTATCGGAACAAGTTGCAGGCAGTGACCTGTAATGTACATTACACAAGATCCCCATACACACAACCATAGTGGGGGCTGTGATCCTGGATTTGCAGTGTGGCCTCGTTAGTGGAGTAAGGAGCGCTCTCGCTTCTCCACAAAGCCTTGTTCACCCTTGTGAGCACAGTTTCAAGTGTGGCTGTCACAGAACAGACACCCAAGTCTTATCTAAACAAGACTTAGTCTGTGTACAGAATTGGGTTTAGCTGCAAAAGCAACCAAAGTACTGTCTGCTTAGCGGAAAGTGCAGTGGAGAATTGCCTGGACAACCCCTTTAAATATGACTGTTTACTTATTAGGCCCGCAGTTTCTATACAAGTCCTAAGGTTTTGGGCTGTATAAAAGAAAAACGGATGATCCATATTAATTGCTGTCTTTTTTTAAAAGCCTCTGAGGTCATGTATGAAATGTAGGACTCCGGTCCTGGGCTCCTCGGTGCAACAAGATTACAGAGCCGAAAAGCAACTAGATTAGGCTCTGTTCAGTGTACAAAGTGCCATTCACTGTCACGCAGTGTATTTGTCTACATGGTCGCCTGTAGCCACATTTAAGCTGCCCGACACTGAAGCCTTGTGGCAGCATGTTGAAAAATCAAGTATCTTCTGCTATAATTTCTACATAAGTGCTGAATTTGTATAACCTGCTAGGAATGCAATGATCTCTTACCTGAGATTGAGGCTCAGAGGATAGACATTCAACGTGGCTACAAGTAATGAAATGTAACCACTTGTTTTATTGAAAAGAATCTATAATCTCTCCTGAAATGTCTTAAAGAAATTGCTTGTATTTGCTATAAAATCAACAATTCTTGGAGAAATAAACACAGCCACGCTAGAAGACAAGTGGGCGTTACTTTTCTTCAATGTATTCACATTTTTAGTAGGAATAACCGAAGAACAATTCAACCCAGATTCGTAATGGATGCTTCAGTTTTCTAGGGCAGGTAATTTACTAAGGCAGTCAAGAAGTGATAGGTTCTCTATAAAGCAAAACCATTGGGATGGGATTGTTCCTTTTCCTTATAAGCCCTGTCCTGTAGCTGTGATCCCTGTGTTCTGGACCTAATGTTCCTACAATCTTGTTGTAGCAATGAAAAGGAAGATGATGAAGGTGAGAAAAAGGAAGAACAGGGTGGAGACTGGGAAGAGGCTGGAGGCTATGGCTCTGACAAGACGATGGGTCCTTGGAATAAATCTGCCCCTGCTCCAGCTCCTATAAGTGTTGGTAAGACAAGATCCTCTGTGTACGGTATACACGTCTTGAGTCTCATTTATAAGCTGCTTATGGTGAGCAGTTTGATCTCTGCTTTCTAGTACAGGTTATGGCTAATTGCTAATAACCGCTGCCAATCATCTTCATTGGATCTAATTTGGATGTTTTTTTCCTCAGTTGCAGAAGCCCCAGAGCCTGCACAGCCCAGCGGCGTGTATAGACCCCCTGCTGCCCGAATGTCTGCACCACAACGAAAGCCGCAAGGTCCCCCTGAAATATTTAGTGATGCCCAGTTCCCGTCTCTACAAGCCACTGCCAAGCATATAGAATCCCGCAGGTAAGTGCTTCCTCACTACTACGTAATGTAATGGAACTAGTATGTAGTCTTTAGCATCTTTATTTGAAAGTCTTTAGTTGAATTTTATACATTATAGTACTGAACTGTACATACGGTATATGCAGTATTCTAGAACAGAGGGGGAGGGGGGAATATCAATGCATTTGTGCCAGTTTTCGCATATTTAAATCAGAAATGTGGGGGGAAGGGGGTAACTTTATTCCTGACATATTTTTTACAAATTGACATTTTCTTGGGACAGGAGGCAGGTGGCCAAATCTTCATATTAGTTGTAGGCATGTATCTAAGGGGACTATATTGTCCCCACCCTTGTACAGGTTTATTTGTAGTTGTACTATTTTAAGTGTTTTTATTGTGCCACTTTTGTATGTGATTTTGCTGTATCCCTTAAATAAAGATTAATTGTATTCCTAATGCCTTGGCTAAGGTTAACACAAGTCTTTTTCTTTGAAGTATTGTACCAGTGTGAGTTTTTAGTTTGGCTAGTGCACACATGCTAGTATGCCTAATAGTATGCCTAAGAGTGTGAATATAGCCTAAGAGTGTGGTGCAGTTCCCTACCTGCCGTGCTTCCTGCACCCCACCTGGGGTCGGATATAAGTTGTCATCCCGCGTGGGGTCTGTTAGTTGTTGTATCCATATATGATGATCCTGTACGTGCTGCTTCTACACTTCTAACAACCCTCGTATTTGTTTCCTAAACTAGGGATAAAGAAATGGAGAAGACATTTGAAATTGTAAAACACAAAAACCGCGCCAGAGAAGAAGCGGCAAAGAATCAGGCCGTTCAGCTCCAGCTAGACAACCAGTATGCGGTTCTTGGTGAACAATAAATCGGCAAAAAAAAAAAAAAACATTGTATACAACCTTTATAAACTCGCCCATGAGGAAAACTAACTACAGCTGTTGGACTTGAGATCATCTGAACTGTGTGATCTTCTCTACTGCGCATTGGATGAAACAGATGACTGGACCCTCCATCCTTCCAGTATATATACAAAAAAACTTTCCTTTTCTTTCTTGCTACATCCCCTTCTCCCATTCCCCTTGGCTTTTTTTGTCTATTTGCATATGGCAACACGTGAGGCCCTGAGAATAGAACACAAATCCTTGTTGTAATGTCACACATCTAAGTGGAGAATGAATAAGCAGTTTTCAGTGGTTATTAAATCTTTTTATGCTGAGCCTTCATCAAGGTTGACTACCTCAGTTTTGCTACACCCATAGTAGACACCACCTGGAGGAGCATCACTTACACACAACCAGAGATTGTATGTTTCCTATAGCTGTATTAGAACAGGGATTCCCTCTTCTGTGTTGGTACACCTAACAGGATAGCGCTTCACCTTGTTACTGTTGACTGCTTCATGTGTCGATCAGTTAAGTGACCTTAAAGGGATTTGGTGTAGACCATGTAATGGCTTCTTTATGGTTTTTCTGTAGATGGGTAATTGATACATGGGTCTTCATAGTCTAGTGCAAAGCTGTAGTTGCCTTTTTAAAGTGACAAATTCACAAGAAATCAGTCTACCAAACTGTGAGAACTGGCGTAATAAATCCTACATTGCCCTTCTTTTATGTTACAGGTCACCTTCTCTATCGAGTTTGTTCCCAGCAGGCTGCCATACGTTCCATCCGCTTACTATGTAACTTCCCCAATGACTTGCCTGTCCTACTCTGTGGCTGAAGGGTGGGGTATAGGCTGCTTAAATGGCTTATCTGCTTCTTAAAAACTGATGTCCTATCATTTTGGATAGGTCAGAATTGTTAGGTGAGTGGGAGGCGTTTGACTTGCCCTACTCATTGTTCAGTTGATATAGCACAATAAATCCTCATCCCATTGAATTGATTGGAGTGAAATGCCACAAGTCTGGAGTGTTCAGTGAGCAATAATATTGACCCATTCAGAGAACATTAGTCATCCAATATTGTGTGCCTATCCAAAGGAGCAACCATCGGTTTTAGAGCTGAATAAGCACTTTTGAAGCATTTTCATCCCAAACTCATAACATTTGTCCAAAATCTCTATAATACTTGAAATATGTACGTATGTGATTCTTCTCATTTTACTTTTGAGGTCTTCTATTTCTGTCAGATCTGGTATTGGCTGCTCTGCCATGGATGTTTTGTTCAGATTTAAAGGGATCATCCACTTCAGGTATCTACCAAATCTAAATGGGTGCATGTTGTGTGGTCACTACAAACAGTCCTCAAAGTAGAACCACGAGTGTAGCAGCGCTGTGTAAGTAGAGGATCTTGTCCTTGGAGCACACACTTGAAAGCCAACCTGACTCCACAGTCTGTGTAAATCCAAAAAAAAAGAAAGAAAGCACAGAAGCGACAGTCCCCTGGACTACTACTTCAGTGTTTTTTGTTTTTTAAACCTCCCCCCTTCCTTAAAGTGCCAATATCAGCTCTGGGTAGAATTTTGCCAGGAATGGATGTTGTATTATAATGTGGAAGAGTGCAGACATAAAATTGCTTGCTGTGCAGTTAATTACGGTTTATACATTTGGATTGGTAATGTGGAACCATAATGCTCAGCACATAGGGAGTGGTCTGCATCTCCAGCACTGGATGCAAATGTACATGGCTGTGGCTAGCTCCTTTATTTGGAGTGGCCCTTCAACAATGGGATAACCTTTTGTAAGTCGCTCTGATCCAATATGATCAGTTCACTTCCTAAAATATCCCAAATATCCTGGCACAAACTACTTGACTTTGTCTTCTACTTTTGTGCAGTGCAACAACCATTTATAGCGCATCACTTGAGTTCCTGCTTCAAGTTTTTATGTGGCTTGGGTACTGTCACATGATAGCGCTTGAGTTTTTATTAGGGTGTGGTCACATGTACTGCTTGCGCTGCATTTACAGGGGTGGGCATTGGGCCGATTGCATATGCGCTTCTATGGGAACTCAAACGATTGTTTTAATGCAAGACACCGGGTTCTGGTTATCAACTGTATGGTACCATTGAAGCGCATACGCGTCGGGGCCTCGGCCCGCCCTTGTACCCTAGCGCTGCGTTTACAAACTGTGACCGCACCCATATAAACTAATTTTTTCAGGAGGAAAATCAGTTGGCTCATAGGTTAAATAATATTCACCATTCCGGTAGTGCTGGGCTCCCATTGGTCCAATCTTGACACACAGGAAATACCTGCTCAGCCAATCACTGGACTGTAATGGCAATTCCCTTCAGGATGGGTTATACAGTCCAGAAACGCATCTAGCAAGCATTGAAAAAGAAAAGGCCAGGGGTGGTCAATGTTCTCATCTTAATTTTTTAACCTATTCTGAACCTGGTGGCAGAATTTTATTCTTTGCCAAAAATCCTCTATCAGCCCCAAATTTATGGTTTCCAAAAGGTCTAGTAGGAGGGACATCGCAGTCACCCGTGAGACTCTGTGCCAGCAAACACGAGCTCTTTAAGTAAATAATTTATATAAAAGGAATTGGGTTTAAAGGGTTATTTATGTAAATGTGTGAAAGGCTCCCACTTTTTTTTCTTGAATCTGGTTCCATTTTGGAGAATTTGTTAGAAAACGTGAATCTTTAGGTTTTATCATTATTTCTGTATGATGGGTAACTGGACTGTCCATAAGAGTGTCATGGGTATGGACTAGGCTAAAAGACAACCTAAAATAAAACTATGATTGAAATATACAAATGTGTTATGTTTTTGTTTAGCCAGAAGGTGTCGGGTCTACTGGTGTGTTCACCGGTACACCATACTGGCAGTTCCCACCACTTCCCTATAAAATAATTAACCCCTTCCTGCACCTTGAAGTGATTCTATGTCATAGGATACGAGTAGTGCCCGCACCTTGACGTAGAATTACATCATAGCGATTGCCCGGGATCCCGGTGGTAACAGTTAAACGCGATCCCGGCTGTTTAACCCCATAGGCACCGCAGTCATAGTAACAACCCGTACGCCGTAAAAGAAAAGGTGCAAAAATATGCACAAAAATTAAGAAATTTTCACATCTAACCTCTTACAAAGTAATTAAAAAAAAGTAAATTTACCCTGACATGATACCAAGAAAGTACAGCTTGTCTCACCAAAAATAAGCTCTAAAACAGCTATGTAATAATGAAAAAAAAAGTTATGCCCATTGTTACATGGCGATGCAAAAACGAGCACATTTCTTACAAAATAAGTTAGCCATATAAATGGGGTATCGCTGTTATCGTGATTACCATAAAAATGGGTTCTCTTTATTTTATGGGTCGAGTGAACGTCCAAGGGGAAAAAAGCAAACAAAATCATTCTTGTTTATGGTTTTTAAACTACCACCAAGAAAGAGTTAATAAAATGGTCTAAAAAAATGTAAATTACACCTCCATTTTGTTTTAACCCCTGTGAAACATCCAAAGGGTTAACACGCTTGTTAAAGTTGATTATTCACACATTGAGGGGTGCAGTTTCCAAAATGCTATAATGTATGGGTTTTACTGCTATTTAGGCCTCTCAAAATTTTAAAACTGAGCAATTTGAAATTTTTGCCAAATTTCCTTACTATACATTTTGCATATCAAAACAACCATTGCACATGAATTCATTCATACAGGTTAATTTGAGTGAATCTGAATATATGAAATATACTATACATTACTGAAAAAAGCCTTTTTCCCACTTAAAAGCATTTTTTTAAATTTGTTAATTTTTATCTAGCCCTACCTGTCCTGAAAAAAAAATTGCCACAAGTTTTTTAGGTAAGAAAAATTGCGCAATCGCCACTACATCCAAAAATTAACTAAAAATGCTCTTTAAAGGAAATCTACCATTTGATTTGATGCATTATGAAGCAAACATACCTTCAGAATGCTGTAGCTACACTGATGCAAAATCGTATCTGGTTTAATCCCTGATATGAGTGGTTTTGCTGGAAACAAAAAACAAAAAAACATTCAGGACCTTGGGAAAGCTGGGTCAGGCTGGCTGACAAACACATTATACACAGGCGCTAGTAATTACAAGACATGACTTATCAACCCGAGCTGGGTCACTCAAACACAGCAGCTGGGGGATGGTGCAGCAATTGATTATTCTGTCTGGCAGGGAGAACAGCGATTGCATCATCCTCTCCTGCAGAGAAAAACCTCATAGGCTAGGACAAGTGCTGAACCAAGCATTGAAGCGAGACAGCTTCATAATCATGTTCTCTGTTTTCTCAGCAAAACCACTCAGCACAGGGAATTACCAAGATATGACCCTGCATCAGTGTATCTACAGCATTCTCAAGGTATGTTTACTTCATAGTGCATCAAATCAAATGGTGGGTTTCCATTAATACTTTGTCATTAACATGTTCTCTGCTTTACAAAAGAGACCTTGTAACACTTAAACACCCCCCCCCTCCCCCAAGACTACCACTTGCTACCAACTTGCTACCAACTGAGCAAGTCTCCAGACCTAAACCCTTTAGTGCATCTGTGGAGCATCCTAAAACAGAAGGTGGAGCAGTACCACATCCAACATCATACCTTCCAACTTTCGTATTGGAGAAACAGGGCCAAATTATTTTTTTTTGGCCCTAATCCAGGCCTTTTATTCCTCCACTAACCCCCACACAGTATAATTCTTCCCTTTGTGCTCTCTACGATTGTCCCCTCCGCTCCCTGACAATTGTTGCCACTGTAGTATTGCCTCCCAGCAGTTCCCGCTCTTATTGTGCCTTCCCAGCAGCTCCTCTTATTTTTGCTCAGCCTCTTGTGCCCCCACAGTAAAATACACATGTATTCATCTTTCCCTGTTCTCGTGCAGCAGCTCCTCTCTCCTTTCCTTCTGCTGTAGGTAGCTCTGAAGATGACATCACATTGCGCCTGCCGAACCCTTCTACACACAGAAGATCCATAAGGATAGTGCAGGGAGCTGCCGGCTCTCTGCATTATCATTGTAAACAACTGTTAGTGTCCGGAGGATGCTGACAGAGTCGATGTCCTGATACATACCTCCCGCTGCGGGATAAATCAAAACCGGGACTATCCGACTGTATGATGTCATCAAGAAGATGTAGAAGGGGATTCTAGTCACAACCTGTGAAGCTCCATGCAAGCTCCATGTCCAAGAGAGTTAAGGCAGTGCTGGACAAACAAAATATTGACAAGCTGGGCATGATTTGGCAATTTTCACTTAAAGAGGACCTGTCACCCCATTTATCGGCACTAGGAGCTGCTTACTAAAGTAAGCAGCTCCTAGCGCTTGAACAAACGCCGCAGTGTTAGAGTGATAGCGTTACCGGAAACCTCCGGTAACGCTATCAAACACTGCGGCGGGGTATAGTGTAATTGTCGGACAGCTCGCAAAGCTGTACGACGTATTCATGAGGGGGCGGGGTTGGGGCGTGGCTAGGGGCGGTGACTGCCGCCAAGCGCGCGGCAGTCAATGGCGGCCTATGGAGCGTGCGGGGTGGTCCGGGGTAGAGGCAGCGCCTCCGATGTATTCATGAGGGGGCGGTCCGAGACGCTGCCTCTACCCCGGACCGCCCCGCTCACTCCATAGGCCGGCATTGACTGCATTTTAAACAGAATCAATGCAAGAAAAGACATTTCATTCCCTCATTGAGGCATCTGGTAGTTTACTGGGGTAAAAGCTGGTGACAGGTTCCCTTTAAAAGACATTTCAAATAATTGCAGCACATAGGGGCACATGTATCATAGTTTTTCGGCTGCCACTTTTTCAAGTTTTACTGAAGTTGGCCTACTCAATCTTTTTTTTTACCTTTGTGATACATGTAATGATTTGCCTGTTTATTCTCACTTTTGCAACTTTTTGTGGTGTGCAACTATTTAGTCCCAAAAAGTAGAATACCAAAACTAAGTCTGGATCTAACGCAACTTATTAGGCGCAAGAATGGGGCAATTCCAAGCCCAACGTTAAGTCACTGTTGTGTGTGAATACACACCAAACGAACCTGCTCAAAACTCCATGTGCACGGTCCTCTGAGAGTACTTCTCTTCTCCCAAGCAAACAAACTTCTGAACAAATGAGGTCACCACTTTTTGATTCACCGGAAATCTTGAATCCTTTTTTCATACATGGTGACACAGCAAGTTACAGGTATTGACACATAAGTGCAGGAAAAAGCATCATCTTACGCGTTTTTGACTGATAAGGTCCTTATTCATAGATCACACAAGTTAAACAAATATCTGGGCTACAAAGGTGAATACGGCCACTGCCTTACATCCTTAAGGCAGTTAACTTTGGTACAATGCTTGATTCTGCGCCTAAAAAGTCGCAAACTGCAAAGAGTAGCAAAAAAAAAAAAAAAAAAGAAAAAGGAAGTCAAAGGAGTGATACATGTCCCCAATATAGTTGTTTTTTCTATTTCATTCCCATGACGGCCCCCTGGTGGTTGCTCTCTGACCTTCTGTGGGGGACAGGAAATTGAGAGATTACCGTATATTCCGGCGTATAAGACGACCTGGTGTATAAGACGACCCCCCTACTTTCCTGTTAAAAATATAGAGTTTAAGATATATTCGCTGTATAAGACTACCCCTTTTCCAACAGCCAGCTCCCCCTTTATATTGCCATCCTGTACCCCCAGTATACAGCCAGCCCCCCTGTATATAGCCAAACTGCCCCCCCCCCCCCTAGTATACTGCCAGCCTGTACCCCCAGTATACAGCCAGCTATTATACAGCCTGGCGGACCCCAATTGTGCAGAATGCCGCCTCCCCCTCTATATAGCCAGCCTGCATGGCACACTAACAATAAAACAGCTTCTCACCTTTCCCGCGATCCACCGAAGCTCCGCTGCCACACTCCGGCCGCCGGTGACAGCTCATTGAGCGCTGGCGGCTCACAGAATATGATGTCAGCCGCGTGCCGACGTAATATTCTCTGCGACGCCGGCACCCACGTAGCTGTCACCGGCGGCCGGAGCGTAGCAGCGGAGCTTCGGTGGATCGCGGAAAAGGTGAGAAGAAACATTACCGGCGTATAAGACGACCCCAGAGAAGACAGAAGATATTTCTGTCTTCAAAAGTAGTCTTATACGCCGGTATATACGGTATGTAAATGTACTCCAGCCATTAGCTCCCTCAGTGTTTTCCTGTACCTACACAGGTCAGGATTGAGAATACCTCTCCCCTCCTCCAGGAAGTAAGTGTGTAGGTGTCTGTCTGTGTCTGATGATAAAGAAAAAGCATTGTAGAAAGAAAGGCAAAAAACGCTCACCCAGTGGATCCTCGTGGCACCAACTCCCACTTCTGCGACTCGGATCTCCACGTGACCAGCGTGCATAACAGGGAAGAATCCGAAAAAATACAACGATCCAGCGCAGGGTAGTGAAGAAAATCTTTAAGCTCTTTTTATTGGCTCCAATATAGACAAGAGTACACTTACATACGCTCAAGCACTGCGTCCACGATATGGACTATAGTTTCTTGCCTACACGTTTCGAGTGCGTTATGCACTCTTACTCTGTGTCTGTCTGTCTGTCTGTCTCAGGGGAGGTACCTGGTTTCTCAGTCCAGCCTCAACCAGGCTTCCTCTCCATGGCCGAGGGGACTTCTACACTCACCGGCCACTTTATTAGGTACACCATGCTAGTAACGGGTTGGACCTCCTTTTGCCTTCAGAACTGCCTCAATTCTTCGTGGCATAGATTCAACAAGGTGCTGGAAGCATTCCTCAGAGATTTTGGTCCATATTGACATGATGGCATCACACAGTTGCCGCAGATTTGTCGGCTGCACATCCATGATGCGAATCTCCCGTTCCACCACATCCCAAAGATGCTCTATTGGATTGAGATCTGGCGACTGTGGAGGCCATTTGAGTACAGTGAACTCATTGTCATGTTCAAGAAACCAGTCTGAGATGATTCCAGCTTTATGACATGGCGCATTATCCTGCTGAAAGTAGCCATCAGATGTTGGGTACATTGTGGTCATAAAGGGATGGACATGGTCAGCAACAATACTCAGGTAGGCTGTGGCGTTGCAACGATGCTCAATTGGTACCAAGGGGCCCAAAGAGTGCCAAGAAAATATTCCCCACACCATGACACCACCACCACCAGCCTGAACCGTTGATACAAGTCAGGATGGATCCATGTTTTCATGTTGTTGACGCCAAATTCTGACCCTAACATCCGAATGTCGCAGCAGAAATCGAGACTCATCAGACCAGGCAACGTTTTTCCAATCTTCTACTGTCCAATTTCGATGAGCTTGTGCAAATTGTAGCCTCAGTTTCCTGTTCTTAGCTGAAAGGAGTGGCACCCGGTGTGGTCTTTTGCTGCTCTAGCCCATCTGCCTCAAAGTTCGACGTACTGTGCATTCAGAGATGCTCTTCTGCCTACCTTGGTTGTAACGGGTGGCGATTTGAGTCACTGTTGCCTTTCTATCAGCTCGAACCAGTCTGCCCATTCTCCTCTGACCCCTGGCATCAACAAGGCATTTCCACCCACAGAACTGCCGCTCACTGGATGTTTTTTCTTTTTCGGACCATTCTCTGTAAACCCTAGAGATGGTTGTGCGTGAAAATCCCAGCAGTTTCTCAAATACTCAGACCAGCCCTTCTGGCACCAACAACCATGCCACGTTCAAAGGCACTCAAATCACCTTTCTTCCCCATACGGATGCTCGGTTTGAACTGCAGGAGATTGTCTTGACCATGTCTACATGCATTGAGTTGCCGCCATGTGATTGGCTGATTAGAAATTAAGTGTTAACGAGCAGGTGGACAGGTGTACCAAATAAAGTGGCCGGTGAGTGTATATCCTTGCAGACTAGGATCGGGAAGTAAGAGTTCTCCTTGCGGAGACTGTCAATTAAGGCCACCATGTAGGCATGTAGAGTCTTATAGCTATGGATGCTCCACTAGGGGGATTCTGGAAAAATATGCCAAGTTGAAAATAAAAATATATACAAATATCCAGAAGGCAGGACCCGGCTTGTACCCCATAACCCCTGGTTCTGTTACAAATCACATCCCATTGTGCCAAATCTGCAAAACCGCTACGTGGTCTTCCTAAACCTTCATCAGGCGTTACAGGCTAGACTCAATGGCTATAGAAGGGTCTGTTTTTAGCTAGAATGTTACAGATGCCAAGTCAACCCATACACATTTTCTGTCAAACCCCTTGGATACACGGGGATGTGACAGAGTCACAGGGAATAATAGATGCAGCAAACTGGACTCCATCTTTACTCCATCGTGTTCCTTTATGCACTAGAGGTCAGCCCCCACAGCAACATATTCCGTCCCCCTACCCCCCCAATGTAGTCTCAGCTCAGGGCCTCCATGTGCTTAGCGGTCAGCTGAATGAGCAGGTATGGCTGATGGTCACCAGAAAAAAAAAAAACACCTCTATTAAAAGTTTTACTGTAACGAAACTAAATTAAGAGGTAGATTTTTTTTCTATATTCTAACAAGTCCAAGAAATAAACAAAATCTGTGTAGGAGATTTGCAAAGACAACATAGTATTGAAATAAAAAAGTACAGTATAGATCATTGGTGGCAAACCGATTCTGTGTACTGTATTGGTGTACAAATATGATAGGAAGTTGTGAGTTGTGAGCAGGGACATATAGGTTACTGCTTAATGTTGTCACTTTACAAAAATAAGTGTGTTTTGGTTGTAGTTTGGGCACTCTGCACTGTTCTAAGTAAATGTGCCCCAATCTGCACCATGTGCAGTTTGTCTGTGTATTGTGCAGATGGGCCAGATTCAGGATTTCTGGTGCATATTTTTCATGAACCTGGTGCCCTCTGCACTTCTTTAACACCACTACAAGTGCACCGTTTTTTTTGGTGCACCTTCAAAAGGGGCCTCTCCCCCCCCCCCACTAAAGAACAATTACAGAAGTGCATTACATCTGTATTGCAAATATGCCTTTCTGCTTTCTCTAAGCATTTGCATTACAATATAATTGTGTGTTATAGCTTACGTTGCACCCTGACAGAATCCTCTGTGCAGTCCCAGGGGTTGGGCTTTGGTTTGGATGAATTTAAAACACAAATGTGAACGATTTCTTGCGTCCTCTAAGAATGCTACGCTTCCAGACCCTCCTTGAAACAGAGACCCTCAAATCCCTTGAGAACGCACTCCCACAGTCCACCCACACACCAAGGCTTCAATGGGAGTACAAGCAACTAATACTTTTATTGCATCAAAACCAGAGCAGAGCAAACTTACACCGTAGTATGACACTATTTGAAACACTGTGTGCCTCAGCCTCAGGGACCCCACATGCCATTTCAACAATTTATAATCTCCTTTTAGACAAATGGGGCTCCACTGACCCTCCTTATATAACGACCTGGGAAGGCGAGTGGAGCAAGACATTCACCACGGACGACTGGCTGAAAGAATTTTAATTATGCCATAAACTATCAGTTTCATACAAGGCACAGGAAACTAACTATAAGGTACTCTCAAGGTGGTACTGGGTTTCCAGTAGGCTCCATATGATCTACCCATCCTGCCCAGATAGATGCTGACGATGCCTTGAGGCGCCAGGCACCATGACTCACATCTGGTGGGGATGCCCGAATTTACAACCCTTCTGGCACCAGGTACGCAAACTGATATTAGACCTAACTGGGATCAGCCTGGAAAATGAGCAAGCAGCATTACTGCTGTCCATATTACCCACCTCTGCGACCAAAGCAAAGAGATCGTTGATTGGCTACATGCTTATAGCAGCACACTCCCTAATACCCAGATTATGGAAATCCACAAGGACCCCCCCAACTATCCAACTGGTTCGGAGAAATATCATTCCTGCATAGTCTGGAAGAGGCCACTGCAATATCACACAACAAAGCCGCAGACCACTCAATAACTTGGGCCCCATGGCTGACATTTAAACAGTCTGCAACATTTTTTTTTTTTTTTTTAACTACTCATGACCCGCTTCTGCCCTAACCCTCCTCCCCTAATCCCTCACTCCACCACTCCGGGTTTTAGCCCAAAAGGCTTGCGCCAGTTCTGTTTTAGAATTAATACTCGATCATAGAGTATAGACGGGTCTAAGTTTACCATGTTGCAACCCTGTTGATCCCCCAGTTTTGTTGTATGAGCATGATCAAAAAAAGCTCACCATGTCACCCGTTTCATACTCACTCAAATATTGCATTTAATAGACAACCTAATGTACCGTGATACGCTACAAACATGTTCCCATATCGCTATATATTGAATGTATAGAAATATACTTACATCTTAATGTGTCATGTTTAGGACCTGCGTGTCCCGTGCTCTGTTTGTATTTCTATTTCAATAAAAAGAATGATGTAAAAAAAAAAAAACACAATGACTTGTCTGTGCTGCAGACTGCCCACCTTTGTTACAGTAGCAAACTATAATACAAAGCTAGCACAGCTACACACTTTTTATTAGTGATGTATCACTTTTTATTAATAAAATTATTATTTTTTACACAAATGAATTGAATGAAGCATAAAAACACATATAAATTATACATATAACACGACATTACATAAAAATCCTGGATCCTAATACAGTCTAGACCTTTTCACATCACTGGATTCCCCAGAGTTTTTCCTCTTGCGGGATACTGTGGTGTTTGCTACCTGCAGATGGGGAAACGCATCTGGTAGACAGTAGTTGTTGGGAGGAGGTGGGGGTTCCTAGTAATATGATGGAAAAAAACCATTAAAGAATATTTTGGTCATCACTTAATTGTTACACAGCAAGTGTTGAAGTATCTTGACAGATCTGGCTTCAAACTGATTCCCCTTGATGGCTGCCATAAAACCATTTTGACAGGTCGGTTTTAATTAAGAGTTGTATTCCTCTCTATTCCAATAAGGCTGCATTCACACTGCCGTACGGGGGACGTATATACGACCTATACACGCCCCCCATAGACGGCAATGGGTGCCCGGCGGCCTACGTGAGCGGTATGGTGCGGCACCGTACCCCGTGAAAAGATAGGACATATCCTGTCTTTTCTCGGCATAAGGCGCCATGTTCCTCTATGTAGAGGGGCGGGACCGAGCAGCGCTCACCCTTCCTCTGACTGGCTTTCAAAATCTGTTCCTGTATCATTAAATGACCCGAGAAATAATCCAATGGTCCAGCCAGAGTCCACTGAATTTCCAATCTTTATTGAATCATATTCTTATATCCACAGTGTCAAACGCGTGGGAATTATGGAATTACACTGTGGATATAAGAATATGATTCAATAAAGATTGGAAATTCACTGGACTCTGGCAGAACCATTGGATTATTTCTTGAGTTGTCTATGCTTTTGCAAACAAGGCGGATGCCGTGCCACTTCCAGTTTCTGGGATTTTCCTTTTCTTTTGCATAATTAAATGACACCTAGACATTGCACATGGAACCTGCCCATACGAACCCCCACAGGGAGGGTATGAAAGGTCATGTTCTTTCTAGAATTCCCTCTTTGGTGTGAGATCAAATAGTTCTTTTTTCCGGGGGTCAGAAACATGATGGCAAAAGCTTACAGAAGAAATTTCAAAAAGCACTGGTGAACAAACCTTCATTAGGTAATCTGCTATGTATTCTGGCTTTAAACAGTTCACCCCTTGTGCTGCGGCTTCAGAAATATTGACTTTAGCATCGTCAGGTTTCAGCTTACTAAAATCCGCAAACAAGTGAGTTGCTTCCTTAAACAGTGAAGGAGAATGGCCAGCAAATACCTAGCACACAAATGACAGCAAGAGAACAGGATTAAAGGAATGTAAAACATCTTGCATTTGACCGACTCAATACATGCATCATAAAAAGCTTGATTTTTGTTTATTTAGTATTTTTATTTGTTACTCACTGTGCCTCCTGTTTCTCAAGAGAAGAAATCGGATCACAAAAGTGTATGAGTGCTGCTTGGAAATCTCAGACAACCAAATAGTTTCCCTGCTCCCTACATGGTTTGGCCAATCCTCTGAAAAACCACAAGCCGTGGTAAAATGCCCTTGATAAAGTTGATTCGCCAATACCCTATACTTGACTACACAACCCCAACACTTTAATACATACTGGAGCCTATATTGCTTTTTCGATTCCCACTGCTATTAATTCCATGATGCATCAGCAGAACATGAATAGCAGAGACAAACCATCTATACTAGCTGGAATGGCACGGTTTATTTTGACTAAAATCTCCATACCACAAGTATACAGTCAGTATAATAAATAAGTATAGCTGTCCTCTCCTTATTTATTATATTAGAGCCAGATACACCACTACTGGCTTTAGATCAGCAATTACAAATATGCAAGAAAACTGATGAAATGACAGATTTTAACTGCCCCTTAGACCTATTCTTAGGCTCAGTTTCCCTGACACGGATGTGAACGGAGCCGAAGAACAGAAGGGGAATAGAAAGTCTCTGTTTACCTTTGACATAAATGTCCATAACAATTACATTATAATAGTGGAAACAAAAGGTCAAGGCGGTTGCGCTATTGTTTCCACTATTTCATAACCAAGGGTTCCAGAACCTGCTGGATGCAGGTGTGACCTGAGCCTTATTGTTAGTAACTTGAACAGTAGTTCATTTCTCCCCTGCGAGCTGCTTGTACCGTAAAAATTATGACACAACAAGTTTTTAAGATAGAATTTTCAACAAAAAGAAGGCAATAAAGCAGACAGACCTTTGCTCCTCCGGACTGTAGGAGCCGTTTAAATCCAGCCTCTTTTGCTTGGTCGACATTTAATATAACTTTCCAGCCGCTGAAAGCTCCCTGAAAAAAAGATAAACACTGTTCAATGTCAAAGATTGCAAATTGGAATTAAAATACAGCAATTAAATTGCAAAAACTGAACAGTTTTCACTTCTGTACTGCAAGCAGACAGGGACTCCTTGCATCATATAGCACTATGATGCAAGGACTCCCATCCACTGCATTGTATTCCAGGGAATCCAACCAGCACATGGTCCCATTTCTACTCACTGAGCATAGTCATGTGCAGCTGGCCTTCTCATATCAGATTTGGTTGCCAGGTATAAACTCACCTCTACACTGCCATCTTCCCTCATTTTCTGCAGCTTCTTCCTCCATCTCATTGCGGCTTCAGCCAGCATCCGTTGTTGGGGATTAATGGCACTAACAGCATTCAGTACAGAGGAACTTCCCCATTCATAGTCATCTTCCTGGAACAGCAGCCACCAATAATGTAAGAAAAGACAGATGGTTTAGTCTTTAAACTCAATTTAGTCATTTGGTTGTAAAACTTTGCAAGTGCTTTACATTTTACATGCCTGCCCCATGAGAACTGGGCCTTCTTTTTATCATTTATGATGCTTCAAATAGACACCTAATAAAAATATCAGGCAGATAAATTACAGAAACTACTGCAATCAAGGCTACCTTATACCCATGTGGAGACTTCTAGCCATTGATGCTCCACTAGGGGATTCTGGGAAATATGCAAATGTTGTCCAAGGTGGGAAATGCCTCCTCCATAAGGAGAACTCTTACTTCCTGTCCCTTGTCAATAGGCTCTAACTCAGCCTAACCAGTGCCTACACTGTACTGAAGAGACCCAACCAGGTCCAAACAATCTGTTCCTTCTGGAATAGAAATGCTGGTTTGGCTTAATCCCACATCATGTTATCAAGCTTCCTGTAAGTCATGCTTGGTGTTAAAGGGGGCTGCCTTTCAGGGTAACAAAAGGAGGCATTGTTTTCCCATTTCCCACCTTGCATATTTCCCAAAAACTTCTGCAAACATTCCACTAATCTGACGGGCCCGCATAAGTCTTCAGGAACAACTTCATTAAGGTTAATGGGATGAATTTATACTGGCAGACATTTTGGCAATAAATCTTCGGCGAGTAAATATTTTCTTACTGTAGGTCAATATTCTATGCTAGACAGCTTGCCATACACTACATGGGATACACTGTACATGGGATAAATGGCTCTCTAGAAGGTTGCCGGAGTGCTCTTACATCCCTAGACCATGGATCTATAGTGCTGGCTGCATGTAAGCTATATATCCCCTGCACGTGCTGTAGGTTCATTTATTTGCAACAAATGCAGTAAATGTGAGGAAAGATAAATAAATAAAAATAATCAGAACTAATAATCAGATCTTTGGGAGAAATTGATGGCAAACAGAAATGGATCCTGAAATTAACTGGAACAACAGAGAATGGGATCAGAGTCCCCCAATCAACAAGAATGCATCTTCCCATTAATGTAATTTGGGGACAGGACCATGGAATGTCCAAGAGCAGTCCTGAAGCAAACACTTATCATACCTAGTATAACCATGGTGCAGTGTCCTTCAATTTTTTTTTTTTTTTTTTTTTTTTTAAAAGCCTGCAATACAGCCAACAAACATCTTTTTTACGTTCAGAATGTTAATCCTCTATATTGACTTTTTTGTATTTGCCAATGAGTAGTATTTATTTAAAGAGGACCTGTCACCTATTAAAAAAGTAAGCATACCCTATATTGAGCAGTGAAACTGCTATCTTTATCGGAACCCTCCCATAAAGCCAGCAGACACTACAGCGCCTAGAAACGCTTGATAAAGATCGCAATGTGATTGAAACGTTGTTTTTGGTTGGAATAACGCACTCTTTTTGAGATCATCCGTTCCTGTGCTGCGATCTTCTTTGCTATTAACAGTCTTTATTTAAATGGATCACTAACATTTCCTTTATAAACAACACGCTAGTTTTCTATTACTATTTCTTTCAAACTAACAACCTTAATAAAACGCTTTGCCGCTCGGCAGGCCTCCAGGTAAGAGCGATGAAGAACCCATTTCCCTGCTGCCATTGAAGCAAGATACTTCTCATTACGAAGTGGAAGTCCAACAATAATGTGAGTACAGCTGGGGTCAAAGCACTGTTTGTCTATCACTATTCCACCTGCAAGCAAATGAAAAGGTTAAAATGTATGAGAACGTAGCATGTAAAGTACAATAAGCAAAATCTGCAGTGTTCAGTACAAGGATACACAAGCGAGGTAAACTCTCTCCATTTTGTTGCTTCGCCACATGTTTAAAGTGGATCAGTAAGTATTGAGCAGATTGCATGGATATCATTGGTGACTTAACCCCTTCAGGGCTAAGCCATTTAAGGGCTTCAGGATCAAGCCAGATTTTTTTTAATATCTGCCCTTTGCAATTATAAGATGTTATAACTTTGGAAGACTAAACATATCCAGGTGATTTTGAGGTCGGTTTCTCATCACACATTATATTTCAAATTAGTTGAAAAATTTCGATGATACCTTTTGTGTTTAGTTATGAAAACAGAAATTTTAAATTTTTTTTTTAAAGAGTTGCCATTTTCAAAGTTCTAAATTGTTAGCTTTTCAGGCAGATATTCATAGCACCCAAATAACTTCATAACTACATTTTCCAAATGTCTGTTTTATATTGACATGGCTTTTTTATGCATCTGCACAGCCCGTCTTTGAGAGGCCTAAATAATAGTAAGGCCCCCATTAATTACCACATTTTAGAAACGACAAGAACTACAAACGAAGAAGTGTGTTAACCCTTTAGGTGTTTCACTGGGGTTAAAACAAAACTGAGGTAAAATTTACAAACTGTAATTTTTTTTTTAGACAATACATTCATTTTGGCTAAAGATTAAACATTCACGGATTAAAACGACGAAAAGCTCCACAAATTTTCATACTCAATTTCTCCTGAGTGTACCGATACCCCATATGTGGTGGTAAACTGCTGTATGGGCACATGGCCAGGCATAGAATGTGATGGAGCACCATTCAGAGCAGAGTTCCATTGTCATGATTTTTAGGGTGTTCACTGTACGGGTTTCTTAAAAATTGTAATTTTATTGTACGGGTTGCTACGGACGTGGTGATCTAGTGTTTTTCTGGCGTTTTCACTTTATGTCTAATGTGATTGTAACATAGGATGTGGGCTTCAGGGACTTTTTAAAATATTTTTTTAATTGCATTTTTACAGTTTTATTTTGTCCCAATGTGGGAAAAGAACATGTGTGATCACTTGTTCAGTGTTATGTACTGCAATACTGATGTATTACAGCAGATTACATTTTCTCATTCTTAGTATTCTGCATAGGCTGAAAGCAAGATATAACAGGCATCTACTGAAGGCAGGGCTGCATGTCTGGTCAAAGGGTGCCAATTTGCCGGGTAAGTACACGTTACTGCCCTATAGACGCCGTGGTCACCATGATTATGGTGGGAGCCCAACTTTCACACGGCTCTGCTTGTTACCACTGGTGATCGCTATGACGCAACTGTCAAGGTGCGGTAAGCAATTTAGCACAATTTACCCATGCTATGCTAAGTCTTCTGCTAAGTGTCAAGTGTCCAGCTGCTCCTTCACTTTGGAAAAATCCAAAGGAGGCTGAAATGCTTTGGCAGCGCATCTCATGGCTCCATCTCCACACATTGTAAGATTCAGAAGTGACATAGCGGACCTGGGATTAGAGTAGACGTTGGGCAATGGCAGTGTAGCAAGAGGCGAGGTTATTGATGTGGGGCCACCTACATGCCCCCCCCCTCGAGGAATTCAGCCTAATTTGCATATTGCTAAAGTAAACTTTTGTCATGGAAGGAGCAGCTGGAAAATAAAACAATCGTATGGTATGGATATAGCCTTACATAACATAGCAATTTGTTTTGGTAGGTAAATTTTCTTTAAGAAATGCTATGTTGTACTGTGCTATAGAAACACAAGAAATTGTATAGTGAAATCAATTACCTAGCTCCTCGATGAGCTGGCAGTAGTCAATTCTTTCCTGGGGGTTCAAAGAAGAAAGCTGGAAGCGACGCTCCTTATCTTTCTCTTCCTTAACTGGGTTTTCCTTCTGCAATTATAAAAAATGTTATTATTTTACTACAAATGTAGGAGGTGGATGACATGGATTACAAGAATACCATTCACATTACTCATTTTTAGGTCTTCTACTTTACTTAAGCCTCTCATGTCTGTATTTGTAAATACTCAAATTCCCCATAAATTTAATTTTTTTTAAAAAAGATATTCTAGAAACTGAAAATGGATGTAACCTGCTATGTAATATTAATCACACAGTGCTTGTAAGACTTCATGCATAAGTTTCAGAAGATGCACATGCTTAAGTGAAATTTGTGCAAGGTAAAGAAGAATCTGTGTAAAGACAACATAACAGGGTAAATCGAATTCTAACCATTACCATGGGCTGTGGAGCGACCAATGGTTTGGCTAATGGGAATGCAATACTAGGAGCCTGTGGAGTAGGGATTAGCTGGTCGTCTTTAGCTGGAGATTGGAGATCTTTTCCTTTCCTTAACACTTCCTCAGCTGTAATGTTATTCATTTCACAGGCTTCTATAATACAAAATAAACATGAAGGTGTTATTAGCAATCCCTGGGGGTAAGAGCTACTTATAAATCCACACAAAACAATGTAGCTACACACATTATCCTTGATTACCCAT
Organism: Engystomops pustulosus; assembly: GCF_040894005.1. Taxonomy (NCBI): domain Eukaryota; kingdom Metazoa; phylum Chordata; class Amphibia; order Anura; family Leptodactylidae; genus Engystomops; species Engystomops pustulosus. Next base: position 153,647,197 of record NC_092415.1, read on the forward strand.
ATCAGCCAAGTCTGTGTCCGTTAAGGATTCCTTGAACTGGGTTTCATCCTCATTTTTGTTTCTCATATTTGGTTGGGGAGGCTCCAAATACTGGGAAGGACTATTGGGCCACTGCAAATTGCTGGCAAGTTTAGCTCGCTCCTCTCTTGCAGTAGGGTCATCCCAGATAATTTGTTCATTTTGAGAAGGCTCAGTATTGAGATCTGCCGCTGCCTGTCGAGAATTTCTAAAAGTGCAGTAGAACAATTTTTATATAAAATACTCATACAGCAATTATACAGTACATAGTATTTAGTATGGATACTGGCAGTACCTTCTTGCTTCTAGCACCCGGCTACGGCCATTTCTAGTAGAACGAATGCCTTCAGGGGTGCAAGGAGAGTTATCAAACCCTACCCTGCTCATTGATGTCCCCTGCCCTTGTGCCTTCACCATTGATGTTGCTGACATTAGCTCTTGAAGCTGTCGCTGGAAATTCTCCCTCATCTCTAAGGTCTGTGTAAGAGCTGGTTATACAAGCAAAGAACATTAAAATCAAGGAGTTTTTTTTTTTTTAAGTGATTGAAAAACCTCAAAGTAAGCACATGTCCCCACTTCTTTCCACGGAACCCTGCACACAGCAGTGTATCCCACAGCCTTGTGCATCCCACAGCCTTGTGCATCCCACAGCCTTGTGCATCCCACAGCCTTGTGCATCCCACAGCCTTGTGCATGAGCTACCTGGGTCGCAAAAGATACAGCAGAACCTATTCCTGCCCAAGTTTGTGGCCTGGACCGCTGAGGACAGCTGGCCATAAACAAGGGATAACACCAGTTTGTGTGCAAATCAGCTTTCTGTCCTTTCCTCCACTGACATAGGAGAGATAAAAGGAACCCGATAAAGTGTCCAGTGACTAAACACTTTACAGACAATCCCATGAATAGTCTAAATTTCCATACAGTAATGAATCATCAATTATTATATATTCCCAAGGTAGGGAAATATTTATTCATTAGCCTCCTCATCTGTCTGAGGTGGACAAGACTTCTGAAGGCTTTCAGATACACTGCTCACTACAGGAGGAAGCAGCAGAACAAAAGGCACAGAGAAGTAGATTACAAAGTGGATTATCATCTGTACTAATCATTTATGAAATACAAACAAATAGCATCAAAGCATAAAAGGATTTCTTCCTTCATGACTTTGTTAATAAGTAGGCTTATAAACCACGGTTAAGGAAATCACAAAACTACGTCAGTGCATATATATATTTTACCTCCTTTAACTACACCTTCACTTTGAGCCTTTCCTTTTGCCCGAATAGGTGAAATCTCAGCTACTTGATCATCTTCGTCTGATACATTTTTCTAAAAACACAAAAAGAAAAAAAAAATTGGCCAATTAAAACTAATTTTTTTTTACTAATATAAACTGACGAAACATATAGTACAGTGATGGGCAACCTTTTGAGCTTGGTGTGTCAAAATTCGCCAAAAAAACGAGCATAACTCGGGTGGTGTGTCTTCTAGGGTACTTTAACCGTAGGTTTTCTGATTGATCCTACCATGTACTGCCATACAATCAGACAGGTGTGAAATTGCTTAGTAACCTGCAAACTTTCAGTCATGAAAGTTCACAGGTTACAGCGAGGGCGCAGGCGCCGCGGTCCGCATTTCCTTCATGCCCTCTTGGCATGGAGAAGGTGTGCGGAGCAAAATAATCGCAATGTCTGGCGATTTACAAGGCGTTGCGATTATTTCAGGGCTTGTACGTCACAAAACTGACACACAAGCCCTGATGACTGTCTTCTATCATACAGTGCACTGACCTTACTCACTGTATGATGGGAGTGGTTGTCCTCCCTCATCCCTGCTCTGGAGCTGGTCAGTGTAGAGGTGGCAGCTGCTGGGACATCACACAAGGCAGCAGCGATGTGACCTCTGACTGTGTTGCCATCCTACCCCCACCACAACTATCAGGAGCTGCAGAGGAGCCTCCTGGATGTACGGCCGGGCCACCTCTCCTGCTGTGCCCCGTGCTGATACCTGTGCTGACTGGAGACACTAGGCACAGCTCACACATGGGGAGGGGCCGGCACGGGGGAGGAGGAAAGGGGGGAGGGGGGTTGGAGTGCTGGAAGCTCAGTGCAATCTATCAGCCTCCCGGCTACTGCACCTGATCATGTAGGATGAAACTTAACTCTCAGGCAGCCGCGTGTCAGTGAAAATGGCTACGTGTGTCAGCACTGACACGCGTGTCATAGGTTAGCCATCACTGATATAGTACATGACTACTCTGTCAGAAAGGCCTTAAACTGTGTAACGGTTTGAGTCAGACCACTAAATCTCAACAATTAATTAAACCTTAGCATTTTAGACACTGTACTGAAAAATACTGCCCGATTTATAAAAGCAATATTATAAGCCATGCCCTCACATGACAGCGACAATGGCCACGGGCCGTCTGTTTTAGGAAGACCACAGGGCCTCCTGAAAAGTGTACAGTTCATATACAGGTAGCCTAATACAGATCATTTCCAAAACTGTAATATGAAATGTACTGCCCCTTAACCTTTTCCTTGCCAGTCATTTCTGGGAGGTTTTTTTTTTTTTTTTTTATAAATTTGAGATTGACCAGGTGACTAGGGACAAACTTCTGCATTCAGAATGGTAAACTTTCATCTAACTTATCTTTTTTTTGGAAAAAAACAGTTTTACTATAAAAATTGTTTGACAATGTTAGAAACACAATTTTGGATTCATATAAAAGGAGGAGATTCTCCAGTCAGTTCAACTAACCCACACTAACTAAAGCCATTGTTGAAACCAGTACAACTATCCCTAAATTTTAAAAAAGTTAGCGCAGCATCCAATAAATAAAAATCATTCTTCTTTATTTGAAAACATGATTAAAAGTCCAGAAACAAGCACCCTACGCATTTCAGGGTTCACCCCTTAGCCATGGCCATCTTAAGTTTCAACACAGCCTCATTTAAAATACATACAGACAAGTTGGGCGTTCACACAACTTGATTTCCTTTTGTCATGGCCAGAACACATTTCGTTAATTATATACACACATATATTTTCTAAATGACATCAGATCTGTCTCATAAATCATCATAATAGTTCATTCCTAGAGGAATTCTTGTATTTAGAGACACAATCTCCCTCCTGTGCAAGCTTTGATCTTTCTTTTAGTTCTTGCAATATATTTAATTGAACATTCTAAGACATAGATTGCTTATTCTGTATTGCAATTTATAAATGTCTGGATGTCAAAGGAGTGGTGATTTGCAGACACATTGTTACATTTTATGGCATACATACAGTACACATGTTGCACCTACTCCCATGACAAGGAAAAAAATAAACACCTTTCTGTGACAACCAAACATTTCTCTTTTTGTTTTCTCTGTAGAAACTGAGATTAACTACCTATGGTTTTACCTCGTTTGGAAACAAAAAACGGACCCCTAAATTGTTCCTCCACAGGTCTGTAAGGTTCCCTAGTCTGTTCATAAAGTTGACTCAACATTTATAGAAATGACCCCATGCGAGTCTGAGCATCATCATTTCTTTGATATTCATGTCCTTATTTCCCAGCCGCCCCCAGTTCATTCCTCCCTCCCCCAGCTGTGTGACTCACTGAAGAGAATTCCTGAGGGAGGGGTTAATGAGGAAGCTGAGCTCTCTTGAGCGAATCAGTCACACATTAACTTGGCTGAAGAGAAAACAGACCCCTTGTCAAGCAGGAAATTGGCTGAGCTGGAAGAACATGAATATGCATATGTAGGGAGTCGACTTAAAAGAGTTAGGAAATCATCCACTCAAAAAACAACACACAAAAAAAAAAAACCTAACAAACTAGAAATACTCCTTTTCATCTTGATCCCAGCACTGTCCGTTGTTAGGTCTTGACACGCCGGGATCACCTAGAAAAGAAACTATAATAAGCAGCAAGGGGACAAGATGTCTGGCGCTCTGGGCTGCCAATTTTGCACATGCCCGCACCTTCCTCTCCCATGCTGGGAGAGGGAGGTGAACTTTCGCATGGTGTCACCTTGCTCTTCCATGCCCACGGCGGTGATCTCAGCGTGTTAAGACTAGTGACTGTAGGGGGCCAGGATGAAGGTGAATATTTTTGTGTTATCTTTGTGTTTTTTGAGTAGTTAAACAATTAACATTTAACCATTTCAGTTGAAAGATCTAGCTAGTTACTTTGAAACTTACCTCATCGTGTTTGGAGAATGTAATGGAAATCTTACTACTATTTTGCGTTCCATCTTGTACCGCACTTATGTCTAGGCTCATTTTTGGATTGAAAGTATGAGGGTAAAGAGACTCTGGGACTCGCCTTTGCTCTTCAGCACACTTTAGAGTCAAAGAAAATGAAATCCATTAATCTATATATAAAACAATTGACACTATAAAAACAGTCCATTGTTTAAATTATATAAACAAAAAACTCTAAAAAAAAAAAAAAAAACCTAATGTAGAGCTTAAAAGAGGGAAAAAAATTCTTCTTGTAATTGCAAATATACTGATCATTGGGTACCCCAGATGGCATCAAAATGTATTTTCTAGTCGAAAGCTAGTTAATATTGGCTGCCTTGTATGTGTGCATAGACTTACAGCCACTGATGTCTCACTGGAGGATTCAGGGCAGCGGGGCACCACTGATCAAGTTATACCAAGTTATCCATTTACTTTGTTAAAATCCACTTAAATACATAAATGACGTTGATATAACTACTTTAGATGCATATAGAGAAAAGAAAATATAGAGGATACACACAGACAGTAACCAATGTTCCGAAACTATGTGGATGCCGCTTCTTTCCTTCACAGATCTAAATTCCCGATTAGTGTCATTCTGTTTTCCTTGATAAATAAAGTGAGTAACACTTTCATCAAAGCACCACCTAAAATAAGAGAAAAATGTTACTGTTGAATCTTCAAGTTTCAGAAAGATATATTTTACCAATATATTCTTAACCTATATGTAACACAGAGATTTGCAGTAGATAATGACATATGTTAACGACAAAATGTGTTACAACAAAATGCATAGACATTTTTTACAATTTTGGAAGAGGACCAGTCGCCAGATTTTGACCACCGTGAGTAACAATGCCCGCTGATAAAGGGTTACAAGTCCTCCCCATATCACCTAAAATTAGCTGCCAATGAGGCACTGTACCTCAATTAGACATTTTTCCGATATGCAAATTAGCTTTTCTGACTCATGTCTGGTATCTGTGACTGACAGCTATGTCTCTTCAAATCACTGCTCTGCCTCAAATTATTCAACTACAGACATATACAGCTCTATGTACAAATGGGAAATATTGTGCCTTGTGTTACATTCATGACATGTGACATCTTTTACCATTCTTATAATAGCAAACTGTACACCATGTATGTGATCACATGAAATCACAGCAGCCTCCATGGAGGATAGAGAGGAGTAGAAGTCCATAGAGGCTGCTGTGACTTCACTGGGTTAGATACAGACATGGGGTACAGTTATGGGGTGCTATTATTAAGAGGCTAAAGTACCTGATGATGATGTCACTCTGGTCACATGAACTGTGACTCGTAAGGAGGCATAAGACATGGGGAGGATTAGATGGGAGCGGCCGGCCAAGTAGGACACGCCCCCTCTGATGCCAGGTAATATAAGATAAAAGGTGATTTATGTGGATGTAAGCAAAACTATTTTTTAACTAAAAGAAGGGGGTAAGTCAGTTAATAGAACTCTATAGGAACCTGTCACTGGCTGTAAATGTGCAAATGAGGTGATAGGTTCCCTTTAAGCTTATACAAAAAGTAAAATTTTATAATTTATTTATAAATTATTTAACCCCTTAAGGACGGAGGGTTTTCCGGCTCATTTCTCGCTCTCCAACTTCAAAAATCCATAACTTTTTCATTTTTCCGTGTACAGACCTGTGTGAGGGCTTATTTTGTGCGTAACAAATTTTACTTTCCCGTAATGTTATTTATTTTAACATGCCGTGTACTGCGAAGCTGAAAAAAAATTCCAAATGTGGAAAAATTGAAAAAAAACCGCATGTGCGTCACGTTCTTGTGGGCTCAGTTTTTACGACTTTCACTCTTCGCTCCAAATAACACGCCTACTTTATTCTTTGGTTCGGTGCGATCGCGGTGATACCAAATTTATATAAGTTTTATTGTGTTTTAATACATTTTCAAAAATTAAACGAATGTGTACAAAAAAGAAAAAAAATTTTTTGCCATCTTCTGACGCTAATAACTTTTTCATACTTTGGCGCACGGAAATGTGTGAGGGGTCATTTTTTGCGAAATGAGGCGACGTTTTCATTGCTACCATTTTGAGGTCTGTGCGACATTTTGATCATTTTTTATTTCATTTTTTATGTTATGTAAAAAGGTGTAAAAGTCGCATTTCGGACATTTGGGCGCCATTTCCCGCCTCGGAGGTCACCGCCGTCCGTAACCGTTTTTATATTTTGATAGATCGGGCATTTTGGGACGCGGCGATACCTAATATGTCTGTGATTTTTACTGTTTGTTATGTTTTATATCCGTTCTAGGGAAAGGGGGGTGATTTGAACTTTTAATATTTTATTAATTTTTTTTATTTTTTAAACTTTTTTTTTTCTTTTTTTTTTCACTATTTTTTAGACCATCTAGGGTACAATAACCCTAGATGATCAGATCGCTCCTACCATATACTGCAATACTACAGTATTGCAATATATGGCGTTTTTGCAGGTCTTACATTACAATGAGCCACTGGCTCATTGTAACGAACCTGCATAAACCATGTAGCCTCGTGTCAAGAGAAGACCCGAGGCTACCATGGTAACCGATCGCCGCCCCCCGATGACGTTCGGGGGCGTGGCGATCGAAAAAAAGATGGCGGCGCCCGCGCGCCGCCGTCTTTTAAACGCCGCCCGCGACTTTGCGGGCGGCGTTTAGAGGGTTAATAGCCGCGATCGGTGCAAGCACCGACCGCGGTTATTAGCGGTGGGGGTTTTGTGCAAAATGCAAAAACCCCCACCTCTGTATGAAGAGGACTCAGCCCGTGAGCCCTCTTCATACTTCCCTTATACCTCTGCGCCGTAGAGCTACGGCGCAGAGCGTTAAGGGGTTAAAAAGAAAAACAAATTTCTGTAAAATAAAAAAAAATCTTCAAATTTCATAACCCCTTCATGGCCACACTTTAATGGTCGCAAGGACCACACAGCAGGTGGTTGTTCACAAGATAAAGTCAATTGCTAATCGTCCTGTTTGAATTAGAGCATTTTAAAATACCTGTATTCTGCTCCAAGTGAAGCAGCGATGCCATTGAGTTCCCCTTGTCTCTTGCTGAGCTTCTTGCTCACACAAATAACTACATCTTTAAGGATTTTGGGTTCTTGATCCACCTGTAGGAAAAATTAACTTGCAAGGTTGTTCCATTTTAATATTTCATAAATAAAGCTAACGAAAAGAAACAAAAAATGAAATGAAAATCAGGAAAAGGTGGGACAATAAAGAAGGATATAGCATTGGCAGGTCCCACAGGAAGAAAAAACAAATAAACCTGTAATGTAATTCGCAACACATTGGCATAGGTGCAAAGAAAAAGGCACAAAGAAAAATAATCAAAATATGTGCAAAAAGAAAAAAGACAAGATCCATGTCCCCCATTTCCTCTCAAAACAAAATGAAATGATTTGGAGACTAACCCAACAGTCATACAATGCAGACCCTGAGGGGAGGGCAATAGGAAGAAGAGAAGGGAAGAAAGGCATTAAGAAGGGAAGAAAGGCATTAAAAAGGGAAGAGACAAAAAGAATAGGAGAGGAAGAAAGATAAAAGGAAGGAAAAAGACAAACATCCAAGCACATGAGGCTAAGTAACTATAAACAGATATGAAAACTTTGGTTTTGAACAGTCAGAGGCCGATTCTGCTGCTGGAGTTGGTTAGTTTGTTGCTCTCATGGCAAAGTACTGAGACCATGAGGTAATGGAGACTTTTCCAATGCATGCGTCCTTAGTTACCGGTGATCTTGGCTATAAGAGACACAAGACGATATTATCCGATGCTGTGCATCGCATCCAAGTATAGTATTTTGGCTCTGAAGAGACCTGGCCACTGATAACTCCAGGTCTGGTGTGGCAGGGTAGGAGATGAAATATACACAGAAAATCACTTACCTCCTTTTGCTCAGCACTCTTTAGTTGAGGGCTAGCAGTGACAGCAGCAGTTTGTCGATTACTGTTTGCAAGAGCGAGCTGCATATTTCTGTCAACAACTTCTGACAATGGCGTACCCTGGGCCCTATTTCTATGGCTGGGTCCACCTGGCGTTTCCAGTGCGGCAAGGGCGTCCTGTAGGGCCGAATCATGGTGTAAAGTTAGGAGAGGCCGTCTAATAAGCGAGTCCAGTAAAAAGTCATTCTGTGGTTTTACTAGCAAGAGATTCATAAACATATCACAAAAGTGCAGAGAAAAGATAAAAGACTGAAGACGCAGAAAGAGACCATGCCGGCAACAATCTTCAAGATGCAGAGATGTAAATGGTTATTCGGACACAGTGGAGATTAAATAAGTTAAAATGCAGTCTGGTTACTTTTGATATCAATGAACTTTTTCATTATTAGATCTCTCTGGTCCAGAAACTAATAAGCTATTCCAGGCTGCCTCCAGCGGGGGTAACTGCAGCTCTGCTTCCATTGAAAGGAAACCTGTCATCAGCTATTGGCCTATTAAACCACTAACAGTATAATGTTAAGCACCGTGACACCACCTAGCTTTTGTTTCTTAAATGGACTTTTGTAGTGGCATCATCCAGAAAATCAACTTTGAAGTATGACGTAAATTGATTGTGTAAAGTGAAGGCGGAGAACTCTAAACACCTCCTGCTCTGTGACGGACATTGTGCATCTTCATCAGACCTGTTCAGTGAAGTCTCTGGATGCAGGACCATACATTTCATTGAAAGGGGCTTTCTGAGGAAGGGAGAGCTTGACTTTATACAACCAATTTACATCTCACTTCAAAGTTGATTTTCTGGATGACGCCATCACATTGGGTCATGAAAGTAACATGATCGCTAAGGTGTTAGAGGAAATCTACCATTTAAATCCATGTATTATGAGCCAAACATACCTTGAGAATGCTGTAGCTACACTGATGCTGGCGCCTATGTTGTTTAATCCCTGTGCTGAATGGTTTTTCAATTATAACATTCATGACCTTGGGAAAGCTGGGTTGCTTTAGCTTGCCATTGATAAACACATTACACAGAGTTTTTGAATAGTATAGAAAAGACTAATCAACCTGAGGTGGATGACTGGGGGAAGGTGCAGCGATTGATTACTTCTGCCTCTCAGGAATAACAGGGATTACATCATTCTCTGGTGAAGTACATAGCTAATGTAAGAGTAAAAACGCTGAGCCCGACAAAGGAGCGACAGAGCTTCATTATCATAATTTAATTGTTTTTTCAGCAAAACCACTCAGCTCAGAGATTAAACAATACATGTGCCAGCATCAGTGTAGCTATGCATTCTCAAGGTATGTTTGGTTCATAATGCATGAAATCAAATGGTAGATTTTCTTTAAGCTGCTTAACAACATACAGATAGTGGTTTAATAGGTCAATTTCTGCTCACAGGTTCCCTTTAAGCAGAAGCAAAGCTGCAAAACTAAGGCACTGCCATTCAGGGGAACTTCATCCCATGTTTAGGGTCCGCCAATGGAGTAAACTCAGGGTCTACAATAGGGCCTATTCTAAGACTCAGCCATCAATACCAAAAAAGGGCAGGTACAGTAATAGATAACTGTTGTACACAGACCCTACCATGTAAGCCTCAGATACCATTAAGGGCATCCCTTTTGGGGTTTATGAAAAAATTGATAGCAAATGAGTGGGAATTCATTGGTTTCCAAGGTTTTTTCATATAATTTTCTAAAAGTGGCTGTACGTACGATACCTTGACATCAAATGACGGCTTGAAGAGTTTGTCTTTACACAGAAATTTGGATGGGGTATCAAGATGCAGAGATGGTTCCCTTACAGTCAGTTTACTCTCTCTACCAGGGGTGGGGACATTTCTGTTGTGCCGGGACAGTACAGATTGGAACGCCTTGCTCTGAAAGCGATTCATGTCCAATGGAGTCACTGCTGCTTTTTTCAAGGCTTCTGGACAGGTTACTTGACGGTCTGGTGTATCCAGTGCTGGTCTAGCTACTGCTGGTCTATATGTCTGACTTACAAAACTTTCCTCTTTATCTACAAGAAAAGGAAATATACATATAAACTAAAAGCACATTGAAAATTAACCCCATAAATCACAACTCTTGTTTTATTATACAATTTACATTTTTTCCATTGTCACAGCTGTGAAAGGTTTTTGGCATGCATCAGCCATTCCCCTGCGCTGATGCCAATTACCCCATTGTGTAGGAATTACATCCTACCAATGAAATTCATACAGCATAAGTACATACGTACATAAGTTTGCATACTAAAATGTGTTTCTAAATATTTACACTTTTTCACACACTTATGGGTTTTATACTGTAAGCTACATAATTATAAAGACATCTTACCATCCTCACAGGTGTTCTCAACGAGAAATCGGTTTTCATCTACTTTTTTTCCCGTTCTGGCGCACTGCAGAAGCCAGGCCATAGTTACTGCAGGCAGATTCCACTTCTTTGCTGCCTCATATTTAGAGCCCTCAGGTTCTCGGAGAACAAGGTGAGTACTAGCAAACATACCCTTTTTAGGGTTTGCTTTTCTCACAAAAAATTCTTGAACTCTGCAACAAAGTACCCATCATTAATTCTCCACTGTGTACATCTGCTCAAGAAACAATACCATTTATCTAAATGTAAAAGTCAGTAGTTCCCAATATGGAACTAATGACAGTAATGTACAGTAGCGTAAATGAGCAATGCAAGTTAAACGGTAACAAATGTGAAATAATCATTTAAAGAAATAAAAGATATTAATACATGGGTTAAGTATTCTCCACTCACAAGGTTCTGTTCTTAAAAATTTACAATATTAGTCTACAAATCCAGGCTATAGAAAGAAGCATTTCAGTTAACATTTGTTTAATAAACAGTTATATATGCACATACATACATTTAAAACAGTAGAAAAACTGATCAGTCCCAACCGAATCCCAGAATTGATAAAGTGAAAGGGGTTGGCCAAATATGAGAAAGTTTACTGCCCTACCAACTACTGTTCGGGTCTTCAACTCCATCTCCTTCTGGACACAGTGTTGAATAAAGTGATAGGGCAGAGAGCCTACAGATGAGGGGTGGAGGGGGGCCACAACATGAGGGAAACTAAAAGGGGTCACAATGTGAGGGGGTGAATGAGACAATACGAGGGCAAGATGAGAGGTGACCAACAATATGAGGGAGAGAAGCTGGGACAACAATGTGGAGGGGGAGCTGGCAGAGGCACAGATAGCTTTTAATAAGAGGTTCATCCTAATGCTGGACCCCAAGGCCATGTTCACACGATATGCTCCAATTGCATTTTAAGATGTATTTAAAGCTCATCTGGAAATTCTCCTCCCTGAATGTGTTTAAACCTGTCTGGTAACTAGAAACAAGTGTTTTTTTTGCCTGCTCTTTTTTAAACACAGCAAAACACATATTGCCATTTACAAAAAACACATCTGTGTTCAGGGAGAAGCAACTCCAAAATGCGCTTGAAGTGCATTGCAAAGCTCAATGCGATTGCATCTTGTGAACACGTTCTTGGGCAGTGCTCAAACTGTGCTTTAAATGCATTTTGAAAAGTAATGCACAACACAATGAGAAAAGCGCACTTAAAAACACATCTGTGTGAAGACAGCCAATAAAATGTACATGTAATATTTCCATATAGCAGCAGGCCCCAGCAGATCTATTTCACTGCAACCTAGGCCCCCCCAGTCTCAATGGCATCTATGGGGGAGAAAAAAAAAAAAAAAAAAACAAAAAAAGGGGGACAAACTTACTTGGCTCCAAGAAGTCCTGCAAGATAAACTAAAGAATCCCTCTCGGCACCCATAAACTGGCTGACAGAAAGGACACAGTCTTTCAGCGGGGTGCTACCTTCCACATATACCACGGGTGTGAAGAGAGCATTTGAATGGGGATCCAGGAGCTTTTCCTGTTCTATGCACATGCCCTAAAAAGGAAAAACCAAAAGTATGATGTCAAATCATCTGCTGAAAGAAGTAATAAAAAATCTCTGTGCTTTCCAATATGTTTTTTATCCACAGCTTAAAGGGGTTTACACACAAACTAAAGTTGGTCCCTATCCACGGGATAGGGCCCAACTTGCTGATCAGTTCCAAGACCCCCACAGATTGCAAGAAAGAGGGGTCCGTCGGACCCCCCGTCACTCCGTCTGACTAATGGAGCAGACGGTCGCGCATGACCGTTCTGCACCATTAATCTCTATGGAGCTGACGGAAATTGCCGAGCGCCACGCTCACCGTTCTCCATCAGCTCCATACAGATTGATGGAGCAGAACAGTCATGTGTGCTGTCTGCTCTGTTAGTGTGACAGAGCGATCTGTGAGGGTCTGGGGTCTCCCATGGATAGGGCCTAACTTTAGTTTGTGGGAAAACCCATTTAATCAACACTTTTGCCAGATCTCTGATGGTGACTGAAATCTAAACCATCTAGGAGCTGTAGTGCATTTATTCTAGGTGCATACACTGACAAAGAGTTACAAAGAGATCTGTATGGTTGTTACCTGTGTGGGGCGTTGCAAGCAGCAGGACTGTGAAAAGAGAACATTTAATACATTTGTGCTTCTACTGTAAGCAAGTCCCTGGTCAGAGCTTAAAGACTGAAGAACATCCTGCCCTGTGCATTGAACTGCTAACAGCCCCCCCTCTTCTGAGTGACGGCTGTAGTATCCAACCAGTATCTTGCTACAACTCTTACTAAGAGCAGGCGAGAGGGACTGTGGAGCTTCTCAGTGAGAAGAGCAAATGTCTGTATAGGCAGAACGACAGGCCCAGAACACTAAGAGGAGCTGCAGACCCAGATTATAACTTCACTCTTCAAAGGCTTTGGTTACACAGATCTATAGGGCTTCTAAATATCAATGTATGCAAACAAAAAGGATCAGGTTTTCCAACAGAGAGAAACCATAGAGCAACAATTTCAAGCAGGAAGTGGAAGACGCCTCTAAGAATACAAGTAGTCACCATTAGAGATGAGCGAGCACTAAAATGCTCGGGTACTCGTTATTCGAGACAAACTTTTCCCGATGCTCGAGTGCTCGTCTCGAATAACGAGCCCCATTGAAGTCAATGGGAGACTCGAGCATTTTTCAAAGGGGACCAAGGCTCTGCACAGGGAAGCTTGGCCAAACACCTGGGAACCTCAGAAAAGGATGGAAACACCACGGAAATGGACAGGAAACAGCAGGGGCAGCATGCATGGATGCCTCTGAGGCTGCTTAATCGCACCATTATGCCAAAACTATGGGCAACAGCATGGCCATGACAGAGTGACAGAATGAAGCTAGATAGCATCTAAAACATCCAATAATTGACCCTGACACTATAGGGGACGGCATGCAGAGGCAGCGGCAGCAGCGGCAGGCTAGAGAGTGGCATGGCGACATACCCTAAATGGACTCAGGCTTCAAACCAATGGGTGGCAGAGAGGAACCAAAGGAGGTGAGCAAGAAGCGCTCAAATAATATCGGTACATGATAAAAGTTTGCCAGTATATTTTGTGGATTACACAGCAGGGTGGCGACAAAGTTAACATGGAAGCCATGAAAACAACCCAAAATTCTGCCTGACACAGCTCGTTTGATAAGGGGACCATGTATGGAGGCAGTGAACTAGTAGTAGATTAAAGGTGCTGCAGTTAAAACTATGTTAGTTGGATCTTGGCATGGAGCTGGCGCTCCGCTGCCAGGCGAGCTTTCGCCAATCCAAGCCCGTGTCTCTAGGCTACTCCCCAAACAGCACTTCTAAGAACCTTTTGTATAAGATCAAGTGTAGTAGCGTTCTTATAAGTTTAGGATATGGCGGGTGAGGGGAATGTAAACAGAAGCGCAAGAAGCAACAACTTTGATGTGGAATCCATGAAAACAACCCAAATTTCTGCCTGACACACCTCGTTTGATAAAGGGACGATGTATGGAGGCAGCTATATGGACGACTTTTGGAGGTAGCAATGGAGACAACGTGTGGAGGCTGCTATGGAGACAATTTAATTTGGATAGTGCCTGTATGTGGCAGTCCAAAAAAGTTTTCAAACCAGAGGAGCAGGTAGGTGGCCCTCCAGAAAAATGAAATGGATTGAGTGCCTGTATGTGGCACTCCCAAAAATTGTTTAAAACAGAGGACCGGGTCGGTGGCCCTCCAGAAAAATTAAATGCATAAAGTACTATAGCTAGAGCCAGTGGGCCCTGTCAAAAAATAGCCAGTTTCCTCTGCTTTACTGTACAAAGAGGAGGAGAAGGAGGAAAATGAGGAGGAGGAGGAGTGCATAAATTATTCAGGTTGAGCTTCCTTCACCTGGTGGAGATTGGAAATTATGAGAAATCCAGGCTTTATTCATCTTAATAAGCGTCAGCCTGTCAGCGCTGTCAGTCGACAGGCGTGTACGCTTATCGGTGATGATGCCACCAGCTGCACTGAAAACCTGCTCGGACAAGACGCTAGCGGCAGGGCAGGCAAGAACCTCCAAGGCGTACAGCGCCAGTTCGTGCCACATGTCCAGCTTTGAAACCCAGTAGTTGTAGGGAGCTGTGTGATCATTTAGGACGATGGTATGGTCAGCTACGTACTCCCTCACCATCTTTCTGTAAAGATCAGCCCTACTCTGCCGAGACTGGGGACAGGTGACAGTGTCTTGCTGGGGTGACATAAAGCTGGCAAAAGCCTTGTAAAGCGTACCCTTGCCAGTGCTGGACAAGCTGCCTGCTCGCCTACTCTCCCTCGCTACTTGTCCCGCAGAACTACGCACTCTGCCGCTAGCGCTGTCAGAAGGGAAATACTGTTTCAGCTTGTGCACCAGGGCCTGCTGGTATTCATGCATTCTCACACTCCTTTCCTCTCCAGGGATGAGAGTGGGAAGATTTTGCTTGTACCGTGGGTCCAGGAGAGTGAACACCCAGTAATCGGTGCTGGAATAAATTCTTTGAACGCGAGGGACACGGGATAGGCAGCCTAGCATGAAATCTGCCATATGCGCCAGAGTACCAACGCGTAAGAATTCACTCCCCTCACTGGCCTGACTGTCCATTTCCTCCTCCTCCAACTCCTCTTCTTCTGCCCATACACGCTGAACAGTGAAGGACTCAACAATGGTCCCCTCTTGTGTCTCGCCAACATTCTCCTCCTCTTCCTCCTCCACCTCCACCTCCTCCGATATGCGCTGAGAAACAGACCTGAGGGTGCTTTGGCTATCAACAAGGGAATCTTCTTCCCCCGTCTCTTGTGACGAGCGCAAAGCTTCCGACTTCATGCTGATCAGAGAGTTTTTCAACAGGCCAAGCAGCGGGATGGTGAGGCTGATGATGGCGGCATCGCCACTGACCATCTGTGTTGACTCCTCAAAGTTACTCAGCACCTGACAGATATCAGACATCCACGTCCACTCCTCATTGTAGACTTGAGGAAGCTGACTGACCTGACTACCAGTTCTGGTGGAAGTTGAAATCTGGCAGTCTACAATCGCTCTGCGCTGCTGGTAAACTCTGGATAACATGGTCAGTGTTGAATTCCACCTCGTGGGCACGTCGCACAACAGTCGGTGAGCGGGCAGTTGGAGGCGGCGCTGCGCTGCCCTGAGAGTGGCAGCATCTGTGCTGGACTTCCTGAAATGCGCACAGATGCGGCGCACCTTCGTGAGCAAATCAGACAGATTGGGGTATGTCTTGAGGAAACGCTGAACTATCAGATTTAACACATGGGCCAGGCATGGCACATGTGTCAGTCTGCCGAGTTGCAGAGCCGCCACCAGGTTACGGCCGTTGTCACACACAACCATGCCTGGCCTCAGGTTCAGCGGTGCCAGCCACAGATCAGTCTGCGCCGTGATGCCCTGTAATAGCTCTTGGGCGGTGTGCCTTTTATCGCCTAGGCTCAGCAGTTTGAGCACCGCCTGCTGTCGCTTAGCGACGGCACTGCTGCTGTGCCTAGAGCTACCGACTGATGGCGCCATGCCCACGGATGGTAGTTTGGAGGAGGAGGTGGAGGAGGGGTGGGAGGAGGAGGAGGCATAGTAGGCCTGAAACACCTGGACCGAGGTAGGCCCCGCAATCCTCGGCGTCGGCAGTATATGACCAGCCGCAGGGTCAGACTCGGTCCCAGCCTCCACCAAGTTAACCCAATGTGCCGTCAGCGATATATAGTGGCCCTGCCCGGCAGCACTCGTCCACGTGTCCGTGGTCAGGTGGACCTTGTCAGAAACGGCGTTGGTCAGGGCACGGATGATGTTGTCTGACACGTGCTCGTGCAGGGCTGGGACGGCACATCGGGAAAAGTAGTGGC
This sequence comes from Engystomops pustulosus, assembly GCF_040894005.1. Taxonomy (NCBI): domain Eukaryota; kingdom Metazoa; phylum Chordata; class Amphibia; order Anura; family Leptodactylidae; genus Engystomops; species Engystomops pustulosus. The sequence continues at coordinate 153,663,697 of NC_092415.1, forward strand.
GGCTGGGGACCGAATACCGAGGGGCGGCCGCCGCCATGAGGTTGCGAAAGGCCTCGGTCTCTACTAGCCTATAGGGCAGCATCTCCAGGCTAAGCAATCTGGAGATGTGGACATTAAGGGCTTGGGCGTGCGGGTGGGTTGCACTATATTTGCGTTTCCGCTCCAGCGTCTGGGGTATGGAGAGCTGAACGCTGGTGGATGCTGTGGAGGTTCGTGGAGGCGACGATGGGGTTTTTGTGGCAGGGTCCTGGGCAGGGGGCTGACTATCAGCTGACACAGGGGAAGGAGCAGTGGTGTGCACGGCCGTAGGTGAACGGGCTTGTTGCCACTGAGTGGGGTGTTTAGCATTCATATGCCTGCGCATACTGGTGGTAGTTAAGCTATTAGTGGTGGAACCCCTGCTGATCCTGGTTTGGCAAATGTTGCACACCACAGTCCGTCGGTCATCCGGTGTTTCCTTAAAGAACCTCCAGACTTCTGAAGATCTAGCCCTCGCCGCAGGAGCCCTCGCCACGGGAGCTTCACTAGTTGACACATTTGGCGCTGATGCACCAGCTCTGGCCCTGCCTCTCCGTCTGGCCCCACCACTGCCTCTTCCAACCTGTTCTGGTCGAGGACTCTCCTCCGTCTCAGAAGCACTGTGTTCACCCGGCCTATCAACCCAGCTTGGGTCTGTCACCTCATCATCCTCCGATCCCTCAGTCTGCTCCCCCCTCGGACTTCCTGCCCTGACAACAACTTCCCCACTGTCTGACAACCGTGTCTCCTCATCGTCGGACACCTCTTTACACACTTCTTCCACTACGTCAAGAAGGTCATCATCACCCACAGACTGTGACTGGTGGAAAACCTGGGCATCGGAAAATTGCTCAGCAGCAACCGGACAAGTGGTTTGTGAGTGTGGGAAGGGTCCAGAAAACAGTTCCTCAGAGTATGCCGGTTCAAATGGCAAATTTTCCTGGGAGGGGGCAGACTGGGGGGGAGGAGGCTGAGGTGCAGGAGCTGGAGGAGTGCCGATTTCGGTGACATGGGTGGACTGCGTGGAAGACTGACTGGTGGACAAATTGCTCGAAGCATTGTCGGCAATCCACGACATCACCTGTTCGCACTGTTCTGGCCTCAACAGTGCTCTACCACGAGTCCCAGTAACTTCAGACATGAACCTAGGGAGTGTAGCTCTGCGCCGTTCCCCTGCTCCCTCATAAGCAGGTGGTGTCTCACCCCGCCCAGGACCACGGCCTCTGATCCCTGCAGTAGTTGGACGCCCACGTCCCCGCCCTCGTCCTCTACCCCTAGCCCTCGGGTTAAACATTTTGAAAATGAGAGTTATAACTTTAATTTTTTTTTAACTTTTTTTTGTGTTTTTTAGTTTTTAAAACCAAACGATGCTATCCTATTGCTATGGCTATTTTCTAGCCAAGTATGAAAGCACACTGATGAGATGACGCTGAGTTATGAAAAAATAAACGTAAAATAAAAAGTAAATGGCAGACTGTGCCTAATTGAAATCAAACCCCTAATAAATTTTCCCACTTTGGTGTTTGAGGTGGATATGTGTGTCACTAAGAGCTAAACACAACGGTAGCAAGTCCCCCTGCAAATTCCTCACAATATGGTACTAGTTGCAAATAATAAAAAAAAAAAAAAGTATAACGTTATTGTAGCCCTAAGAAGGGCTGTTGGGTTCTTGGAGAATCACTCCTGCCTAACAGTAAGCTAATAGAACACCCTAACGCTTTCCCTGACCAGCAGCAGCTCTCTCCCTAGCGGCATCCAGACACAGAATGATCCGAGCAGCGCGGGCAGCGGCTAGTCTATCCCAGGGTCACCTGATCTGGCCAGCCAACCACTGCTATCGACGTGTAAGGGTACCACGTCATGCTGGGTGGAGTGCAGAGTCTCCTGGCTTGTGATTGGCTCTGTTTCTGGCCGCCAAAAAGCAAAACGGCGGGAGCTGCCATTCTCTCGAGCGGGCGAAGTATTCGTCCGAGCAACGAGCAGTTTCGAGTACGCTAATGCTCGATCGAGCATCAAGCTCGGACGAGTATGTTCACTCATCTCTAGTCACCATCTTCTTTGGTCAAACTCATCAGTGACTTCTACTTATGATATAAAGCAGGGTAAAATAATATAAACAGGTAGCAGCAATATAAATAATCTGAGGAAAACCACACAAAGCGTATATAATAGACATTTTGAAATCACCGTTTGCGAATGAATAAATAATATTTAAAACAAAAAAAACCCACACATGAAAACCTATAACTTTATAACTTACCAGCCAGGCATTTGTCACCACCTCTTCCACGGTAGCCTCCACCTCACACCCCAGTAAGGGCACCACAGCAAAGTCTGCTATAATCCTCTTCTGCGCTGATAACACTTTCCCAGCATTCTTCTTTATAATGTCTATTATACAGGCTTCATCCTCATCAACAAACCCCAAAACCAAGAATCTTTTCTTACTGAATAAGCCACCTTCAATAATTGTAGAAGTTTCTCCAAAACCACTCTGGCTGTTGAAGGAAGGCAGGTCGCCCTGTACACTTAACTGGGAGAAGTCATTCTGGTGGAAAGTCCCATGACTTTTTGGATCTACTGAAATAACAGAACCAAAAATAATGGTGTTATTACAATGTGAAATTTAAAGGACATTAATCACCAGATCAAGGAGTGTAAACCAAACATTCAGACATACTGGTATGTGTCCCCTCTGGCAGGATCTGCACTTTTAGCTTCTTATGCCCTGTTTTTTTTTTTTATAAAATTATGCAAATTAGGCTGAGGGGCTCCAGGCTCCATAGGAGCTCATTTGCATAATTTATAGGCATAAGAGGCTAAAAAAACAGCATGGGGCACATACCAGTATGTATTTATGTTTGGTTTACAATCCTTGATCTGGTGAAAGATGTCCTTTAAAGACACTACTCTCTGGAGAACTTACTCATGGTAGAGTCATTTTCTGTGTACTGAGACAGTAGGTCTTCATCAGCTTGATGACTGCGTACTTGGTTGTCGGTTTTGGGTGCGACTTTACTGCTGGTTTTCCGAATAGAGGAATTGAGAACAGGCTGAGCTGGTGCTTGGATCTCGGCAGGCTTATATGAGGAGTGAAAGTAAGTTTCCTCAGGTTGCAGGACTCCCTTTGTAAAACTGTCCAATAACCACTTTACAGTAAGAACATAGGGCCTATATTTAAAAATTCAAACAAACAAGGACAGTACTCAATATACATTGCTGGATTATCAAAAAGGTACTGTGATTATATCTGCATTGCACAACCAATGTAAAAACTGTTCTAAGCATTGCTAAGAAAGGTCCATATTAAGCCTGAATACACCACTATTAAAACAGAAGAAGGCTCTGCTCTCTGCGACTAATAGAAATGCATATTGGACCATAAACAGGTCCATAAAATGTTTCATACAAACAATACTTTGCTAAACAGCTCTCCTCTCAATGCCAGCCACTGCTCTCCCCTCGCCTCACTGTGACTAGCACATAACAGGAGAGAAAGAGAGCAGTACAGACAGTATAGGACAGCTATGACCAGATATTGAACAATCTATATAGCTATGTTAAAATGCATTTCTATTGCAGTGTATACACTGATTGCATGGAAGTGAGGGAGACACATTTCCTGAAACCACATTTCTTACTTACCAAAGCTTCACGAGGATTAAACAGTTCAGATTTCTGCTTCCTCAAATATAGTTTTTTTTCTAGCAGATTTCTTGCTGCCATAAGCCAATCACAAAAATCCTGTGCAAGTTCTAAGTGGCCCACATTGCACTGAATTATGTCAATGGGTGAGATTGGTTGGACATAAGATGTTGGGGAAATTGAGAAACCCCCTGGCCTAAGACCTCTTTAGTGCCAGCTATAATTGATGTATTATAAGTAACCAATAATGGTGGTTTTTGGAGTACATTGGGTATGAGTAATACAATGAGTGATGCCGACTGCAGCGCAAAAGCTGGTGATGCATTGAAAGGAATTCCATTTCACCGGCTTCTGTGCACCTTCAGTAGTCATAAGATTATGTAAGTCGATTCTGATATTCCTCTAAACAGGTCTAGGTGGAGCTGATGATTTATAATGGGGGTGAGTTTTCTGCCAACCAGTCTTTTCTAATAATGCTAAAACTTCAGAACCTAAAAACACTAGAGAACACAGTGAAGCTCTTAGGATTGTATAACAGCGAGATTTCTCTCCAGACCTGTGATCAGTTTTGTCTAAAAACTGCTTCAGTTCCTCGTCATTTTCTCCCACTATAACATGGGTAAGGTCGCTGGTGAGCTGGTTGAAGCGTACTCCTCCTCCACTGTTTATGAGCTTCCTCAACTTGTCCAATTTTCTTCCTCCAAAACCGCACACGTATATCTATGGTCGAACATACAGGGAAAGGAAAATCAAGACTTACATTCAAAGAGGTTGAAGGTCTGCAGTGAAGAAAAGGACATATTTATTACAATTTCTGCAGAGGTAACAGAAGTCAGAAGATAATGACATGAACATGTACACCAGGTCGGGACATTTAAATCTCATGAATAAATCCATGAATTAAATCCCCATTTACTAATTATTGCAAATTAAACAGTGGACAAATAGTCCTGGATTTCAATTGAATAGGAACAGTCACTGCTCCTGACTTGGCCTTAATGGTCCTAAATAAATTATAACAACTCTAGCACATTTTTCCTAGTAAATCTATCTTGTGGAGTTACTTTGATATCCCTCCTAAAAATATATTGTTTCAAGATAATGAAACTTTGTCAGGGAGAGGAACTGTCCCCAGGTACAAGATGCTGAGTGACATAACATTGCTAGCGTGCTTTTAATAAGTTTGACATTTGTAAAAGATATTAATACATGAATTAGCTCATCCTAGCTAAATGGGCAATACATCTTTGGATGAAGGGCGAGTGCATCTGTGTTTTCTGCAAAAATAACGTATAACCTTTTAAAAGTACAAACTTCTTAAAGCCATATCTTTTAAACAAGTGAACCAATGCAAATCTATGAGGGGGAACATCAACCACAATTAAAAGGTGGCATGTTATGCGGCATTTTCAGCATTTGGACAGGCCCCTATTTTTGTCTTTACTAATTTTATTTTACAAATGTCCATCTCCAAAAATCTAGGAATCTTTATTCAATGATGCACTGCACCATGTACATATAGGCCGTCATAAGTTTATGATACCGTATATACTCGAGTACAAGCCGACCCAAATATAAGCCGAGGTACCCAATTTTACGACAAAAAAAAAAAAAGGGAAAACCCATTGACTCAAGTATAAGCCTAGGGTGGGAAATGCATTGGTGCTAGCCCATAGCTAGCCAGCCCCCCTCCAGAATATAGCTAGCCCCTGCCTCACCAGCCCGCCCTCAGTATACAGCCACCGGCCAGCCTCCAATATACAGAAATCCCTCTGTATGACTAGGACTTAAAAAAAAAAACAAGTCAAAACTCACCTTTCAGTCGCCCCTGTAGGTTCTCTTCTTAGTTCCGGGAGCAGCAGCTGACATCATTGTGTGTGCATGGCCGGCACGCATGGACATGCCGCTCCCGGAACCAAGAAGAGGACCTACGGGGCGACGGAAAGGTTAGGTTTGACTGGGTTTTTTTTTTTTTTTTTAAACACTCGAGTTTAAGCAGAGTTTGAATTTTTTCAGCAGACTTTGTGCTTGGCTTATACTGGAGTATACTATACAGTGCCATTTATTAACCCCATCACGGGCTGAGCCCTCTTCATACTCACTGGGCGTTTGCTTCACAATGAAGCAAACGCTAACACCCGCGATCGGTGCTAGCACCGATTCCGGTTGTTAACCCTTTGACCGCCGCCATCTTGGCTCTGATCGTCGCACAGTGGGGCGCACAGTGAAAGATGTAAAAACCAAGCCCACAAGAAATGGCACAAATGTGTTTTTTCATCATTTTCACTGCATTTAGAATTTTTTTCCCGCTTCCCAGTATACGGCATAGAATATTGAATACTACCACTATGAAGTGCAATTTGTTACGCAGAAAAAAAGCCCATACACAGCTCTTTACATGGAAAAATAAAAAAGTTATAGATTTTTGAAGGTGGGTAGTATTTTTTCAATACTCACTCTGCAGCCATCAAGAAGATCATCTGGAGCCTGTAAGGAACTAATGTCCAAGTTTTCAAGTGTATCTGGAGGAGGCTCCAATCTCGTATTCATCACCGAATTAAAGGCAGATTCATTCACACAGCTGGTACTGATGTTAGAGATATGGCTGACATCAGACAAGGCCCGATCTGTAGATAATATGTATGTGACATATGAGAAGATCACCGATCTAAAAGGCAGTCATTTACTAGGTTAATTAATTGTAAAAAGTCAAGAATGTAGAGAGATATTTAGTAGTCACATTAAGCTTTTCTGTTTTTCACATACAACCCCCCCAATGTCTAAAATACAAGAATAAACGTAACCTTTGAGTTCCAGATGCTTGATCGGTCAGAGTACTTACTGTCTATTTTGTTGTTGCCGCTTGTTGGAGTGGAGGTCTCTGGCATTGTCTTAGTTGATAACGTAGGCTCCATCTTGTACATGCTCTCATCCTGACAAAAGCCTTTCTCAATACTGTCAAAGAACCATTGGATTGAAACACAATGCACATTCCATTTTCTAGCACACTCGTACTTTTGACCTAACAAAAAAAAAAATTCTATTGATGTTATTACAAAACTGATTTCCTACATTCAACTCTAAATAATAAATGCACATAAAAAGGTTTAGACACTTCCTGTGAGATAGAATTGTTTGTGACTCAATCACTCAAACAACCAAGTACACTGGATGTAGAAAAATGGGGAGGGCAATTAACATTTGTCATTTGGAAATCGCAGCATGCACTATTGGTCCCAATATTCCACTAGAGTCGCCTTATTATTTATCATGTGTGATTTTGATGGTATTTTTACTTTACAATGGATATGACCTAACAAACCAAAAATTATGCATATAAGCAAAACTTTGTCACATTTCTCTGGTGCAAACAAAGCGACTAAAAGGGAGATGCAAAGTTTGACCCAAGTTTCTTAGGTCAGTAACATGAAAAATCATGGAAACTTGACTGTGTGCTTATCAGTTCTTATAGACCAGCAAAGTAAAGGAGAAGGGAGCCCTTGCATCATACAGATCTTTTGGCCAGAGAACAGTTCTTAACTGTAAAATTGATTCAGCCAGGGATAAATCTGATGCAGTTTGAGCCTGTTACTTTTATAGTTCCATTAAGTTTAATAAAAGATACATAGAACTATATAATACATGCAAACAAAATAGCAATAAATGATGAATAGCCATTTTCAGAATAAGATTGCATCTGGCATATAGTTCGCCTGCAACTTTTAGAAATTACCTTATATACTCAAGTAGAAGTCTAGTTTTTCAGCACAAAAAAATGCACAAATAAACTCGGCTTATACTCGAGTAAAAATATATAGGTTTTACTGGGTTTTTGTGGTAAAATTAGGGGCCTCGGCTTATACTCGAGTATATACGGTAATAGTAAATCTGCCCCCCCCCCCCAGATTTGTTCAACAGCAAGTAGGATTTACCTTTAGCCTCTTGCACAATAAGATGTGTAGACTCATTCATCTTCAACTGCCCAGTATACTGGCCCCCATGCAGAGTAGAAAGCCTCTGAACCTCCTTTCTATCCAGACTGCTCAATCCAGTCACACAGATGGTACAACCAAGGAAGATGGGACATAAATGTTCCTCCATATCAACATCTGTGTGGCTTATTATCCTTGAAGGTTAAAGAAAATTAAAGACAATGTTAAGAACAAAACAAAAGAGTGACAGCAGTGCAGGAAATACAAAAGTCATGTCTTAGCCCTTACCTCTGTTGCGACCTCTCCCATAAGGTTTTCACCCACGAGGGCAGAAGAATGGGTTTTTTTAGGCTAGCTGCAACGAGATACTTTTTGCTGCCAACTTCACCAGCAACTAGGTGGGTGACTGAAACATTCAGATCCCTGTACACACAACCACCCATCAACTGCACAAACTGATGCACTTCTTCCTAAAAAAAAAAAATTAATAAATTTACACACATTCTAAAAAGATACATAACAAGACCTATAGAAACACAAAACATATAAACCAAGAAAGCTTAGATACTTCTAATAACAACACTGACCCTGGTTTCTTTGTCAAGGCTTGTGCAAGAAATTGTAATATCTGCCATTGCCATGTTAAAGACGGGGTATTCAGCTCTGGGAACACATCTTTGGTGTCTCATGCAGAATATAACAACATGGGGTCCAACGATCCTACAACCAAGCTGAAGGAACAATTGTTATTCACAGAGGAGGTAATATACAGAAATACATAAAACTATCAGTATATGTATATAAAAAAAAATATTAAATAGAGAAAGTCATGCAAGCTGACAAACCTTTTTGAGATGGTTGAAAGCAGCCCCACTGAATGGGTCACATATGTAAAGAGATTTGTCTCTCTCTTTTACGCTGAGAGCTTCCTTTTCATCAATTAAGTGGAGATATTCATCAGACTGAAACGCTTTGATTTCCTATAAAAATAAAGACAAAGTAGATAGGATAGCATTAGCGTATATGGGGCTATGTCCAATATACAACCAATAGTCAGACATCTTACCCAAAATCTAAAAAGTTTGTTCAAATTTTGTGGTTCAATGGCTTGCAAAGTGTGAGGAATTATATGAAACAACGGCGCATGTTTGTATGAGTGACCCGCCACTGCATTTTCGCAGAGGCATACATCAAGAGACTTCTGCAGCAATAGTGCGTTTTAGCATAAAATATATATCATATGATGAAAATGATATAACAACAAGAATAACTAGAAAATTGGAGTGGGGACAAAGACAAATATGACAATACAAGGGAAGGGTAAGGGCGGCAGAAACATACCTAGTTCTTAGATGACAGGCTTAGGATGCGGTCCCACCAGCAATCAAGCATTCATTGTGGGCAGGGGTGGGAAGGTAAACCGAGGAGACCGAGGTGGCCTCATACTTTTCCTAGCTCCCCCACAACAGCACATGACAGGATATAAGGGTACTAACTAGGGACAACTGCTGAGAGCATTTTCCTCCCAAAAATAGATCGAAAGAAAAACTAATGTCCAATTTATAGGGACAAAAGAAAGTGAAGAGATTTTTCCAGCTGTAGTGATGGTCAGACAGTTTTAAGGGAAAGGTATCTTAAATAGATTTCTTGAACACTCGGGACAAATCTGGAGTTTCTTAGAAACTATATATTTTTGACCTTATTTGCTTTCTGCTCTGGAGTAAAGTAGTGATGACTGGGTCTGAAAATCCCTTGTTCTTTTGTGTGATAATTCAGCTGACAGCCGGATGATGTAGGGAAAGTAGGTGTAAGCAAGACTCAGACTCGCTCATATGTATACGCCCACCTTGACTCGCTAGACTCTCTGCCTGGGAATCAATGTTAATTTTTTCCTTTTCGGAGCAGAGATTTTATTAGATGAAGAAAGGTTGCCATTATGCTATAAGGGCTCTATGGGAACCTGCCCGCAACTTAATGTTTTAAAACCACGGTGACAGGTTCCTTTTAAGACGTGCCTGCCCTATTATGCTAATGCATAAGCGCCTGTGTGACGCACAAGGAAGTGCAGAATGGGTGGTAAGCATTATATAAGAATCGATTTTATAACAAAATTGCCAGATTATGTGCTTAACCAAGATATGTTTCTGCAATATCTCAGCTACACCTATGTGCGGGTATGTGTGGGTCAGAATTTTAAAATCGCTTTACCTCATGGGCCTCATAGAAGAAATCTGTATTCTCTGGAGTTTTCACAAATTTGACAAAAAACGGGTCATTGTCACCTTTTGCCATAATAAACTGGAACAGAATTGGGAAAAAAAAAAAAAAGTATATGTTTACAACGACACAATACATTAAAATTTTAAATTCCACCATGTTATATTATGGTTATAACAGATAAATATTTTACTGTATAAAGCAGATGTTGTTCATTTTTTTTTCAGCAGTCACACAGCATACTGTCCTATGATGCTGTACCCATGTCTTCAGATATCAGGGCATCGGCATCCAGGGCACCTTCCTGGGTTAGAATTTCTCAGTATGTTCCTTGACAACTATTATAAGAGTGATGCAGAGTGATATAATATCACATATTTTAGGCCTGGGGTCAGCAAATTCTATAGAGGACACACTCATTGAGAAAGAAGTGATCCATTGCAAACTCACAGCAGAAATTTTAAACAGACATTTTCAAATTTCAAGCGTAAACATTCTGTACCAAGTGTGTAATACCGTTATAAGAGTAATATATTCTGCAACAGATATTCAAGGCAGATAATACAATGTAATAACAACCCCCCCCCCCTCCCTCTAAAAGCAAATCAAGACAAGATGACAGGTCAAGATTCCACTGAAGTCATATTTATTACTCCTGAAAATCAACGGGGCCTTCATTGCTTTTATTTCATATAATGTGTGTATTTATCCCATGATCTGTATGATCATGGGATAAATATGATGGCACTACAGAAATAAAGATGTGTTATTATGAGAGCAGTCAACCACAAGGTGCTGGATACATTAATACAGGACCACGTGTGGGATCCCATGTCCACATCCCACTGATTAGAGGGAATCTGTATAAAAGAGAAGCAACAGGAAGCCAAACCCCTGCAGACACAATTCTGCAAAATATAGACAGCCTTTTTCCCCCCGAAAGCTTGTTCATACATGGCGTTTTAAACACATCAAAAGGGAGCTTCCTTGGCCGAAGCGTGCATGGGTTTCATTATTTCTACTTCATTTTTCTATGCGTTTAAAAATGCAACAAAAACATCATATGGGAACCCTAAACGTGACCTCCACATTTACTGAATGCAGGACACCTCAATGAATAGGATGGGGACCTCTTCCACAATAAGACCCAGTACTGGGCAATGGCTCAGACTACAATTCCACAAAAGTGGAATATTCCTTTAATAAAGTGGCCCCTCACTACAGGTGTAGAGCCCGATCATTTACACAATGGGTACAGGATGCCTGGGACATTACACTCTCACACAGTATAGACACAGCACTGGGGAGAGGAGTCCATCAGCAATGGCCCCAGTGCAGGGCTGGCAGCGCAGTGACACGGGGGTCACACAGTACAGCACGGGCTCTCGTACCTGCTCAGCGCCCAGCACTCCTGCACCGAGCAGCGGAACCCCACACTGCGGATACCGGGTGCAGGAGCCACAACACTCCGAACTACAGACCCGCCAAACTCCGGACCACTGGCTGCGGAGCTCGTATCCACCAATGGCAGAAGCCCTTCCTGTACCTAGTCTTTGTAACGAGAGCTTTCATTGGTCACTGAGCTAGGAGGCGCCTTCCTGTGAGCATGCGCGGGCAGACACCAGGCGGCCCTACTGAATGCGCTACAAAACGGAGCAGGGGAGGACCCGCGTCAATCACTGACTGTATAGATGTGTCAACAGAAGGGCCGTGTGGAGGCTGCCTGCAAGCAGAGTAGTGATGTGGAATGGCACGTATGGTACTACTGGGACAACCTCTGCACTGGCTATAGGGGTAGTATACATAATGCAGCAGAGCACAGATAATAATCTATAACAATAATCTTTATATAGCGCTATCATATCATAGACACAAGAGCTTACAGTCTATGAGGATGAGGGGTGACACAAGAGCTTACAGTCTATGAGGATGAAGGGGTGATACAGGAGCTTACAGTCCTATGGGGTTGAAGGGGTGACACAAGAGGTATAAGAACTTGTATAATGGTCCAGCCATTATTTATGAGGGAACAGTATAAAATAATGTAATAAATAAAACTTCTGCTTGAACCAGTCATCAGCTGCCATCTCATATACACAGGTGAAAGTCCCCCAAAGGGGTTGTCCAAGAATAAGAAAATATAAATAAACTTGCACAAAATATAAACTTGTACTTACTTTGTTTTGCGGCCACTTCGTGTTGCGCCCCACATCACATGTCTATTTTATTCTTTGGTTCGGTATGATCACGAGAATACCAAATTTGTACAGGTTTTATAATGTTTTCATACATTTAAAAAAAATGAAAACCTTCTGTACAAAAAAAAAAAATTCTTCATTTTGCCATGTTCTGGCACTAATAACTTTTTCATACTTCAGTGCACGGAGCTGTGGGTGGTGTCATTTTTTGCGACTTTTGATGACTTTTTTAATGCTAACATTTTGAGGACTGTATGGCATTTTGATCACTTTTTATAGAATTTTTATATTTTTCAAAATGGCAAAAAATTAGCATTTTTGACTTTGGGCGCCAATTTCCGTTACGGGGTTAAACGCCGGAAAAATTTGCTAATATATTTTGATAGATCAGACATTTTGGGACGTGATGATACCTAATGTGTTTATGATTTTTACTGTTTATTTATATTTATATCAGTTCTAGGGAAAGGGGGGTGATTTAAACTTTTACTTTTTTTACAATTTTTTCATATGTTTTTTATTATTTTTTTTTTTTTACCATTATTTAAGATCCTCCAGGGTAATTTAACCCTGCAGGGTCCGATTGCTAATACTATATACTGCAATACTACTATATTGCAGTATATAGCAATTTTACAATGATTTTTAATAGCCTGCCCTCTGCTGGCTACTATAAATCATTGCACATGGAAGCCTACGAGTCTCAATGAGACTCTAGCTCTAGGCTGCCACAGCAACCGATCGCCACCCTCCGATGACATTCCAGGGGGCGGCGATCGTCCATCCAAGATGGCGGCGTCCATATAACGGTATGTTATGTGCCGTGGTTGGGTTCAACCATGGCACTTAACAGGTTAACTGCCACGATCGGTGCCAGCACCGACCGCGGCAGTGACAGGCGGGTGTTGGCTGTTTTATATAGCCGTTACCCGCTGTGTATGGAGAGAGCTCAGCTCATGAGTTCTCTCCATACACCCCTTGCCGCGCGAGGACGATATAGTTCGTCCTCGGTCGGCAAGGTGTTAAAGGGAACCTGTCATTAGAAATTGGCCTAACAAACCGCTATCAGTATGTAGTCAAGCAGCTGATAAGCTACTAAATAATGTGTCTTTCATGGCCTGGTGTGGTGGCATCATCCAGAAAATCAACTTTGAAGTGAGATGTTACTTGAAAAGAAGAAAAAAAAAGTTTTTTTTTCAGCTCACCCGATATAGTAGACACGGGTAGAGAGTCGGTGCACGGACAGACTGAGCAGAGTAAGGAACAAATGCAGCAAGGGAAACGGTGGATCCAGCAACCAGGCAGGTATAAAGGCGAGACAATGGTAAAATAAAACTTCACAATTATTTCATCTTCTTAAAAAAGAAATTATAGTCTATGATTAAGAACTTGTTATAGTTCGAAACGCGTCAGTCTCTCCTCTGTCATGGTACCTTTTTTTAAGAAGGTGAAATAAATGTGAAGTTTTATTTTACCATTGTCTCGCCTTTATACCTGCCTGGTTGCTGGATCCACCGTTTCCCTTGCTGAGATGTTACTTGGTTTTATAAAGTCAAGATCTCCCTGCCTTAGAACGCCACATTTACTGTAATTGATAGTCCTGCATTCAAGGACATCACTTACTAGATCTCCTGAAGTCTGGAGCATGATGTCAATCACAGAGGTGGAGGTGTTTAGAGGCAGGGAAGCTTGACTTCAGTGTTAAACTCTCTCCGCCTCCCTGACTTTATACAACCAGTTAGCATCTCACTTTAAAGTTGATTTTCTGGATGATGCCACGAAGCTGGGCCATGAAACTAACATGATCTAGAAGCTGTCCAGCTGCTGGATAACATTATGGTAGTAGTTTATTAGGCCTATTTTTGATGACAAAAGTTCCACCATGGAAAGGGAAAAGCAATCACTGGATTGCTTGTTCATGGCCCATGTCATGATAATACCCTGTAATATTAGCTAAGTCAGCACATGCATAGGCTGGAACTATGACTGTAAGATCCTGTCACAAATAGTATCTTACAGGCACTGCCTGTGGACAACCCTGCAGTCCTGATCGGAACACAGGGTTACCATATCAATGACCCACAGAAGTCCATTTAAATGCTGCGTTTGCACTGACCGGATCATTTATCAGGTTAACACCCATAATCGGAGCTCATCTGGACTGTGGGTGCTACACTGCAAATTCTCGATGTAAGTTCAGCTCCGATGATGAGCTGAATCTGCTCCATGACACAGTATTACGGCATGGAGCGCTATCTGCAAGTAATCATACATCATGCAGCCAGAACAGGTTCAAACACCAATAAAGTCTTATGTATGTTTCCATATAAATCATGCCATGAAACTTTACGCAACATTTGCCAACCTACTCTACTTTTCACTTTAGCCAATTTATGACAGATTTATCGATCAAGGTGTGGTAGACAGAAAATTGTGACTTTAAAAAGTTGCAAATTCACTCCAGTCTTGGTACAAAGTGCAAATTGTATATTTGTCAACAAATATGTTCTTTCAGTGCCCAGCATGTTGTGCCATAGAGACGAACACCCTTGGCATACAGCACCACAACATTGTGATAGTCACAGGTACACAGGCGCCACCAAGTGGTCAAACGTGGGTTATTTGGCTGGTTATTTGGCTTCTGCAAAGTATAACCGATCACCCAGCGATAGACTGAAGTGCGAGGTGGAGGAGTGTGGACTCCGCTGGAGCTGTGGGGATTGTATCGCCATGGAGGGCTTATTGTATAGTGTCACACTGCTGGAGGGGGGTCACTAGAGGCAAATGCTTTAGAGCTGGTGATCGCAGTATAAAATCACATGTAGCGTCTTCTCCGTGTTTATAGCAGTTGCCTGATATGGAATTATATTGAATGATACGTGGAAGCCTCCTTGGTCTTTATCAATTTTATGTTCCTATAATTTGTGCAATTATTAATGTGATGCGTGTCACCATCTCCTATCACTTTCTGCATTGTTACCACAGACCTCTAATAATGACCGTTCATTATTAGTTCACAAACAGGATATGAAAAAAAGTGTTAGCTACAGCGACAAACTACTACCCAAAAGAGCTTCTAAGTATTCCATCCCATCATCTATAAGGTTGTCTGGTTTATCCCTGATACTTATGTTATTGCTACATTATGTCTTCTCCATGCGTAGGTCTAATGTGCTGGTTCAAACAGCAGAATTTTTATTTATTAATTTCTTTTATTCTGTTCCCTTATAAAGAATGGCTGGACCATTATACTAGGTCTTTACCTCTTGTGTCATCCCATCATCCCCATAGACTGTAAGCTCTTGCGAGCAGGGCCTCACTTCTATATTTCCATATCACCATTTGTACTCCGTAATGTAATATTATATATGTATATGTCCCCTATGATTTGTGAAGCACTACGGAATTTGATGGGGTTATAAATTAAGATTATTAGTATTAACCCCTTAATGCCGAAGCCACTTTTCACCTTCCTGACACGACCCATTTTTCCAAATCTACCCTTTGTGACTATAAGTGGTTATAACTTTGGAACGCTTTAACATATCCAAGTGATTTTGAAATTGTTTTTTCGTGACACTTTGTACTTGATGTTAGTTGAAAAATTTTGGTGGTATGCGTTGCATTTATTTATGAAAAAAACAGATATTTGGTGAAAATTTGGAAAAAGTCTGAATTTTTGAAATTGAAAATGTTCTACTTTTTCCATACGTAGTCATAACCGCAAAAAAAACTTGATAACTAACATTAACTGAATGTCTGCTTTATGTCTCCATGGTTTTTTATGCATCCTCTCATTTTTGTAAAATGTTATGGGGCTTTGAACTTTATGTACGATTTCTCACATTTTCATTAAAAAACACAAAATCACGCTTTTGCTGGAGCTGCTTAGATTTCAAGTCACTTTAAGAGGTCTAAATAAAAGTAAAACCCCATAAATTACCCCATTATAAAAACTACACCCCTTAATGTATGTAAAACAACTTTCGTGAAGTTTGTTAACCCTTTAATTATTTTACAGGGGACAAAACAAAAATCGGATGCAATTTTGAAATTCACATTTTTTTTGCTAAATGAATGTGTTTTTCAAAAAATTTACAAATTCTCAGTGGATAAAATACCACAACGGTCCACAAAGCTTGATACCCAAATTCTCCTGAGTGTAACAATCCCCCATATGTGGTGGTAACCTGCTGTATGGGCACACGCCAGGGCATCAAAGGGAGCTGCGCCATTCAGAGCAGATTATGAATTGTCCCATTTTGTTGGCTATACAATCTTTTTTTGGGGGGAAATTTTGGGCAAATAAGGGCTTATTTTTTGCGACATTAGATACACTTTACAAATACTTCATTTAAAGGGGTTATCCAGGTTTTAAAAACCAGTGAGGGCCAGGCTGGGGAGGGCTATTTAAAAATAATAAACATCCACTTACCTCCTCCGGCGCCGCCGATGTCCCACGCCGCGGTCCCTTCGATCCGTACCCCTGTTTGTTTACAGGGGCATGGAAGCCGCGCACAGGGAGCTTCCGCTCCGCGATGTGGCCGGGTCCTCCCATCCGTCCCTATCTCTCAGCGTTGTAAGCGCTGGGAGATGGTGTCGGATGGGAGCTTCCGGCCGGCCGGAAGCTCCCTGTGCGCCCTTGTAATGAAACCGGCGCACAGAGAAGACCGGCCGCGGCGCGGGACATCAGCAGCGCCGGACGAGGTAAGTACATGTTTATTATGTTTAAATTGCCAGTCCCAGCACTGCCCTCAGTAATTTTTAAAACCTGGATAACCCCTTTAAATGGGTCATTAGCTCATTGATGAGATTTTATTAACTCTTAAATGTATTCAGGAAAAAGAATTGTAAATTTTGTTTTCCTTTCTTCTTGTATTTTTTTGGGGCCCTTCACGTACCATAAAAATAACATATTATCTTTATTCTATGGATCACTACGGTTATGGTGATACCTCATTTATATAGTTTTTTATATATTTTTACAATTTTACTGAAGAAAAACTAATACAGAGAAAATCTAATTTATTTTTGTATCGCCATCTTTACTTAGATATAACGCTAATATTTTTTGGTTGACAGAGCTGGTTTAGGGCTTATTTTTTACGTATTGAGTAGTCCTTTTCAGTGATACCATTTTGGCGTACATAACTTTTTTTGATCACTTTTTAGAACATTTTTGTGAAGCGATTTAATGAAAAAATTTTGAATACATATTTGGCAAGTTCAGGAGCCGGTACCAGAAGCATGACGTAATAATACTGCAAATTACGGGAACGCACCTGCCGCCATGCAGTATTATTACGTCAAATGTCGGGAAGGGGTTAATGTTATATATTTACCCTTACTTTCCCTTTTTTGTCCATATTCATCGTCATGAGTCCTATCTGGCAGTTTCTTCTTTATTTAGCAAAAATCTACCATTTGATTTCATGCATTATGAACCAAACATACCTTGAGAATGTTATAGTTACACTGATGCAGAACACATATGTTGTTTAACCCCTTAAGGACGCAGCCTGTTTGTACGTTAAGGCTCGGTACTTTTTTAAAAAATTTGACCAGTGTCTCTTCCTGTGGTAATAACTTTTCAACGCTTTAAGATATCTCTGTGATTTTGAGACTGTTTTCTCGTGAGACATTGTAGTTTATGTTAGTAGTGTCATTTCGGTGATCCGTTCCTTTTTTGGGGGGTAAAGATTCAAAAATTTAGGACAAATTTGAAAAAAATGACTATTTTCAAAGTTTCAAATGTTATACTTTTTAGGCAAAAAGTGATACCACAAATTTTTTTTGATAGAAACCTTTTGCCATTGGTCTTCTTTTTATTTCCATTATTTGTTTTACGTTTCCATTATTTTTATGGATGTGAGAAGGTTTCAAGTTTTAGTAGCAACTTCTCAGATCTTCTTGAAATTTGAAAAATGCAAACTTTTTGGTGATCAATTCAGTTTGGAAGTGCCCTATAAAAGCTTCTGTACTATATACCCCCACAAGTAACACCATTTTATGAACCTAACATCTCAACCTATTCAAATCAGCATTTAAGAAGTCTGTTAACCCTTTAATTATTTTTCCGGAAGCAAACGAAACTGGATTGGAAATTTTGAAATTTCAATTTTTGATTTCAATATTTCTAATTTAGCCCTAAAATGGATACATTCAGAAGGAATTTGCGGTAAATATATATTCCTAATTTCTTGCCCTGCTTCTTCCGAGTACGGCAATACCAGACATGTGGATGTCAAGTGCTGTTTCTCCGCACAGCGATGTCCAGAACAGAGTTAGCGATACTGGGAATTTGGAAAGGCAATTTTGCTGCAAATATTTTGTGGTGCCACAGTGTAATTCAAGAGTCCCTGAAGTAAAAGTGCAATAGAAAACCCCCAAAAATGTCACCATTTCGGAAACTAGACCCCTCAAAGAATTTATCGGTGGTTGTGGTG
Organism: Engystomops pustulosus; assembly: GCF_040894005.1. NCBI lineage: Eukaryota > Metazoa > Chordata > Amphibia > Anura > Leptodactylidae > Engystomops > Engystomops pustulosus. The sequence continues at coordinate 153,682,153 of NC_092415.1, forward strand.
AGCATTTTAACCCCCAACACGCTGGTCAAAATTGAAAGCAAAGTAAATGGTGCAGAGTAAAAATTGCGTTTTTATCTCAAAAATGTCATTTTAGTGCCTCATATACTGTGCCCAACCCATGCCACTTTAGACAAACACCGCAAAAATCATTCTGCGGTTTGTCCCGAGTACAGCAATACCACACATGTGCCAATAATTTACAGGCTGGGCACACGGCAGGGGTCAGGAAGAAAGAAGCACAATTTAGGTTTTCAAGCTTCGTTTTCACTAGATTGGTAATGGGGGGTACCCCCGAGGTACCAGTACAATAGAAACCCCCAAGTAGTGAACCCATTTTGGAAAGGGCACCCCTCAAAGAATGTATGTAGGCTTGTATGAGCATTTTAACCCCTAAGGTGCTGGCTCAAATGTAATACAAAGTGAGTAGTGCAGAGAAACAATTGTATTGCAATTTATCAAATATGCCATTGAAGTGACAAAAGGTTACCCCGGTTAGGGCAATACCCCATAGGAGGCAATAATCTGTAGGATGGTGACACGGCAGGGCTCAAAAGGGAATAACTTGTTGGAGCACAGACATTGTACTTTTTTTTTTCTTTTTGGCATCATGAAAGATTTGTAGATGCCAATAGGGGCCAGTACAGTAGAAACCCCTAAGAACTGACCCTATTTTGTAAACTACACCCCTCCATGAATTAATCTAGGGGTATTGTTAGCATTTTAACCCCACAGGTGGACCCCTGATAAAGTGCATAATGGATAGTGCATAGTAAAAAATATCTATTATGTCATTTTGTGCCCAGCTGCTGCCATGGGAGACAAACACCCTAAAAATCATGATGCATGTTTTCCCGAGTAAAGCATACGGGACAGTAATCTACAGGCTGGGCACATGGCAGGGCTTAGAAGGGAAGGTGCGGCATGATGTATAAGCTGTGCGTCAGGGTAACAACAGGGTACTCTAAAAATCAAGGGATGTATGATAAATTCGGAAGCAATACATAACCCTGTTTTTTCTGGGCATGTCTCACAGTGATGAATGGTGTCCTTCCGAATGCCATTTTTGGAGCACACCCTGCACCTCTTTTGTGACCTTCCCTTGCTGGCTGTTTGGGGAACTACTCCTGGAAAGTGCTGCCCTGGTACAATACGTGATGTGGCCTCCCTTTCAGATGTGCTAGCACTCCCCCCTTCCTGGTCTCCAAAAAGAAAGTACTTTATTACCACCTCTTGAAATTCCAGGAAAGTTCCCCTCTGGCCGGCATATCGATGCAGCACATAAGCATTATACAATGCCATCTGCATGATGTGCACGGCCAGCTTCTTGTACCACACCCTCGACTTCCGGATGGCATTGTACGGCTGAAGCACCTGGTCAGACAAGTCCACCCCTCCCATGTATTTGTTATAATCTAAAATACAGTCCGGCTTGGGGGTTTCTGTACTGGCACCTCGTACTGGGACAGGGGTGGTGGTGTGCTCATGTATTGTGGTTAATACAAGGACCTCTCTCTTGTCCTTGTACTTAACACACAATACAGAGTCGCTGCATAGTGCCCTGCTTTCGTGCCTTTTAAGTTTTTGCCCAAGCAGCGACTTAGGGAGACCTCTCTGATTTCTGCGTACAGTGCCGCATGCCGCAGTATTTCTGGAAGTGAGGCACTTGAACAGGGTGGTGCTGGTGTAGAAATTGTCCAGGTAGATGTGGTAGCCCTGGTCCAGCAGTGGGTGCACTAAATCCCACACTATCTTCCCTGTAACACCCAGGAAGGGGGGGGGGGGGGGCATTCTGGGGGCACTATAGTGGAGTCCTTCCCTTCATATATCCTAAACTTGTATGTGTACCCTGATGAACTTTCACACAGCTTATACATCTTCACACCATACCTTGCCCTCTTATTGGGCAGGTACTGTCGGAACTGAAGTCTTCCTTTGAATTGTACCAGGAACTCGTCTATGCTCACATGTTTGGCGGGGGTATATGCCTGGGCAAACTTGGCACTAAAATGATCTAATATGTGCCTGACCTTAAATAAACGATCATAACTGGGGTCACCTCTGGGTGGGCACTGTGTGTTGTCAGTGTAGTGCAAAAACTTATGGATGGCTTCAAAGTGCATCCTGCTCATTGCCATGCGGAACATGGGGGTGTGGTACAGTATGTCTGTGCTCCAGTAGTCCCTGATTGAAGGCCTTTTTACTATCCCCATAAGGAGTATTATGCCCCAATACTTGCATCTCTGCTGCAGTGACAGGGGTCCACCTGTAGGGTTGTGCATAAAAGGACGTGGGGTTTTGGGCAATATGCTGTGCAGCGTAGAGATTTGTCTGAAATATAATAACATTCAGCAGCTCCTCATCAAAAAAAAAGCTTAAAAAAGTCCACAGCTCTGAGCCCTGTCGTGTCAAAGTTAATGCCAGGATGGCCCAAAAAGTCAGGGACCTGAGGGGTATAATTATCTGGGGCTACCCATGTGGGGTCAGTGGAAGCCCCAGACGCTTCTCCTGCAGAAGTCCCAGACACTTCTCCTGCAGAAGTCCCAGACACTTCTCCTGCAGAAGTCCCAGACACTTCTCCTGCAGAAGTCCCTGGAACCCTACGGCGCCTTCTTGGTCACTGGAAGATGAGCAGGAGGATGATGATAGGTAAAAGGGGACATCATCCCCACTAGCTGACTCGGTGTCAGAGGCAAGCATGTTATATGCCTCCAACACGGTGTACGTCTTCTGAGACATTGCACACAACGTACACTAGAAAAATTAGATAATGTGCACCAAACTACACGGATAAACTGTCTAGCAGGCACAAAAAAAAAAAAAAAAAGATAATGCACACCAAACTACACGAACAAGCCGCACAGATGGCACACACAAAAAATAATGTGCACTAAACTACACGGACAAGCCACACAGATAGCACACAAAAAAAAAAAAGATAATGCGCACCAAACTACACGGACAAGCCGCCCAGATGGCACACACAAAAAATAATGTGCACTAAACTACACGGACAAGCCGCACAGATAGCTCACAAAAAAAATAATGTGCACTAAACTACACGGACAAGCCGCACAGATAGCACACAAAAAAAAAACGATAATGCGCACCAAACTACACGGACAAGCCGCACAGATGGCACACACAAAAAATAATGTGCACTAAACTACACGGACAAGCCGCACAGATAGCACACACAAAAAATAATGTGCACTAAACTACACGGACAAGCCGCACAGATAGCACACAAAAAAAAAAGGTAATGCTCACCAAACTACACGGACAAGCCGCACAGATGGCACACACAAAAAATAATGCACACCAAACTACACGGACAAGCCGCACAGATAGCACACAAAAGAAAAAAAGATAATGCACACCAAACCACACGGACCAGCCGCACAGATGGCACACACAAAAAATAGCTAAGTGCACCCAACTACGGGTACACCTACGGCGCTTTGGGAAAAAAAAAATATTACCAGGCACCGAAAAAAAAAAACCTATGTGCACCGCGCAAAAAGGCTCTACAAATGCACCTAGCTTGCCCTAAGACAAACTAACTACTGCTAAAGATTCTGTGCAGCGCTATTCACACGGCGCACTGAAAAGTGCGTCCAGTGCAGAACAACGCTAACACAGCGCACTGAAAAGTGCGTTTGGGTTCAGAAGGGACAGACAGGGAAAAACGGAAGACACGTGGGATCACACAAGGCGATCACAGGCGAAAAAACAGATAGGGATAGGGATTTGTAGGGAACAATAAGGATCAGATAGGGATCAGAACAGTAATTATAGTGTAAAAGTGTATTTTGGTGCACACAGTAACGCTCTTTCCTCTCTCCAGCGATACCAAACCAAAATGGTGCCGCTGGAGGAAGAGGAAGGAGCTAAAAACACGTTTTTTAGCCTAAAATCACTGTAATTGGCCAGTCAGGTTTGACTGGCCAATCACGGTGATCGGCGGGCGGGACCGATTTGATTGGTCAGGTGACGGAGACAGCAACTCCCGCGCCTAGTCCGAATCCAGCGGCCCGGCTCCCGATTTGTGTCACATGAAAGTTGGCACCGAGGAGCCAAAATCCTAACGCGTGCGGCAAAATGCGTATCGGAAATCATCGGACTATCCAACCAAAGTGTGGCGCAATCCCCTTAGTAAATGAGCCCCATTGTGTGATTTTGGCAGCAGCCCTTGCATTGTGTTGAAAAATTCTGTCAAAAGAAGCCAGAAATAGTTGCCTCCTGTTAGAGATATTTTTAGGTCTCCAAACCCCATGCAAGAGTTGTAGAGTGAATTCCAAATTGGTGATCGATCAGTTAATCCAGACCAGCTATATCACAAGACACACAACTGAGTAACAATAACTCATACTTTATTAGTCAGGTCAGGCTTTTTTATATGCTCCTTAGCATCTGTGTAAATAGGATGGGGGCGATACATTCTTATCTTAATAGTACAACGAAGATGTTCTTGCTTATACTTTATCAGGGACCTTGTAGTGTTCATCTTGTGCTGACTTTCATGGAACAGCTATTTCTGGGGAAACTGCAGAAGATACACAAAATGGCTGAAGGGGACACTTTCATGTACTGGGTGGAAGCTGCAACTGCAGCCACGGTCCCCATTGACAGTGTGGTGGTATTCACACATTGCATTTTGAAACACAACTCAAGCACATCAGGGAGGAGCTGCACTGGAAATCAAAATTAGGCCTCTTGCCCACAAGCATTTTTCTCGTGCCGTCGTCGCAATGGACTAGCACTAAACTCTGACACAAAGCTGTGCGATAGATAATTTAACACATCCTTTTTTTCATGTAGCACATCTGCTTTGCCTCAAAAATCTAATCAGTCGCTAGGTAGGTAGCTAGATGTTGCAAATATATATTATTAAAGGGCGCATATATAACTATACGATATCCTGCTCACCACTTGATCCTTCTGTAATTATCAAACTCATAGTTTAGGGAATGTTTTTAGCAGCAGGAGTTGGACCTCTCATGCAGCTACATGACAAAGTAAATGCAAGTGCATATCAGAACTTTCTTCAACAACAAGTGGTTCCTTCCTTGTGCTCTTCACTGAACCAGCCAGCAATTTTAACCAGTAAAATTGTGTCGCAAGACATGCACTCACATACACTGGGAAGAAGAAAGTGAACTCCGGCGGACCTCAGCGGGGAAGCAACACATGCAGGATATTGGGCGCACAATCTTGATGAATCGCGGCAGACTCAATCCTCGTCGGACAACGCATCCGGGGATCGCACAGGGACCGGGTAAGTAAATGTGCCCGATTGAGTTAAAGGGGTATTCCCACTAAGACAAGTTTCTTATATGTACTCAGAATAACAAAATAACACATTCTCTAATTCACTGTTATTAACAAAAATACAGCATTTCACAGATATAAGTCCAACCTGGTGTACAAAATTTCAGTTGCCCCTAGACACGACCCAGTAACTTCTGACTTAGGGTTGGCCGCCATCTTGGATGAGATCGTGCAGATGAGATTACTGTACTGTCTGTCTATGCTGTGTGACTGTAGCCATGCATCTTTCCCAGAGCTCAGAGACACTTAGGGCGATGCCACACATGCCGTTTTTGGTCAGTTTTTAAGCAGTCCGTTAAAAAAACACATCCGTTTTTAAAAACACATCCGTTTTTGTCCATTGTCAAAACTGAGTTTTTAAAAAACGGATGCATTTTTTAATGCATGCGGTTTTTAACGGATTGCTTAAAAACGGACCAAAAATGGTTTCAAAACGCCATGTGTGGCATCACCCTTACTGATCACTTCCTGCCAGCACATTGTGAGCAGAGAGAGAGGCTGCAAACTACAAGGAGATAAGTTATACAGAGAAAGGAGGATGCAGGCACATGTCTGTGAGATGTAACAGAGCTCACAGTGTAACAGTCCATCAGCCTCTGTGTAATTATCTCATGCATCTCTGATCTGTCTCATCTCTGTCTATGTGCCAGTGTGTTAGTACAATGTCAGAAGTCAGATGAAAGTGTATATACACCTGTACCCTGATAATGTAACCACATTGTCACCCCACAGAACTAAATGGATAATACAGTATTGTGTCTAGAAAGAAGAACTGTTCTAGTTGCCCATGGCAACCAACCAGAGCTCAGCTTTCATTTTCCCACAGCTGTTTTTGAAATAAGAGCTGATCTCCGATTGGGATCCATGAGCAGCTAGAACAGTTTTACCTTTGACACTTCTGATAAATGTTTGTTCTTAAGTTGAGCTTGTATACATGTGGAAACAGATCTATTATGTAATTGTAACTCCAGATAACATATTTGTTTGTAAAATAGGTCAGTGCTGATTCACCACAGAGCGGTTTCCCACCGATTTCCTCCCAGCACCTATTCCATGCATAGCAGCGACTGTATAGTCCATTATACAGCAAACTGTCTGATGAAGGTCAGTGATTGACTGAAACGTCACCTCTATATTTGGATATAAATTTTCACTCCTGCAAAGTCAAGCTCAGTGTGACTGGATTCCGTATTTTTTAATACTTATGGGACAGGGACTGTATCCAGAGCACCTGACTTCACAAACTAGAGGTGTGTGGTACACTCCGATACAAAAAAACATTTTTTGGTCCCTGTGACAATTAGATTTAAAAAAATTTGGGGGTGACAAGGGAACAAGAATTAACAGTGCAGCCTGGGACTAAGGCTACATTACCGGTTAGCCTGCACGTTCACTCCCACATGGATGCAGTGTTTATATACCAGGCACTCTTACATGCTGTGGTGTAGCTCCGGAAACAGCATCCATTCTATTTGCTTCTAATAGCTTATTTTTTGAGAATGCAGTCTTTTAAAACATGAATAATTAGCAGACCACAGAGCTATAAGGGGCTTCTGTGATCTAGACAAGAGCCCGGAGGCTCATTTGCATATTTCTAAAAGACTGTTTTCTCAAAAGCTAAGCTTTTTGAAGCAAAAAGAAGAATGGGTTCTGTTACAGGAGGCACACACCAGCATGTAAGTGTGCTTGGTTTAGGAGCACTGCATCCATGTGGCAGGTTTCCTTTAAAGGAAATCTACTATCAAAATCAAGCATGATAAACCAGGGACACTTACTATAAATCCAGGCACTATGGCTGTGGTACTCTTCTTATATTTGTTATATATGGCACCTTCTTCCTTCTAAAGGGGTTCCTCGGGGGCGTTACCAAAACCCCTCTGTGCTACAGACTCACAGGCTGTTACAGTATGCAAGGAGCATTTCCCCCTCCCACTGTGTGCTGAAACTTACTCTCCTGCAGAGATTATAGCAAGGGGGGTGGGAGTGAAACAGCCCGTGAAACTGCAGCATATATATAGGTTCATTAGCATATATATTTTTATTGATTTTAAAAAGAAGGTGGTCATGGATAACACATATGAGAAGATTATCACAGTCACAGCGCCTGGATCCATTAGTAAGTGTCCCTGGTTTATCATTTACTGTACATTAGGCTCCAACAGGAGTGGCCTATGCTATGAATGTGTCATTAGTAATACAAGTGTAGTACTAATGTAACTAATGTAACTAAGGTATCCCTGTCCTTACATGTAGCAAGGGGTTTTACTGTGTGTCAATAAATACTATAAACAATGGAGTCATATTTTTAATATAAAAATTTGTAGGCAACATGGCAGCATCTGACAAGTTCCATTAATTAAGGTCATTATTTCCCTTTATTTTCTTAAAATTTTCTGTACAGGGATGAATGATCTGTATAATGTACATTCATAGAAAGCTGTATATACTGGGGAATAATGAGGAATCATGTCACTATTACACTAGGTTCTTACATAACAAGCTGACATTTTGATATTCATTTTTATTTATTTGGTAAAGCTATGCTGTACACGGGAATATAATCTTCTCTTCATTCTAGAGTGGAGGATAGTGTAAATGCTTTGTATAGGACACAGGTCACGGACAGGGATTCCATACTTCCAACATGGCAGAGAACGGCAACACGGATGCCCCTTCATTCCAGATTACGGCTTTGCCTATTCTTAGAATATAAAACTCAGATTGGGGAGATTATTAATCATTTGATTCACAGTCTTGTAAACAAATACAAAAGGAACAGGATGTGCTTAGATACAAAAGGAAAGGAACAGAACAGGTCGGGTAACCAGACAGCTGATTCAGAGTGCTTTCATGTGTATGTTACATAGTGATGCTTCATCAGGATCACATCGCAAATGACGTTTATGTATTTATCCCTAAATAAAAATAGATTTATTACAAAAAGGAATAACACTTTGTCTTAAAACAAGGAAGGCAGAAAATAAAGTCCTTTGAATCAACCCTGGGGGAGGAGGAAAAGGTTGACAAAACTTTTCCTCGTGCAACAACAAGCAGATCCTTGGAGACTTCAATGGTGTAACATCAGTGTCGACTAGCCAAGATCTCCTACTTCATGGTCCACCGGTGGTGGCACATTGGGCAGAACTGTAGATGAAGACCCTGCAGTAAGGTAGCCAGCAACGCCAGGTCCTGAACAAACCAGAATGAATGTGTTAGTTGTATGTATCATTACTTATAACAAACATCCGAGATGAGTAATGATTATGGCTACAGCTCTGTGATGAATTGCTGTGATATTACACAACTTCATTGTTACCCTATTGGAAAGAAAGTTGAACTTCTTCATGCAAAAATCCCCAAGATCTTACTCCGCTTCACCCCTAGGAGAACCTGAAAATTCTCTTGTAACTGTAGATAGTTAAAACGCCTACTTTCCCGTGTCAGTCACAAGGGTCATAAATCTTGATAAGTTTTAGAATCTTTAAGATTGGATGATAAAATTGGAGCATGTTTAGACACTAACTTTACCACACATATTGATCGACTTACATCATATCCCCAGCCTGGCTCTTCCCATCATGCCATTCCTCATTGTGCCAAGTCATCCCTTACTGATAACATTCACCTTCGTAATTATTTCCCAATGGCATTGCATCAGATTTTATAGCTTAGATTATAGCTATGTTATAAGAAGGCAGTATTATCAGAGCAGTATTCTGGTCAGTATTTGCATCTGTAGGTAGGAGCCAAAATCTGGGATGGATCCAAATCACAGGAGATATACAAATACTTTCCATTATACAATTTATGTTCCGGATCTACTGCCTATTTTGGTTAAAACATGGTGATGCAAAATACGGCTGTGTGAAACTATTTCTGTGTTTTACCTACCCTACACATCAAGGAAATACTGATGGTTTTCTTTTCCCGTAATTTTAATTTTACTCCAGAATATAAAAAACAGAAGCAATACCTTCTTCTCTTAAATCCACTCTTTAATGAAATTTTAGCACAGATTCATATAGGGGTATATTTGTTTATAGGCATATTCTCAGAAAACCCTTTTGAAGGAAATCTACCACCAGGATGAAGAATTGTAAACCAAGCACACTTACATGTTGGTGTACTCCCACTCTGGCAGAATTAGCTTTTTTCCGTCCTTTTTTTTGGCAAAAAAAGGTTTTTATAAAGATACAAATGAACCTTAGGATCTCTAGGCTCCATAGCTATTAATTGAGCCCAGAGCCCCTCAGGCTCATTTGCATAATTTAGAAAGCCTTTTTTTTTAAAAAAAACAAGGGGATAAGAAGCTAAAAAGAACAGATCCTGTCAGAGGGGGCATACACCAGCATGTAAGAATGCTTGGTTTACAAACCTTTATCATGGTGGTAGATGTCCATAGGTGTATTGGTGGCACAGTGAGAAACTTTTTCACTTTTATTCCATGTATGCCACTATGGATAAAGACTGGTGTGTGAGAGGATCACTGTCATCAAAATTAAGCATGATAAACCAGGGGCACTTACTCATAGATACAGGTAATATAACTGTGATAATCATATATTTGTTATCCAAGGCCTCTTTCATTCTAAAATTAACGTGTAAAATTATGATAATGAGCCAGAAGGGCTTAGTAAGGCTTTATGCAGATTCAGGCTGTTACACTGTGCAGGAGCACTTACCCTATCCCACTATTACAGCAAGTTGTGGGAAGTGCTGAGGGACCAGTGGAGAGGCGAGACACGGCATGGAGTGGCTCTGCTAACTGCCCCCAGAGCACTTCAGACTCATTAGCATAATTGTCAATTTATTTTTAGAAAGAAAAAGGCCATGGATGACAAATATAAAAAGATTACCAGTCACAGTGCCTGGATCTATGAGTAAGTGTCCCTGGTTTATCATTCTTTAACTTGGTGGTAGATTTTCTTGAATACATTCCCTCCATTGAGTTAAAATGTAATTAGCCTGTGGACTACAACAAGTCTCTGAGTAGCCCTAGCGTTACTTATCTCACTTTCCAGGATCCCTGTGAATATGACATGAGGGAGTGTGGTATCAAGACTGACTCTAGTAATGTCTGAATACATTGATAAGGAGAACAATTTGGTTAAAAACATGTGTAGCAATACGCTTAAATTTATGGCAAAAAGCTAATAAAGTACTATGAGCTAAAACATAACAATGACGGACAACAAATCAGATGAGAACAAGGAGGTAGATTTCCGAATGGTTTCCTTATTAGTACAGTGTGGTTTCTCCAGGATAAGGAGAACCCTCAGAACTAACACCCTAATATTCCTTGAGGAATTGATTATAGACAGAGTTATAGTAGAAGTGGTTTCTACTGAACACAAACCAATGGGGTGATGGAGCACAAGATGCAGCGGGTGCAGCAAGCATTGTACCTGTGTTACAGAGCTACACAGCAGTTAGCAAGCGGCCTGGAAGAGAGCCACTAAAGCCCACTTCTGAGATGAAGGGGGCTGCTACCAGTAAGAAGGGAAGGAGAGACACCTAAGGAAGAAAAGAAAAGTAAAAAGCAAGGGAAGAAGAGGTTAGGAAGGAAGCAGAGAGCAACAAGCATAAGGGTGTACAACTTCACCATTCATCTTAATGGACACCCACACTTGACACTTTCCATGACATTAGTACAGAGCCAAATACCACCAAAGATCTAAGGGGCACTCCCAGGACAATGTAATGGCATCCAGGAAGCTCCTTTCCATTAGGACACCAGCCCTGGAGCTCTGCAGGACTTACCAGGACAATCTGAAATACTTTGTTATTTTATAACAAATGCGGGTGCCAGAATTTTTCTAAAAATTTTTTTTTATACAATAAAGATTATATGTCCTGGACATGCCAGAAAAGGTGCGAGTGTCCAGTTAAGAAAGAGATACAGGGTTTCTATTGGTAAATATAGATTTAGTTTTTAAAGTGGTTTTCCTGTATTTTTTTTTTTACCTCATGAGTTATGAAAAAAATGGTGGCAATCATATGTAAACTAATGGGTCAAACCATAACAGGGAGACTGGATAGTTTGGGAAATATTTTTTTCTTAAGAATTATTGTTGTTTTGTAGCTTGCAGTTGATGGGCCACATTTATTAAACTGGCTGCGACAATTTTCTGATTCCCTTCCAGCAGAAGTCCTCCAAGTCATGTGGGCATCAATGTGAGTCCTCTAAGTCATCATGTACCTCCAAGCTATCCTCTCCCTTCCTCCTACGTCAGCCGACTGCTACAAGTAAATCTTATGCTAGTGTCTTCAGTTCCAAGTGGAGTGTGAGCACAGCATGAGTGCAGACATTTAGTTGTAGTCATAGGTTGATGTAGGCAGAAGGGAGGGGGAGGAGGGAATAATAATTCCTTTATTTATATAGCGCACACAGATTACTTAGTGCAGCACAGAGCTTGGCAAATCAGTCCCTGTCCCCAGGGGGCTCACAATCTATTCAACCTACCAGTATGTTTTGGAGTGTGGGAGGAAACAGAGGACCCAGAGGAAACCCACGTAAACATGGAGAGAACATACAATTTTTTTGCAGGTGTTGACCTGGGACTTGAACCCAGGACCCCAGCTCTGCAAGGCTGTAGTGCTAGCCACTGAGCCACTGTGCTGCCCAAATAGCTGGAAGGTACATCCCAATAGACACAATGGCTTGGAGAGGATTCACATGGATTCCCAAATGACAAAGCATGCTTTGTTAGCAGGCAGCCAGCCAGGTGTACTTTTAATCTACATTTTCAAGTGAATGAAACTACAATTGTTATAATAAAAGTATGTTGGATTATATTGGATATTGAAACCTTTCATTAGGTTTAAATGTCATAACCTGATGATTGGTCCAGGATTGCATTAGAGGGACCTGAGTGCTGAAAATAGCTGTTCACTAACAGCCCCCACACAACATGAAAGGGATTGAGATTGTCCACAAAGGTGAGAATCCCCAAATCCAGTTGTGTAAATTTTGTGGCTGGAGGCTGTAATTGCTGCCAAAAATGCTCTAACTAAAGTAAATTGTTCTGTATCTTAATATTTCTGTTTTTCCTTTTAAATAAATTTGCAAATATTCCTAACATTCTGTTTTCGCTGTCATTCTGGGGTATTAAGTGATTAATTGATTGTTGAGGGAATTTTGTTATTTTGGCAAAAGGCAGCAACATAAAGAAAAATGAAATGGTCTCAAGACCTTCTGAATGCAGTTTTATTACTTATTAACTCGTCATGCATATTGGTTTTCTAGAAAAAAAAAAAAAATGTTTTTGGTCCAGTAAACCAGAGCTAATCAGGTCACTGCAGTGAATACACAGGTCAAGATTGAAATTGTATTATAATAATTTCCAGGAAAACCACTTTATTATAGAAGCCAGTCCATGTGCATTAACTAGCCACAAATTCTTCAATTCCAAAAGATTTGGCATACGGAGTTATGCAAGCATGCCGTGCAGACATTGTGCTGTATACATCCACATACAACATCAATTACATTGCATCAGTAACTGCACTGTATGGTCCATGTATCCAGTAAATCTTGTGATTTGGTTGTGCTCTTTATTTTGGGTTTAAATCATCATATACTTTTCATTAAATTAACATACATTCTGCTCAAAAACTGTAGGAAGACTTGACGTTACACCAGCAACCATGGTTTGTTGGAGCTCTGGCAAGAAGATGAACATGAAGTATTGTCCCATTCCCCATTAACTGTGCTTCAATATGTCTACAATATGTGTCTGTAAATTAAATAGGCTGTCCCCATGCAGATCTATGGGAGTCCCAGTGGTGGAACTCCTACGGTGTATGAGAAAGTTGGTACACCCCCACCCCCGCGCCCAAATTGACTGGTCGCACATGCTCCCTGTAGCTATAGTCTCTGCTTTGCTTTGTCTATGACACTAACAGAGGTAGCTGAGCACAGTATTCGGCTAATTCAGTCAATGCCTCAGACCGTGAATGACGTCGCAGTCAAACTTCCAATACATTTATTTGTGATATATTGGACCTCTCTTCTCATCGTCCATGGAAGTCCCATGATCAGCAAGTTATCTTCTTCCCTGGTCACTTGTTGTGACTCGACAAGCCCTTAAACTATCCCCCATCATTATAAGGAACAATAGGGTAATAGAAACATGAAAATCAAATATAAAATGATGCTCAGATACATTTTTATATATTGTACTTATATCTTGACATACACATTATATTAAGCATTGTATACTGTTGGCCAATGGACTGTTGACATTAGATTTAAAGTAAATCCTGCTTTAACGATTATTTAAAGGAGATCTAACACCAGGATGAAGCATTGTAAACCAAGCACACTTACATACTGGTGTGTGCCCCCTATGGCAGGATCTGCTCTTCTTTTAGCTTCTTATGCACTAGGGTTTATTAAAAAAAAAAAAAAGTTTTAAAAACTATGCAAATGAGAGTGCGGGGCTCTGGGCTCCTGGAGCCCCTCAGGCTCATTTGCAAAATTTGTAAGCTTTTTTAAACAAGGGCAAAGGAAGCTTAAAGAATAGTGGATCCTGCCAGAGGGGGGCACATCAGCATGTCTGTGTACTTGTTTTACAATCTTTGTTCCTAGTAGTAGACGTCTTTTAAAGTATATATCACCTTCCAACAAGCTGAATAAATCAGTAGTCCATTGTTTCCAAATGGCATTATATGACTGGTAATCAGCCCGTTAGTCATCGAAATGTATGGGACTTTCTCTGAATTTTGCAATTGAAAACAGTGTGTGAGCACATGAAAGCTTATGAAACAACGGCTAGCAAAATGCACGTTCACGTGTATGTAGCCTAATGGTTAAATTTAAACCTAAAGAGGAGCGAAGTAGAAAAAGATGCACTTTAAAGGACATCTATCACCAGGATGAAGGATTGTAAACCAAGCACACTTATATACTGGTGTGTGCCCCCTCCGGCAGGAATTGCTCTTCACTTAGCTTTTTATGCCCTGGTTTTCACAAAATAAGGCTTTAAAAAATATGCAAATGAGTCCGTGGACATCTATGGAGCTTGGAGCCCCTAAGGCTCATTTGCATAATTTTAAATCCTTTTTTCTTTAAAAATAGGGCATAAGAAGCTTAAAGAAGAGCATATCCTGCCAGAGGATGCACACACCAGTATGTCAGTGTACTTGGTTTACAATCCTTCATCCTGGTGGTAGATTCCCTTTAATATCATATTACAGTTTCTAGTCTTGACTCATACCACTTTATAAAAATATATAGAGAAAAAAAAGGATGAAACACAGCGCAAGATATGTAGCAATTTGTCTAACAATAGAAAACAGGAATTGGCAGTATATGCCTAGCATAAATCACAACAGTGATGGTAACTCGTATCTGGGTAGTAGAGCTTCTGCAGTAAACCTGACATCCAGTACTGCTAGTTGTAGCGGATGATGTCGGAGGGTTTAGAGAAGGGAAAAAAAACACAAGCTGGAACCGCGCTGCTCAATGTTCATATTTAATTCAAGATCACAGTCCACTGTGATCTTGAATTAAATATGAACATTGAGCAGTGCGGTTCCAGCCTGTGTTTTTTTTCCCTTCTCTAAACTTTATAAAAATGTCTGTATAGAAGGTAGTGACCTTCAGCTGGTAGTAGCATTTAGGCACGTGACACCGCTGAGCCGTTACCCACTGTATTGTATAAGCAGATTGCATTTTCTGACTGTAATTGGTTGGTTACATGCCCACATTGTTAGGATCTCATCCGTATGTATATACCCAATAATATCAAGCCCATAACCATTTTTGTATTTTATTCATAAGTGGGAGGCATTTCCTAATTTCTTCCCATAGGCAATATTTGTCCTTTTTTAACTAGAAAACCGACACAAAATTAGAGCTGGAAGTAATCATTGGCCTAGTCACAGTATTCTTGCACTACAACCATTGGGTTTATACCTATATTGTAAAGATATTAATGTATTGCTTATAAAAATGAAACTGCTAAAATCATGACAATAACTGGTTCTTACCAATAACGCTGAAGGGTACAACATACTTGTAATGTGGTGACTGCTACATAAAAAAGATTACATGGCACCCATTCTGATTACCAGAGAAGATAGCTGCTGCAGAAGGTGGTCCAAAGTAATCTCCCACCTACTATATCCATATATTCATGCAGGACATACATTGGTTATTGAGGGAGGGCCAACTCTCTTAACTAAGGTAGGCCATCAGCAAAATTGTGAGTACAGCTCTGAACTACAGTGCATTAAATGAGAATGAATACAAGAGCAATATATTTTGTATATAAAAAGTCAGCCAATTGTTTCTGTAAATAATAACTGCATATAGTAAATGTGAAGTATGAATTTCCGAGTGAATGAGACAAGATATATGGAAAAGTGAAGGAAGCTGCTTACCAGTGAGGTATCCTGCTGTTTGTGATTCAGAAATGAACAAGTCATGTTTCTGATCTTTGAAGGCACTCCATACAGAGGATCGAGACAGGATTTCATTTACCTAGAAAAAGAATATATAGGCGTTACCATTTCTGATGAAGATGAGAAGGTGGAGACATCGTGGTATTGTTGGGTATAACCCACCTGCTCTCCATACTGCAAGCTACGCGTCATGGACTTCAAAGCTTTAACTATCTGAGCCTTTGTGGCTGCAGGACTTTCTAGGTTCTCAAGACCTTGCCCTTCAAGCAACCTCAGTAAATATGGAACTAGATCTGCTTTCAATGCCTGGAAAATATAAAAATTATATGTAATAATAGCCAAGTGTTTACCTCAGTCATAATACTGGTCTACTACATGGGTAAGACCTAACACGTGGTATGAGATAACTGTAATATTTTGGTCTCCTGGAGAAGGCCTGCCCCTTTTAGTCCTTCTTTTTATCACAGTGAACAGAGTTCTAGTACTATAGAAAGCACAAAAAAAAATCACCATTGGAAAAAACCCTCAACTGTACAATTGGATACAAGATACTCCTATGGTTATAATAAGATGCTATAACAAAATTTCTCTCACTTGTGCCACCAACTCGGTTTGCTCCCTCTGGAACATCCTATTAAGTGCTTCACATGCTATTCCAATCATGTCTGAGCGTTTCCTCATCCCACACATGAAGGGTCCAATCGTTTCCAAAGAAGCCATTGCTCGTACACATAGCTAGATGAAACATAGAACTTTCATTTAAACATGGCTCATGTGACACAAAGTGACGAACCACGACAAGGAATAAAGTACCTCATTATCCGTCATGGTGTGAATGACCCTTATGGCACACTTTGGAATGGCATTATTCTTGTGGTTAAATGCCTGGAGAATCTTAGGCAGGTGACCCAAAGGTGGGACTTGGTCCAGTAATTGAGGCTGAGCGTTGAACAGACAGACTGTTGCAGTAGTTACTGTTTCTAAAGTTTCACCCTAGAGGAGAAATACAATGTTTAAAGTGTTTACCGGTTTGCCCTTGTACACACAAGTACAAGGGCATCTGAACCTGCCAATTTTTAAGCAGCGATCAGCTATGTTTATCTCCCGACTCTTTATCGACAGGAGATGTTGGGGGTGAATAGATAGAGCATGCTCAACATATTTTGAGAGTCTTTTTATGACAAATATGCCAGCGGCCTTCAGTTTGTCACTATTTTGGGGTACACATGACTATACTTTTTTTACTATAAGGCTTATATTATGATGAATGAAGAAACAAAAGAAATTCCACCAATGTAATCTTCTTTGAAAGAAGAATAATGGCAAGCTGTAATCCTTGAACCGCTAACAAAAAGATATAGAACAAAACAGTGAAAATTCTGTTTTATCCCCCCCAACCTAAGAGAGAATGTATATACCCAAGCCTAAAAACGTTATAAAACATCTATATTACTAAAACTTAAACATTTTCCAAATATCTTACATGAACATTATTTTTTTCCAGAAGTTCAGTAAACTTTTCCAGTAGAGCAACAAGAAATTCTCTTGGCTTTCGGAGAACCCATGCAGGTTGTGCGATAAATATCCTCAGGAAAACACCGCCAACTGATAGTTCTCCATGTGCCTCCCCAAATGCGATGCTGAAATCATCTGGCAACTAGAACAGAACAAAAATTATTTAGAAATGTTTTTAAAAGGCAAATCGCTAGACACTGAAAAAAAAGGTAAAATGTATAAATGATGCAACAAAAGAAACATACAAGTATAAGTATACACTCACCCTCCAGTTTGCATCAGGGTTTTCTACCTGCTGCCTAAAGTGTCTAAGAGTGAAAACAGCGCATTACTGTATGTCTACATAAATAGCGGATAAAATATACAATTCCTAATATAAGTTTCAACAACAGAAAGTCATTTGTCCCACATTTTAAAAAAAATGTTGTTAAATGACCTTTCTATGAATATAATCTGCAAAATATATATGAAAATACGTTACATTGCCCAGAGTATATCAACAAAGAACAATGACAAATTTGGGCAATAAAAACTGCCATGATGTTTCTCATTAGCAATGCTCCAAATGTGCGTACCACCATTAGCCAGGGCTGGAGACAGGTTTTATACACTTTTAGTACAACAAGAAATATGCAATTTTGGAAAAGTGTTCAGGCATAAACTAAGCCAACTAGCCATGAGCGAGAACAGTCCAAGAAAAACGCTCCATGCACTGGAGTGATTTTCTGGACTGAACCTCCTATCACTGGAGTGTAGTGACATGCCGAGTTCCCTCCAGTGATGCAAGATTTAGGCTGGGAAATCACTCCAGTGCATGGAGCGTTTTTCTTATACTGCACCAGCTGGAGGGCAGACAGCCTAATACTGGGTACAAAGTCAGACTAGACTAAAATCTTGGAAAACTTCTACAAACGCTGAATACAAATCATTTAATGGCCAGATACAAACAGCAGCCTTTTCTGAAGAGTCATCCAAAAAGTTATGCAACCTTTAAAATAATATGAAGGAGGCGTAATATCCTGTTTATACTGTATGTATATAGGTTTGTACAGATGGCTGTATTTACTTACTCAAGCATCATTTCTCGAACTGTGGTTGAAACCTTTTCCCGGGAGTTATCATTCCAAATTAATTCTGGGTTTTCATGGGTTCCTTCAAATATATGAACAGCAGCTTCAGCGTTGTCCCTCATTGCATCCATGAATACGCCAGGCAGGAACTTCATAAGAGCAATTCGGACCTAAAAGCATAAGCACAGATTCTTTATCATCTAATTTCATTTAAAAAATGTAGCTGTAATATAAATTCTTCAATCAATGCTTGACTCATTATGGACTGAGACTGTACTAATATTATATTATAAAGCCATCGATGTAACATAAGAAAACAGACTCACCTTCGGGCCTACAAGTTTGTCAGTCGTCATTTTGGCAAACAGCTCTGCCGTTTGTGTGCGGACTTGAGGGTGAGTCGAATTACAAAACATGTCCAGTAAGTAAATTAAAGCCCCTAAAAAAAGGAAAAAATGCCAAAAATAAACAGAGAAGAATTAGATGCCACCGAAAAGGATTTGGTTAAGACAGTCATAGACCATGCCCACGATGTTGGGCATTACATATAATCCTGTACTTACCTTTGGCCATTGCCTCCTTAATGATTTTTGTATTTGATGTTAAGGCATACAGGGTTGCAAGAACAAGCTGTCGACCTGAAAGGGAAACAGAGGCAAATTTTCATGAAGATATGTAGTGCAACTACCCTTTCTTTCCACCCAAATCATCATATGATAAATACACAAAAATATTGCACAGCTTATATTTAAAAAAAAAAAATCTGTAAGATGCAAAATAACAGGGACAGTGGTCTGCACATAAAGTTATATATCTCAGACATTACAAAAAGGAAGGCAGTTCTTACTTGTTGGTAATGAATGCAAAAGAGATAATAAGCTGGAGAGAACCATGGACTCTGCAATGTTGTTAACACATTCCTGGTTACTGGTGACAATGTTGACTACCTGGTGTGCAAAACAAAAAGAAAATACATAGAAATATTATTCATTATAGAGAATTCCTGCTACCTGGCTGACATCATGTGATCCCATACCCCGCTAGTCTACTTTTCACTATTGGGGGATAATTCCCTAACCGTAGTATAAATCTAGTATAATGGACGGCAATAGGTCTTTAGGATTGTAGTGATGGCTCTTCTGCAGTAATTTCAGATGTAGGAAGGCAAGTACTGTACTGACTATTTACCTCCAAAGCAAGTTGCTGAACTTTTCCGGCTCCATGGACCCGCAGAAGAGAAAAGATGAGTTTGAAATGTCCAATACATTCTGTCTCTGACCCTAACATGGAGAGCAAACAAAAACTACTTTAGATATGTATGATACATCTATATTTTACTTCCTACAAATTATAGATAAAAACGTGAATTATTGTTTCATAATAAGAGGAGGAAGTTGTAGTTTCAATGGTCACCAACATTTCCACTATCTTTGCATAAATCAAGAGTGCAAGAAAATATTAGAAACTTTGTAAAATTCATTTTCTCCACTTATTCTGCCCTCTGTCTTTAGCTGACATAGGTACCAGAGACTGCAGCAGCTACTTAGCAAGCTCTCCCTCATCCCAAGTGCTTTGATTACAACTGTGAATCTCCTGTACATGGAGACATCATGACAACTTGTTTAGGAACAATTGAATAATAGAAATGGTGTCTAAACAATGCAAAACTGCAAACACACAGAATACAATAGGGGAAGGGGTATGTATGTTATCCCTGCCACGCAGATCACCTTGATGTACCAAGAGGCTCCGGCCTGGCGTAGAATTTCTCTGTGATCTATACCCACTACACATCCACTCTGTGTGGAAGTTGCGCTTGGGGGTTGCAATTTCTCTCCATGCCCCATAATTTGCGATTGAGAATTTGCCAATGCTTGCTAGTGACCATTAGACATCAACTTTAATCCTTCCTGTCCTCACCGATTGGTGCATGGGCTTAGGGGCAAAAAGCGATTAATATGAATGATATACTAACTGCTCTCCTCCTCCTGCCTGTATGTTATACATTATAGTCATTCCTGCTTGAGTAAGGTCCGACATTTAAAATCCCAGAACATAATTTCTGATATGATGAACAATAAATAATAAAGTACCCGGGTTGTGCTTGATCACATTCCTCAAAGCCTCCAGTGCCATCTCAACCTTCTGTAATCTTTCTCCATGTTGCTCAGACTCTACTTTTCCAGTCTGGGTCATGGCCATGAGTGTATGGAGGTACTGTGCTTGGGATCCAATATAATCTAGAAGACTAGCAGCAAAAGCTTTCGGTACCTGTGCATTAGAAAACAGAAAGGAAAGACATATATGACTGAATGACAGATGCAAATCCCAATTCCCAGGTTAGTTATCTCAATAAGGGTCATCACTCTTATTGTTTCATCTGATCATTTTATTACTCTGTAATGTCTTATTTTGCTTGTATTTGTACCCCATGTAAAGTGCTAAGAAATATGATGGAGCTATTATGGATTTATTACTTGTATTTCAAAATAGGTAAAAGGAGTAAGACAAAAGTAATTAAAGGGGTATTTCAGAATTGATTTTATCATCACCCTTGATAAATTGGCAGCAGCTGATCAGCAGGGGTGCTGAGTGTGTATTGGAAAATTGTAAGACTTTTCCTTACACAAACCATATCAATTATTTGCGGAAAGTGGACAACTCCTTTGAGTACACCCGATTTTCAAACGACCCATAGTTTCAAACTGACCTCTGCCCACTGCAACCTCTCTTTAGCCCCAGGACGCAATTACCAACTGTAATGAAATTTTATTAATACTTGTTCCGTTTGTCTACCCAAATTAATTAAAATTCAATCCACAGGGCCAAAACATTTGGTTTGAGTTGCACTAACATATACCTCTGCCACCTTACATACAAATTAAACTTAAGAAGAAACCGATAGAATATATGTTGTATGTAATCTGTGGACTGTTGGCCATGGCCATGTTTCTGCTGTAAAGCATACCACCAAATGCTGTTACTAAAGCACAGACAAGATGGCAGTCCCCATAATCATGGACAGAAATTAGAAGGGAAAAAATCTACACTCTAGACTAACATACATTTTGTTTTCTGGTTTTAGTCAAATTTTAAATGGATCCAGGTAAATACTGTAGGTCATATATGTTGTACTACACTTACCACCCCACCCCCCTCCCCAAGTTTATGTTCCAATGATGAATAAAAACTCACCTCAAGCTGGAACGTGGGCTGCTCATTGTACACGCGCACAAAAATCTCTCCTACAATGAGCTCCTTGGCATGATCACTGAACACAAAATCAGCCCCGTAGCTTTTATCACATTCTCCCTGGAAAAGATATGTATATTTTTTTTGTAAAATCTGTCTTTGGGATTTCTCCACTGATTGCAAAAAAAAAAAAATTGATCCCTTATTTCTTACTCGTCTTGTCATGCTTTCCTGCTCAGATTCAAGAAATTCCAGAAGTTCTGCTCTGGTACCATTGTTCCATAACAGGTATGGACTTTCTGTGTTACAGTTCAGCATTTTGAGGATCTGGGGAGCAAAAAAGAATTAATATAATAGTGTTTATTTATCACTGTCCAATATTAAAGGAAACCTACCATGATGAATTTACCATCAGAAGTAGATCTGATGGTAGACTCCTCCTGCCTACCTCGGCCTAATCTGTAATTTAATAATCCTGGAACCTAATCTAAGTTGTTAATTTACATATTACTAAAATAAAGATTTTACTACAGAGGCTACTGGGGGGTGGAGTAGCCTTGGCTCCCAGTGCCTGGCCAGGCTAGTACACGCCCCAGTAGCCTCTGAAGTAAATTTACATATTACTAATATAACGTTTTTAACAAGTTAGGTTAGGTTCCAGGATTATTATATTACAGATTAGGGCAGAGGCAGGCAGGAGGAATCTACCATCAGATGTACTTCTGATCCTCTTTGTAGGTTTTTTAGTGCCTTTCTTAGGTGTCTCGAGTTCATAGGCTTCTGGTTTAACGAGGATCTTGGTTCTTATGGACTGGTGATTTAGTGTCCAAAATCACCCTTTAGGAAGTCCCTCTGTACCCGCTATTAAAAAACCTTTATACTTACCTAGTTCCGGAGCTCCCTGCCGGCGTAATGCACCGTAGTGTCACTGCAAAAAAAAGTCGGGGTGTACTGCCCCAACTTCATTAAATTACTGTGCAGGCACAGGGACCACCAGAGATGGGTCTGATGCGCCTCAACAGACACATCTTTAGGCAAGTATAAGGGTGTGCTATTTATTTATAGCTGGCACAGAGGTACTAGATAAAGGGCACTGAACCACAAGTCAATAAGGATCTGTAGTGATTTAGTGTCCCAAATTAACCTAACAGCTCATCATTAAGAGTTGCCCGAGGTTCATCAATAGAGAATAACAAGGTATGCATCACTTTATTAATTAAGTAAAAAGCTATAAATTCAGTATTACAACATCTTTACTTCACAAATGACTATAAAAGCAGTAACCAGGTTGTGCAATGACTGTACCTCTTCAGGAGTTGACACAGAGAGTCTTCTGGCGACATAAGGTGTAAGCATTCCAGCTAAGCTTTTCCGTATAGTTGGGTTTTCAGGGGTTGCCTGCTCCTCACTTAAGTATCCCCCCAATCGGCTTAGTGCAAGGAGGCTGAGCTTGGCAAGACTGTTGGCAACCTCCTGTTATACAATGATAAAAATACTGTAAATTTACAGGCGGGTGCTCTGCTGGTAAAGGAAATGTAGAGGAGAGAACACATTTATTGCAATGAATCATTTCTAACACTACCTTGAGAACGTATTTCTTGATGTCTTCCCAACTACAAAGGTATGGATCAGAGGGGATTAGGGAGTTGTTTGGGGATGTTGGGAACAAACCCTATGATCTAATGCTATATGGTCAATGTAAAATTGGTATTTCTGGCTTGGGGCTCACTTTGGTGTGTTTTACTGAATTCATGACAATGCCTTGCACTGTCCAATCAATGCTGACTGTATCAGATTTTTATACTTATATTTAATTTATGTACAGAGGGACAGGTTCACCAAAAAATCTTAAAGTAGAGAAGTGCACAGTTAGACTGGTCACTCCTATACTGCACCAGAATTATCAGTGTCTGATGCTGGATGATAAAATGTGGTGGAAAATAAAAATGTGTAATCTATATTTACCCCTCCTATTCTAAATTCTAGTGCTTTTGCCTTATTTTCTGCACATACTCTTTTCCAGTGAGGCCAAACACAATACCCAGACATTTTTGCCACAACCCTTGATAAATGTGGTGCATGTAAGACATTTGGGATTTTGGCACAGTTATGACCTTTTGTGGTAAAACCTAAATACATCTGCACAGAGTGTGTTAACGCTTAATACAAGAAGAACATTGTCTTGAGAAAGATAGTACTATCAATTCATAAGTTGCCAAAACTAAAGCCACACAGGTGTGGTAGGCAGCGAAGCTTACAACCGCACTGCTCATGTTACACACAGTTCAAGTTCACTACTGTAGTTCTGAGGAAGTGTATGCTACCAATGGAAATGTCATCAATGGAAAATTAAATTGTTCTTCACATTGGACGGCTCTTCTAAATACATGGATGGTTTATTATGTGCACATACCTGTTGATTCGTGTCTTCATTCTTCTGGATACCACTTTCTTCCAAAGTAAAATCGTAGTTGAAAGGATAAATAAGCAGGTGCCACAAGATCCCTGCATGAAACAAATGCGTCTGCAGAAAGAAGTCCACCGCAAAGGAGCTGACGCATTCCACTGCCAGCGATGCCAGTCTCTGGACTTTCTGTGGACACACAAGCTCGAGGTTTAGTGGTATATTCCAATGTTTACACCAAGTGTGGACATATACTTGACTGGGTCCATATTCCAATATTCATTCATTTAATTTTATTTGGTCAAATAATAATACAAAAAAGTACTACACTGTCAGAGACATAAGGAGTCTGCAGTTTCAGGCAAAAAGAGTTTTATACATGAATATGGTGAGAATTTCTCTCACTTCCTGACCTTAAAATATGACATATGGACTGAAGTAAAAAAAGAGATGCTATAATAAAAGCTAAGTAACACAATAATACCTTAAAGGCCGCCTGTTGGCGTGTAGAACTGCTGACCATACTAGGAAGAAGTGCTGCAGATCGGTTTACCATCATGCATAAAGTTATGTGAAAAATTAGCTGAAGTAGCTTACTAGACCTATACATTAGTCCCCTAGTGTACAGAGCAGAAAGCTCTTCAGGATGAAGCACCCTGCTGCAGGGTTCTGCTGCTACTAATAATATACATAGTAGTAGGATTCAACAGGTTACCAGAGCTACCACATTAACATGTCAGGAACTCTATATGGTCATAAATGCAGACAGATTCCCTTTGATCTATAAATAGCTATAATAATAAGATAAATACATCTGCCAAATATTACATAACGGCTCTCATACCCCAATCATACAACACACACTTACCTTGCCATAATACAATACTCTACAAAGATCCTTGATAATATTTGGCATCTCGATAATCTTTTCTCTGCATTCTTCAAACTGAGCTGCTACACTGTAACACTTGCATATATGTCCACACACCTGGAAAAAAATATTTACCGCAGAGGGGGATGAGAAGAAACAGACCTTGGCGTGAAGATGAGTTATTTTATCCTATTTCTTTTGACACGGTGTCTACCAAGTTGGAGCCTACTGTATTATACTTTAAAACTAACCAAAAAGTACCATCTATTGTGAAGCTGCAAAAGATTCATGAACAAAAAAAAAACAAAACAAAACAAAAAAAACACTGTGTACCTTGGTGTCAGATTAGGCCTTTCCTAATCTACCATCAAAATCAAGCATGATAAACCAGGGACTCTTTATCATATCTGACTCTGGTAATCTTAATAAATGTGCCATCCATGGGCTCCTTCCTTCTAAAATCAACTTTTAAGATGATGATAATGAGCCAGAAGGGCTGCAGCTTCACAGGCTGTTACACTATGCAGAACACTCCCTCTTCCACATCAGAGAGAGGGTGGAAATAAGTGCCAAGAAAGCAGGGGGAGGGTAAGACAGTGTAACAGCCTGCGAAGCCAGAGCTCGAAGGGGTTCTGTTAATGCCCCTAAGGAGCCCGTTAGGCGTATTAACATAATTTTAAAAGTTGATATTAGGAGGCCATGGATAACAAATATAAGAAGATTACCACAGTCCCATATGATTAAGTGTCCCTGGATTATCAGGTTTCATTTTCATAGTAAATTTCCTAGTCACCCATGTTGGGGTTCATAACACCACAAGGACACAAACAGAGGTGAATATCTGCCATATTACAAGACAATGTACCTGCACTGGCATGTCTTCTGTCTTACTTGACCCAGTTAATACGGAGACACAGCGAGAGAAAGCGTCTTGTAGTACCTAAAACAAATGAGAGATTTGGTTCACACCAAGGTGACGTAAACTACAACAACAAAACACATGTAAGATCAGGGTTTACAGGACTGTGAGAGGATTATAAGGGCGGGTGTAAACATTTTAGTTACAAAACAGAAGCTGATACATGAGGTTTCTAAAGTGGAAGATACCTCAATGCCATTTTCTCTCCTTAGTTCCTCTGCATTGAGTGCTGAACAATTCACGGTGTGAAAAGCCAATTCAGTGGCAGCAGGAAGCAGGGAAAGCTTGGAGAACAGCTGATCATCCGAGGTCTCCATGGTTATGGTTCTGATGAGCATAGGGTAGCCAGCATACTTGTAAGGCTGAAGATCTAAGGAAAAAATCATGAAGAAAACTATCTTACTCTACTTTTCTGAACAAACTGTCAAGATAGTCCTCAATCTTCTCTACATGGATGCAAATGAGCACGAAATCAGCCTCTAAAACATGACCTCAAGTAGGTCTTTAATTTCCAATGACATCTTACTTAATTGTGAAGATAACTTTCCAATATAACATAGGATGTAACTCTATGCAATACTATGCAGACAATATCTAAATATAAAAAGCAAAATGTATCCTAAAGATGGACATATAAAAAAAAGCCTTCCCATCTCCCAAATAAATAAAATTAGAGGAGACTGAGCAAAAACTGAGAGCAATTTTCGAGAATGACTCGAGTAAAAAAAAGATACTGGAGAAATGAATGTGATTTGGCAATTAGGATATATTCATACATACAACAGCAACCAAAAATGTGTTTATACATTTACCTTCTTTGTGCCGATTGAAAAGGATGCTCTGAGTTTTAAGGATCAAAATAATATTTTCTGGATCTGGTCCATCCACAACCTTAGTTGACTTTGTACACAGGAACTCATAGGCCTTGTTCACTTTTTCAAACATATCCTGGAGAAAAAAAAAAAAAAAAAAAAAAAGGTAAGCAGCCATCATTATACATGTAATAATTCTCTGTGGAGCGTCTTAAAACATCTATTTCCAAAGCAGTCTTAGTAACATTTGTAAATTACTACAGGCAGTTCTTAAGTTTAATTTGTATGTAATATTGTGTAAAGACATTGTTATAAGTAATTTATACCTAAACCTGTCAGACAAATGCCAAAAATTAAATCTAGGGACCTCCCGCTGGCAGATTGTGATGTAGACTTTCACTTCCGGTTTGGACTGTGAGCTGTCCCACAAGTCCCATAACAATCTTTGGAGTGCAAAATGAAAAATGTCAGTATCCCGCCAGTGGAATGGCCACAGAATTTATACGTCTCTTCCTTTATCGTATATCAAACTAAGGCCATGTCCACACCTGCAATGGTCTTCTTCTGTTCCCCCTTCTGTTATTAAATAGGGGCAGTAGAAAAAAGTGCAGTAGACTGCGTATACAGAAGGTAATGAAGATAAGGACAACTGTAATACTATGATAAAGGGTTAACAAACGATTGATCCAGCATCCAGGCTTGAAATAAGTGCTATAAAACTTCTATTTATTTCATCAAGGTATAAAAAGGTTTAAAAAAGGTACCATTATACAGACATCTGACGCGTTTCGAACTCTCAAGAGTTCTTAGTCATAGATAAGATTCTAGTAAATGTGAGCATTCATTATAAAGACATGTCGAACGGAAGTAAGAAGGTTTGCGAGCAGGTAATTAGTCACGTCATAGAGCCAGAAGGTGAAGGGGAGGAGGAAGAACGGGAGCAGAAGGAGAGAAACAGACTAATTAAAAAAAAAAAAAAAAAACCTATGAAAACATGAAAAAAGAGGAAAAAATTCAAGAGGCAACATAATAATTGTAAATTAATATATATATACATTAAGTCATTTTTCAAATTTAAACCATACGGAGATCGAGTTTGCATGGTAAGTATCCAATATGCTTCTCTGTTACGCAAGGCTTTAACCCAATCTCCACCTCTTTTTGGGCGCTTAACCCTTTCAATGGGTGTAACTGATAAATGTAATGTCTCTCCATTGTGTATATCCCTACAGTGTTTGGAAACTGTGGATATATGGCGTTCACAATCATGACAAAGAGATGAATTGATATGGGCTTGTGAGGTATGTTCTGCAAGTTTCATTCCGTCAACAAACATAAATTTATACCAAACGGTGAAAGACGTGAATAAATTTGAGACTTTTAACCATTAAAAAACACTTTTTTCAAGCAGATAAAACTGAATTGGAAACAAGACAATCAAAAAATGTTTTCAATCTACAGGGAACTACATCCTTTACAGACATCAAGAACTTCAATGAGCAAGTTGCTGTTATGCAACTGCTTGAGCTACAAGAAACTTCATCTCCCTCTAGGGAGATTCATGTTAACTTGTCAGACATCACAAAGGTGCCTAATCCCAGCTTCTATCCAATTCAATCCAGAGCCTCCACTATGGATATTTTCCAGACACGTGTGGAAAAAGAGCTGGCTGAGTTATCAAACAAAGCTACAGTAAAATCTAAAAATGATCTCACTCATGCCGAAAAAACAGCAATTAAATATTTGAAAAATAATACCAACATAATAATCCGAAATTCGGATAAAGGTGGTTGCATCATTGTATTGGATACTGGTTTCTATGTTCAATAGTGCAGAAAACTTTTACTAGACAAAAATGTTTACTCACCTCTGAAGAATGATCCAACTGCACGTGTTTCAGAGAGACTCTTTAAACTACTTCAGGATGGCATCGCTTTAGGCATTCTTGATAAAAGAACTCAGGAGACCTTTGTCCCAAAATTTCCTAATATGGCCATTTTCTATGCCCTTCCAAAATATCATAAGAATATTTTTCCTCCCCCCATGCGTCCTATAATTTCGGGTACTGGATCTTTATTGGAATTTACCTCTACATGGCTGGATAATATTCTACAACCGTTTGTCACAAGGACCCCAGCGTTCATCAAAGATTCATTTGAAGTGTTGAAAATTATGGATTCATTTACTTGGAATAAGCATTTTTTTGGGGTTACCTGCAATGTAATTTCATTATACACATGTATACCTCATAATTTAGCTATAACCTCAGTACAATATCACCTTGAGAAGTACAGTCTCTTTCCCAAAACACAAATTTGCTTTATACTGGATGTATTACAATTTTTATTAACTAATAATTTTTTCTCTTTTGACAAAGGATTTTTTCTTCAAAAGCAAGGCTGCCCAATGGGCTCAAGGTTTTCGCCATCTCTGGCAAACCTCTTCATGTCATGGTTTGAGGAGGAATACATTTATTCCTCACATAATCCCTACATATCCAATATTCAATGGTACGGTCGTTTCATTGACGATTGTATCATGATATGGACAGGTAAAGAAGAAGATATAACTATGTTTATCAATTACTTAAATTGCAACAATTACAATATCCAATTTACCTTTTCCTATTCTCCTACCACCATAACATTTTTAGATCTCTGTTTAACTGGATCTTCACAAAGCCATGATGTAATATGTAGCTTATATCGCAAACCCACCGCAGGCAATACCCTGCTTCATGCACACAGTTGTCATCCTCCGCATGTAGTTAGAAATCTCCCCAAAGGAGAATTTATACGAGCAAAACGCATCTGTACACAAGAGAGCCAATATGAACAAACATCCACACAAATAGCACAACGATTACATGATAGAGGCTACAACAAAACACTTACACGGCGCACTAAAGAAAACTTATCCTCTAGATCCAGATCAGACTTACTTTACACTGAGAGATCTGATAAAGTTAAAAATGACACTAACCAGCTGACATTTTCCACTGAATATACCTGTCAATACAACCAAGTCATCAATATCATTAAAAAACATCTGCCTATATTATTTCAGGATCCAATTCTTTATGAAATTGTAAAACCAGGTTGCCGTTTTTCTGCTAGAAATTCTGCTTCTTTGGGAGACTTACTAGCCCCAAATTTATTTTGTTCCACACAGAAACCTAACACCTGGCTAACTTTAAAAGGCAGTTTCAAATGTGGCTCGCCACGATGTTCTGCTTGTAAATATATGCAAAAGACACATCATCATTACAAAACAATATGGAACATAAAATACAATCATTCATAAATTGTAATACCACATATGTAGTATACCTAATTACTTGTACAGCCTGTTCATTACAGTATATAGGTAGTACAAAACGTAGTCTCAAAACTAGAATTGCAGAACATACCTCACAAGCCCATATCAATGAAAACATTTTTTGATTGTCTTGTTTCCAATTCAGTTTTATCTGCTTGAAAAAAGTGTTTTTTAATGGTTAAAAGTCTCAAATTTATTCACGTCTTTCACCGTTTGGTATAAATTTATGTTTGTTGACGGAATGAAACTTGCAGAACATACCTCACAAGCCCATATCAATTCATCTCTTTGTCATGATCGTGAACGCCATATATCCACAGTTTCCAAACACTGTAGGGATATACACAATGGAGAGACATTACATTTATCAGTTACACCCATTGAAAGGGTTAAGCGCCCAAAAAGAGGTGGAGATTGGGTTAAAGCCTTGCGTAACAGAGAAGCATATTGGATACTTACCATGCAAACTCGATCTCCGTATGGTTTAAATTTGAAAAATGACTTAATGTATATATATATATTAATTTACAATTATTATGTTGCCTCTTGAATTTTTTCCTCTTTTTTCATGTTTTCATAGCTTTTTTTTTTTTTAAATTAGTCTGTTTCTCTCCTTCTGCTCCCGTTCTTCCTCCTCCCCTTCACCTTCTGGCTCTATGACGTGACTAATTACCTGCTCGCAAACCTTCTTACTTCCGTTCGACATGTCTTTATAATGAATGCTCACATTTACTAGAATCTTATCTATGACTAAGAACTCTTGAGAGTTCGAAACGCGTCAGATGTCTGTATAATGGTACCTTTTTTAAACCTTTTTATACCTTGATGAAATAAATAGAAGTTTTATAGCACTTATTTCAAGCCTGGATGCTGGATCAATCATTTGTTTGTCCAAGATGCACTGAATCGCTCAGCATATCCGCGCACCGGCTCCTGATGTCTTGACCACAGAAGGGTGAGCTGAATCTCTACTATTTTTTTCTTTTTGTCTATGATAAAGGGTTAAAATCTGTAGTATTCTAATACAATACGTACACAGATTTAGGCCTCATTCCACAGCTGTTGGGGGACGTATATACGCTGACGTATATAAACGTCGGATATGAGCCCCTTATAGGCCAGCGATGGGCACATGGCGCCGTATGGAGAGTTGCGGTGCTGCACACATGCGGCACCGTACTGTTGCATAGCCAGGAGAAAGATAGGACATGTCCCAGTATACGGCGCCATGTTTCTCTATGGAGAGGGGCAGGGGTAAGCAGCGCTCACCCCCTCCTCCTCCTCTCCCAGGCCCTGACGTGTGCCCGCCGTGCTACGGTATGGCGGGCACACCTTCTTCTGAATATAGCCTTATCAGTATGTCTAAAGGACACTAAAGGATGACATTACAGTGTTCTATCCTCTACTTTTATACGGCTATTAACATATACAATATATACAAACCCTTCCATCAGGATTCTTGTCTGGGTGGTATTTCTGAGCAAGTCTGAAATATGCTTTCCTTATCTTACTCTCATCTTGCCTTAGATAAAAAGAAAAAGAAACAAATTAGATTTCTGATGTTCGCAGAACATAATGCCATAATGGCCAAAGCACCTTACACTGTATGAACAATTCTCTTTACTCTCTTCCAAATCTGCACATGCAGCATCCTAAATAATACTAGAGGACAGTAATAGCAAACCTATGGCACCCAGGACATCACCAAGCACAAAGATCACCATTCAGGACTCAAGACCTCCTCCTGCAGTCACAGGCAGCCCAGGACGTGCCATGTTCAGCGTTATTTTAAAGTAACTTGAAGTGCAGGAGGAACAAGGCGAGTGGACAAAGCTGGATTATCATTGTAGCCCCTTCTCCGGACCTGGGATTCATCCTGTTAAGGGGACCTTAGAGGGAAACTACAAAAATAATCCTAATTTCTCCTTCTTTCTACTGTATTGGTGTCCTTAAGAGTTTATTTTAAATTGGCATTTGGCACTTTGTAAAAAATATGTGGCTTTTTCTTGTAGTTTCAGCACTCAGTCCCTAAAAGGTTCGCCATCACTGCTCTAGGACAACAAAAGATCAAAGTGCATTGTAGGAGAAAGCAAAAACTGTAAAATACAATTTACTCAATGTCAAATGTAAGTCAAATTAAACCAAGTAAAGCTCTTCTTCTTAAAAACGGTTGGCTTAGATTATGAAATATATCTCAACCCTTTAAATGTGTGTAAGCTTAGCATTTGCCAGCGTATGGCATGTGAGTTGGCCGTCATCTTGGTTACAAGATATGCAGTTTCCGAAGGGAGATATGGTGACTTAGATGTATGGAGATGCTGAGACGCCAATCTGTGAACATGAAGTTCCCTCTATGGCAGAGGTCCTCGTAGGACAGCGATGGTGAATCCTTTTGAGACCGAGTGCCCAAACTACAATCAAAACCCATTTATTCATTGAAAAGTGCAAACATGGCAATTTAAGCAGTAATATCTTTCAACCGTATTGGTGTCCTGAGGTCACCGATACAGTAAAAAGAAGGCAAAGAAATTTGGATTATCATTGTAGTGTCTGCTCCAGGATCCCCTGAAAAGGAAGAATTGCATGTCCTAAGGCAGAGCAGGAGATCTAAGGATAAACTTGGTCTGTCCTTCAGTCCTCACTCTTACTGTAATTCCAGGCAGCTCATGATGGATTCGTGGCATGACCTGGGCGACCTGGGCTACCTGGGAATGCAGGAGCAGGACTTGAGTGCTGTCTAGCAAGCTCTGGAGTGATGGCCTAGGTGCCCAACCAGAGATGGCCATGAGTGTCATAGGACATTGGATGTTCCAAGTTATGTATTCAATAATATTATGGAGAAACATGTTTCTATTTTCCTAAAATATTTCACTTAATATCCTGCATTTATGTTCATCGACTTACTGGCCTTGTCCTTTGGGAAGACCAAGAACCTCATAAGCATCATCAATAGACATACTTGGAGGTTTTTTCTCCACCTCCCTTTTCCATGCATCCAATGTGTCTTTCAAAAGTTTCACCTGATTAGGGAAAAAAGGACTATTTATATTCTACAGATACATTTTTTTTTTAAATGCAGATAAACATCAAAACAAGGCATAGTAAAAAGACAAGTAGTTTTGGACTTACAGGATCCTTAATAGGCCAATTTGGAAATCTTAATGTGTCACAGAAATGTTTCAGGTAGTAGATGTTACAGAACAACTCATTCTCCAGTTGGGGATAGTTGATGACTGGGATGGGGCAGTACTGGTAAAGGGCTCTGGTGTTACTCTGCAGCCGCGGACTGAAATCAGCCAAGTGTGCAGCTATCTTTTCAATCATAAGACGTCTGAAATTCAACAATTTAAAGGTATCAGCAGAATTATAGCACAAAAAAAAAAAGTCCCCCAGTCGTGTGAATACATCCTAAAAGTAGAACTCGACAGTCTTAAACTGCAACAGATTCATCATCACAATGATGAATCGGTCGCAGAAAAAGACTAGGGTTGAGCTTTGCACTGTTGGAGCCAGAGAAACATTAATGAATTACCCCCTATGCGCCCAAACAAATCTCCTCTAAACTGACTATCTTCTTTCAGAAGAACACCCAAATAAGTCCCTTATCCTATATCTATTTTGGTGGTCGTCTCAAAGAGGTCCTATTGTGCACGAAATACGTAGAGCAAATACTTTTGGACCCCAGTAAAATATTTCTGTGTTCCCCATTAGTCATAAAAGCAGATTAGCCTGTGCCAAGAGAAAAATACAATAACCCAATTGCATTTTCAGTAATGCCTACCTCATTTCACTGCTCCATATAGCTTCTGGAGTATCAAACTCTCCAAGAAAAATCTCTGAAAATTTTTCTGGCTCATAATTTTCCAGATAGCATACCATAGCTTCAGGGAGAATATGACCAAGGATACTCCGTTGAAAGATGTCCGTTCCTTTGTTCTGGAAAAAAAAATAAATCAATTGCTAAATAAGTATTTTAAGTACTACAGTTCTATGTATTTTTACAGATTTATACTCAAATGTCCTGTTTAGGTCAGTTCACACCACCATTAGCACACTTATGTCCCACTATTATATAACGGTGAAAGTAGTGAAGCATCCCACAGCCTTTTTCACCATGACAGAAGAGGCCATTCATAAATGTCACCGTATATGGAGTGGAATATGAACAGAAGACCTTCCAGAATTTAGCAGTTAAAAAAAAAAGGGCCCAATGCACACGACCGTATAAAAGCGGCCGTATATATGGACGGAATACGGCCCCATGCATTCCAAAGGGCAATATGGATATCCTTGTACGTGGTTGTATTGTCCACCGCACCGTACCATAAGCGAGCCATATAAAAATATAGAGCATATCCTATTACAGCCCATAGAAGTCAATGGGAATGTATATGTGCTAAATACGTGCTGCATATGGCTGTGCATATATGTTATATATGCTGCCGTATATACGTGCAGTATCCAGAACAAGTGGGTGGTGCATTCTGTAAACCAACCATCATCTGCCAGCCCACTGTATTTTATACGGATACGGTACAATATGTTGCTATAATGTTGCAATACGTCCCGTAGAACAGAAAAGACCATACGGTCATGCATGAGGCCTTACAGTGGGAAAAATAGCACAACAGCCTGCATCTCTCCTGCCATTAATAACAGATGCACAGCATAAGGTCCATTAAAGTCTATGGCTACATTCACACAAACGTATGGGGGATGTTTATAAGGCTGGCGTATATACATTCCCCATACATCGCAATGGGCGCAGGGTGCCGTACGGGAGAGGTCCGGTGATGCACACGTACCGTTCCGTAGCCGGAGAAAAGATAGGACATGTCCTATCTTTCCACATAATACAGCCCCGTGCGCCATATATCGCTATGGAGCTGGGGTGAGCGGGGATCACCCCCTCCTCCTCTCCCTTGCGCCGATGTGTGCGGTTAGTTTGAATGTAGCCTAAGGGGAATGGCAGCTGAACAGATGTCCTACGGTTTATCGTACATTTTAGGTTTTGCTACACTCTCCTTAAACAGAGAAGGTTGTTGAAAGGCCAGACGCAGGAGTGAACTGGGCCGAGCACGGTTCTATCATAGAACATAGAAACATTATGCAATTTGGTTGTGTGAGACTGACAACTAACATCCACTCTTATTTAATGGAGCCTGCAGTAATCCTGCCAGGCCACTATGCAATAGACGGGTGTCATACACCCCCCCCCCCCCCTCCAAACAATCTGTTACTGAGGAATTATTAAACATCTGGTGTGTGACAATACAAATGATATAATTTCCATACATTGTGCTTACCTCTTCTGATCTGAAGGCTTGTTTAGTGTGAGTGTACTTGAGAAATCTATAAAACAAAAATGGAACCGATCACTTTTTACAAAATGTTATACTGTACTGTACGCATGTAAATAGTATTAGATAAAGAACATTGATTGCAAAGACAGGAAATCTTGTTCCCTTGCTTTAGCTGCCTATAAACACCACTCTGGCTACAAATGCTGGTGCCATGGCTGGCTCTGCAGATTACATGCCCAATACTACACATGAACAATGAGCGTCTTTGCCAAGAAGGTCTCCTTATGCCACAGCAACCAAACATACAACCAATATACTGTATATAGCAGATCTACTACGCTAAAGAGAAAATGCACATCCAATTATTCATATGGTAAATGATCATCTTGGGCATTCCAGAACGGGAAGAAGACTTCAGTTATATGATCATTTTACAGAGCTAAGACCAAAACTGATCTCCGGTACAATGCCACATTGGTTAAGGTCCCATTGAATGGCTTTGTTGTTGAGAACTACTGTTCCTACGAATGCTTATTCCTAAAAATAAAATACCCAACAAACAAGCAAATGCTCATTTGTTGGGTGATTGCATCTTTTAAGCAATCCAATGAGGCTAAACTGTCCGCAGTACATAAAAGTTCATAAGATTTAATCCGTATGGAATTGACAATACAGCAAAGGAGTGATAGAAGCATCCAATCCCAATATTCACCTGCTGGGCCATGTAGAAAGACCTTTACAGTTAATGTGAAGACGAACCTGTGATAACCTGTGACTTCTTACCTGGCGACAGGAAGCACGTTGGAACCAGTGTACATCATTATAAAGAAGAACACTCCAGTGAGATAGAAACGAGGCAGCTGTGGGTTGTCTTGCATGATGTGATAGAGTAAGATGGAAACCTTCTCTACCAGGATGGGGTCAAACGTCAGCAAAAGCTGAGGAATGAAATGGAGACACAACTGCATTCAGCCAAAGCAGATAAACCAAAGCGGCGGCTTGACAGGAAAAAAGGTTTAGATTCGGAATATTTTCTAAGCCGTTTTTTCATTAGCTGCCATTGTTCATGTATTGATGAAAAAAATAAAGAAGTAGATGGGAAGAATACAGCCCAGAAAATAAAACAGCTGAGTCATGGAATTACAAAATCCTACTGACCTGGGTGATATGAGGAAGGCAAGTGTTATCGGACAGCAGTCTTTTTATTTTAGGGAGCGGTCTGATAATGGCATTGTCTTGGTCCCTGGAAGACAAAAAACAATGTTAGAGCTTGATACCCATCACTACTATTAATATTTTATTTATAAAGCACTTATATGTTATACTTTTGCACCGAAAACAAACAATAATACATCTTCAATACAGTACAGGCAGTCCCCAGGTTACGTACAAGATAGGGTCCGGAGGTTTGTTCTTAAGTTGAATTTGTATGTAAGTCGAAACTGTATATTTTATAACTGTAGATCCAGACCAAAAAATTTTTGGCCCCACTGACAATTGGAGTTTAAACATTTTTTGCTGTAATGGGACCAATGATTATCAATAAAGCTTCAGTACAGACACCTTACAGCTGATTATTGCAGTCTGGTAAAGCATTCAGAAAGCTTCACCAGAGGTCAGAGGGGTCTTTCTGTAACTATGGGTTGTCTGTAAGTCAGGTGTCCTTAAGTAGGGGACCGCATGTAGAGTGTTTCTTACCGACTCGCAATGACCATATACATTCTATTGTCTAACAGTTGCCCCCTACCACAGTATCAATTATTGTAAAAACATACATATATCAAATCTTTACCGTTCCCCAATACATTTTATGCACTTGTAGTTATTTAAGGTCCAAAGATTCCTTCAAAAGGGAATTGTTCTTCTCTGAATAGTAGGATGATGATCTTCAAACGGTCCACGTTTCTCTGGCGTTCCAATAGAAGCTTACTGCCGTTTCTGGTATTACCCCAGCCGGTGGCCGATTATAATAAGTGAAAGAAAAAATTGCAGTGTTTGCAGATACCTCTCCAGTGACGTAACCTTCACCTACGTATCATAGTGCGGTACAAAAAAATTCTTGCATGCGTTTCGGAAGAAATTAGTCTCTCTGTTCTGTATGATGTAAGATGCATTTCTTCTAAAATGCGTGGGTTTTTATCCCTTACCACAATCATCATCTTCTTCTGAAACGTGTTGAAGGTTTTTTGTCCCTTTTCAAATCCAGAAGACCCTTTTCCTCTAAAATAGTGGGAGTTTTTGTCTCTTGCCACAATCCTTAGCTGAAGGTGATGTCACTGGAGTGGTATGCGCAAACACTGCTATTTTTTCTTTCGTTTCTAGAATCAGCCACCGGCTGGGGCTGTATGGGAGTCAGCAGTAAACTTCTACTTGAACGTCAGATATCATAGTGGGCCATTTGGAAGGCATCATAGTACTATTGAGTGGAAAACGAGTCCTCCTCAAAAGACATCAAATAAATACAGGCATTTGACCAAACGCGCGACAAACAAGTTATTTTCAGACCAGCTGCAAGTAATACATCACCTGGAATAAACTGGGGGAAACGTATGAATTCTTCCTAAATGCAAGTGTGATATAAATAAAATGTATGCAGAAAGAAGTGGAATGCCTGGTATCATTCAGGTATAAAACATCTTCTTTATTATATATCAAAGTTTAAAAAATTACCCAAACTTGAGCTTACATGTTTCAGGTATTAAAAAAAAAAATGAAATAAAATAAAATTAAAAAATTAAAGAAGTCATAAAATGTTTAGGCCCAAGCTCAGGACCTCTTTTTTACTTAAAATACGAAATAAAGATGCAGATCTTCTATACCTACCTAAATGGTGCTAGATGTTCCCCTTCATATACATGTTGCTTTCCCGAAGCCAGCGAGGAGTCCCTTTTTTTTAATTTTGCTCTATTTGCTACGTAACATACCGTATATACTCGAGTATAAGCCGAGGCGCCTAATTTTACCACAAAAAACTTGGGAAAACCTATTGACTCGAGTATAAGCCGAGGGCGGGAAATGTATTGGTCACAGCCTCCAGTATATGGCCAGCAAGCCCCTGTAGTATATAATCTGCCTGCCAGCCCCCTGTAGTAAAAAAACCCCCAAAAAACACTGTACTCACCTTTTCGACGTCCCCCGTAGGTCCTCTTCTGCATCCTCGGGTCCTCCAGTCCTCTTCGGGTACTTCCACTCCTCTTCAGGTAAGCCGCTTGCTGCCATCATTGTTTGTGAGCTGGCATCGCGAGGGGACCCGAACAGGAGCAGAGCGGAACGACCAGAAGAGTAGCCGAAGAGGAGTGGAAGAACACAAAGTGGATACGAAGGACCCAAGGAGGCACTGGAGCATCAGAAGCAGAAGAGGACCTATAGGGGACTTTGGAAAGGTGAGTACAGTGTTAATATTTTTATAGACTTGAGTATAAGCCGAGCTAAGGTTTTTCAGCACAAATTTTGTGCTGAAAAACTCGGCTTATACAGTAAAGGTAACGTAGGTAAGGAACTATTACCGGAGCTTTTATCAACTAAACATTACTTTGTCTTATTTCTGCCTAGAATTCAGAGACAATGACTCACCTGCTAGGAAAGTACCCACACATGGTAATGAGCATATTTAGGATAAGGGTGGCCAAATCCGTTTCATTGAGGACAGCTTGCCCACTTGCTAGCAAACACCATTTCAGTTGGGGAATGACTTGCAGCGGGCGCCAACCATCCATGCCCTGGGCCCAGCAACGAGTTTTGGGGCTCAATACTCCATTGGTCCAAAATTCTTGCATCTGCAAAAAAATAATTAAAGTTAGGTTTTGCTCATATACAAT
This sequence comes from Engystomops pustulosus, assembly GCF_040894005.1. Lineage (NCBI taxonomy): Eukaryota > Metazoa > Chordata > Amphibia > Anura > Leptodactylidae > Engystomops > Engystomops pustulosus. The sequence goes on from NC_092415.1 coordinate 153,721,110, forward strand.
ATTATACCAAGAGGGAGGCAGGACAATATCTACTCAATAACATAAGCAGGAACTTTTATATTCAGAGTATACCTCCAAAAAGCTGTATGGACCACTCCTTTCCTTGTCAGCATTGCCAAAGTACCATTCCTTCTCACTTTCTCTCTTCATATCAGGAGATGCTTCTATGACATTGCTCTGGTAATAGAATCCAGGATTTAAGTTACAGATCTCTAAATCCCATACTATTGCTTCACAATCCCTTCATACTATGGACATCAATACATGTGTTGTATTTACAGAATATGACATGTTTACTAAATGAAAATGGGTGTAAAGGATTCGGAAAACTTTAGGAGAACAGATGTTATGATTCTTCGTATTCTGGTTTTTCAGTCATCTATCAACTTCTATCCGATGTGTATGATCTTCACAACTCACCTGAAGTGGAACTGTAGCTCTGCTGGTGTGAAGATGTGCTAAGGTAAGAAGATCAACCAGGATCCTAACTCCATTGGAGTCCATAACATCTTTCACATTTTTCTAGAATATTTTAAAAAACATTAAAAAAAACACACACACGCATTACTCTTCATGTTAAGAAAGATGAAGCTCTTAAGAAAACATGGCAGAGGATCCAGAATCACTGACCTTATTAAGAATCAGCTTATTTAAAAATAAGATGAGCCTGTCCCTTTCCAGTCTGTCAGTGCACTGCGAAAGAGAGAAGAGACACAACCTAGTGAAATATTGGTTTGTGTAAAACTGGGAGGATTTATTTTTCTCTCCATGTCTGAGCTCTGAAGAAATTAATCTTCAGAGTTGACTCTTGGTCTGCGCTCAACCCTCATACAGTATATATTTCTATATCTTGGAGTTTCATAATTTTATGGATCTAGATCTGAGCATACAACTACCACACTTCTGCAGAACTACGGTTCTATGCAACCCATCAGCGCCAGCTTCTGTCAGTGGTGGAGAAGTGGCAAGCACCCACACACCCCCATTACAGCAGCTATTGCAGTGTGTAGTGGGTGCGCGGTTGATGAAATACCATTAATGCCAATCCTCTGTATAAAGATGGGGTCGGCAGTGACGAGCTATGCTGTAAGAGCGCCATAGAGGGACAAGTTGCAGGTTTGTTACTTTTAATCTTCATTAATATCTTCAAAAACATTTTAAGGAGGATTCCAGGAATAAATATTTATCATATATTCTCAAGAGATCAGATCAGCAATGGTCCCACAACTGCAAATCAGCTGTTTGAAGAGACACCCAGCACTCAAGTGACCACTTCTTGTGCTTCACAGGTCAGTGACATCATTTGACTTCATCACATGGTCTGTTCGCCGCTTGGTCACTTATCAGTGAATTGGGCTCAGCTGCAATACCAAGTACAACCACAGTTCTATGTAGGGTGCTCCGTTAGGTGTTTACTTTCAATGAAACCACTTACAACAACTAAGTGGCAGTTTCTCTGGGTGATAGGAAAGGTGATCAATATAATCAATATCAGCTTATCTAAGGACAATAAGGATAGTATCCCTGTAATAATTATATGACTAGCGTCAACTAGGTGGCTATTCATACAACCCAATGTCCCTAAGACATATATATGTCATTACAGGCCACTTATGATGGCAGCCACTTTCGGTGCAGTTTATAATGACCCGAAGATCATCAATAAAGTAAAAAAAAAAAAAAAAAGTTTATACTTCGGTTTTCCATTTTCTATCTATAACTATATAAGATAGTAAATAAAAACAAGATACCCTCTCAAGCATTCCAACAATGTACTTGGTATCTGTAAATGGCCCAATTTCTTCATGGCACCTGCCATACACAATTGCCAGGGCTTGTAAACATAAACACTTCATGTTCACTTTTGGAGTGAGGAGGAATCGATGGTAGAGTTCATTGAAGAAATCATACCTATAAAGAAACAAAGAAATGACCTCATCATTAATGACCTTATTCTGAGCTGATTATGATCCAAATTCTCCGTCTTATAAGAAATGGTTTCTTACGATTGCTTTATAACACTGTTCTCCTCATTCTCATCTTCCTCCAACAGCAATCGTAAGTAGTAGTCTCCGATTTTTATCTCTTCGGCCAGACATTCGTACTTCACCTATAACACATGCAAGAACAATGTGTCAATACATCATCTGCAATGTAACATTAACCATGCTAACCATGAACACCTAGACACTCAAGTCTCTGCTCACACCTATGCAGCGGCTAATGAATTGGTTATATGTTTGTTTTACTTGAAGAGGATAGGTTATGTCCTCTAACCTCCTCAGTTGTAAATACCCATGGACTGGCGCTGCTTCTCTACATACTATACTTTTCTCTACCATTCCCCATATTAAAAGACATTGGTGCCATGGATTTTGGTAACCCAATAAAGTGTCAAGTAATTGAGCAATTGGGACGGCCTATATACATCAGTATATATACACAGTCCTCCACTGATCCTTGCTAACTCTTAAAAGCGGAGGACCTCCCACTTGAGTTGTATTGGTAGCTAAAGGTATCAGCCTTAATATCATTAGAATCGGAGTTGCTTGAGAAAAACAGCATATAGGAAACGGTCCTAAATCTGGCATGTTTTGAGAAAAAAGCAAGAAGTAGATCTGCTTGTACCTGGCCAGAGTACATACAATCGAATATACAAATAAAAATCTAAGGAATTTAGAAAATTTTCTGCATGCAGAAAGGCCAGGCAGGTGGAAAGTTATGCCGTACATACTGAAGTACAAGCCAACCCAAGTATAATCCGAGGCCCCTAATTTTGCCACCAAAAACAGTGAAAACCTATTGACTCAAGTATAAGCCGAGGATGGGAAATGCATGGTCAAAGCCTCCCAGTATATAGCCAGCCAGCCCCCTGTTGTATTCAGCCAACCAGCGCCCTTTAGTAGCCAGCCAGCGCCCCTTAGTAGCCAGCCAGCCAGCGCCCCTTAGTAGCCAGCCAGCCAGCGCCCCTTAGTAGCCAGCCAGCCAGCGCCCTTTAGTAGCCAGCCAGCCAGCGCCCTTTAGTAGCCAGCCAGCCAGCGCCCTTTAGTAGCCAGCCAGCCAGCGCCCTTTAGTAGCCAGCCAGCCAGCGCCCTTTAGTAGCCAGCCAGCCAGCGCCCTTTAGTAGCCAGCCAGCCAGCGCCCTTTAGTAGCCAGCCAGCCAGCGCCCTTTAGTAGCCAGCCAGCGCCCCTTAGTAGCCAGCCAGCCAGCGCCCCTTAGTAGCCAGCCAGCCAGCGCCCCTTAGTAGCCAGCCAGCGCCCCTTAGTAGCCAGCCAGCCAGCGCCCTTTAGTAGCCAGCCAGCCAGCGCCCTTTAGTAGCCAGCCAGCCAGCGCCCTTTAGTAGCCAGCCAGCCAGCGCCCTTTAGTAGCCAGCCAGCCAGCGCCCTTTAGTAGCCAGCCAGCCAGCGCCCTTTAGTAGCCAGCCAGCCAGCGCCCTTTAGTAGCCAGCCAGCCAGCGCCCTTTAGTAGCCAGCCAGCCAGCCAGCGCCCTTTAGTAGCCAGCCAGCCAGCCAGCGCCCTTTAGTAGCCAGCCAGCCAGCCAGCGCCCTTTAGTAGCCAGCCAGCCAGCGCCCCTTAGTAGCCAGCCAGCGCCCCTTAGTAGCCAGCCAGCGCCCTTTAGTAGCCAGCCAGCGCCCTTTAGTACACAGCTAGCTAGTACTCAGTTTGCCCAGCACTTAAAAAACTAAACTTAAATAATCAGCTTTGGGCGGTGCCGATGTTCGGCGCCATGCTTCTCCGGTCCTCGTGGCTCCTCTTCTGTAACAGCCTGCAGAGATGCGGCAATGCGCTTTGCTGGCGCATACTATGATGCCATCAGCGGCCGGATCATAGTGTGTGCCATCAGCGGCCGCATCATAGTGTGTACCACCGGGGACTAGAGCATAGAAGAGAAGACAGAAGAGGAGCCGAGCATCGGGGAGCCGCGCCAAGCATCAGTTGATGCTTGAAGGGGAGTATGTAAGTTTTTTTTTATTGACTCGTGTATAAGCCGAGGTGAGGTTTTTCAGCACATTTTGTGCTGAAAAACTCAGCTTATACACGAGTATATATGGTAGATGGTGTCCTTATCCATGAAGACCCGAGTAGGATAGCAATGATACCTCAAACTCTTGATAATTCCATGAAATCACTGTTGAGCTTCCAAGTTCCCGATCAACATTAAATGCTCTCATTTCAGCTTCAAGCGTGTCTCTTAGCTCCTCCCTTGTTTTGAAGTTCCAGATCAAGTTGGATCGAGCATGGTCCTGATGAAATCTTTGAAAAGTGGAAATAGTTAGTCCACTATTATAATGATACATGCCTGGCTGATCTATTCTGGTTTGACACTTTTGAAGACCAGGGATGTGAAGTGACTTGGACTCCAAAAATATATAATACATTTTTGCAATTAGTTCACTGCAGTATATGCTGAATATTTCTTTCCCATCAGAATTTGGGGAAATTGTGGAATTCCCTAAAAATGTCTGTTCTATTACTGATTTAAGGATGTCGGCTTTCAGTTGAGATGAATGTGGATGCAGTCTTTGCTCATGCTTAGTAGTGAATCTCCTCCCTTACAGATAAGATGGGAAGAAATGTCAGCACTTACTGTATCTTAGAACTGCTAGAGTAATCAGGAAAACTTGATTAAAGGGAACCTGTCACCAGGAGACCCATTTTTAGCACTCCCCCAGTCCCCACAGAGCATAGTACATACACTGCCAAAGTGTTTTTGCATAAAAAATTGGTTTCACAGAAAAAAAGATATGTTATATTGTACCTTTTATTAGCATCTGCTGTGTGACTAGGCAGTTGCCTTTTGGGAGGAGCTGGAAAGGAGCAGTTCCCCCCACCCTTGGGAAACATGTGACCTTTTCAAATATATGAATAACTCCCCTCACTTGGGATTGGCTGTAGAGGAGCAGGGGGCGTCGCTAAGCCAAGTGATGGGTGTTTTCATATATTTGTAAAGGTCACATGGAGAAGCTGTTCCCCAAGGGTGGGGGGAACTGCTCCTTTCCAGCCCCTCCCAAAAGGCAACTGCCTAGCCACACAGCAGATGCTAATGAAAGGTACAATATAACATATCTTTTTTTCTGTAAAACCAATTTTTAATACAAAAACACTTTGGCAGTGTATGTACTATGCTCTGTGGGGACTGGGGGAGTGCTAAAAATGGGTCTCCTGGTGACAGGTTCCCTTTAAAGCAGGATTGGCCAGTGTATCTTCTCTCTATATACTGCTGTATGTTTTAGTTTGCTTTTCCTCTGAGTTTATTTTTGTAGAGGTTAGCTGCTCTGATGGATTCTATAAACTACACGTATGAATATGAGGGGGAAAATATTTTCTAAATTCTCAAATTCAGAAATACAGAAACACACACATGAAAAAGTACTATAGATATAGAAGCCAAGGTTTCATGTTATCTGACAATGCTAGACTGTGTAGCATTATGATGTGAAACACTTGAGCTGTTCCCAAAGAAAAGCCAGATATTGAAAGTTCGTCAACTGACTGCTCATGAGGAGATTCCTCTATGTATAGAAATTGTTAGAGATGTTGCCTCTGTAGATACTGCATTGTCACCAACCCAAGTCAGTTCAGAGAGGCTGCACTCTAGCCTTAAAATAATTAAGTCAGACTAGAGGTGATCTATGATGGTCGTTCTGATGGAGGGCATACTGTATCTAAGAACAAATTCATAGTCTTACTAAACAATATCTTATAACCATCTCGGTTATTGTATCACAATGGTGATAATAAAGACTTATGGTTCTGAAGCGGCGGTGGATGTCATGCGATGCCGCACCTAACAGCGTAGGGACCCAAAGCAACAAGGTCAAATTAAAGTGGTTAGTGGGCTTATGCAATTTGATCAAAACGTAACTAAGAATCTCCATTTTATTTAGTAAATGTAGCCTAGCTGCATGTATTGCACATTGAATGTCATGTGGGGTCCAGTTCTTTTTTTCTCTCTCAATGTGGGTTTTATCACTTAAACATGTCCCATGTATGTAGAAGTCAAGAGTTAAGGAAATTAAGCAGTCGAGGTTTGGCTTACTGACTCCACAGACCTGTTCAAGAAGTCTGAAAATTAGTTACATAGACTAAACCAGGCTAGATACAATGTTGTGGGAATTGTTAGAAGGATTCCAGAAGCAATATTCCATATATTCCAGCTTTACCAATATTATCTGATTTCCAACATTCACTCCAACTCAATGGGGGGAATTCATGAAGCCACTTTGGCCAGACTGATGTAATCTGCGCCAAAAATCACCTTCCGACACATTTTTAAGGCTTTTAGACCATTTTTTTCTCCTTTCGTGATTAGTCAAACAATTAGGCATGAGACATGCGACTAAAAGCAGGTCTAAAAGTAGAACTCCACAGTCTTTAACTGTAACAGATTCATCATCACAATGATGAATTCCCCCCAACGTATTAACCAATATTAGCTTTAGCAGACATAAACAAGAATAACGTAGAACATTAACAAGCTCATTAACATATTTTGTTATTTCACATTTTTTTAAAAGTCAGATTTTGTTTGTCACCTGTAGTAGAAAAGATCCCAGTTGGCCTCTATTTTTATCCTTTGCCGCCTTTTACGTAGGATAACAGGTTTTTGGTTTAGGTTCTGAAATGTTAAAAAGAAATACTTATTGTAATCACATCTGAAGTGCTTTCCATAGATCAACACTCCCCAAGTAAGGCCATTGTCTTGCAATAATTGGTACAAGAATAACAGCCCTAATCATACCTACCTAGATAATGACTTAAAAAGCTGATGTCTTGTATGTTAAAACATAGTACATTCACATCTCAGATCTAACAATTATAAAATGTCATGTCCTCAAAGTCTATTCTGTTAGTCAAATGGATATAAAGATTTGGAATTGTTTTAGATTTTATGGAGAAATGCATCAGAGAAGGCTTGTTTGCTATAGGACAGTGGTGGCGAACCTATTGCACGGGTGCCGGAGGTGGCACTCAGAGCCCTCTTTCTGGGCACCCAGGCCATCAGCAAATAAGACTCAAGGTATCTACTTGTACTCCGTGGCAGCCCAGGACTTGTCACACTCAATGCTATTATTAAGCAAAAGCGCTGCCTGGGACTACAGGAGGAGTGGAAACGTGTGGACAGATCAGAATTATCATTGTAGTTCCTTCTCCAGGCAAAAAAATTCTTCCGGTTTTGGGGACCTTAATTTAGTCATCCTTCTATCTACTGTATTGTTTTCAGCAAAACACTGATACGATTGAAAGTTAGAACAGAGCAGGGAGCAATAAGTTAGGTAATAAATTGCCATATTGGCACTTTGTGATAAATAGGTGGATTTGGGTTGTAGTTTGGGCACTTGGTTTCTAAAAGGTTCGCCATCACTGCTATAGGAGAACTAAAATACTTGTTATATATTCTGATTTGTGGCATACAAAACGGTTTACACTTGATGACCGAGACCGTTGTATTCCACTTGCATTGTATATAATTTATTAAAACGCTCTATTTAAAGGACCCATCATCAGGGATCTACCTTATAATCTTAATCCCATAGTAGGTTGCAGCCATAACATGGATTGCCATTGTATAAAGTATAACCATTAAAAACAGTTCTGTTATGATGTATGCAAATTAGATAATAGGGGGTGTAGTAGCTACGCCGTGGAGAGGGAGTAAAGGCTACTCCCTTCCCCAGTAGCCTGTTTCGACGACGCCTACTGCCTTCTGTACATTGCGCTTCCTCTGCGCACACATGGAAGCTACCACCTTCTGTACTGCGCGCTTCCTCTGCCCACTGCGCACACATGCCAGCTACCACATTCTGTACTGCATTCTTCCTCTGCCCCCTGTGCACACATGTCAGCTACCACATTCTGTACTGCGCGCTTCCACTGCCCCCTGGGCACACATGCCAGCTACCTACCACCTTCTGTACAGTGTGCTTCCTCTACCCCCTGCGCACACATGCCAGCTACCACCTTCTGTACAGTGTGCTTCCTCTACCCCCTGCGCACACATGCCAGCTACCACCTTCTGTACAGTGTGCTTCCTCTACCCCCTGCGCACACATGCCAGCTACCACCTTCTGTACAGCGTGCTTCCACTGCCCCCTGCGCACACATGCCGGCTACCACCCTCTGTGAATTGTGCTTCCTCTGCCCCCTGCGCACACATGCCAGCTACCACCTTCTGTACAGCGTGCTTCCTCTGCCTCCTGCGCACACATGTCAGCTACCACCTTCTGTACAGCGTGCTTCCTCTGCCCCCTGCACACACATGCCAGCTACCACCTTCTGTACAGCGTGCTTCCTCTGCCCCCTGCGCACACATGCCAGCTACCACCCTCTGTACAGCATGATTCCTCTGCCCCTGCGCACACATGCCAGCTACCACCTTCTGTACAGCATGATTCCACTGCCCCCTGCGCACACATGCCAGCTACCACCTTCTGTACAGCGTGCTTCCTCTGCCCCTGCGCACACATGCCAGCTACCACATTCTGTACTGCATGCTTCCTCTGCCCCCTGCGCACACATGCCGGCTACCACCTTCTGAACAGCGTGATTCCTCTGCCCCTGCGCACACATGCCAGCTACCACCTTCTGTACAGCATGATTCCTCTGCCCCTGCGCACACATGCCAGCTACCACCTTCTGTACAGCATGATTCCTCTGCCCCCTGCGCACACATGCCAGCTACCACCTTCTGTACAGCGTGCTTCCTCTGCCCCCTGCGCACACATGCCAGCTACCACATTCTGTACTGCATGCTTCCTCTGCCCCCTGCGCACAAATGCCAGCTACCACCTTCTGTACAGCATGATTCCTCTGCCCCTGCGCACACATGCCAGCTACCACCTTCTGTACAGCATGATTCCTCTGCCCCTGCGCACACATGCCAGCTACCACCTTCTGTACAGCATGATTCCTCTGCCCCTGCGCACACATGCCAGCTACCACATTCTGTACTGCATGCTTCCTCTGCCCCCTGCGCACACATGCCGGCTACCACCTTCTGTACAGCGTGCTTCCTCTGCCCCTGCGCACACATGCCAGCTACCACCTTCTGTACAGCGTGCTTCCTCTGCCCCTGCGCATACATGCCAGCTACCACCTTCTGTACAGCGTGCTTCCTCTGCCCCCTGCGCACACATGCCAGCTACCACCTTCTGTACAGCGTGCTTCCTCTGCCCCCTGCGCACACATGCCAGCTACAACCTTCTGTACAGCGTGCTTCCTCTGCCCCCTGCGCACACATGCCAGCTACCACCCTCTGTACAGCATGATTCCTCTGCCCCCTGCGCACACATGCCAGCTACCACCTTCTGTACAGCATGATTCCTCTGCCCCTGCGCACACATGCCAGCTACCACCTTCTGTACAGCATGATTCCTCTGCCCCCTGCGCACACATGCCAGCTACCACCTTCTGTACAGCGTGCTTCCTCTGCCCCTGCGCACACATGCCAGCTACCACATTCTGTACTGCACGATTCCTCTGCCCCCTGCGCACACATGCCAGCTACCACCTTCTGTACAGCGTGCTTTCTCTGCCCCTGCGCACACATGCCAGCTACCACATTCTGTACTGCATGCTTCCTCTGCCCCCTGCGCACACATGCCGGCTACCACCTTCTGTACAGCGTGCTTCCTCTGCCCCTGCCCACACATGCCAGCTACCACCTTCTGTACAGCATGATTCCTCTGCCCCCTGCGCACACATGCCAGCTACCACCTTCTGTACAGCACGATTCCTCTTCCCCCTGCCCACACATGCCCGCTACCACCTTCTGTACAGTGCGATTCCTCTTCCTCTGCCCACACATGCCAGCTACCACCTTCTGTACAGCACGATTCCTCTTCCCCCTGCCCACACATGCCAGCTACCACCTTCTGTACAGCGCGATTCCTCTTCCCCTGCCCACACATGCCAGCTACCACCTTCTGTACAGCACGATTCCTCTTCCCCCTGCCCACACATGCCCGCTACCACCTTCTGTACAGTGCGATTCCTCTTCCCCCTGCCCACACATGCCAGCTACCACCTTCTGTACAGCACGATTCCTCTTCCCCCTGCCCACACATGCCCGCTACCACCTTCTGTACAGTGCGATTCCTCTTCCCCCTGCCCACACATGCCAGCTACCACCTTCTGTACAACATGCTTTCTCTGCCCCTGCGCACACTCACCTGCTCCGCTTCATAGTCTATGCAGAGTGGCGCGTACTTGGCTTTGAAGCCAGATGAGTGCAGATGAGTGTTTTACTTTATTTACCTGACATTTCTTTATTCAACAAAAAATAAGGGCTCAAATCACATTACAAGACAGCAGACTTGTATTACTGGAACATTAACTGCTAAATTACATAGAATAGCACTTTATTTAAAAAATCTTGACATCTCAGCCGCCCTAACAGACTTAATTTCAAGGGAGACAGGTTGCGAGGCAGCCTGACACAACAGATGCCCTGCTACATTTGCAAGTGATGAACAGAAAGGCTCCAATGAACATGCATTGGATACTTAGGACATATCCTCCGCTAAGGCTAGGTTCATATCATAGCTTTTCAGGCAAAGACTATAATAAATATGGCGGCCCGGGTGTTCGCGTCCTCTGCCCCGACACAAGTGAAGTGTGGGCCAGGTAAACAGCAAAACTTGAAAGGGAGATTAATGTGCTTTCTCTGCCATAAAAATGGTGAAGACGACATAATGAATCTCAGAGTGGGGATACGTCGTCCTATTCCTCCCTTCCTGCAGGAGAAGTGAACATCAGGGTTCAGGGTGTTTCCTCCAGTGTATAAAGAGAATACACTCAGTGGAGGCTTCAATACCCTTAGCTATGTGTATACATAGCTCAGCGGGTAGGAGCAGGATGGAAAGAACCAGCTTGCTAGGTTGCTTCACCCCGTGTTTCTTACAGGATGCCTCCGTCTGCTTTGTACGGTGAGTGTATCACAAAAACATGACCTGAATGTAGACTAATATGGCATGTTTGCTCTTTGGAAATAAAAAAAAAGTCAAACTACACCTTTGAAGCATTTTTTTTTAAATTTAGGAATTATGGTTTAATATACTTAAAGGGGCATTCACATTTAATTTAATTTATTTGCCATATGTAAACATTTCTTTAATTGGGTGTTGTTAAAAAAATGTTCCTGCGTGAAGATAATTTCTCATAAATGTAGCCATGTTGTCCCTTAGAAATGAGATGGCTTCCTTGGATACGACCACACCGCACTCTGGCAGCGGTGGCCAGACATGCGCTATTGAGCCCTGTCTGACCCCCTGGATTCAGCATTCATTACCACAGGACGGCTGCGGGGACATGTAGTAACTCCCAGACATTTTATATACAAAAACCTTTTGTTTCTTTGTGCAATCACTCCAGCAGAGGTGGCCGTATCCAAAGACAGTCTTGTTTCTAAGGGACCATATGACTACATTTATGAGAAATTATCTTCACACAGGTAAAAAAATTTTAATAACATCTAATTGAAGAAATGTTTATATATGGCAGATTAATCAAACTGAATGTAAATGCCCAGACTAGAATACCCCTTTAAGTTCGTAAAACAGCTTCTCTTTGCCTTTTTCTGCTCTTTCTCCTGTAGCGAAAGCCTTCTGAGGTCTGACCATTTCAGACCGATAAGAAGGCTAATTATTAACTCTTTCCATGTGTACAAGTTATTCAACTCTCTGGGGAGATTAGACTATTTAATGACTTTCTCCAGCAGTCAGAGGTGTATAGGATAGAAAGCCGGTTAAATAAGACAGGTAAGGGAAAAGAAGGAAAGTTTTCACTGATAAAGTGTATTACAAAGTTTATTATCATCTGCACTTTTATTTATACATTTTCGGTAAAATTTTTGTTACTTTAGATTTTGTGTCCGTTTAGTTTGCCACTGAGCTACAGATTCATGGACCTGGGTCAATTGTTCTTTATTAAATGTGGCAACACTAACTTTATTTTTTATGTCTTGGATAGTATCCAATAAAAATATAAATGAATACCAGGCTACAGATAAAAGTTGAGAGTCCCCCAGTTGTTGATACCTTTTATTGGATAACTAAAAGGATGATGTAAGTTGCAAGTTTTGAAACTCTTCATCAGAGATTGTAGAGAAGAGACCTAATGGTCTAGGGAGCTTGCAATTAACATCATCCTTTTTATTTAGTCAAAAAGTATCAGCAATAAACTTTATACAGTATATGTATGTCTCAATTTTATATAGCAATAAAATAAATCTATTTAACCACTTGCTAACAAATAATCCTTTAGCTTACCAGGATATAGAAAGACTGAAAACATATTGTATTATCTGGTTCGTAATACAGGCAGTCCCCGGGTTACATACAAGATAGGGTCTGTAGGTTTGTTCTTAAGTTGAATTTGTATGTAAGTCGGAACTGTATATTTTATCATTGTAATCCCAGCCAGAACTTTTTTGGTCTCTGTGACAATTGGATTTTAAAAATGTTGGGTTGTCATAAGAATCAGGATTAACAGTAAATCTTCATTACAGACACCTGTGATAACTGTTACAGCTGATCATTGTAGCCTAGGACTAAAGTACAATAAATTACAAATATCCAGTGGTCCGTTTGTAACTAGGGGTCGTATGTAAGTCGAGTGTTGTAACATGCTATAATATAGTCTAGTGGTGCATTCACATTCCTGGATGTGCAGGCTTACCAACAGACACAACACTTTCAACACTATGGGGCACATTTACTACCAGTCACTGGAGTTCACAGAAAGTGCATTGTCCGACTATTCACAGTGCGGCGATTCACTAAACTCGTGCGCCCGAAATCATGAATGTGTCACTTCTCCGCTCAGGTCAGCGTTCACAATCTTTTTTTGGGGTGCATCTTAGGGCTAGGGCTTACGACACAATTTAAAAGTTAAATCCCACGCTGAGTGCGCATCATGCCGACGGATTGTGTTGCATCGAAACCAGCGCAGCTGCACCAAAAAAAGGGTCACGTACGCCACAATCCCAGCGCACACACTTATTAAATACAACAATGTGCAAGCAGTTTTATCCCCTAAAAAGGAGCACAGACCGACAAAGGTGCGTGTGTGACCCTTAGTAAATGAGCCCATATATGCTGGGAAGATGGTTAATCGCACTGTTTTGAGTTGTAAAGTAACTGTGGAGCTTCATAGATGTGTTTTGTATGTACTAGTAGTTTTCTTAGATCAGAGATCCCTAAAAGGAACTTGCCAAGATCTAATTGTGCCAAGTTATAACTCTTTTACTGTATTATTTTCACTAAATTATAGTATAGACTTGAATAATCCAATCCAAGCTCCGTACAGGTGCTAAACAATACTTGAGCTCTTCAGCCATGCAGAATTGTGAGAACTCAAATATAAATGTAAATTGAATCAGAACAAGGCAAATAACACTAGTAAGGCTGGATTCACACTGGCCTTATAGCACCATCAAAACGCAACCTCAGAGAGCTACAAATGTGGAAACATAGAAAAGTTATGGCTCCTTATAAATTGAGGGGAAAAGCCTAGATGAAAGAATAGAGAACTGCCAAGTCCTCATGGGGTGAGGTTGGTTAAAATAGCTAACAAAGACGTAAGGATGCGGACAAGTACAGACACCACCACCATAATCCTAAAGTCATGCATATGTTATAAAGAGTCATGAAAAAATAACATTCCATGGAAAAAGTGCATGCATCATAATATGTTAACGTAGCGAGATCTCATTCAAAAACTGAATATCACACCGCTTATTACCCGTCACCACTTACATTACACAAACACATCTGCTCAGATTTCCCATAATAGAAAATATGAGCAGAGCCATAGAGGGACAAGCAGTGCAAAACACAGGGAAACACAGACAACTCACCATATTATTTCTGTCCTGATAAGAATGTAGAGAAAATAAAAACAAGGGAAATAGAGTTTAGATAACAACCAGGTACAGACAGCACCCCCCACACACATGTATGTTTTACACAAGTCATCCAATGATAACATATTTACATTTGATTTAAAGGCCCAAAATTAGATGCCTCAAAGTATCCCTGTATAACACTGCTATACTTGTATCTCAATCATTTTTAATCTCCACAGACACAAGTTAACCTAATATATGCGGTCTACACTAATCCATCACTATATTGATCAAGACATTGTAGGTTCTATTCAATTTGAGGAAGTGAGAAAAATATTGAAACTTTTTATTTTTTTCCAATTATACATATGAATGGAAAAATAAAAATTGTCATCACCGACAAAAAACTAGCCACACAGAGATTCTACTAAATAAAGACAAAATAATACCACTCGGTATATAGAATAGAATAAAACTTTATTAATCCCGTTGGGAAATTGTTTTGTGCATCATTACTCCAGGTAAGGCATGAACAGTGTTTGGTGCATTTATATGGTGCATTTAAATAAAATATAAGTTAAAAATGGGGAATTATTTTGTAAAAGTAAAAAGTACAATATATAAATTCTGTTGCATTCTCCTTTCACCCCATAGAGTAAAAGGCATAAAAATGTAACCCTATAAACGATAGAATTGAAGTTTTTCCATGCAGTACCTGCAAAGCATAAAAACAATAAGGTGGCACATAAAAATACAACTCAGACCACCAAATAAAAATAAAATAAAACCGCTTTTTAAAATATAAAAATAAAACCGCTTTGACTTTAGAGAAAGATGTGGAATTCTTAAAGGGAACCTGTCACCAGGAGACCCATTTTTAGCACTCCCCCAGTCCCCACAGAGCATAGTACATACACTGCCAAAGTGTTTTCGCATAAAAAATTGGTTTTACAGAAAAAAAGATATGTTATATTGTACCTTTCATTAGCATCTGCTGTGTGACTAGGCAGTTGCCTTTTGGGAGGGGCTGGAAAGGAGCAGTTCCCCCCCCCACCCTTGGGAAACATGTGACCTTTTCAAATATATGAATAACTCCCCTCACTTGGGATTGGCTGTAGAGGAGCAGGGGGTGTCGCTAAGCCAAGTGATGGGTGTTTTCATATATTTGAAAAGGTCACATGGAGAAGCTGTTCCCCAAGGGTGGGGGGGGGGGAACTGCTCCTTTCCAGCCCCTCCCATTTGGAAACTGCCTAGTCACACAGCAGATGCTAATGAAAGGTACAATATAACTTTTTTTTTTCTGTAAAACCAATTTTTAATACAAAAACACTGTAGTATGTACTACAGTACTATGTACTATGCTCTGTGGGGACTGGGGGAGCGCTAAAAATGGGTCTCCTGGTGACAGGTTCCCTTTAAAGAGGACCTGTCACCAGATTTTTACTACCCTGACAAGCAATACCTGCTGATAAAAGTCCTTTCCATATAACCTAAAATTAGCTGCCAGTGGGGCACTGTATCTTAATTACAGACAGATTTCTGATATGCAAATTAGCATTTGTGACTTCTCTCTCTCAGCCATCTAAAAGAGACCGTCTGCTAATATTCAACTACAGACATATAAGGCTTTATGTACAAAATATTGGGTCAATTTTTTTTTTACATGGTGCCTCCTTGTGTTACATTCATGTCAAGTGACCAGTGACATCATCGCAGGTTCTTTAGGCTTCTAAGAATAGCAAACTGTACAACATGTATCTGATTACATGAAATCACAGCAGTCTCCATGGAGGATGGAGAGGAGTAAAAGTCCATGGGGGCTGCTGTGACTTCATGTGGTCATGATACATACATGAATTACAGTTTGCTATTTTTAAGAGGCTAAAGGACCTGAGATGATGTCACTCTGGTCACATGACATGAACTGCGACCAGTAAGGAGGCATAAGGCATGGGAAGCTATAAATGGGAGGGTCCGGCTGATCAGGACACACCCCCTCTGATGCCAGGGAATAGAAGATAAAAGATGATTTATGCAGATGTAATATAGTGATATATATATGATACAGTTCACGTTGTTACAAATGTGGCAATATCCAATATGTATGGAAAATAAAAATGGATAAAAACATTCATGCTTTTAATGTATTCTTACCTCTTTCTGTGCAATTCCCATCCTATCCCTCCAGTGCAATAAAACAAAGTCTACTTTTTCCTTGGCAAATTTTTCAACTTCTTTAGCAGCTTTCCCGGCTAACCTCTGCCATTCTGGAACTTTGTTAAATTTGCCGTACTGGTCCTGTTTAATGAGGAAAACCAACATCTAATTTATTGGGTGAAAAAAAAGGTAGGTAACATGCTTAGTAGAGCTGCTTGACATCTAGGAGTAAAGGAACATTCCAGAAAGAAGGGAGACCATGGGGATTGCGGATATACAAACAGGCTCCAGCTTCTTAGCCTATCTGGTGCCAAACCGTGCAGCCGCATAATTCCATACTTGTCAGAAATAGGAACTGGATGTATAGCTAGTGCACAGGCGTGGAGTGAGGTAAGAGGAATATCACATTTCCCAGTAATGCATCAGGAATAGAGACTATACCAAGGATTGCATGCCAGTATAAGCCTTTATGTTCCCCCCAATGTGTTGTTCCCAGTAAAGGAGGATTGATGCACCAGACCAACAAGAGAATTCATACACCGCCCCTCCAGGCCTTGCATTTGCAGGACATGTGAACCTAAAAAGTTATTTGTCTCTCTCTCATCACGCCAATACTGTTCAAACTTCTGTGAGAGGTAGGGGAGCAGAATCTAGGTTTTCATTGCCATGGGAGACATCATAACAGCTACTCCCCACCCACTAGCCTAGAGAAAACTTGGAATGAAAAATACAGGCAGTCCCCGGTTTACGTACAAGATAGGTTCTGTAGGTTTGTTCTTAAGGTGAATTTGTATGTAAGTCGAAACTGTATATTTTATAATTGTAACCTCAGCCAGAATTTTTTTTGGTCTCTGTGAGAATTGGATTTTAAAAATATTGGGTTGTCATAAGAACCGGGATTAACACGAATGTTTAGTGTACAGACACCTGTGATAACTGTTATAGCTGTTTATTGTAGCCTGGGACTAAAGTACAGTACAGGCAGTCCCCGGGTTACGTACAAGATAGGGTCTGGAGGTTTGTTCTTAAGTTGAATTTGTATGTAAGTCGAAACTGTATATTTTATAATTATAGATCCAGACAAAAAAAATTTGTCCCCAATGACAATTGGAGTTTAAACATTTTTTGCTGTAATGGGACCAAGGATTATCAATAAATCTTCATTACAGACACCTTACAGCTGATCATTGCAGTCTGGGACTATAGTAAAGCATTCAGAAAACTTCACCAGAGGTCAGAGGGGTCTGTCTGTAACTATGAGTTGTCTGTAAGTCGGGTGTCCTTAAGTAAGGGACCACCTGTAATTTACTAACATCCAGAGGCGAGTTTGTAACTAGGGGTTGTCTGTAAGTTGGTGTTCTTAAGTAAGGGACTGCCTGTATAGCGTGCAGAGGGGAAAACTAGTGAATCATGCTGAAGTTATATAGGATAGGATAAAACTTTCAAAATCCCACACAGGGAAATTATGTTGTTATTTAATGACATTTCAGAAAAACGTATCTAAAAGGTTAAAGGGGTGTTTCCAATTCAACAAATAAATGTTATTGTTTGTATAAGGAAAAATTATACAATTTTCCAATAAACTTTCTGTATCAATTCCTCATCTTTTTCTAGAACTCTGCTTGCTGTCATTCTATGGAAAGCTTCTATAATTTATACAGAAGATAAATTTGAAAATGTTATAAGTTTTCATCATACAATCACGCTAATTTGCTGAAATGGGAATACCCCTTTAAGTACCTTGAAAAACCATGTCACCATAAACAAAGCTGTGTTATTAGCAGATATAATGTTATAGAGCAGGAGGAGATCAGGAAATTGTTATAAGTATAACCATCAATCGTCAATCATCTGGTTACATCTCTGCTCTTTTTATAAAAGACAAGAGTAACAGACAGCCATCTACCTCTAATAAGTTACAAATTAAAGTTAATTCAATAAACTATAGTTTTGAAATGACATTGTAACATATGGTTTACTCGACAGTCATGGTGGCTGCTGGGCTGTGCATTGGGTCGTGAAGTGCTCAGAGAATATGCAATATGTACCTATTGCTACTTATAATTGGAGTTTGAGCACTGTAGAACCATATAATACCCCAACACTGGTTCTGATAAACAAAAGATCTTGGTATTGGGTCTGTAATAAGGGAAGATACATAAAAAAAAGAATGCCAACAAAACTTTACAGCCATCTTACAGTAGTTTCTAGATGCAAATACTTACAGAAGCAATTTTCAGATTGTCCCTGATGTGCATTCGGTCAATATCCTTTTCTGGAACAGGGTCCTTACTATCCAGGTATGCCAGCAAACCTGGGGGCTGGGAGATAAAGCAAACCAGTGAAGTCTCCATGTCAGTTGTTGCTTGAACAGATGTTTAAACAGCTACAATATGTGTATAGTCATGTGGGATAGCACCTCCACTGTATATTATGAAGGTGGCAACTGCATTTATTTGTTGACCGAATTGAGGTTGCTGCATCACTTGGTTGGGCCATAATAATAGATATATGCAGCAGATACTGGGTGTGTGCTTGTGATCTCAAAAATAAAACAAATACTGTATATAAAACTCCTAGACAGTCTTCTCATGTTTAACTTACCAAAATGCGCTTTAACAAATGTAAAGATGTTGTGTTATCTGCAGTCCACAGGCCAACCAAGTGTCTACTCAGCTGTCTGAAAAGACATTCAAATCACGTTTTAAAGGAAAATTTAACATATTTAATTACTTCTTGATTTTTGGTTATTAGAAACCACATGGTACAAGGAATATACACCAGCAGATTGACATATGAGGTGCATTTTCTCCAACTTATGACGTCCACATTCGGCAGTAAAATGAATGTATGTTACGCAAAACATATTTAGTTTGGTTTTGGGAGTGGTGTCTTACCCTTAAGCTTTTTATCGGTAAATAATGTTAATGTGTGTTAATGAAGGCCATTATTTTTGGTGAGTACAATGATTTTGTATATTTGGAGTATATTACAGTTTGCTACCAATTGTACATGTAGCAATGTGTTGGGAGGTAGATGGTTCAGTTTTTCTTTTGCACTTTGGAAAATAACTTATAATAGGGGGAAACATTGTTTTATATTAATAGTATTTTATTTGTTATTAACAATAATGCAGCATTTCACAGATATAAGTCCAAGCTGTCTGTCCAAGCTGTCTCTATCAGTCCTGCTGTACACAATTTCAGTTGCCTCTAGACAAGACCTAGTAACTTCTGACTTGGGGTCGGGCGCCATCTTGGATTAAATCGTGCAGATAAGATTTCTGTCTGTAGCCACACCCCCTGCACGGAGCTCAGGGATAATCACTGATTACTTCCTGTCAGCACACGGTGAGCAGAGAGAGAGGCTGCAAACTACAAGGAGATAAGTGATCAGGGGGAAGGGGGAGGCAGGTACATGTCATGTAGCAAAGCTCATAGTGTAACAGCGTAATTATCTATTAGCCTCTGTGTAATCATCTCATCCGCTCTGATCTGTCTCTTTATTTAGTGGGAAAACCCCTTTAATGCCCGTAACAGTCCGAACACAGTTGGAGACATCATATTAGAAAATAAGTTGTTTGAATCCATTACAGTAACATATATACTGCTTCACATATGATAAGATGCTTAGACAAATTAATCTGAAATTAGTGTTCCCGTTAAACAACAACAAAGAGGTGCAGAGATAATGCCCTCATTCACTGTCTAAAACAGGGACTTTGGGAGTTTGTATATTCTCACGATGATTGCATGGGTTTCCTCCGTGTTCTCCGGATTCCTCCCACACTCCAAAAACATATGGTAGGTTGATTAGATTGTGAGCCCCATGGGGGACAGGGACTGATCTAGCAAGCTCTGTACAGCGCTGTGTAATCTGTGTGCGCTATATAAATAAATTATTATTATTATTATTAGAAGCAAGCGTCCCACATTCTGAGACTGTTTGAACGCGTTAAGCTCTATCAATCAATTGTGAAATAAGAAACTCAGTTTTAGACCACAAAGGAGATCTGTATCTGCACCCCCATAGTGTATGTAACAGAGAGCCCATGTTCCCGCAACCTCTCCAACGCTTTGGCGAATTTGGAAATGTGAGATGTAGACGGGAGGGCGTATAGTACCATTGCAGGCTCGTCTTAATTGTTGCTTCTTGATAGCTAGTACAGCGAAAGATTGAATATATGTCTTTGAAGGCCTGTTGCCATCCCGACACTTCAAGATTTTAGCCTAGGTCTTTACGTTCTGCTCTCTACGGAGCTGATGGAGACCGGTGAACGTGGCGCTCGGCAAGTTCTGTCAGCTCCATAGAAACGTTCATGCACGGCAGTCTGCTCCATTACTCTGACAAAGCAACAAAGGGACAGACTGAGGTGATCTATGGGGGTCTCATCACGGACACCGCCACGATCAAATGATCAAAAAGTCATAGTTCCGAAAACGGCAGTAATGAATATGTCATCCCGTCTCACTAAAAATGAAGCAAAGCTCTGTACGCTGCAGTATAATAAACTTATTGGTGTCAGAACAGGGCACAACTACATTTTTTCCGTTTATTTAAAATCATTAAAACCTAAATAATTTTGGTATTGCCATTATTGTATCAACCCAAAAATGGAACGCAAAACATTAGATCGGCCTGGTCCTTAAAGGGTTAAGGTGGGTGGTGAGGACGATCTCTACTCAGGATCTATCTTCTTCTTCCATCATATACTTATCTCACAGGAGAGAAGAGTAATCACCTAAAAAGTTCACTTCAATAATAACTAAAACATAACGTATAAAACTTTACCTATTTGTGAGCATTCTTTGATCAACACTTATTGTAAACATTGCAGTGTGCAAGTGTCGAGGTAAGGCACCTTCACTCAGAGCAAGCTCCTGCATTTTTGTTGCAATTTCCTTATCAGCCTCCTAGAAAACAAAAAAGAATTGTAGAGTTGTCAGAACTGTAAATATCTATTACATTTCGAGTCAAAAGAATTTTCTTGGCACTTGAAAGAATAAGGCATGAAAATGCTCAAATTTACATTGCTGATGAAGCCAAATGTAAAGATGGGACAAAGTAGAAGTCAGATCTAAAAATGCTTCTGTACAGGAGAAACTCCAGTAAGGCCCCCAAGAGCACTTCAGCCAACTATTATCTTCAATAAAAGGATTCCAGCTTTATGCTTTTGAACTGCTAAGTATCACAGATTTCCTTTAAATATTACATTTCCTTGAATAAAATCAATCAATCTCATGCAACATAGCATAGAAACATTGAAAGACTTACTTCTATGATAGCCTTCATTACTAAGCCAGCTCCCTTTACAATAGCCATGGAAGGATGCTAAAATAAAGATAGAAGAACAAATCACATTAATGACTGCAAAATGTACAAACAAAAACTAAAGCCTTTTCAGAGAACCATATACAAAGTATGGTTATAACAGGATCGTAATCAGCAATAAAGCCAATAAAATGTAAAGGTGGTCCTGCAAAAACAAGCTGAAACAAATGTTAAGTGTTAAAGGAAACCTACCACTTGAAGTGGCAGGTATAAGAGGGAAGTACCGAGCACCAGCTCAGGGTGAGCTGGTGCCGGAGCTTATTTTTGTTAGTGTTTTAAACCGCAGTATCGCGGTTTAAAACACTTTTTAAACTTTATGGCTGAAGTTGCTTCGGCGCACCATGCGCGCGACCGTGCCCGCAGCTCTCATTCACTTCCTATGTAGCCGCGGGCACGGTCGCGAGCATGGTGCTCCGAGCGCCTACCTCCCTGCGCCGAAGCAGCTTCGGCCATACAGTTTAAAAAGTGTTTTAAACCGCGATACTGCGGTTTAAAACACTAACAAAAATAAGCTCCGGCACCAGCTCACCCTGAGCTGGTGCTCGGTAGTTCCCTCTTATACCTGCCACTTCAAGTGGTAGGTTTCCTTTAAGGGTTTCTGAATTAAAAGATTATTAGCATTCAAAATTTGTTCAATGGAAAATATTGCTTACTCTACAAGAAACAAGCCTACAGAATTAAAGGGATGTTAGAAAGCAGTATGTTGTCAACCAGCTGAGCAGCTTGTTTCTTTCATTGCATGGTGTTGTGGCATCATCCAGAAAATCAACTTTGAAGTGAGATATAAATTGTTTTAGAACACCCCCTTCACTGTACAGTCATGAACATAAGTTTTGAGAATGACACAAATATTATATTTTCACATGATCTGTTGCCCTCTGGTTTTTATGTGTGTTTGTCAGATGTTTTTATCACATACAGAAATACAAGCGCAATCATATTATGAGTAACAAAAGCTTTTATTGACAGTTAGAATGAGTTAATGCAGCAAGTCAATATTTGCAGTGTTGCCCCTTCTTCAGGACCTCTGCAATTCTCCCTGGCAGCTCTCAATCAACTTCTGGACCAAATCCTGACTGATAGCCGTCCATTCTTGCACAATCAATGCTTGCATTTTGTCACAATTTGTTGGTTTTTGTTTGTCCACCCGTCGCTTGATGATTGACCACAAGTTCTCAATGCGATTAAGATCCGGGGAGTTTCCAGGCCATGGACCCAAAATCTCTATGTTTTGTTCCCTGAGCCATTTAGTGACCTTTGCTTTATGGCAAGGTGCTCCATCATGCTGGAAAAGGCATTGTTGATCACCAAACTGCTCTTGGACGGTTGGGAGAAGTTGCTCTTGGAGGACATTCTGGTACAATTCTTTATTTATGGATGTGTTTTTAGGCAAGACTGTGAGAGAGCCGATTCCCTTGGCTGAGAAGCCGCCCCACACATGAATGGTTGCAGGATGCTTAACAGTTGGCATGAGACAAGACTGGTGGTATCGCTCACCTTGTCTTCTCCGAACAAGCTGTTTTCCAGATGTTCCAAACAATCGGAAAGGGGATTCATCAGAGAAAAGGACTTTACCCCAGTCCTCAGCAGTCCACTCCTTGTACCTATTGCAGAATATCAGTCTGTCCCTGTTGTTTTTTTTGGAGAGAAGTGGCTTCCTTGCTGCCCTCCTTGACACTGAGCCTTGCTGCAAGTGTCTCCGCCTCACAGTGCGCGCAGATGCTCTCACACCTGCCTGCTGCCATTCCTGAGCAAGCTCTGCACTGCTGGTAGCCTGATCCCGAAGCTGAAACACTTTTAAGAGATGGTCCTGGCGCTTGCTGGTCCTTCTTGGGCGCCCTGGAACCTCTATCCTTGAATTCCTTGATGATGCGATAGATTGTGAGGTGCAATCTTTCTAGCTGCGATACTCTTCCCAGTTAGGCCACTTTTGTGCAGTGCAATGATGACTACACGTGTTTCTATAGAGATAACCATGGTTAACAGAAGAGAAACCATGAGGCCAAGCACCAGCCTCCTTTTAAAGTATCCAGTGGTGTGATTCTTACTTAATCATGACAGATTGATCTCCAGCCCTGTCCTCATCAACACCCACACCTGTGTTACTGGAGCAATCACTGAAACGATGTTAGCTGCTCCTTTTAAGGCAGGTCTGCAATGAAGTTGAAATGTGTTTTGGGGGAAAAAGTTCATTTTCTAGGCAAATATTGACTTTGCAATTAATGGCTATTAAGCTGATCACTCTTTATAACATTTTGGAGTATATGCAAACTGCCATTATAAAACCTGATGCAGTAGACTTTGTAAAAATTAACATTTATATAATTCTAAAAACGTATGGCCATGACTGTAAATATGGTCCTGCATCCAGGGACACAATCACATGGGAGGAGGTGTTCAGAGGCAGGGAGAGCTTGACTTCTGACTTGATACAACTAATTTACATCTCACTTTAAAGTTGATTTTATGGATGTTTCCACCAAGCTGGGTCATTAAAGAAACATGATCTAGAAGCTGTTCAGCTGCTAGACAACATCCTGGTAATGGTTTATTAGGC
Source organism: Engystomops pustulosus (assembly GCF_040894005.1). Lineage (NCBI taxonomy): Eukaryota > Metazoa > Chordata > Amphibia > Anura > Leptodactylidae > Engystomops > Engystomops pustulosus. Next base: position 153,745,002 of record NC_092415.1, read on the forward strand.
CAAATTTGGATGACAGTTTCCCTTCAAGCAAAAAAAGAAAGTCTTAAAATGCTTGCTCCTGAAATGTATATATTAACAAAAAGAGCAGGGGGAATAACAACAGTTTAACTATAGTGCCTAAAAAAAGATGTATAATATTGGGCGGCACGGTGGCTGAGTGAGTAGCACTTCTGCCTTGCAGCGCTGGGGTCCTGGGTTCGAATACCACCCAGGTCAACATCTGCAAAGAGTTTGTATGTTCTCTCCGTGTTTGCGTGGGTTTCCTCCGGGTACTCCGGCTTCTTCCCACACTCCAAAACATACTGTTGGGTTGTTTAGATTATGAGCCCCACGGGCACAGAGACCAACTTGACATGCTTTGTGCAGCGGTGCGTAATCTGTGTGCACTATATAAAGAATTATTAATATTTTTTATTATTATTATAATATGCAATAATAATAAAAACTAGTATAATGATGATAATAGTTCGGTGCTGGTGTTTTGAGGGGAAGCAGGGACTTCTGTGGTCGGCCCTTGAAATCCAGCCAGCACAACACAAAATTGTCAATGTACTGGAACCAAATAAAACTATACCTGAAAGAGTTTGAAAAGTGTTCTACCATTTGATGCTACCATCTCCAGCAGCATATCAAACTGCTGCCCTTCTGTTGTCTCGCTATATGGTGCACAGAGCGCAAAGGTGAGGAAATCCAAGAGCGAACTGATGACCAAAGCACCGGTCCCATAATTCTAAGATACAGAAAAATAGAATATGATTTGACTTTTAACCAAAAATCCAAACAAGAAATAAAATACAATAGATTGACGAAAGGCACAGATATCTGAAACAAGGAAGGTAAATGTATTTACACAGGCCACATATTTTCTGGGACTTTTGGAATACTAGGTTTTGTTTTAGAAATAAGTATTAACATTTGAGGTGTATATGTTCTGTTATGCACACTTACCACATGGGAGTTAAACTTTTCTAGCAAGTTTTCCAGAAACTTTTTGGAAGAAAGAAGAGATGCTTTGTTCAACTGCTCTTGCCTCAAGTCATAGTCGTCATGCATTGGCTGGGAAACAAAGGGGATTGATAAAGAAAGTCAGTATTTCAGAGGGCATATGCTGAATATATACAATACAGAAAACATCCACAGGCCCGTGTTGCCTACGTAAAGCCTTGAAGGACGCCACATAGTGTAGTCAGAGAATAAGAAATCTTTAATACAGTATGTGCACAATATCTTTACTTTTTGTAATAAACCAGGGGCGGTTACTTAAAGATCCAAGCACTGGGACTGCGGTAATCTTCTTATATTTATTTTATAGGTTGTTACTGTGTGCTGAAACTTCCTCTGCTGCTGTGAGATTACAGCGGGCAGAGGAAGAGGGGGCTAAGTGGGCAGAAAGGGAAGACACTGTAATCGCACGCGACGCTGTAGCACGGAGGGGCTCTGGTACCCCCCAGGAGCCCTACAGGCTTATTAATATAATTTTAAATAGGAGCTGTTTACTTTCTGTTCCCATTTCCTGCCGAGAACACCCGATCTGTGGGGGTGTTGGGTGTCTGACAGAAGTAACACCATCTAAAAGGGGGACGAAAAACACGACTGCTTAATTTGAAAAAGAGTGCTACCCTGAAAGGTTTATCATGCTTGGTTTCCTTTAAGGGTCTGTACATTATTGATCCATAAACTTCTAAAAAGTCAACAAGAACAGTTCTTTCCTGACACCATTATACACTCCATTTAAAAAAGCAACGACTTGACTGGTTTCAGATTTTATATTTGCTGAGTGCATAGCCGGAGGAAACCAAATGTTGCTCATTACACAGAGCAGAGTGATATTGATGTTCAACTTACAATGATATGTTTTATATGCTAAAATGTGATCTGAAATCACAAGTTTTTACAACTGCCAAAAAGAATCGGGTGATGGCTAATTTCCTGGCAAAGCATAGCTCATGCTTTAAGCAACACTCTGTCACAAGTCCCGACACATCCGAAAGGTATAAAACACAATTAGAACCATTCTGTAAGTTTCTACCAATGACACTGTTCACACTGAATTGGATACTATTCTTCTTATTCTCCTGGAACTGTGACATATAACCTATCATGGAATAAGCTAGGGTTCCATCAGATCCAGCTATAATAAAGAGCCTAAGCTCCCTTTAAAGGGAACCTGTCATCATCAATTAGCCTAATAAACCACTACCAAAATTATTGTCAAGCAGCATAACACCACCTTGTTTTTGTTTCTTTCATGATCCAAGGTGGTGCTATTATGCAGAAAATAAACATTAAAGTGAGCTGTAAATTGGTTGTATAAAGTCAAGGAGGACAGATTATCACTGAAGTCACGGTGGGGAGCTCGGAATTCCCCCTTCTCTGTAATCGATATTGTGCATCAGACTTCAGGAGATCTGGTTAGTGATGCTTCTGGATGCAGGACCATCAATTGCAGTGAAGGGCACGATCTGAGGAAGAAAGACAGCTCTCCATCTCCTTGACTTTATACAACAAATTTACATCTCATTTCAAAGTAGATTTCCTGGATGATGCCATCACATTGACATTGATGAAAAATATAGGATCTGGAATGTGTGACAGCTGCAAGAGAACATAATGGTAGTGGTTTATTAGGTCAATTTCTGCTGACAGGTTCCCTTTAAATAACATGGGTCAGTACAATTCCATCAATACCTAATTTCCACAGTTTTTTCTCATATTACTACATTTAAAAAAACTTGCTTCTTTATAATTTTTATTTTGACATGTAAAGAGCTGTTTGATACTTCGTTCTATTTTTTAATCTTTTTTTTATAGGTTTTTTGGGCCTAATGGTCTATTTTTTGCTATTTTTTCAAGCAGACTTTGCAGTTCATCACACCATGAGAACCCAGGGTTGTGCTTAAATTTGTCTTCAAAGTTTGCATGTTTTGAGATGAGTAGGCATAGATTATGCAACTAAAAAGTCACAAGAAAAATTGAAAAAAATACTCCAGTACCTACCAGTCAAATGTAATAGAAATGTATATGGTAGAAGGGGTGGCAAAATTGCAGCAAAAAAGTTGCAAAAAAGCAAAGAATAATTTATCTATAGGCAATTACCCTCTTGGATAAATCTAAGAGGCCGAAAAGTTCCATTTTGTGAAGTCGAAGCACCAAAAAAAAAAAAAAAACACGGGATGGGTTAAATAAATTGTTAGTTTTATAGTATAGTGGTGAATCAAAAACTTTATTTTCATATTGAGATTTATGTCATTTATGAGACCTAAAGGAAAAATGGCTGTAAGGTCATGATGTGTAGACATTTCTCTTATGTATGGTTAATGTTGATGAAGCCATACATAAGGCGTTTAAAGTAAAATGCCATAATTGCTCTGTAAACAGGATAATAGGTCATATTTATCTGACAAGAATTCTCTACAGATCCCTATATTAGGAATACAAGTTGGGACAGTAATTTGTCTGAATTATCCTTATTGCAATGAGGAATATCACCACTTACACACATGAGGGCACAAAGCATGTCAATAGCAGCATGGGTCACGCCATCATTATTCCTCTTTAGGGCCTTCACTACTTTTACTCCCAAACGTTCCCGGAACCTTCAGGTCAAAGGAGAAAAAGCATTAAAAGAATAATCACAAATACAAAAAGTACAAAGTACAAGAGGTTTATATTAAACTTCTACTGATTCATAAAACAAAGAGCTGCCATGTGCAACATATGCAAGACAACAGATATATTCAGTCGATCACAGCTCTTCTTTTATAACACTCCAAGGTTATGGTTATGAATCTGATGTATGCAGAAGGTTCAGGGCAAAAGTCACACATTTAATGTAGTCCAATAATGCAGGACTAAAACACAATGGATTGCAATAACATCAGCAGTACTTTCCCACATACTGCAAAGTAAAAGTGCAAAGTCAAATAATATAAAAAGAGAAATGACTGAACAGCAATACCATCTGCACCCTGTATACCTATTAATGCCAGCTATAACCCTTGATACCCACAAATTCTTTTTCTTGAGAATGTAGAAATCACTGAAATACTGTATATCGAAGTATAAACCAGCATAAATGTGAAAACAGTACATCATAGTCAGTAGAAGGGCCTGTGATTGGCACAGGCCCCATGATAAAGCAATTACATTTGATCTTTAATCTTTATTATTTATCCTGGTTCTTATGACAATCCAACATTTTTAAAATCCAATTGTCACAGAGACCAAAAAAATTTTTCACTGGAGTTACAATTATAAAGTATACAGTTCCGACTTACATCCAAATTCAACTTAAGAACAAACCTACGGAACCTATCTTGTACGTAACGCGGGGACTGCCTGTATTTGTAAGCTTTAGGCCTCATGCACACATCCTATGACCTAAAGCTGAGCGACCAGCCAGGTCACAGTGCAGAGAGACACATTGCTAATTGCACCGTGACTGGATGCCTTAGACCTCTATGGGGGCTGTGAACTGGTTGCCGCAAAAATGTCTATGTCACCCGTTCACCATGCAATGAGCAATCGGTGTCTCACCATATTGCACCATATTGTCTCACCATATGTTTTTGCGCATTCAGCCTTATTGTGTAGGCCAGTACACAGAAAAAAATAATAAAATATCCGGGAAAGATGGAAAATGTAACATACAAAATATGGAGGAGCCACTAATACGGCATACTCCCGGATACGCCACAAAGTCACATAGTCAAAGATATAAAATTAGTGCTCTACTCCTTATACTGTTTGTCAAATGGCGAGAGCCTCTCACCACCTCTTCATGGACTGGAAATAAAAGATATCCCGACTCCTTGCATCGCCAATCGTCCTCCTTTAGTGGGTTGAAACACAATCCTCGTCTCGTTACCGTGTCCGCGGTGTGTTCCCGATCCTACATCAGGAGGTATGCGAAAAGTGCAGATTGCCAGGTTCAAAAGGGAAATAGTATTTATTGTATATACTCACACATTCCAATTTAAAAGTGCGCATATAGTAAAAGCATAAGACACCTACAACACCTCGCCCGACCCAGGTTTCGCCTATTCAGGCTTCTTCCGGGGCATGGTGTTTGGCGTCATCTCCGTCATCATGGTGTCATCATGGTGTTTGCCGTGACCGGAGATGACGCCAAACACCATGCCCCGGAAGAAGCCTGAATAGGCGAAACCTGGGTCGGGCGAGGTGTTGTAGGCGTCTTATGCTTTTACTATATGCGCGCTTTTAAATTGGAATGTGTGAGTATATACAATAAATACTATTTCCCTTTTGAACCTGGCAATCTGCACTATCCTTTCGCATACCTCCTGATGTAGGATCGGGAACACACCGCGGACACGGTAACGAGACGGGGATTGTGTTTCAACCCACTAAAGGAGGACGATTGGCGATGCAAGGAGGCGGGGATATCTTTTATTTCCAGTCCATGAAGAGGTGGTGAGAGGCTCTCGCCATTTGACAAACAGTATAAGGAGTAGAGAACTAATTTTATATCTTTGATTATTGTGTAGACTGCCTCTGAACACCAAATATTGAAAAAGTTTTAAAAAACTTTATTTTTTTAAATAAATAAATAGTGTAAATAAAAAATAGTAAACCTTTCATATAGTTCATTAAATAAATATCTTCTTGTGTCATTTTCCCCATTCCTTTCTTCCTTATTCAAGCAGTTTGTGTAAATCAGCTTTCTCTCCCTGTACACCACTGATAACTGAGGGATTACTGAACCTCATAATGTTCCTAATGACTTAACTTTTTACAGTCACTGGATGGGCTAAGGGATATTTCAGAAATGAATACAGCAGATGACAATTGTAAACTTTGTTATATACTTCATTAAGTTAAGCAGCTTGTCTGAGTCTTGTTTCTGCACTTGAGTTGAGATCTCTCAGCTGGATACAGGACAGAAGTCGATACAGTGGATACAGGACAGAAAGCTGATTTACACAAACTGCTTAAATAAAGATGAAAGGCAAGGCATTTATTTAAGCAATTATATCACAAAGTTTACTATAACCATTTGAACTATTAACAAAAATTGTGTAAAAATTTTAGTTACACTTTAACTTGAATTTTTTTTTTTTTTTATGCTTTAAGCAAAGGGGTTGTCCAACTGTTTTTAAACATTTTCAGGCAGGCTGAGAAGCGATAAAGGGAAGGGAAAAAAAACAAACAAAGCTGTACTCTCCTCCTCCGTCGCTCTCAGGGTCCCGCGCCGCCATCTTGCTGTGCCACTTTTTTTCAAAGGGTCATGGAAGCTGCTCAGAGTTCAGCTTCAGGGCGGTCGACCACGCCCACCCATGCCTATTCCCAATACTGTATCATGCGCCAAGATATGGGGGTGGGCGTGGTCGACCAGAAGCTGAACGCAGCGCAGCTTCCATGCCCACCGCAAGATGGCAGCACAGGACACCAAAAGCGATGGAGGAGGGGAGTACAGCCCACCTGAAGAATTTTACAAACAGTCAGACATCCCCTTTAACGGTTACAGCACGCGGCTTAAAAGGAAAGCGGGTGCTAGGTGCCTCTATTGTAGGTAAGGATAGCCCTTTTAAGGGCTAATCCTCACGTCCCCTGTATCTTTTTCTAACTTTTATTGTCCTAGTATGCTAATTTTCTAGAGAGGCTACTGGGGCGTGGAGTAGCCGGAGCTGAGGCTACACGGCGTGGCTACTCCACAACCCAATAGCCTCTTTAGATAATTTGCATATTAGGGCAATAAAAATTAGAAAAAGATACATGGGACATGAGAATTAGCCCTAAAAAGGGCTATCCTCACGTACAATAGAGGCACCTACCACCCGATCCACATTAATAGGTAGATCCGTGGTGGTAGGTTTCCTTTAAATACTATAGCTTTACTAATGCCCATAAAATCACAAAAGGGTTATAAAAAAGGTAACAAAAGAATATAAGCCTTTATATTTGCTGGTGTATTTTATCCCAGATGGACACCTTAGTAAAAAAATAACTTTAGGAAATAAATTCTATGATAAAATCACATGGCCACTTTCTCAACTTTCTCCAATACTCTGCAAGTCCTTAATGCTATTCAGTCAATACTGGTAAAGTATACAAAACTCATAGGAGAAAAAAAGGAGGGCAAACTATGGAAAATATTAATATGTGTAAGTGTCCGAGTAGCACACACGACTGCATGCAAGGCTCAGGCAGATCGGACGCAGCAGAAGGCAGATGCTCGTTGTGATATCCCGCTTACTTTGGTAGCTGAGTAAAGGCCAGGAATCCGGCTTTTGAAGCCACTAATCTCCTGACTGCCTGGAATTGGCTTTCCAGCTCTGCATTAGAAGCAGTCAGGTCTCCTTCTTGGGAGAGCAAAGAAGTTATGGCGTTATTTATTAACTTCTCCTTGTTTTCAGAGAAGAGACCCTGTAGAAGAATATACAAAAAACAGGTTAGCTTAAAGCAGAGAGGGGGAAAAGTACAAAGTACACTAGGGCACATATTGTATAACTCTATAAAACAGGACCTATCATGTGACATGTGGCTCTCAGAACAATCACATAAAAATACCCATATAAACCAATGGCTACTGGTAAAGCTTCCCATCTACAGTGCAGTATACTGTATATGTCCTCCAGCTAAAGCACAGTAACATTATAGGCGGCTTTTGTAGTTATCACATATCCACAGGATACATTATAGGTGTGGTTGCTGACCCCTTTACTGGATCCTGCTCAAATGGAGAATGTGCCGCTTATCTCCATCAAGCACAGACTTAGTGCTCTCATAGAGGCACAGTAATGTGGAAAGGTTATATAACGTATGGCTGGGAGTCAGTAAGGCAAAACTCTGACTTCTCTCTTCTATTAGATGCCAGTTCCTTTATAAATAGAAAATAAATGGTAATAAAGTGTCCTGTGGTACAATGAAGCCCCTTCTCCCCATTATACAGTGGAGGAAAAAAATCTGAAAAAGATGGGAGGACCCCAATTGACATCATAGGTCAGCGGTGGCGAACCTATGGCACGCGTGCCAGAGAGGGCACGCAGAGCCCTCACTGCTGGCACGCGCCCCATCCTCCCAACCACTGCCAGGTGCGGACAACCACTGTCCACACCTGGTTGTCATGGCTGTTAGCAGTATCGGAGCTACGCTCCGATACTGCTAACGGCCATGACAGAGCAGGGCGCTGACACTTCCTGCTCTGTCACTCCGATCACTGCAGCGCACAGGAGAGTAAGCGTCCCAGCGCTGGCAGCATAATGATGTCATTACGCTGCCAGCGCTGTGCACCTTACTCCGTGTGCGCTGCAGTGATCAGCCAGAGGAACGCGGAGTCTGAGGTGAGTTTTTTTTTTTTTGTTCAGCGCATCCACGGGGCATAGATCAGCAGGAGGCTGATTTCCTGCCCGCTCCCGCCCCTGCCCTAAGCAACCGGCCCGAAACGCCGCTATCACAAGCCCCCCCCGAACCCGAGCCCGCTATCGCACCCCCTCTCCCAACCCCCCCCCCGCCCAAACTCCGCCCACTACTGCAATTTGCCTGCCCGAACTCCGGCCGTTCTCACTACCCCCCCCCCCCTCAACTCTGGTCACTGCCCCCCATCACCCCCTCCCCTGGAACAAATACCTCATAACCCCACTGCCCCGAACTCCAGATGCTGCATTACCCCCCCCCCCAGCCCTAACTCAGGCCGCCCACCCTCTACCCATCTACCCTACTGACACCCCCCCCCCCCTCCCCCGGAACAACAGACACCTGAACTTCTGCCCGCCAGCATGGCCGCCACCTTGGACAACCAAAGAGTAAGTAACATATGTATTTCTATGTATGTATTCATGTATGTGCATATTATATTATATATTTATATGTGCATTTATATATTTATACCTGTGTGAGGGATTATTTTTTGCGTAACATATTTTACTTCTCATTTACTATTCCATGTCGTGTACTGGGAAGCTGGATTTTAATACTTTCGCTGTGCGCTCCAAATCATTTGTCTCCTTTATTCTTTGGTTCGATGCAATCACAGTGATACCAGACTTGTAGGTTTTATTGTGTTTTAATACTTTTTCAATAATTAAAACAGTGTACGAAAAAGAAAATAGTTTCGCCATCTTGTGACGCTAATAACTTTAGTGCACGGAGCTGGGGAGGTGTGAGTTTTTTTGCTTAATGAGCCGTTGTTTTCATTGCTACCATTTTGAGGACTGCGTGACCTTTTGATAACTTTTTATTACTCTTTTATGTGATGTAAAATGGTGTAAAAGTGGCGTTTCAGTGTGTATAGGACTGCTGGAATCCGAGCTCAGACAGTCCTGTGTAAATTGATTCTAAACTTTACCGTCAGTTTTCTGGTTAAATTGCCGTACTGGCACTTTGCGATAAGTAATTAGGTTTTGGGTTGCAGTTTGGGCACTCGGTCTCTAAAAGGTTCGCCATCACTGTCATAGGTGGACCTCAACTCAAGAGACAAAATTCAGAAAATCCCATTGTTTGATTTTTAAAGAATTTATTTGCAAATTATGGTGGAAAAAAGTATTTTGACACCTACAAACAGGCAAGATTTCCGTCTCTCACAGACCTATAACTTCTTTAACCCCTTAACGACCTGGCCCTTTTTAGTTTTTTCATTTCAATTTTTCACTCACCACCATCAAAAATCTTTTTATTTTTCTACATAAAGAGCTCTGTGACGGCTTATTTTCTGCGTAACAAATTGCACTTCATAGTGACGGTATTTCATATTCCATACCATGTACTGGGAAGCGGGAAAAAATTCCAAATGTAGTGAAAACGGTGAAAAACCAAATTTGCAACGTTTTCTTGTGGGCTTGGATTTTACAGCTTTCACTGTGCGCCACAAATGACAAGTCTACTTTATTCTTTGGGTCGGTATGATTATGGGGATACCAAATTTGTATAGGTTTTATAATGTTCTCATACATTTACAAAAATAAAAAACCTTCTGTACAAAAATTTTTTATTTTTATTTTACCATCTTCTGGCGCCAATAACTTTTTTATACCACGATGTACGGAGCTGTGGGTGGTGTAATTTTTTGCGACTTTTAATGGCGTTTTCATTGCTATAATTTTTAGGACCGTGCAACCTTTTGTTCACTTTTTATTGATTTTTTTATATGTTTCAAAAAGGCTTTGGGCGCTATTTTCCGTTACGGTATTAAACGCAGTGAAAAGCCGTTATTATATTTTCATAGATCGGGCATTTTCGGACGCGGCGATACCGAATGTGTTTATGATTTCTACTGTTTATTAATATTTATATCAGTTCTAGGGAAAGGGGTGTGATTTGAATTTTTAGGTTTTTTTATTGTAATTTTTCATAGATTCCATAGGGTACTTTAACCCTAGGTTGTCTGATCGATCCTATCATATACTGCCAGACTACAGTATGGAAGTATATGGGGATTTTCCTCCTCATTCATTACAATGTGCAATTAGAACATTGTAATGAATGGGTTAAAACGAGACAGCCTCCCCGATGACGTCAGCAGCAGCAAAGACTTACCAGTTATGGAGAGTGCTCGGCCTGCGAGCACTCTCCATGCACCGGGAACCGCTGCGCGCCGTACTAGTACGGCGCGCGTCAGGAAGGGGTTGAGAGGCTCCTCTATCACCCACATATTACCTGTAGTAAAGGCTCCTGTTAGAGCTTGTTATCAGTATAAAAGACCCCTGTTCACAACTCCAAATTCAACTATGTTGCAGACCAAAGAATTGTTGAACATCAGAAACAAAACTGTAGATCTGCACCAAATGATCAAAAGAACGATGAGTAAAAATCCCAGAACCACTTGAGAGAACCTAGCAAATGACCTGCAGAAAGCTGGGGCCAACTCAAGGCTACCATCAGTAACACACTACCTGCAGTGCCAGACATGTCCCCATGCTTAAAGGGAACCTGTCATCACATTTTCACAAATACAGCTAGAGGCAAGTTCCCATAGAGCCCTATTACCTAACTGACACTCTTCTTTTAGCTATACATTGTTTATCTCAGATCCCCATAAAACATCTTTCAGCATGACAATGATCCCAAACACATCACCAGGGCAATGAAGGAGTGGCATCGTAAGAAGCATTTCAAGGTCCTGGAGTGACCTGGCCAGTCTCCACATCTCAACCCCATAGAAAACCTTTGAAGTCCATATTGCTCAGTGACAGCACAAAAATATCCCTGCTCTAGAGGAGATCTGCATGGAGGAATGGGCCAACTAGCCATCAACAGTGTGTACCAACCTTGTGAAGACTCACAGAAAACATTTGACCTCTGTCATTGCCAACAAAGGATATATAACAAAGCATTGAGATGAGCTTTTGTTATTGGCCAGATACTTACTTTCCACCATAAGTTGCTAATAAATTCAATAAAAATCTTACAATTTAGATTTTATGCTTTTGTATTCTCATTTTGTCTCATGATGTCAATTATAGGTCTCTCAAATTTTTTAACTTAACTTAAAAATTGGTGGCTGACTAAATAATTTTTCCCCATTGTATAAGTAATCAGGCGACTTAGAACAAAGCAGAAAGTATAATTATTTAGAATTATTATTCAAATTCTGAACAACCTGACCCTTTATAATGTACAAAGTCAATGGAGGCATGCTGTGATTTCATGTGATCAGACACATAGATGGGGTAGACGTTTGAGATGTAACAGGACCTTAGATGACATTATCATGGTTACTTGACTAAATGCCCAATGATGGAACAGAGCTCCTTTTCAATGTTCCATACAGCAGCATGAGATCATTAAACACGGTCTTCTGCACATTATGTGCCTTGTATTATTTATTTTGTTAATCTTTTTTTACTTTACTGTAAAAAAAAAAAGTTAACCAACATTAAAGAGGACCTATCACCCATAAAAAAAGGCAATAGAAGCTGCTTACTAAAGTAAGCAGTTCCTAGCGCTACCCCATTTTTAGCAGTACAATAGGAACACCTAACCATGCTCAAAGTGGTCCGGCATATCCACTCTATAGGCGGAGCGGTGTTCCTATTGTAATGCACGGCAGTGTCTGTGAGCTGTATCAGAGGGTTCTGTTAAAGCTAGCTAAAAATGGGGTAGGGCTTAGGAGCTGCTTAATTTGCCAAGCAGCTCCTAGTGCCTTTTTTATGGGTGACAGGTCCTCTTTAATGTTTGTTAACTTTTCTACAGTACAGGCAGTCCCCGGGATACATACAAGATAGGGTCTGTAGGTTTGTTCTTAAGTTGAATTTGCATATAAGTCGGAACTGTATATTTTATAATTGTAGCCCCAGCCAGAATTTTTTTGGTCTCTGTGACAAATGTATTTTAAAAATGTTGGGTAGTCATAAAAACCAGGATTAACAATAAATCTTCATTACAGACATCTTTAATAACTGTTAGAGCTGTTTATTGTAGCCTAGGACTAAAGTACAGTTAAAGGGAACCTACCACCACGAATCTACCTATAAAAGGTAGATCGGGTGGTAGGTGGATGTATGGGACGTGAGGATAGCCCTTTTTAGAGCTAATCCTCACGTCCCCGCTAGCGTAGCATAAACTTTATTGCCCTAATATGTTAATTTAATTAAGCGGCTACCGGGGCGTGGAGTAGCCGGACACGAGGCTACCCGGCGCGGCTACTCCACGCCCCAGTAGCTGCTTTCCCCCGCCTACCCTGTGATCTTCGGCGCGCAGCTCCCGGCAGCTGCGCGCCCTCGTCCGAGAAGCCGGAGTTCTGCGCATGCGCAGTAACTCCGGCCTCGTTCCCGAGATCGCGCATCTTGGCCGGAGTTACTGCGCATGCGCAGAACTCCGGCTTCTCGGACGAGGGCGCGCAGCTGCCGGGAGCTGCGCGCCGAAGATCACAGGGTAGGCGGGGGAAAGCAGCTACTGGGGCGTGGAGTAGCCGCGCCGTGTAGCCTCGTGTCCGGCTACTCCACGCCCCGGTAGCCGCTTAATTAAATTAACATATTAGGGCAATAAAGTTTATGCTACGCTAGCGGGGACGTGAGGATTAGCTCTAAAAAGGGCTATCCTCACGTCCCATACATCCACCTACCACCCGATCTACCTTTATAGGTAGATTCGTGGTGGTAGGTGCCCTTTAATTACTAATATGCAGTGGTCCGTTTGTAACTATGGGTCGTCTGTAAGTCGGGTGTTCTTAAGTAGGGGAACGCCAGTACAGTAAAAATAAAATTTAAAAAAAAAAAAAAACAGAAAATAAATAATACATGGCAGAAGACCATTTTTAATGAATATTCACATTTTAGCAAATAAATGTTATTGTTTGCTGAAAAGTTATAAAATTTTCCAATATACTTTAGTAAGCAGCTCCTAGTGCCTTTTTATGGGTGACAGGTCCTCTCTAAAGAACCTCCTTATGACTACTGTAGATATTGGGGGTCATTTACTAAGGGCCCGATTCGCGTTTTCCCGACGTGTTACCCGAATATTTCCGATTTGCGCCGATTTCCCCTGAATTGCCCCGTGATCGGATTGTGGCGCATCGGCGCTGGCATGCGCGCGACGGAAATCGGGGGGCGTGGCCGAACAAAACCCGACGGATTCGGAAAAACCGCCGCATTTTAAAAAAAAATGTGTCGCGGAGCTTGCACTTACCTTCACTCAGCCCGGCTCGGTGTACTCCAGTGCGTTCCGGGGAACTTCAGCGCAGCAGCGCCACCTGGTGGACGTCAGAGGCACTGCCTTAATGAATCCCGGCCGCAGAACGTGCCACTGGATCGCGAATGGACCGGGTAAGTAAATCTGCCCCATTCTATTCACCAAGGGAGCTTACCGCCGCTTTAAACATCAAACAAATGTAACATTATATATATAGTAGGTAACCACAAAATTTTGATACGGAAAATGTACGTACATCTTGTGTTACTGCATGCAGAACTCCACTGTATGAGATGTTGGAATTGAACCTAAAGACTGCATCTGCAAATACTCCATCTGCAGGAAAGTAAAGATATATGATTAAAACAGCAAAATATAAAACAGAATAAAGATTATCAATACTGAATAAATTTATATATAAGTTTCAATTATGTGATATCACGGCTGCTTTAACCCCTTAAGGACGTAGCTCGTTTGTACGTTAAGGCTCAGTTCTTGACTCTTCTTGTGGTAATAACTTTTCAACACTTTAACATATCCCTGTGATTTTGAGGTTTTCTCGTGAGACATTGTTGTTTATGTTACTAGTATCATTTTGCTGATCATTTACTTTTTGGGGGGTAAAACTTAAAGAATATAGAAAAAAAATATATGAAAAAAATAAAAATTTTCAAAGTTTCGAATGTTCTACTTTTTACACAAAAAGTCAGAGCAAATTTTTTTTGTAGATACCTCTTGCCATTGGACTTTTTATTTGCATACCGTATATACTCGAGTATAAGCCGACCCGAGTATAAGCCGAGGGTGAAGTATAGGGCCAGCCGAGGGTGAAGTATAGGGCCAGCCGAGGGTGAAGTATAGGGCCAGCCGAGGGTGAAGTATAGGGCCAGCCGAGGGTGAAGTATACGGCCAGCCGAGGGTGTAGTATACGGCCAGCCCCCCCATGTAGTATACGGCCAGCCCCCCCATGTAGTATACGGCCAGCCCCCCCATGTAGTATACGGCCAGCCCCCCCCATGTAGTATACAGCCAGCCCCCCCCATGTAGTATACAGCCAGCCCCCCCCCATGTAGTATACAGCCAGCCCCCCCCCCATGTAGTATACAGCCAGCCCCCCCCCATGTAGTATACAGCCAGCCCCCCCCATGTAGTATACAGCCAGCCCCCCATGTAGTATACAGCCAGCCCCCCCCCCATGTAGTATACAGCCAGCCCCCCCATGTAGTATACAGCCAGCCCCCCCCCCCATGTAGTATACAGCCAGCCCCCCCCCCATGTAGTATACAGCCAGCCCCCCCCCATGTAGTATACAGCCAGCCCCCCCCCATGTAGTATACAGCCAGCCCCCCCCCATGTAGTATACAGCCAGCCCCCCCCATGTAGTATACAGCCAGCCCCCCCCATGTAGTATACAGCCAGCCCCCCCCATGTAGTATACAGCCAGCCCCCCCATGTAGTATACAGCCAGCCCCCCCATGTAGTATACAGCCAGCCCCCCCATGTAGTGAAGTATACGGCCAGCCCCCCCATGTAGTGAAGTATACGGCCAGCCCCCCCATGTAGTGAAGTATACGGCCAGCCCCCCCATGTAGTATACAGCCATCCCCCTGCCAAAAAAATAAAAAAAACTTAAAACTAATCCTCCGGTGTCCGAATGTTCAGTACGAGGCTCCCGATCTTCGGCGCAGATCTCGGGGGCTCCTCTCTTCTTTTGGCTGCAGAGTCGCATCCATGCGATCTCCCGGCAGGCGCATACTATGATGACGTCATCAGCAGCGACACCGCCGAATCATAGTATGCACCTGCCGAGAGATCGCATGGACGCACTGACAGGGGTCCACCCACGGGGTTGCGCTTAAAAAAAAGTGGGATATTGTGCAGCGTAGAGATTGGTCTTGGATACAATCAAACCAATTAGGTCCACAGTTATTAAAAAAAAAAAAAGCCCTGCTGTGTCTCTGTGTATCCCAGGACTGGCTGTAAATTCAGGGACCTCAGGGGCATAGTTACTGGTGATCACCTATGTGAGGTCAGAAGCCCCGGCCACTTCAGTAGAAGCCCCTGCCACTTTAGCACTACTCCGAAGGCGCCTTCTCGGGGGCTCCTCGGGGTCACTTTGTGAGGACAAGGTGGACAAATAAAATGGACATTCGTCCCCACTCACAGACTCCGTATCAGAGGCAATAAAAGTATATGCCTCCAATGCCATGTATGTTATCCGGGACATGATTTTCCCTGACACAGGGAAAACGTACGACACCCGGACAACCTCCTCTGCACTCCAAACTCCTCCACGCGACTACTACTCCTCTTCCTCCACGCAACTACTCCTCTTCCTCCTCCTCCCCGCGACTACTACTCCTCTTCCTCCTCCACGCAACTACTCCTCTTCCACGCAACTACTCCTCTTCCTCCTCCTCCACGAGACAACTACTCCTCCTCCTCCACGAGACAACTACTCCTCCTCCTCCACGAGACAACTACTCCTCCTCCTCCACGAGACAACTACTCCTCCTCCTCCACGAGACAACTACTCCTCCTCCTCCTCCACGTGATAACTCCTTACATCCCTCAAAGTGCAGATGTGGGGGTAGGGAAAAAAATCGACAACGAGGGACCCTTATTAAGTGTTCCATGTTGTGTCCCATCCCTGGGAGGCAGGGAACCCTTTGCGATATGTTGATATGAACTGAAGAAGTTTATTCTACAAGCATGGATAAAGTAAGTATGATGCAACTATCCTCTAACACAGTGATTTTCAACCTTTTTTGAGCCGCGGCACACTTTTTATACTTAGAAAATCCTGGGGCACACCACCACCAAAATAGCACAAAATTACACTAAAACAGTCATATTACACATATAGTTAATAATATAGATTCTAAATTTATTTTACTCATTGTGAAACCTGGGCCTGTTTCGATAAACACAAAAGGGATATCCTGGCAGGAGTGGTGGAAAGACACACACGAAGCTCTTCCCCAAGAGTTTCTCCCTGTTTTTAGTATATGGTGCTGATTATTATGTGGCTCATATACTGCAAAATAAAGGGGTACAGACACTAGTGAGAAGTACTATGACCATGAGGCCAGAGTACGAGTGCCAGCTCATATACTCAGCATATGAGCTGGTACTTGTAGTACTCCAGCCTCATGACTATAGTATTTCTCATTTTACATTTCTCTGGGAAACAAAACACAGGGGGCACCATAGTTTGGGGAACTTTCCCCGCGGCACACCCGACAATGTGTCACGGCACACTAGTGTGCCACGGCACACTGGTTGAAAATCACTGCTCTAACAAATATGAAGGAGAGAAATAAGTTGTATAATGCATTCTTTATATATAAGATTATATATTTGCTACTTACTTGGAGGAGTAGCAAGAAATCTCAAGTGAAGACTTTCTACTTCTTCATCCACAGGTACACTCATGAGACCCCACCGCTGGCCTCTTTGTGTTGGAGTCATTTTGACACAGACATCTCTATTTCCAGAAGCTCTGACCCCATCTAAAAGGCTCGCCAACAAGGAATCTCTGAAAATACAGATCTCCGCAATGTAATTCAGACTCTCTGACCTCATTTTAGTTTAAATAATTAATATTCAGAACTAATAAAAGTGCTTTTACATAACCACAGAGGCCAGGGATTATTTTGTAGAGTACACTTGGACCTGGATCATCCAACAAGAGCAAGTCCAGGTGCACCTCTGCAAAATGTGGGGATTGCAGTTACATTCAATTCTAAATGGAATAAATCTGTCAGTCCTAACAAGTTCCCTCAGATATCAGGTTATAGTAAAATACATTTTTTGTGGAAGTTTTTTGTGGAAAATTATGGGATTCAGACTGCAACTTATTTTCCGTTTTGGCTTCTAGTTTAGTATATTTTGCATCAAATTATTTATTTTGTAAAATTATTTTATTTTGTTCTGTAACAGTTAATGAGTGAATTTTTAATTTCTAATTATTATTTCCAACTTTTACTTTATTCATTCTCTGTATAAAAAGAAAACTGATCAAAGACTACAAAAGGATCAGTAAGTTAATCTGTGCCAGGCATGTTTTATTTGTTTTGCTTCAAACTAAATATACCTGGCTCTAAAGCGTGCATCTGCTGCTTGGAATGACCGGCTCGTATGCCGAGAAGCCGGAACTGAAGGTCTGTCCAGTCCTGGCTGCTCAGTGCTTGGGCAGTCATTTTGCGCAGCACACGCAGCGAGTTTTACTGATCACACTCGCTCATAGTGTTGGTTTACAAGATGAAAAGAATGTAATCTTAAAACATCATTCCAGAAAGGATTTTCCATTAAAAAAAAAATATATACATTTGCCAAATTAAAAATAAAAGACTTATACCTTTCCGTTGAGGAGTATTTCCGAATCTGGCCTTTAATAAATTCAATGGTAAAGATTTGAGGATTTTCTGGGTCATACACAAGTGCAAAAATCTATAACAAAAAAAAAAAAAAAAAAGAAGAAACACCATCCTCAAAAACCAACTCCATTGTTTCAGCAATTAAAGAAGAATCTAATTCATTAACAAATTATTTTTAAACGGGGGTTTGGTACAGTCAATGTCAACAGATATAGAGGTCAACAATGTCAACAATGCTTTGCAAAATTTATTGTGGATCCACAGTTAAAATCCACAATGATTACGTGTATTAGCTTTTTGCATACTTATTTCAAAGAGAAAAAAAAAGAATCAAAATATATACAAATATTGACATACACCACATGTCAATTTTTTTGCAAAATATATTCTCATAAATTGTGGAGGAGACCACACACAATGTACACTCGAAATTGCGAGTACAGGCAGTCATCGGGTTACATACAAGATAGGTTCTGTAGGTTTGTTCTTAAGTTGAGTTTGTATGCAAGTCGGAACCGTATACTTTATTATTGTGACCCCAGTCAAAATTTTTTTGGTCTCTGTGACAATTAGATTTTAAAAATGTTGGATTGTAATAAGAACCAGGATAAACAATAAATCTTAATTACAGGCACCATTGATAACTGTGAAAGCTGTTTATTGTAGCCTAGGACTAAAGTACAGTAAATGACCAAAATCCAGAGGTCCGTTTGTAACTAGGGGTCGTATGTAAGTCAGGTGTTCTTAAGTAGGGGACCGCCTGTATTTGTAAGTGCTTGTTTTGGTCGCAGCATGTCAATAAGATTTTTTAGAAATCTCAAAAATGCAGCCATTTTAGAACACTCCCTGTGATCTTAAGTGGCTGCATTTTTGAGATTTATAAAAAATCTTATTGACATGCTGCGACCAAAACAAGCACTTACAAATACTCGCAATTACGGATGTACATTGTGTGGAGACTTGGTCTCATCTGGCAGCCCAGGCCTAGGATTTCAAACTACAATCTGGACTGAATATCGGAAAAAAGTGACAGCAATTGGCCCTTTACAAATGAACTTTATGGACAATAGCTGTGCAAGTAGTACACTACAAAAAACCAAAAGGTATATATTACAGATAAACATGTATGATCGCAAAGCACATATAAGATGTACTTCTATGTATGTACAAGTTGAAGAAAATAATGTAGACTATGAAATTTTCTCACTTTCGTGGGAAACCACTGCAGTAAAACACACTTGAATATATGTATTGAAGTCGACAAGGATTAGCTTTGAGTGCAGTATGTGGAAGTAACTGTAGGTCACCCCTGTTTAACATTGATTCGCTCTCGTGTCAGACATCAGTGAAAGTCTAGTCTGTAAAGACAGCAGATAGTTCAGTTTCGCCCACCCTATGGTAGTTGTAGAAAGAACAGATATTTTATTGTGCTCTTTGACACTTCCAAGCATTTCCCAAAGCTATGAGCTAAGGATTATGGCAGAGGACCAAGACTGCATCTTCCGCTTGAAGCGGCACAAGCTATTCTCATACAAAATCTATCAAAACCTGAGAATGGGACTCACCTCCCCTAGTGGTTTCAGTGTTACAATGTTGTAGGTAGCCGGGTCTCGTTCCACCAGGCAGGTTTCAGTAAGTGCTAATAGTCTTTTCACTGGCTCCTAAAAAATAACACAATGAAATGATAAACATTTCCACAACTTCCTCCTAATGAGATAATAGAAGAGAGGATATCTCTGGATTATTACAACTCAATTATTAGCTTGATCATTTGGGTAACTCTTCACAAGCACAAGACAAAGTAGTATCCAATGCAATGCGGTCTAGAGGCCCCCTGTCTACAATTATAGAACCAAATTTTGTGAAAGACACATTCCATAGTCCACCAATGATCCATCCATTAAAATAAAAATCTAAAAAAATTAATAAAAAAACATTTTTGCTCATGTAAAGCTAAGATCATATACTGTAATAACAGTGGCATCTGTTCTAGAGCACTATGCAAGACCATGTATTTTATGGTGGCACAAACATGGGAGACAGTTCCTTGCTCCATATTCCAGAGCAGAGAGTCACTTATAACAGAAAACTGTCAATGTAAGAGAGTGTATATATGCCCTTTGTGTTGTATGGACATCAAAAATTCTGCCCAGGACCTGTCCAGGAGGAAGCTACATATCCACTGGGTTCTTTTCAGCAACCTGCGACAATGGCCATGGTTCACCATGATACCAGGTGCTCACAGGGGTTTAGCAGCCTGGACTTTAGAGGTGGTGACTCTGGTGACTTTCTACATTTGTAACAGGGCGCTTCTACTTACAGAATGCCTTGGACTGATCTTCTGAACAATGAATTCTGCTAATGACGTAATGGATTCATCAGTACTATATTTCCCCAAACGAAGGTTCAGAAAGTGCTCAAACTCTATAGGATCTTTTCTTGTCCTCAGGGAGATTCCTATGTAGTTGCCCGCATGCTCTATAGCACTCTTAATTATATCATCTCTTTGTTCTGTAGCAAACAAATGCTGAAAAACAAACATAGGTAGTATCACAGAATTATCAATTTCTGGAACACACATCTCTTTTATACGGTTCTGGGGCCTACATTGGAGAATGGTACGTGGCATTTGGGAAATACATTACAAAATGTGTGCATTGTGTATCTAAAGGGAACCTGTCACCAGGAGACCCATTTTTAGCACTCCCCCAGTCCCCACAGAGCATAGTACATACACTGCCAAAGTGTTTTTGTATTAAAAATTGGTTTTACAGAAAAAAAGATATGTTATATTGTACCTTTCATTAGCATCTGCTGTGTGACTAGGCAGTTTCCTATTGGGAGTGGCTGGAAAGGAGCAGTTCCCCCCCCCCCCCACCCTGAGGAAACAGCTACTCCAAGTGACCTTTTCAAATATATGAAAACACCCATGACTGGGCTTAGCGACGCCCCCTGCTCCTCTACAGCCAATCCTGAGTGATGGGAGTTATTCATATATTTGAAAAGGTCACTTGTTTCCCAAGGGTGGGGGGGAACTGCTCCTTTCCAGCCCCTCCCAATGGGCAACTCCCTAGTCACACAACAGATGCTAATGAAAGGTACAATATAACATATCTTTTTTTCTGTAAAACCTATTTTTTATACAAAAACACTTTGGCAGTGTATGTACTATGCACTGTGGGGACTGGGGGAGAGTTAAAAATGGGTCTCCTGGTGACAGGTTCCCTTTAAAGGGTGAAATCTATGGAAAAAAAGCTGGTACTAGTCTAGAAATCTGAACTACTAATGTGGGGATGTGCAAGGAATGTTTTTACATTCATATAGGAATGTTTGACATCTGGCATTCGTGTCACCTATCTGGGGAGCAGTGGATTCATAAACCTTCTCTTGACGGCATCATAAAGACAGATGGCCATGCATGGATGACTCTCTACGTTCACTTCTATGGGACATCTGGGAAAGAGCCAAGCCTTAGCTATTTTCACAACTCCAATACCAGTGGATCGAGAGAGCCATGTTTGAACATCTACGCCACTATTTACTGTGCCCCTTCTGAATATTCCCCATAGAAGGGCCTGCATCTATTGGGCATTTACAGTGTACCCTCTGGTTATGCCTAAAATGCCAAGGCCGGGAATAACCCTTTAAACAGCTCTCACATTCCAGCCCATGAAATGGCCACAAACACTTACCAATCGACTAAAGCCTCCGTATAAGATACAGAACCCTCCTTGGTAATCGGAAAGTTCTGCAAAACCTTCAATATTCCGATAGTCATAAGAGCAAAGAACACGATTGTTTGTTGGATCTATTTGGTCTATTCCCCCAGGTGTCACTTCCAGAGTGACTAATTTTCTGCCATCACTCCAGTGATGCTTGTAGCAGTTGTACCTCTGAAACAAAACAAAAGACTTTTTACACTCAAGTTTCCTACACACATTACATGCACACTGACCCGTCTAAATTATATAGGGGCCTCCTGACACTTCACAAACAGCAAATGTTACAACTATGACTCTCCACCTTAAAGGAAATCTACCATTTGATTTCATGCATTATGAACCAAACATACCTTGGGAATGTTGTAGCTTCACTGACACAGAAACATATCTTGTTTAATCCCTGAGCTGAGTGATTTTGCCAAAAAAAATTCTAAAATTATGATAATGAACCACTGTCGCTCATGTGGCTGCCCTGGCGCTTCTCCTCTTACATTAAGTATGCACTGCTCCAGAGAATAATGTAATCACTGGGGCTTATTTACTAAGGGTCCCGCGGCTGCATCTTCGTTGGGTTTTACATCTTTTGCGCCGGGGATTGTATTGCACGCGATCAGATTTTGGCGCATCCGCACCGGCAGTCATGTGACAGAGATCGGGGGGCGGGGGGATGGCGTGCTGTCGAACGATCAGACGGATTCAGACAAACCGCGGGATTTAACTTTGAATTTGCGTTGCAAGATCAAGCACTTACATGGACTGGGAAGAAGGAGGTGAACTTTGGCGGACCTGATCGGGGAAGCGACAGATGCAGGATATAGGGCGCACAATCTTAGTGAATTGTGGCAGCTGTTCATTGGAGTGGGGGGAATGCACCTCAGGGATCGCGCAGGGTCAGGTTAGTAAACCTGCCCAATTGTGTAATCAATCACTGCACAATTCCCCAGTTGCTGTGTATAAGTGATCCAGCTCAGGTTGATTAGTCCTGTCTGGACGTGTAATGTGTTTATGAACTGCAGGCTGAATGCAACCGAGCTTTCCCAAGGTCTTGAATGTTAGAATTGGTTTCTCAGCAAAACCACTCAACTCTGGGATTAAACAATGTTACTTTGGATGTTTCCAAAGTAACGTATAAGGGAGTTAATGTTACTGCTAATAATTATGCATACTACTTCCACAGTTATACATTACTTCTGTTAGATTCTATATATAGAAATAAGGATAATCACACTTTCCTCCCGGCAGATAGAGATGGTACAGTCTCTAGGTGCACATGCAATGTTGTGCTGAGAATGACAGCACAGAGTTAGAGAAATCAGACATATATAATTTATAAGATACTTGCCCTTCCAGTAATTTTCCCTTCAGCAAAGTCCGTCCTGAATCGCTATTGGAGAGAAAAAAAAGAAACATACAAAACATTGAGAACAATGTGCTGTGCTCAAAAAAATAAAAAAGCAAAGTAAAATTTAGAGCACACATACAGGCATCCAACGCATGTAACCGCTGAGAATGCACACACATACACACGCATCCACATGGAAATCGCCCCTTTTCCAGTGCGGACGATCCATAAGCTGATGGTAATATCTTACCAGGGCTTCCGTCAGAAGTTCTGTTCTGTGCTCTGTAGAAAACTTCAATGTTTCCGATTTCTTCCCACTGCCTTTCCGAAATGTGAGGGCAAATTCTGATCCTTGCCCTTTGCCCACGGGACTGATGCTGCAAATGTCTCCATAAGGCCACTGAGACACAAAGCCCATAATCAGAACTCTATTTCTTTGGTTTGCATTAAGGATTACAGTAATACGTTTTCTTATGCTGCAACAAAAACATATTTTATACAGAAACAGCTGCATTTGCCAGATCTGCAGGCAGCATGTTACAGAGAAGGCACTGAGCAGCACAATGTATAGATTTTTAACCACAGGATAGGAGGATAACAAGCCGCATCGTGGGGGTTCAATCGTGTCAGCCGGAATCCCAGCACTCCGGAGAATGGGGTTCACATTCTCATTAATTGATGGAGCTTCATTCATTATTACTGGAGAGTCGGCTAGAGTATCTTCTGTACTCCAATTCAATGTCTATGTGAGTGCCAGATATAACAGAGTTGTGCCAAGCAATACACTCCATAAACTCATATCCCTGAATGGAGTGCCAGGACGCAGGCATGACCTGCTGCTCCACACAGTCACAACAGGACTCCCATTCTCCAGATTGTTTTAGGTGTCCTGGCAATCGGACCCTCACCAAAAAGCTTTTTATTTTCTATCCTGTGGATACCTTGCAATAAGGTTTCCTCGTAATGAAAGTTAGGCCCTATCCACAGCATAGGACCTATAGTGTTGATCGGTGGATGTCTCAGAAACACCCAAAGATGACCAAAGCATCTGGTATTGATGCGCGGACTGCCTCATTGGAGCTGACGGAGATAGCCGACTTGGGGTGCATGAGGGACATCTGGCCCCCGTTCTCGTGATCCAAGGGGGACCCCTCACCAAGACCTATCCTGTTGCTTTGAGGGACAACTCCTTTAAGTATAACTTGTCATTCATACATTTATATTTCTCTGCCAGTCCTATGGATTGGCAGTACAGTCACTTATTTGAATAGCTGTATTGCCCACCACAGTGTGTACAAGCCTGGAGGCCGTACAGTAAAAGATAGGATATGTCATATTTTTGGACAGATTTAAGGTGCGGCTGCACAGCTTCTAATGTCCAAAGAGGGGAAAGTTGAGGAGCCCTCATTGACCCTTCCTTCCTGCACCTGGCCTTGTGCTACGCCCGCGTAAGGACACAGCCATCGGCAAGGTGCCTAATGTGCCCCCTGCAGTTGACGCTACACCTGAAGGCACTGGATCAGAAGAGGAACTGAGGGGATTCAACAGTTGCCTTAAAAGGGTAAACAAAATGAAAGTTAAAATACCTGATTTGTAACTTCAAGGGTTGTGGGGTTGTAGGTTGTTATGGCGTGGGTTCCCACTGAAAAAACTCTTTTATATCTACAAAATAAAATTTAAAAAAAAACCACATTGTTAACCCATCTGTGACCAAGGGTCATTGGTACCTGAAGGTCTAGGTCAATTTTTGCAGTTCTGTTCTGCTCTTCTGTAAACAACAATATCTTTGGAACTGCTTTACAAATCATAACAATTTTTAATTAGCTTTTTTTTTTTTTACTTCAAGACATGTCAGACATTAAACTTAATCAAATGTTTTATTAACTTTTTTTTATAGAATTAGCAGACAAAACTAGATAAAAAAAAGGGGGAAAAAAGTAAGTTATTACAAATTCTGAAAGCCAATATCACTCTATGAAATGTCAATTATCAAACTCTAAATCAGGAAAAATCAAATAAATAGATCTGGGTAATAAATGCCAGCATCAGCTTGAATGATTTAAGAAGTGATGTTTAGGGAACTTTCCTTCCCACTAATAGAGGTCATCATGGATTTTGCTTTCCTAAAATGAAATAAAAGCTGACACAGCATTTAGCTGAACAACGAACATTTTAGACAACAGGAAAGAATAGAAGGTTTTGTTATAGACTTTATCTTCTGCAGTGAAGCAAAACGGATGAGGGATTGGAGCACAAAACAGGGCAAAGCATTAAAGAGTCACTGAGAAGTTACACAAAGCTGGAAGTGGGAAAGGAAAGAGGATGTGTCAAAAAAAGTGATTGTAAAAAAAAAACAAAAACCTACATTTAACCAAATACATACTCAGACTAAATAAGCAAATGTGAGTATTAAGGCCTGGAGCCACAGAACTCAGTAAAGGGTTACAAGAAGGCGTAAATTGTCAGATTTATTTGAACTCTTACGTCCACCAGGTGTCGCTGCTGCGCTTAAGTCCGCCGGAGTGCACAATCCATTGCCAAGTGAAGGTAAGTGCGACACTTTTTTTTTTTTTTTTTAAATGCGGCAGTTTCTCCAAATCTGTCGGGTTTTCGCATGGCCACGCCCCCGATTTCCGTCGCGTGCATGCCGGCGCCGATGCGCCACAATTCGATTGCGTGCGCCGAAATCCCGGGGCAATACAGGGAAAATCGTCGCAAAACGGAAATATTTGGTTAACCCGTCGCAAAAACGCGAATCGGGCCCTTAGTAAATGACCCCCAATGAGTTGTAGTTTTTATTTATGCCAACTTTGTTAATGCATGGTGTTGTGATCACCTGTTATTCTATATTTTGGGGAACACAAATTGGCAAAATTCACGTATTGTGATATTTTTTGGTAGCGTGTTAAACATTTTGTATGTTCATTTTTGTGTGGGTTTCCTCCCAAACTCCAAAACATACTGATTAGATTGTGAGCCCCATTGGGGACAGGGAGAGATTTGGCAAGCTCTGTGCAGCGCTGCATAATCTGTGTGCGCTATATCAATAAAGGAATTATTATTACTATTTTAATATGACTGTCATAATTAGAATATCTAATATGCTTTTTTTTGGTTTCTGTATTCTTTTTCTATATTTTGGGTCTAATTTTTATACTTTGTTTATTCTTATTATGTTCTAGACTTTTTAGGATTCACAGTCTGATCCCTTTTGTATTACAGTGTATTGTGTATATCCTACATTCCTATTACACACTGTCGATCATTCAATAAAGATTGGTAAGGGTCTTCTCGATCAGCTGATCATAAGTTCCTTTAAAATTACCTTTCTTAACCCCTTCGCGTCTATGCCATTTTAGACCTTCAGGACCAGGCCTGATTTTTTAAATTTGCCCTGTGTCATTATAGGTGGTTATAACTTTGTGACGCTTTAACATATCCAGGGGATTTTGAGATTGTTTTCCCGTCACACATTGTACTTCAAAGTAATAGAAAAATTTTGATGATATCTTTTGTGTTTAGTTATGAATAAAATTGAAATTTGGCTAAAATTTCTGAAAATTTTTCATTTTCAAAGTTCAAAATGTTCTGCTTTTCAGGCAGATAGTCATAGCACCCAAGTAACTTTATAACTAACATTTCCCGAATGTCTGCTTTATATCGGCGCAGGGTTTTATGCATCTTCTCTCTTTTCTAGGTTGTTAGGAGGTTCAGAATTTTGGGTGCAATTTTTCTCATTTTTATGAAAATCGCCAAAACCCTTATTTAGAGGCACATGCTCAGGTCTAAGTGACTTTGAGAGGCCTAAACAGCAGTAAAACCCCATGTATCACGCCATTTTAGAAACTACACCCCTCAATGTGTAAAAAATCAACTTTAAGAAGTATGTTAACCCTTTAGATGCTTCACAGTGGTTAAAACAAAATGGAGGTCTAATTTACAAGCTGTCATTTTTTTTAGACAATATATTAATTTTGGCCAAAAATTAAACCGTCACAAAGTATTAAATGACAAAAAAACTCCACAAAGTTTGATACCCAATTTCTCCCGAGTATAAGGATGCCCCATATGTGGTGGTGACTGCTGTACGGGCGCACGGCCGGGCATAGAAGGGAAGGAGGCGCCATTCAGAACAGATCTGCAATGTCACATCTTACAGGCTATAAAATGTTTATTTTTTTGTAATTTGGACATATGGGAGATTATTTTTTTTGTGGATGAAATCCACTTTTCAGGGACATCATTTATGGGGGGGCTCAATAGCCAATAATCAGATTTTATTAACTCTTTCTTGGTGGTGGTTAAAAAAATCAATTCTTGTTTATGGTTTTTAGCATTTTTTTCGCCGGACGTTCACCATACCATAAAAATAATGTGTTATCTTTATTCTACGGGTCATCACGATTACAGCGATACCCCATTTTTATGGCTTTTTTATGGTTAACTTGTTTTGCAGAATATAGAACTAATTTTGTGAGAAATTTGCTTGTTTTTGTATCGCCGTGTAACAATGGGCAGAACATTTATATTTTTTGGTTTACAGAGCTGGTTTATAGCTTATTTTTTGCGGGACAAGCTGTACTTATTCTTGGTATCATGTCGGGGTAAATTTTACTTTTTGATTACTTTTTATGCGCTTTTTATGAGGTCAGATGTGAAAATTTCATAATTTTTGCAAGTTTTTTTGTGGGTTTTTTTTTACGCCGTTCACCGTACGGGTTCAGTGACGATTTTATTCTATTGTACGGGTTGTAACGGACGTTGTGATGCCCAATACGTTGTGTTTTTTTTTGTGATTTTCACTTTTTTATGTTTTATTGTATTATTGCATGGGATGGGACTTCAAGGGACTTTTATTCTTTTTTAATAATTTTTTTTAATTGCACTTTTTTTTTTTAAACTTTTTTTTACAGTTTTATTTTGTCCCAGGGTGGGACATGAACAAGTGATCATTTGATCACTTGTTCATTGTAATATACTGCAATACTAATGTATTGCATCATATTACATAGTCAGCCTATGCATTCTGCATAGGCTGACATCAGCACTGTTAGGATCGTGCTGTAAGCATGATTCTAACAGGCTTCTAGTGAAGGCAACCCTGGGGGCCTTATCGGGCTTTAGGGTTGCCATGGCAACGATCGGCACCTCTGTGCCATGCACGGAGGGTGCCGATCGTCGCGGCGATTCACTATAGACGCTGCGGTCACAATGACCGCGGCGTCTATAGGGTTAAACAGCCGGGATCGCGATAGTCGCGATCCTGGCTGTTACTGCGGGATCCCGGCTACCGCGTACCGCCGGGATCCCGCGGCGATCGCCCGGGCTCAGCTTCTGAGCCCGGGTGATCGCCATGACGTGATACTACGTCAAGGTGCGGGAACGACCCGCATCCTATGACGTAGTATCACGTCAGGGTGCGGGAAGGGGTTAAAATCTATAGCGACACGCTATAAGTGTGTACTGAAGTGCTCCCACCCCCATATACTACAGCTTGTAATTACCCGGGCTCTGGAGTTGGTGACCATTTTAAGATAAGATAAGATAATCCTTTATTAGTCCCACAGTGGGGAAATTCACAGCGTTACAGCAGCAGAGAGGGTACAGAGAGTGAAGTACAAACTATGACAACAACAATATTAGGGATAAATGAACAAAAAGAAAAGGGGGATAAAAAGACAAAAAAGAGACAAGCAATGATCGGCAGTTTGATGTTTAGTCTGTGGATGGGACCTGCAGGGACTGGTTAGGTGGGGGGCGCAGGTTACTTCTGTTTGGGCCTTGTTTGTTGAACATCCTGATGGCAGCGGGGAGGAATGACTTACGATAACGCTCCCTCTCACATTTGGGGTGAAGCAGGCGGTCACTGAAGGTGCTCCCCAATGCCACCACAGTCTCATGCAAGGGATGGGAGCTATTCTCCAGAATAGACTTCAACTTACACAGTGTCCTCCTCTCAGCTACCACCTGCACTGTGTCAAGAGGACCCCCCAGGACAGAACTGGCTTTCCTAATCAGTTTGTCCAGTCTGCTCCTCTCCCTCGCTGAGATGCTGCTACGATGCTGGGTCGTAATTAAACAATCCGACTCAACAAACATATAATAAATTATTTAAAGAATAAGAAATTTCTTCGGTCCTGGAAAAATACTTGTTTGCCATAATGTCCTACAACAACAATGTCCTAGTTTATCAGTTTTACATTTTATTTTTGGTACAGAACACAAGCTACAAAGACCTGGGAAACTATTTATACCCAGCTGGTAATAAAAACCCTTTGTGACCCATAAGGGGAGATGAATAAAGCAACTAAGGTACAAGGAGAAGAATAGAGTGAAATGTCTAAGCATGGATAATGTAGTATAGGTATCCTCTGTAGGTACATATATGCAATGGGTGCCATCATGGTCAGGCACTTGGCATGGCCAGCTTCTTTTCTACAGCGTTTGTGCTGACACACCATCTTTAGGCTACATTCCCACTACCGACCTGGCGAGCATACGGCAGGCGCCCTAAAGAGTAGGAGTGCACCCCCCTCTCCATAGTGATGCACGGCTGTACGAGCGGGGGAGGGGGGGGGCTGGGGGAGATAGAACATGCTCCGCCAGGTTCCTATAGCCGTCTATGGGGAGGTATATAAGGCTGCGAGCTTGCGGCCATATATATACGTCTCCACAACAGCAGTGTGAATGGGGTCTCGATAGCGAGAATAGAACTGTGACATTGGTTATATATGCTGTCCTTACTGGATGAGAATCGTGACCGCTATGTCCACAACTTTATTAGAACCAGTTCTTTCTCTTCCCTGTTGTGAACTGTAGAAAGTAAAGTTAGTCAATTCCAGAGAGAAAGAAACTCTTCTCTGCTACTGTTTCTACATTGAGCTTCCCCATTTCTTAAATAAATCTAAAGGATGTTGCAGTCCCACAACAGGAAAATGAAAACCTCATTTACTAGAAAAGTGTTACCATAAACGGACAGAATATATGGGAACTAATGCTTATACAAGGCCTGTAATCTCTCTGGACATCCCCATTTTAATGAATACTTCTATTTCCCACAAAATAACAATTCTGGAGCGTTTTTTTTAGAACTTTACATGTCGCCATTATGCCGTTATTCTTACAAGAAACTATGTGGCTCTGCAATACTACAAATGGAGCATACAGGTTGTCTGGTCGCTCTGAGGGCACAGCTCTGGTAGAAGTGAATAAACTACAAACAAAGGTGTTGCACCGCCAATCATCTACTAATGAAATATTGTTGTAGAATAGTTAGTCTATACAGGGTTAACAGCCTGTATCGATCAGTTTCGGCTGTAATGTCATCCTTTGACAAGCTTGAGAAAGACTGACATTACTGCCGAAACGTCGCTCACGTGAGATGGATTTAAACTCACATTTTTTTCCATCTATATATATCCTTGAAGTGCTGCATGCCATTTTTTCTTATATTTTACCAAATATCTATGGAAGCCTGCCACGGGCAAATTTCAACAGTTATTAGTGAGAATTTACCCGTCAGCCTTCAAAAAGGCTCCAAGAAGAAGAGTTGAAACAGCTACCTTACTATACTCCACAAGTATTAATTTCAGTTTTAATGAGAATAGTAAAAAATAAAGTATAAAATGTAAAGGCTGGGTGGCTAAGCTCCCGAATGGAGGATAGCCAGAGGTTATTTCATGTTTATGATTAAATGTTTGGGGGGAAAAAAAAAAATAGTATATGAATATACATTTACATACAGCACTCCACGATTACATACAGCAGCCCAGACTTGTATTATTTTTGTTTGTAGTTCATTGTTTTTCACAGATGATTCCTGGCACCACATGGACATCATCCTCATGGAACCTTTATGATCATTGTGTTTGAATAGGATTCCAGTTGCTAACTTGAAAAATAAGAAACAACTGGACTGACAGGGCCCTGAGGGCACTATGGCACATGGCACTGTGCCCTGAGGGCAAGTACATGCATGCTTGCAGTTAATGTTGATGCCAAAATCACAAAGAAGAAAATATGTTGAGACTATATGGTAACAACTAGAAATGAGCAGACCCAAACTTCCCATTTGGGTTCAGGACTCAGGGATCGTGTGTGCCCCTCGCGACCTGGACATATTGCCAGCAAATTAACCCCCCTAGGTAAAAGCCATGACAGTGATTGGCCAAGGGGACACTCCTCGTCAGTCAAAGCCATGGCTAGTTATTAGGGGCGTCAATATGCTGGATTGGCAGGAAGTTAGGTTCCACTCACATCTGGTACCAAACAAGTGTTAAAGCATTTTACGACCGTGTACACTTCTCAGACCACAAACAAATGAAGTAAATCCTTGTTTGCAGACCGTCTGTCAGCATTATGCAAACGCCATTCACAAAATTGACGACAACAGAAAATTACTGCCTGGACCGCAAAGATAAGCAGGAATAGGACCAGCTCTATAATTTTTGGCACTGGCATGTAATTTGTCGACTAACCCAAAGAGTGGTGCATTTGTACGTAAAATCAGAGGAAATCCACAGGTAATGCACTGCATGCATCGATTTGGCAAGCTCTGTGCAGCTCTACCTAACCTGTATGCGCTATATAAAGAATTATTATTAATATTATTATTATAATGTGTGGACGCCCTAAGATTTTAAAATATTGGATAGAAAGAATTTTACTAAATAAGATAGCAATATATTTCTCACAACTAGTAGGCAATCACTTACTTCCCTCTCCAGGAATGTTTTGTTGTATAGAAACAGGCTAGATCCTTGTTCTCTCGAATTATATTCATTTTGCATGGAGGCCTGAAAAAAAAAAATACAGTGTAAATAATTAACATTCACATAGAAAAGTCACATGCCAAATGAAATTAGGACTTCTGTTGTATAACAGTTATACCCCAGTCACAGGATAGGGGATAAATGTTAGAACCCTGGGAGTACAAGTCAAGACATCCTGTGATCTGCAGAACAGGAGACCCTACCTGCTCCACAACAGCTGGAAATTCCAAGTTTTAGAAAGTCCAGTGGAATTCAATGGAGGACAGTGCGGGATCTGTGGACTTCTGCATTAGCTTACAAAACCTGGAAGTCCCGCTGGTATGAAGAAGGGTACATGTAGCTTCCCTTCTTTGGGTCCCATAGATGGCAATGATACAGCGATACAGTGCTGCACACGTGCGGCACCATACAAAGGGAAAAGATAGGCCCGTACGCCATGAATTTCTATGGCGCTGGATCGCGACTGGACTGGGTAAGTAAATCTGCCCCTGTATGTCAACCTGCAACACCTACCTGATGATGCCTTCGTAGACTTTAATGGTAACGTATTGGGTTGCAGATTTTCCACATTTAATTAAATCATCAGCCAATATTAAAGTACACGCATAATGCTATTAAGCAGATGAAATTACTCCAGTATGTAAAGTAAAGAGATGCACATGTCTGATCTCCTATGTAAAACCATAGCACAGACTTCCAGCCATAACATCTAAGACAATAGAACATTGCACTAAGAGCAGACAACCCCAAAGCCTATGAAAATTAGTCACTCAAATAATAACCTTACACAGGGAACTTTTATTTGATATGGTTTTAATTGTGGCAGAAGGTTATTGAGACATTAGAATCAAACATTATTAACCAAAATTGAACACACACAAAATAGGGAAAACAACAGTGTTATGGTAGACGTACAGCATTTATCATAATGTGATGATATTTCTTCCCCATTATCAATTTAGTACCATGAAGCTTGTTGGAAAACGTTAGTGAGACCTATTGTTCAGCCCTCGGTAAAGGGGCATGAAAGACCCAACAATAACTACAAAGGACATTATGATAGTAAAAGTAAAGACTTTATTGAAGCAAAATAACACACTGGTTAAAAATGATCCCACTCCAGAGGGGACACAAGCAAGAGTTGCATCACAGGCAACAGATCAAAACATGTTATTAAAAATGTAAACAAGTATAGGCAACAATGGCCATTTGCAAGTGTAAGACAGTACTATTGGGAAGCACAAGAAATGTATAGCAGTATTTTTTAAAGAAAGTTTACAGAGAATGATGTATGAAGCTTACCCATGTTGGTTTGACCGTTGCCCGAGATAGCAGCAACCCGACGCGCGTTTCGGCTGATAGACAGCTTTCGTCTGGGGGTGTGGTCATCAGGTTAAGAAGACCCAAACAGCCAATGATTGAGCTGGATAGAGACCATGTGATCAGACGCGATAGCGCATCTTGTGGTGATATCAGCGTATCGCGAGACGTCGACAGACGGCAAACAACAAGGTATTCCGATTAACCGTGCGTGCGCAGTGTAAGGTCCGGACGAGAACCCGAAGGTAAAGCAAAATACGTCGGGGAAAAAGCAGTGGTGCGGCCGAGCATGCGCAGTGGCATGTAAACAGAAGCGACATGTGTGATATACCAGCGTTCATCATAATAAATACAATAAAAAAGGCTGCTTGGCTAAGCGAATTGAAGTGTCCTAGTGATAAGGCAATATATACATATCTATTGCTACAGTGCAATATTATACTGGAGGCACATAAGACAATGATCATTAAAAATACAAAATGCCAGTTACTGGATCACCAGATAGGCTGTAGATAATACTGAAAATATTTAGACATGTATATACGCATCTATGCAAGAAATTTCATAATTACCCTTACTATAATACATAAATAAATATAAGTGCAGTTTATTTCATATAATCTATAAACAACTTGATTTATTAGTGGTAAAGTGAATGTTAAGTGAAGAAGGGGTGAGGAAAAGGGTGTGATGACAGTGGGGGAGGTGATATAAACATCATTAGAACCAAACAGAAGAGTCAGAATGACACAAATGAAGTTTCAATAAACTGTTCATAAATCAATTCTCCAGTGTAGATTCTCTCTGTAGGACGCTTTTCACTTTAGTTAGCATGATTTTAGTTGAAGTGAATGTGACTGTACATTATGTATATGCTCAGTAGCGAAGCTACATATCAGAGAGGAAGGAATGTCTGCTCTCATCTTAGAGGTGCTAGAGTGATCAGGAAAACTGGATTAAGGCAGTATTGTCCACTGCGAGTTCTCTCTGTATACAGCTTTATGTATTTGTTTGCTTTTCCTCTGAGTTCAAGTTTGTAGACATTATCTGCTTCTATATTTAGAAAATGAGGGCAAAACTGTTTACTAACACAAACGTATGCAATTTGTAAACGCAATGTTAACAACTGTGTAAACAGACAAATCTCCTCTTCTCAGCTGTTCTGATGCGTTTGAAAACACAACGTTAATGCCACGTGTGAACCCACCCTTAATATTTCTTTTTTTGTGATGTAGCATGATGCAGAGCTCCAGTGCTCTGTCTTCCCTGCACTAGATCTCTGTACAAGCACCAACGATTCTGCTTTCTGCATCCTAATTGGCTGAGCTGTATGTTCAAGTCAATGCCCCGTTTACATCAAGTGCTATTAGCATCATTGCACATAGCTGATGTCACAACCAGGAATTCCACTTCAGGAAAAGCTGAGAGGGTTTTATAGATAGCCTCATATACCTATTAGTCCTATATCTCAGGATAGGAATAAGCTAGAAGCATGATATAGGTATCGTTGGAATTGTTGTCAAAGGCTCTCTCCAGTTGTGCTAAAACTATTTTTTGTCAAGTAACTTTACGCTTTAAACTTATAGTTATAAGCTTGTATTCCAATAAATATTTTTTGTCCTACCTAAATAACTTGTTATTGTATCACAAGAGTAAAAATAAGCTTTATTTAGGACTTAAACCATGCTTTAGGAGTCAGAGGTTTGGCTTACAGAGTCCAGTGTCCTGTTGCAGCATTAAATCACTAGATGCTCCTTATGTTCACTCTTCCCACTTTTAGGGGGGAGGAGACAAAAAGGAGTACGTATCCCACTGCGTGCATACAGTGGGATACTACCTGGGTAATGTGCAATACTTGTTTGCAAGCAAATACCTTGACTTGTTCTGAGAACTATACCATCTATACCTCCATACAGGCTTATTGTGATTTATTTATTATGTATATTTAGCTATTTTGACCATTGGTGGACTGTTTCTGTTGTCTTTTTAAATGTATTTGTTTTAATTGTTCTAATAAAAAGGTATTTTATTCAACATCCTGTTTTTGTTTCCTCTTATGTGATGGTGTGAGTGTAGCCTAATAAGTACATCAACTGTATGACGAACAAATCAGATGGATAAGTATTAAAGGAAGCATTATATTAGACAAACAGTACTAATAGTACTAATACTCGTATTCCCAGTGAAACAACAATTCTAGCATATTTTTTAGAATTCTGTATGGTGATGTTCCTCAGTTATTCCTCTAAAAAAGTAAGAATAAATTTACAGCTGGGTGCTGTAGTTTACAGCACGTATAGGATGCATCTCCACACACCTTAGACAGTCCAGCTCACCTGTCAGCTAGCCAAGGTTTGTAGAACTGAGCCAACACTTTCTATTGTTCCGTGATCCGTGACAGACAACAGCTTAAACTTCACCATTATATCTCACCGGCCACTTTATTAGGTACACCATGCTAGTAACGGGTTGGACCCCCTTTTGCCTTCAGAACTGCCTCAATTCTTCGTGGCATAGATTCAACAGATTCAAGGTGCTGGAAGCATTCCTCAGAGATTTTGGTCCATATTGATATGATGGCATCACACAGTTGCCGCAGATTTGTCGGCTGCACATCCATGATGCGAATCTCCCTTTCCACCACATCCCAAAGATGCTCTATTGGATTGAGATCTGGTGACTGTGGAGGCCATTTGAGTACAGTGAACTCATTGTCATGTTCAAGAAACAGTCTGAGATGATTCCAGCTTTATGACATGGCGCATTATCCTGCTGAAAGTAGCCATCAGATGTTGGGTACATTGTGGTCATAAAGGGATGGACATGGTCAGCAACAATACTCAGGTAGGCTGTGGCGTTGCAACGATGCTCAATTGGTAACAAGGGGCCCAAAGAGTGCCAAGAAAATATTCCCCACACCATGACACCACCACCACCAGCCTGAACCGTTGATACAAGGCAGGATGGATCCATGCTTTCATGTTGTTGACGCCAAATTCTGACCCTAACATCCGAATGTCGCAGCAGAAATCGAGACTCATCAGACCAGGCAATGTTTTTCCAATCTTCTACTGTCCAATTTCGATGAGCTTGTGCAAATTGTAGCCTCAGTTTCCTGTTCTTAGCTGAAAGGAGTGGCACCCAGTGTGGTCTTCTGCTGCTGTAGCCCATCTGCCTCAAAGTTCGACGTACTGTGCGTTCAGAGATGCTCTTCTGACTACCTTGGTTGTAACAGGTGGCGATTTGAGTCACTGTTGCCTTTCTATCAGCTCGAACCAGTCTGCCCATTCTCCTCTGACCTCAACAAGGCATTTCCGCCCACAGAACTGCCGCTCACTGGATGTTTTTTCTTTTTCGGACCATTCTCTGTAAACCCTAGATATGGTTGTGCGTGAAAATCCCAGCAGATCAGCAGTTTCTGAAATACTCAGACCAGCCCTTCTGGCACCAACAACCATGTCACGTTCAAAGGCACTCAAATCACCTTTCTTCCCCATACCGATGCTCAGTTTGAACTGCAGGAGATTGTCTTGACCATGTCTACATGCCTAAATGCACTGAGTTGCCGCCATGTGATTGGCTGATTAGAAATTAAGTGTTAACGAGCAGTTGGACAGGTGTACCTAATAAAGTGGCCGGTGAGTGTGTGTGTGTGTATATATATATATATATATATACACACGCACACCGTATATAAAGAAGTAGATAAGCATTCATCAAAGCCATGAAACATGTCACTTGGAAAGACCTAATCCTGCCACCGTAATCTCTCAGATGGAAAATCCACTTATAAGATTCCATAGCACCTGCTGCCTGTAAGCAGAGGAGTGATGGAGGTCACATCCCAAGCCAAGACAGAGCAACTTGAAAAAGTGCAACATTTCACAGACACAAGAGCAAATATTTTAATTGTAAAATGAAAAAAAATTACATAATCAGTTTAAGGACAAAACATTGCCACATTACTGGTGGCGCCGGCCTGTATCTAAACAGACTGTGTGGATCAAAGCTGGTTACTCACAGACTGGACAGGTCACCATGTGCTACTTATTAAATCCTATTTCCAGAAGTTTATTTAATTATTTATTTTTTTACAGGATACAGAAGAAAAAAAGTTTTACAAAACTTTTACCAAGGATATTTACATTCATTTCCCAGGTCTCGACGGCTTCTATGCATGAAAAAGCACAAATCATCAGAAAATGTGCTGACTATCCACACCAGGACACATGCCAGGTACTAAGCTGTCTTTTTCCATACTGGTTCTATTGTCGTCACTATGATTATTGGAGACAGACATTATTCATTAACACACACAAAGGTCAAGATGTACAACCTGCCCGTGCAAAGGTTACCGTATATAGTGTCTTGTCACTAAAAGCTAAGACTGCAATGTGGATTTCGGCTCTCTAATGCAAGGCTGGGGACATCTGCCAATGTGATCATTGATATTGGTGTATGAGCTGGTAATTCATACACTCACATTTCATGGATGACGGCTACTTCCACAATGTGATCCCCTGCCAACATACTTCCTACAGTATCAGAGTTAAAGGGACTCTGTTACCTTTAAAGTCCAGTTTAGAGGCTGCGGGGGAAGGGTCACTTCGGTTTTATAGAACCTAGTACCATGATGCCGTTGTCTTATTAAAGAATCTTTTTAGATTGCATCAGGCCTGTGGTTCTGTGAATTACAGAACCGAAGAAACAGGGAGTTAGAGTGGAGTGAAAATGCAACGCAAGGGTTCAGGGGCGGGGCTCAGCCGATCGCATCTGCATATTCAGTGAAATACATGCAATTGGTAACAAGAATCATTTACAAGATAAACACTTGGTGTTAGTTACTGATCATGTCACTGGTTTACAGCAGATGTTCAGTTTATTAGCCCTTAATCTGTTGAAAAAGTTTAAGTTAGTGCAAGACTTAAACAATCCCAAATATATACTCGAGTATAAGCCCAAATATAAAAATGATTTATTATTAATTATTATTATTATGCAGAGGCCCCTAATTTTACCAGAAAAAAACTAGGAAAACCTACTGACTCGAGGAAACAAGCCTACGGTGGGAAAGGCGTTGGTCACAACCTCCCCCCATTATATAGCTATTCAGCTCCCTGCTTCCAGTACATAGCCAGACAGCACGCGCCCCAGTACATAGCCAGACAGCACGCGCCCCAGTACATAGCCAGACAGCACGCGCCCCAGTACATAGCCAGACAGCACGCGCCCCAGTACATAGCCAGACAGCACGCGCCCCAGTACATAGCCAGACAGCACGCGCCCCAGTACATAGCCAGACAGCACGCGCCCCAGTACATAGCCAGACAGCACGCGCCCCAGTACATAGCCAGACAGCACGCGCCCCAGTACATAGCCAGACAGCACGCGCCCCAGTACATAGCCAGACTTTTTGATGGGATTGTTCAGTGTCTCACAATTTTTGTAGATCTCTGTTTGCTGTCATACTATAAGGGTGCGGCCACACGTGCTGCTAGCGTCGAGTTTGCAAACAAAATGCTAGGGTCAGGGACAGGCCTAGCAATCGGAATTACAGGAAATACATGTGCGATCGGGCCGAAGCCTGTTCCCCAGTGTTTTGTTTGCCGACTTATTAGGTTATTCTGGCTAGGAATGGAAAGACAAATGAGTGTTGGTGCTGAAGTTTGCTAGTAGTAGTACGCTGTAAATGGAACATTCCAACACGTGCTTCTATTACAATGCAAAAATAGCAGAGGGGAAAAAAAATCATTAAAACTCAAGTTGACAAAACTTCCCCATTACATTTACTAAAATGGAAGTGATTAATGCTAGGATCATTATATATATTGTAGACAAGCAGCGTCACCAAAAATATTTGTATTAACTTTTTCAGATCTGTAACCTGTACAATGTTAGGCCTCAGGCACAGGACCATTTATTTTGGCTGTGAGCTAGATATTTTTTTCTCGCTATCCCATGGCCTCACTGGGCTCTGTGACTGAGCGACTTGTCATTTTCTATTGACATCAGTGGTGTGTGTTCACCTATCGGTGTAAGAAGGGCCGGAAGCAGGGGATCACGTGCCTGATTATCACCCACAAAGTGCACACATTCTCGTTTACGAGGAGTGCGACCACATGTTCAGTTTTTTAGATGTCCAAACCAGGAATGGAGTAAAAGTAGGAGGAGAAACAGCATTCGATTATTTGTCTCAACCGATTATTATCCGCACCTGCTTTTGGCTCCACATCATGTGCAAAAAAGTAAAACTCAGATGCAGCAACCTTTGAAGAGGCTACATTTTAGATCCAAAAAAAAAGATAAATGCCCCCTATGAGCGTTCTATTATGGTCCCTTGCGAAACAGAGCAATAATGCATTTGTAGCTAGATAATACCTTTTTCTGCATATTCACAGGTCCCCTTAATAGACTTACACAAACTTGCATTATTTACTACATGGTGGACCTAATAATGACCTACAGGATGACAGAACAGGAGACAAGTCCTGGGAAGATCGTTAAAAAAACATCCATGGCTCCAATTAACTCTGCAAAGAACCTGATGTTTTACAGTATTTGGTTTGTTTTCCTGTATGTATCATCGCTCCAATTCTGCATAAATTGAAGAAAGCTGTACAGAAGCACGTCCTCATGTCTACAGATGGAGAACACATGGCAGGCGCATGCTCCAAGCCAGCTACAAGAAATCTGAGGAAAAAGATCATTCCTAGAGTCAGTGCATCTTCCTAATCTAAAGACAGAATGAACTTAGCTGAAAAAACAGGAAAGCCTAAGGTTTTTATTTCCAAGATTTTTTGGATTTTAAGAAAATGACCTCACTTACTACTTGAGAAAGATTACGCAATTACCTTTGTAAACTTCGGCCATAAATGTTTATGGCTGCTCTAATGAAGTCCTGTACAGCATGAGACTTTCCAGGTTACTATAGCATACACTGTACAGTTATTTCACTTCTGGTGCATTCATATAAGCTGGCCCTCTGAATCACTGATCACTATAGGGCTGAAATCACACGTTCAGGTTTTCAAGCTATTTTTTTTTTCCATATGAAATTTTTAATGAAGAGTATGTGACAGAACAATCCTGGCATAGAATGAAATACAAAGTGCAGGGTAGGAATAGGATCATTCCTGATGCAGTTTCTCAAACCTATCAGAAAGTTTACCAGGGCAAGCACAAGAGCCCAATAGGGTCACCCATACTGAGCTTATCCTGGTGAACTTTCCCCTTCTGCCCATCGGAACCACAGGGTCAGCTGCTTTCAGACTTACCCCGTGTCAGGTGGCCACGCTCCCATTAAGGAATTCCCCCCTCCTCCATTAACACCACTTCCATATTACCAGTGAGATGGAAGTGGTAGTCACAGAAGGGCATTGCATAACGAGAGTTCAACCCCTTTACCATCCAGAAGTCCAAATGACACGGACGTCTCGAGAATTATTTAAAGCGGCAGCCACAGGATCACATGACCCACCACTCCTATGGGCATAATATAGATGTGGATGAAGCTGAGGTCACAAAATATCCAGTAAATTGAACAAAGATGAGTCTGTGGGTTAGAAGTTATTGAACAAGAG
Organism: Engystomops pustulosus; assembly: GCF_040894005.1. Classification (NCBI taxonomy): domain Eukaryota; kingdom Metazoa; phylum Chordata; class Amphibia; order Anura; family Leptodactylidae; genus Engystomops; species Engystomops pustulosus. The sequence continues at coordinate 153,785,703 of NC_092415.1, forward strand.
ACTTTTTATTGTTTAAGCATAAGAGATGTCTCTTCAATAGCAGAACTTACACTGCGTGTAGCAACTATTATGATATAAGTGGGACTACACTAGTCCTGCATGTTATATCACAATGGTAGCTGTCCTCGACCTGCAGGCCACAATCCCTTCTACTCAAGTATAGATGCTGAAATCAGGTAAGTAAGTGATTTTCACAGATATGCTATGCGTCTGTTTACATGCCCCAAAAAATATTCACAAAAAAAATAAATAAATAAATAAATAAATAATGTGCAGTTAGTTTTATTCACTGATGATGCTGGGGAACCAGTTATCTCTTTTAACTAATGTTAAGCCATCTGACTTTTAGTGTACGGGAAAAAGAAACAAGAGAAAAAGGGATAAGATAAGATATGGACAAGAAAAAAAAACTGATGCGGACACGGAAATAAAACGGATCTGTTTTTAACGGATGCATGACGGACAGTCCAGAAAGAATAAGCCCCAACTCTAATGATCACCACTGATTTGTTTACTTTATTTACTGACATTTCCCTTTAAAGGACACCTGTCCTGTCACTACTACCTGTTGGAGCAGCTCACAAGGATCCCATCCCAGCCTTTATCTAGTTATTTCATACATTATTCATTGTAAAATCATCTATTTTTTATCATGTAAATGAGGCTGGTCACATGGTCAGAGGCAGTGATGTCACCCCTGTTACCCCTCCCCTCTCCTCCCCCTGCTCATGTCTGTGTGTAATGTATAGTAAAGCATGGCTAGTGTGTGCTGCATCTGCTGACATGCTGCATCCTCGTAATATACAGGTGAGAGACACAGACATCAGCTACACATGAATCTGACATGTTCTGCTGTAACATGGCTGCCTGGAGCTGTTGTATCTCTCCTATACACACACAGGCTGCAGGGGGCGCCAGCACCAGGAAGCACATCATTATACAGCCTCACTCCATTATACAGGCTGTCAGTCATGCACTGGGGGTGTGGCTGTACCTCCCACTCATGAATAGAGTGGACAGCTTGAATATGCTAATGCTTCATTGGACATTTCACAGGTCATTTGCATACAGCTTTAGGACCTCATTGCTTAGGTTTACAGGCATGTAGAGGGACAATGAAGGGATAGAGGCAACGCTCTCTAATGGCAGTTTATGAAAATATATTTAGTTTAGGGGGGTTATTTTGCATGACGGGTTCTCTTTAAGGCACCAAAGGGTGAATATGTGGTTTATTGAAGAACCATCTAACACAGGAACAGTAATTGGACCAACTGCATCTGGAAATGAGATTCAATTAAAAGCGATTATTTTTAGAAGCAAATTGCAATTCAAATCCATTTACAGAAGAGGATGAAACAGATCTTTCCTGTGATTCATGTTCAAAGCTGTTCTGATGAGGAAGATCATCCCCTTTATCGGTGAAGACAAGACAATAGAAGCTTCTTAGGGTCGGCAATACCACAAAAAATTCCTTCCTCCTCGCTGTATGTAGCAATACGCACTTGTGACATTTATGGGGTTCTGGTAGTGTTCATTCCATACGGATGCCATGGTCTGCCAAGCTCTCTGCCCACATTGGCTACAGAACTATTCCTAATGTATTGGGAGTTATCATGGACTTGTAGTGGCTCACAGTGACCTAAGCAGAGCCAAAGGGTGATAAATATTCTACTGAATCTCTATTTCTAGAAGCTTTATATATCTACATACGATTTATATCTTACACTAGAAGCCAAGTATAAAACATGAATGACATCCCTATACGTGTTGGTACATTGGATTTAAACAAAATCGACAGCCAAAAAAAAAAAAAACATTTACACATGTTACCCAGGCATGGCATGTAATATTATGTAGCTCTTTCACTTGATCCATGTGGTCAAATTATCCTTGCTACTCACACTACTTACATCCTATGTAACTCACTATATAATAATAATATAATAATAATAATCTTTATTTATATAGCGCCATCAAATTCCATAGCGCTTTACAAATCATAGGGGACATATACAACTATATTACATTACAAAGAACAAACAGTCATATGGAACAATAGGAGTGATGGCCCTGCTCACAAGAGCTTACAGACTATGAGGATGAGGGGGTGACACAAGAGGTTGTAAAATGGTCCAGCCATTCTTTATAAGGGAACAATATAAAATAATTTAATAAATAATTTACTAAACAACGATGTTGCTGCTTGAACCAGCCATCAGCCGCCATCTTATTTACAGGGTCCAAGGTGAAAAAGACTGCAGAGAAGCCTGGAGCTTGGTATATATCAGTTGTTTGCCAGATAACAGATGGGAGATAGGATGGATTAGTAAAGGGAGAGTTGACATTTCATGCAGTTAGCGAGAGTGATAGGCTTGCCTAAAGAGATGGGTTTTAAGAGCACGTTTGAAGCTTTGGAGGGTGGGTATTAGTCTCAGAGTCTGGGGAAGGGCATTCCAGAGAATTGGTGCAACTCGGGAGAAGTCCTGGATACGTGCATGGGAGGTTCGAATTAAGGTAGAGATTAATCTATTGTCACTGACAGATCGAAGAGCACGGGAAGGGCGATAGACTGAGATGAGAGAAGAGAGGTAGGGAGGTGCAGCATTATTCAGAGCTTTATGGATGAGGGTTATTATTTTAAAGTGAATACGGAAGGAGACAGGTAGCCAGTGCAGTGATTGGCACAAACTGGAGGCATCCGTGTAGCGTTTGGCCTGAAAGACGAGCCTGGCTGCTGCATTAAGAATAGATTGAAGAGGAGAGAGTTTAGAGAGTGGAAGACCGATTAGTAGGGAGTTACAGTAGTCTAGTCGAGAGTGAATAAGTGCAACAATTAGCATTTTAGAAGTTTCAAATGTCAGAAACGGCCGGATTCTGGAGATGTTTCTGAGATGCATGCGGCAAGAGCGAGCAAGAGATTGAATATATGGTAAAAAGGAGAGGTCAGAGTCCAGCACAACCCCAAGACAGCGGGCCTGCTGCCTCGGTGCTATAGTGATCCCACAGACTGAGATGGAGAGGTCAGGGTTGGGTTGGTTAGTAGATGATGGAAAGACAAGAAGTTCAGTCTTAGAAAGATTAAGTTTCAAGAAGAGAGAGGACATGATGTTAGAGACAGCAGAGAGACAATCACTAGTGTTCTGGATTAAGGCAGGGGTGATGCCACGTGCAGAAGTATATAGCTGGGTGTCATCAGCATAAAGATGATAGTGGAAACCAAATCTGCTGATGGTTTGTCCAATGGGGGCAGTATAGAGAGAGAAGAGGAGAGGGCCTAGGACTGATCCCTGAGGAACCCCGACACTGAGAGGAAGATGAGAAGAGAAAGATCCAGAAAAGGAGACACTGAAAGTGCGGTCAGAGAGATAGGAAGAAAACCAAGAGAGTGCAGTGTCCTTTAGGCCAATGGAGTGAAGCATCCTAAGGAGGAGCTGGTGGTCCACAGTATCGAACGCTGCCGATAGATCCAGGAGAATAAGGAGAGAATAGTCACCTTTGGATTTTGCAGTGAGGAGATCATTGGAGACTTTAGAAAGAGCAGTTTCAGTGGAATACATAGAGCGGAAACCAGATTGCTGGGGGTCAAGGAGGGAGTTAGCTGAGAGATAGCGGGTTAGTCGAGAATAGACCAAGCGTTCCAGGAGTTTGGAGATGAAAGGGAGGTTAGAAACTGGTCGGTAGTTACTTTGTCCACTGGTGTGGGGCGCCATAGCCCGTTTTTAGTACACACCACACACTCAGAAGCGTCATTCAGGAACGGCATACAAAGAGCAGCCCTCACTGCTAGTGACACAACCATACAGCAAGCCTCAAAGAATACCAAGGCCATATTTCTAATTGTGCCGATTAAGTGACTACATCACGGACCTGTGGAGCAGCCCAATTTGGTATTTGCTATATATTACATATTTGGTCACGTTGCCAATTCTGGTTGATGTATCTCCAAACTAAAAAATGTTCTTTTTTGGGGGGGGGGGGGGGGGAGGGGCAGCTGTATCTCAGGAATTTTTTTTATTATGCTACATATACCCTTTGTCCTTTAAGTAAAAGGAGCTCACTGGACAGGAGGAGGGATCATCGCTGCTCAACCCTCCCCTCTCCATAGGGAACAGCTCCAAATGGGAAAGAGCATGTTCTATAGTCGGCTATAGCAGTGTAAGAGAACATATATGCAGCCGTGATATATGTCCCCATACGTGCAGTGTGAAAGGGACCTCCAGTCCTGTATTTCTGTGCCATATAAATCCATCCATACATGAGGTTGTTCATTTGTATGTAACTGTATCTGTACCGTATAAAATACAGTGGGCTGGGAAATGATGGCTCCTCCCACTTGTTCTGGTCTCCATGGATACATGCACGACCACAACCGTATGCAGCACAGGTGCAACATGTATTTTAAAGGTTCCCTTAGACTTTTATGGGGTGTATGGAGCGAAAACACTAGAGAAAGTAGGACATGCTCTATATTCTCGGTCTCGTTCACGGTACAGAACAGTTGACAATACGGCCGTTTATGACCTATACGTCATGGAGCTCTTAAGATGTATAAAGAGGGCTCACGGGTTGAGTTCTTGTCATACAGACATGTGGTTTGCTGAATTGCAGCAAACACCTACTGCTAACACCCATGATCAGTGCTAACACCATCTATTTAGACCATCTATTACACATAGATGGTGCACATTGTAATAGATGCTGTGGAAAATGCCCATAAATCGCCATATTTTAGTATGGCAGTGTATGGTAGGATCAATCGGACAACCTAGGGTTAAAGTACCCTAGGGTGTCTGAAAAATTGTTTAAAAAAAGTAAATAAATAAAACATAAAACGTTCAAATCAACCCCCTTTCCCTAGAACTGCTATAAAATCATAAACATGTAAGGTATGACAGCATCCAAAAAATGTATGATCAAAATATAATAAAGGGAATTCCCGGTGTTGAACCCCCCCCCCCCCCAAAAAAAAAAAATCCCCAAATGTCCCCAAAAAAAAAAAAAAAAAAAACTTTTTCCTCATAAAAAAATTTACGAAAAGTGATCAGAAAGTGGTACAGTCCTCCAAATGGTAGCAATGAAAAAGTCAACTCATCTATCACAAAAATGACACCTTACACAGTTGTACAAAAAAGTTACGGTATTAGCAGCACAATATAGTGAAAAAAAAATGTTTTATTCGTACACAAGCTATTCACATATACATTTTGTATCCCTGAGGTAGTGGAGGTGTTATTTGGGGCGCACATTGAAAGTCATAAAAAAAAAACAAGGCCACAAGAAAATGGTGCAAATTTGTTTTTTCACTGATTTCACCGCATTTGGAATTTTTTTTCCTGCTTTCTAGAACAAGGCAAGAAATAACCATCACTGTGAAGTGCAATTTGTTCTGCTGAAATAAGCCCTCAAACAGCTCCGAACATGGGAAAATGTATAAAATTTATAGAATTTTGAAGGTGGGAAGCGAAAAATGTATGAAAAAAAAGGCTGAATCCTTAAGAGGTTAAATGGGTGGCTATATTGCACATTGAATTAAATGTTGCTGTATGCTATCTGTATGAAAAATGTACAGGTAGCATAAGGCCGTTTCATACGTTTGTGTGTAAGAGGCCTAACGCAAAGCTATCCTATCATATGTGTCATGTATCTGCCTTTTCCTGATATTTCACAGTTCTCATCTATTTCTGAAAGTTTATCTGCAGACCTATGGAAAAAAACAGATAACACATCAGGACATCATGGGTTGTGTCATGTGACAAGCTCAGCTCCATCTGTATCTATACACTGGACATGTAACTAACTCACTGCTGAATAGAGCAGTATATAGCAAATCACTACTCACTTAGTAGAGGAACATGAAAAGTGGAACACAGGTGTAAATGAGCAAACACTAAGCTCTGATATTTCAACAATTCCGTAAAATACAATACCCTATTGCTAGCGGACATGCGTCCAAAAAAATCTTTAAAAGGTTATTAAATAACTATGTTGGACATTTATTAGCTGTAGAGTTTTAATTTATGTTATAAATGAATGCTATGTTTTATCAATCAAAAATTAAAAAAAAAAAAAAAAAATGTACAAACGTGGGATGTGAAGTCAGAAAGTGAAAAAAGTTTGTTCCACATCCCTCATAACTTCCTACTATACACTTAAATATCCCCCTTTGTATGTCTTCATAGCCCTTAAAAAAGGAATTTCTCATTTATAGAAATAATTAGGTTTTAAAAAGTGGGAGATTGAGATGATAAGAATCTGCATCAATAGCAATTCATTATCATAGTTATAAGGTTTTCCAGGGTCATGTCCCAAACAGGAGTCAGAAGGGACCCAAAAGTCCCTCTAGTATATAAGAATATTGGAGGCAATATAAATGGCTTGCAGAATTTGCACTGGGATGCGAAAGAAAGATCTTCCTTTGTTTATAACCCTGTAAAGATCTGAAACACTGATATAAACATGTGATACAATAATAGAAAATATTTCACAATTCACATAAATTGATATGAGAATTACAAGCACCACATGCCCATCAGCGTCCCTGCAGCAGCATAGCGAGATCCTATCCCATAGATCCATAACAAGGCTGACAGCCCCAGAGTATGTGAAGAGGAAGTAGCGAAACACAATATGATCCCAGAACGAGAACTGACAAGTATGTAACATCCACAGCACATTGCTGGGAATTGTTTCCTGCATGAGCCGCGTGGGTGCTGAGATCAGCAAGAGTCAGCTGATGGCAGGAAACGGCGCTGGACAATAAGTGGTGCAAGATGAAGCCCAAGCCAGCAACCACTTCAATATGACTGCAGGATGTATGACCATAGAGATACACTATACTACAGAGAATCACTGCAGAGTGTCATTCACACCATCTATAGTGACAGCGGCTTACAATCAGGGATTAGATGGTCATATAGGCAGAGCGGAGGGACACTGCACACTCACTTCAGATTCCCTTATACAGAGTCTTACTGCCACCCAAAAGGGTTACGCACCCATTAGGTTTTCACTTCTATGATCCGACTGACCTACAGTTAATAGACACATGGATGGAAAACAATACAGCCTTCTATAGTCAACAAACGCCAGACGTCTCCCGATTTGTCACCCTTTCCATAACCGTTTGGAAAACAAAGCATTTACATGGCTTCAATTTCAATCAATGTCCTGCCTGTATAATGCACAGCCTAGAGGGAGCATATAGGGAATTCCCATAAATAATAGAAATGTTCTT